>NW_024062779.1:2710000-3457500 GCF_006381635.1 Hibiscus syriacus
GTCCTTGCAGAACAGGTATCCCCAGGGGGATAAATTTTCAGGATTAATTGTTTATTCACATGAAAAAATGTAATTAATGCATGATAAAATTATTTTGAAATAATTTCTTTTTCTTCTTCTTGCTCCCGACATGTCTCAATTGCTTATCTTCAGGAAGTTGATACGAGATGCCCCATGTTGCCTTATTGTAGGAAGGATCATGTTCAAGCGAACATCTTGTACTCAATGTTTGCAGGTTTTATTGGTAGAAAAATGTTGGTTTTGCGTCTAAGAAGACAATGGTGACTTTATTGGCTCAAAGAAAGATATGTGTATGACTTTTGTGTATCCAAAGGATAAATGCAATGTTTCAAGGTGTCAAAGAATGTTTCAAGGTCTCAAAGAGAGGGAATGTCAAAATTTGGTTCTTTGGTAGTGACCAGGAATTATTTTGGGTAAAAACAATCGAGAGATTTTATTTTGGGTTTTAGACAGGATAAGAAAGGTCTAATCTTGTCATATGTCAAAAATCCATAATTCTTGAAGAATTAAGAGAATACGTAATTCATTCGATATTCAAAGAACTAAAGATTAAAACTTGTTCAATTTTCCACCTTAGAAGGCAACATAAGTTCAAACATTAAGATTAAAAACATTTAAGCACATATTAAAGACAGTGCAAAAACGATTTCAAACAAAACAATCTCTTTGGATGCACATGGTAAATGCCATGCCCCCATCCTTCGTCGATTGTTCATGCCCCTGAGTAAATCAGGTTTTGGATCCTCTGCTTCAGTGCTTTTCAGTTTTCAGCGGAATGTCTGGAGCTTCCTATGTGATATCAACATTATGGACTTCAGGGAACGGGGACTCTTTTCTCGGATCATCCTGGAAGGCTCAGTCCTACAACCAGCTGAACAAGCTTCCACTGTACTGATTTCAACTTGAATCTTGCTTCTACTCTCAATATGGTGTATCGTAGTTAGGACCACTTCATCTAATTCATCCACTGATTAATTCCATGTTTTCATGAATGATGCATTTGAAAATGCTTAAAAATAAAATACAAATGCAAAATGCAAAGATGCAAATGCAGATGCAAAAATGTTGATCCCAACGATGAATATCATAGAATAATTTTCACCAGAAATAAAAGCCTTCACATTACAAGGCAGTCCACTTCATAGACATGCCTTTGCTTAAATGCTGAGTCTGAAATAGATCGATGTTTCGTCTCAGATCTTCGTCCTTGAAAACGATGCCCCTCAAGTGATCTGTAACCTAACTCCGTTTATGCCCCAGTGATGTTGAAGTCAGTGTGTCACTCCTTGATAAATAGTGATGAAATGATTGTAGATGAGAATATACTGCTGGATTACTCTTTGTCTCAATGGATCATCTTTTTAGTCTTGAATGTTGGACGATCTTCGAGCTCACTGCTTCGTCTCAGATATATTTGGAACTAATGCCCCTCAATGCTCTGTAAAACTAACTTTGTTAATGCCTAGCCGGTGCTGAAGCCATTGCGTCGCTCTTTGATGTGTAGCGATGGCATGATTGTAAATAAGAATCTACTGCTGGATTACTTCTAAGATCAGTGGATCACCATTCCAGTCTCGAATTATGGACGATCTTCGAGCAAATCTCATTTTTGTGTTCTGAGCTTGTTTTAACCCTCAGTACATGTCTGTATACGAGACTGTTTGATTGAAAACTTTTACCTCTTCTTGTGAAAATTTCTCTCTCGAATATCCCCTTGCGGATCAACACTTTTCACATTATGTGATGACGATGCAATGCAATGCAAAGAAGGATAAAAAAATGACATAAACAAAATAAATAAGTTAGTGTATAAAAACAAAAGAGAAAAACGAGTTAGTATGTGTAAAATAATTTATACGGATAAAAATGTTATTCAAAGATGAATATAACACCTACCCGACATGATATCTACCCTAACATGCTTTAATAGATAACAATCCTACCCGGACATGCTTTCTACCCAAAATTATCTATTTTCAAGAAATTGGTCCTGACCGCGTGATATCTAGTTCGCATGCTTTTATTCAACAGAATATAAAACGAAAAGGAAAGGTTCAGAAACGATCCTCCTTTATGTATACCTAAGTTGGGTACCTACTAACGGACAAAGGTTCAATATCACTATACCTAGGGTGATCGCTCTATTGTTCACTATATGCATGGTTTCGGCTCTAACAGAAAAAGGGAACTCGAATTGTCCTTGATGTCGGTGCCTCCTTGGGCTGCCAGACCCTCAATCCTCACCCATTACAGGTTTCAAACGGAACGAGTTCAATTCGAGGGGATTCACTACCTTATACCCATACGAGGAATAAATCCCTACGAAGGTATAAGGTATGTATCCCATGGGTTATTTGCTAAAACTCATACGAAGAATAAATTCTTACGAGAGTAAAGCATTCACCTCGACTAATTTGGATCAAAGCTCGTGTCTAGAGCTTATGTTATGCAAATGTATGTGATGTGTGTGAGGAGGAACGTACCTACCTTTGACTCAAAACAGAAAGGAAAAAAACACAACAAAAACTTGGACCGATCTGAAAGAAAAAAAATCAAATGTTAGTATGACAAATAAAAAATGAAGCAATTAAAAACTTCAATAAACGGATCATAGATTAACTAAAGACTCGAACTCATAAATCCGACCACAACGACAATGTGTAAGCGACTTACAGCTCGACTCTAAAAAATTTCCCCAGCGGAGTCGCCAAGCTGTCATAACCATTTTTTTTGTAAAACAATTAAATATTATTTTTAAAAACAATTATGACTTTAATTTGGAAAAATTGGTGGTTTTGGATTAATTTGAAATAAATTGGTATGGGAGTCGCCATCGATCTTTGAATTAGGTAGGTCGAATACCTAAAAACGTATTTTAAAAACAATTTTTAAGAAAAATCATTTTTTAAGACAAGAATGGTATGCGTTTACAAAGATTCCTTTAAAACGGGTTCGGGAGTCGATTACGTGTGGGGAAGGGTGAGCACCCCCACAGCGCCCAAAATTAGTACTATGTCGCTTACACGTTGTCGTAATAGAGAAAAATATGAATCGAATATAAAATTAACCTATGATCCATTTATTAAGATTTATTTAATTTGCCTCGAATTATTTAAAGAAAATCCTTTAACTCAATCAGAAATCTTGAAATTTGCAATCCTCCGTCGGGAAAACTATTTCAACCATTTCTCATTCGTAAAAGAATATTCTACCATTGATTATGTAAAAAAAATGTGAACCGAATATAACTAGAAAACAGTGTTTACATACAAAGAAATTGATTAACTAAAAAACATGAATTGAATATAAATTAAAAAATTTGAAATTTACATTCACATAAAATAAAGTGAATTGTCGCTTAAAATAACACACATTGCATCATTTGAATAAATTAATTAGTAAAATATACTCGACTTGTTGCAAGTTCCTATGTCGTTAAAATGCCGTATCGGATCGTACCACTTCGACCAAGTGGTACTTTCCACGCCCATTATACGCATACGTGTTCTTGAAAATATAATCGAATATTTCATACATAAATAAAATATAATGAAAATAAATGTAATTAAAAATACAAATATTAACATTAAATGAAATTCAACACATTATTTACACAATACAAATAATTGAATAACAAGTACAATAAAATCATACATAAATAACTAAAATAAAATATTCACAAATGTCAGGGATAAATTCGAACATCAACCAAAATACCTAACATATAAAATCAGGGACTAAAATGAAAATATTACAAACATTGGGACCAAAGTCAAATATCCACAAAAATGACATAACATACATTAATAGGACTAAAATAGAAATACATAAACATAATGGACTAAATTAGTAAAAGCATAAACTAACAGGGCTAAAAAGTAATTACAAAATAAATAGGGCCCAAATCACAAACAACAACTAATACAAACATCAGAAATGTGAATAAGCCATAAATAATACTTAGGACTAGATTGAAATTAAAACAGAAACATGAAGACTGAATAATTTTTAAACCAAAAAAGTAAAATAAGGACTAAAATAAAAGATTTATAAATGTGGTGGCCATATTCGAATATCAAAGAAACATACATGAAATATTAAATCAGTGACTAAAATAAAATATTTAAAAATCTCATGGTCATATTTGAATAGAAAGGAAAATATACAAAATATTAAATCAGTGACTAAAATAAAACTATTACAAGTATAATGCCCAAAGTCTAATCATAACAAAAATATCATAACATGCAATAATAGGACTAAAATATATGTTCTAAAAAATAAAGGCTCGAAATCGAAATACAATAAATCTCATTTAATGACTAAATAATGCGGTTACAAAGGATCAGGGACCAAAAGTGTAGTTTACCCCTTTTAATATGAGAAACACGGGTAAGATGTTACAAAGATGCGAGGACCAAATGGGCTATTTACCCTTTCATGCTGAAACACGCATACCCTGACCCCCTAAAACGGCGTCGTTTCGTGTTATATATATATAACAAACAAAGGCCAAAAACGACCTTATCTCCCATTTGCCTCACCTCACCTCACCTCAAACCAGAAGAGGGAGAAGGAGAGAGTTTTCCAAACTCTCTCAACGTGGAGAGAAACGGTCACCGCCGCCGGCAGTACTCACGGCGGAGCACGGTGGCACTCACAGCGGCCGGAGAGCCAAACATCCCAAAAGCCTCTCCTCCTCGCCCTTAGTCTGAAAACCACCTTTACTCGGCCTAAAAACAACCCCACAAGCCTAAATCTAGAAAAGGAAACCAGAAGGTTTACCTTACTCCAGCCGCGAAAGCCACCGTCCGATGGGGCCACCACCGAGCTATGTTGGTCTACCTATCACCACTCATCTTCTTACCGTTCGGCTCCATCGTCCGACCACCGGAGCGGTCGTCGTCGAAGACCCGATGGTAAATATCTATCCCTTTTTCGGTCTTTTTCTCCCTCGTGTATCTTCTGTATTTTTTTTAAAACACCCAATCGTCCCCCCCTTTTCTGGAAATCTCCCCCCTAACTGAATGAATCTCTGGTTTCTCCTTCTTTGATTTTATCCAGCCTCCCTGATTTGTGCTTGCTGCTGATAGATTTGATAGCCTCGGTGTAGGGTAATAATATCCTATATTTTTAGGATATGATTTTATTATATTCTGACTTGGATAGGCTTTTGCTCACTGTTTGATGGATGTTTCTGTCACTGTGTGGATAGGAACAGCTCGATGGCGGCGGAGGCGAGGGGAAGCTCGGCTGAGAAGCTGGAACGTCAAGCGGCGGCGGCTGGGAGACCAAACGGCAGCTGAGCTAGGGTTAACTGCATTTAGGGTTTAAAAACCCTAAATGCAATCTGGGTCGCTGAACATGTCTAGAGCTGGGCCTCGGGTTGGCTGGGTTTGTTAACTGGGCATTGGGCTTTGTATCTGATGGGCTTCGGGTTTGAGCCTGCAAAAATTTGTAATATATTAATAACAATAATTAATAAGCATAATATAATAATAATAATAATAATAATAATAATTACAATTAGATAGAAAAGACCCGGACAAAAACAGGTGTCTACACTTTCATTTTGTTTCTCTTTGTTGGTACGAGAACTATCCCATTTGTAGTTGTTCTGTACCGGAATAATTTCTCAGTTTTTTGTTCCTTTGGAGTAGCCAATGCCTGACAAGATGATTGTAGATTGAAAAGGTGCAAATTACTTTCTTATCGGTTATGATAAAATGAAAATATAATGAATATAAAAAATCCATGAGTATAGAACAACGGGGTGGTGGCGCAGTTGGCTAGCGCGTAGGTCTCATAGCTTCTTGAGTTATCCTGAGGTCGAGAGTTCGAGCCTCTCTCACCCCAACCTCTTTTTGAAATTTAACTTGTTTCTTTTGTAGAAAAGACAATCCTCAAGCCATGTATATTGGCCTACGTAGAGTCAACAGGTTCCTTCCCTTGCCTTGAACCAGCTTTCTGCTTTGGTTATGTTCTTACTGAAAAGGTGCGGGCATAGCTACTAATGGATAATACACATGCATTGGCCTGAAATTTTATGAGGTGTTTAAGTCGGAATCTGAGTAGAATAAATGGTTGAATGCACTAGAATACTAGATTTTGATTGTTGGTATCTATCTGCTCTCAATTTCCTTTCATGGCTCTAGGATGGATTGATAGATATTTGTCCATCGCTGTTTCTCAAAATATGGGCCTCCGTTTAACCACATTCATCAATACTCCAACATGGAGCTTATTGCTCGGAAGTGGGTCCAAGAAATGCCACGTGGCAATTGGATATGCCACGAGTTACTTGAGGGCATTTCCCTCTTCCATCGTATGCCACATGGCATCTCGTAGTTCAGCCGCGCAATATCTCACTTTGACACGTGCATGCAAATATGCTTGCAACGAGTGATGACGTAAAATGATTTTTCGCGAGAGGGAATCCGTTCCGTTATAAGTGACAAAGCTGAGGCAGAGCAGTTACCAGAACATTTACGCAAATAAAAATGCAGCAACCTAAGGACGAGCAAGAAACCACTGCCGCTAAATCCACTCTCCGGTTCCTGGAGAAGACGGTGAAAGATGTGCTGGTGAACAAGGGGAGACTCGCGGAGGTGCCTTACACGGCCACGCTAGGCGACACCATGAACGCATTGGTCGCCAACAAGGTGACGGCGCTTCCTGTTGATGCACCTCCAGGGCAGTGGATTGGGGCCGGTGGCTCAATGATCATGGAATCTGATAAACAAACGGGCGTTGTGCGAAAGCACTACATAGGGATGGTCACCATGCTTGATATTCTCGCATACATTGCTGATGATGATAATCAGATGATGGGGGGTGATGCTGGAGGAGATGATAATCTTGAGGGGAAGATGACGGTCCCGATATCGTCGATTATAGGACGCAGTTTCGAAGGACTTAGCTTATGGACTCTAAACCCAAACACAAGGTACAATTTCGCATATATTTTATGGTCCATTCAATTCATGGATTTGTTTGTTTTACCCAATTAATGTGTTATTGAGCAGCATTTTGGAGTGTATGGAACTGTTTAACAAGGGAATCCACAGGGCCTTGGTCCCAATGGACAGTCAAATGGAGAATATTCAAGGAGTTGAACTTGTGGAGTCTGCTTCAAGCTATAAAATGCTTACACAAATGGACTTACTGAAATTCCTCAATGACCATGCCTCTGAATTGGGGGAGATCTTATCAAGCAGCATAAAGGAAATAGGTTGCTTAAATCAGAGTGTTTTTGCCATAACCGATCGTACCAAAGTGATCGATGCTATCAAATGCTTGAAGACTGCTATGCTCCATGCTGTTCCTATAGTCGAATCCTCTAATCTTATTAAAGAAGATGACAAACAGCTTGTAGATGTAAGTCCCTCTCTTTTCTCCAATATTTTCAAAGGATGGCTAAAACAACCCATTTTCTTGCTTCATGTTGAAGTTTTCATATTTATATATACATATATATCAGGGCAAAGGGAGGAAGCCGATTGGAACATTTTCGGCGACAGATTTGAGGGGTTGCCATGCTTCTGCACTGCGGACATGGTTGCCTTTAAGCGCACTAGAATTCACTGAGCTAGTCTCGAGTAGCCCTTTGTCTGGAGCATGGGAGAGGGTGTCGGCGCCAAAGGAAATAGTGAGTTGCCAGCCAGAGTTGGCACTCTCAGAAGCAATCGAGAAGATAGTATATAACCATGTGCACCGAGTGTGGGTGGTTGATCAACAAGGTTTACTTGAGGGCCTCGTTTCTCTCACCGATATAGTGGGAGCCGTTAGGGTTTCATTGTTGTCAAAGGTTGACGTCATGTGATCTTCAAAAGTCTGACACTGTATTGACCTCTTTGAAGCTTGTTGTATTCTCTGCCTGTGCTTCGGTGCTTCCACTGCATTATAAATATTTTCTACAAACCGAACTTAATATGATCCGTATTTAGCTAATTATTTCGTATAACATTAATTTTGATAATGCTACATTCTCGAACACATACAGACCGGTACCGGGAAGAAGATGATTGATTCATCAAATACTATATGACACTGCTAAATGAACCTAGTATCTAATACCAGATGTATGACATGTTGCTGGCTAACTTTAATCCTCAACATCCGAGTCAATTGGGCACGACCCATCATCGGGTTGTATAAATGTGAGTTCGGATCCATGCATCCCGGAACAGGAGTCAATCACCCTGCAAGTGTGTTGCAGTTAAAGAGTTCTACTTCAAAAAAAAAATTGCTGCCAAAACTTCGATTATATTAACAAAATCCAATCATTATAAAGGATGAAGTCAAGGATCTCAGTAGCTCAAGTTGGTTATTCCAAATGCCAATATAAAACACATGATGGAAACATGGATCTTCAGCTGTAGCTCTCACCGACTGTGTCGCGGAAAAGGATTGAGTTGGAGACGTAAAGAATGACGGACTGGCTGCTATTTCTTCCGCACATTTTTGCTGCTACAGAAAGAGATGTTTGGTTGGATAGGGAGAGATAATGAAGAACCATGGCAAGTAGACTAGTCAGTAAAGGGCTAAGACAGAGTATTCTAACCACAAAGTATATGGATGATATTCCACCACATCTAAACAAAAGATCACCTTATCAGCTCAGCTCGCTCCGTCGTTTTCCTATTGGCACTTTCTTTTTCTACAATCCACACTTTCTTTGTAACTCAAAATCTTCAATTTTGGCTTAAAGTACAAACCGATCATGGCTTTTATAAAACCCAGTTTTTCTTTTGAAGCCACCAGCCGTGACCACAATGGCTTTAATCACATCAGTGTTTTTTAAGCCTAGCTCCTTACTTTTTTCACCTCGTCAAAGAGTAACAACGAGAACTAGGCCTTTCGCTTGCAAAGTCCAAAACTCGGGATTTAATCAAGCACAGAGAAAGCAGAGTCCTTTGCATTCAAGTTTTGTAACTCAGTCGGCTTTGGCTAATGGGGTGTCAGTTGTGGCAAAAGAAGCAGACCAAGAAGGGAAACCCCAGTGTAGAATTCTGTTATCTGATATTGTGGTGCAAAATAGGAGGGAGGTGTTTTGGAGGACAAATTGGAACGCTTTGGATATAGCCTCTGCTGGTATCGTTTTAGCCACGCATTTGCTCGGCCTTTGTGCACCTTTTTATTTCACTTGGAATGCCTTTTGGGTTGCTGCGGGACTCTATCTGGTATCAGGATTGGGGATTACGTTGTCTTTCCATAGGAATCTTTCTCATAGAAGCTTCAAGCTTCCAAAGTGGCTGGAGTACTTGTTTGCTTATTGTGGAGTTCAAGCACTTCAGGTCTGTCTGTTGTTTTCAATTTCTTTTGAAAATTACTTTGATGGGAAATGGAACTCTCATTTGATTGTTGATTTGGGTGTTGCAGGGGAACCCAATTGATTGGGTAAGCACACACAGGTACCACCACCAATTTTGCGATTCTGAAAGAGATCCTCATAGCCCCATTGAAGGGTTTTGGTTTAGCCACATGAATTGGCTCTTTGATTCAAAAACTGTTGCTGAAAAGGTCTCTCTCTCTATATATATCTTCTTTCTATTCTATTGGGAATGGGGATTGATGTTTTTCATTGAATCAATGGAACAATTGCAGCGTGGAGAATCAAGCAATGTTGGGGATTTAGAGAAGCAACCCTTCTACAGGTTCCTTCAAACTACCTATCTTCTCCATCCAATTGCATTTGGAGTTCTGCTATATGCCCTTGGTGGGTTTCCATTCCTGGTTTGGGGAATGGTAAGCTAGTTCTTCCATGTTTTTATCATTCTATGTATGTAGGTATGTATGTTTTGACATGAGATCATTGCAGGGTGTGAGGATTGTATGGGTATACCACATCACATGGCTTGTAAATTCAGCTTCCCATGTATGGGGGAAGCAAGCATGGAATACTGGTGATCTATCCAAAAACAATTGGTACTATTGACTTCCCTCAGTCACTATAACATATACATGCATATATGGTTCCTGTGAGTTGGATCTTGTTAATCAGTCAGTGATGAAGAATAAGCGTGTTCTTTTTCAGGTGGGTGGCATTGCTTGCGTTTGGAGAAGGTTGGCACAACAACCACCATGCTTTCGAGTACTCGGCCCGACACGGTCTAGAATGGTGGCAGTTGGATCTGACATGGTATGTAATCAAATTCCTTCAAGTTATTGGGCTGGCAACTGAGGTTAAACTACCTTTTCAAGCTCACAAGCAAAGGATGGCTCTCAACAACAGAGGTGTCGGAACCATTCTAGTCTAATCTTCACACCTTCATTTGCAGGAGTTTGGTTAACTGTGATGACCTCTTAACTCTGAACTACATATATCTCTGGAATCTTTTCCCTGAATTAAATTATCAACACCCCCCCTGCCCCTATTTCTTAAGGCTTCAAACTGCATCATTGGGCAAAGTTATGGTGAAACTTGTTGCAGGGACTCTTAACTTTTGATGTTAACTTAAAATAATCTACACTTGGTGACCGTAAGTGCAATTGGGATTGTAGATAATTCCGATTCTGATAAAAAAAATATGGTATTAATAGACAACAAAGAAATTACCTACATTTTATATGGATTTGAAATTTTTAAGAGATACAACTGCACTTCAATATTCGTCGGTCCATCTTGTTGGTTTTTGGCAAAAGTCCCACATTGGTTGTGTATAAGGAGGAGGGGAAATTCTTTTGTTATAAATAAAGCCCTCATCCTCCTTAGTTAATCATCCCACAAATATAAGCCTTCTTCTATTTTAAAGACTATTTGTATTCTTTTTCTCTTTGTAATATTTCTTCTATTAGTGAAATATTTTGGTGTTCTCTTTTATGTCTATTTAATAGCTATTGTCGGGTATAGTTGTTGTCAATTATTGTCCTATTAAAATTACTTGTCTTGGTAGTTCTGTCTAAGGAAAGTGGGTTTTAAGAGGGACCATTGTGACCCCTCCTCTTTCCTGGGAATCTACCTTGGGGTGATTTTTAGTACAATCGTTTTCACACTAGTCACCTAGATAATAGTTTTCAAGGTGAATCTGTTATTGGTGGAAATTAACCCGAATTTCATAACAATTGGTATCAGAGCTCTTGGTTTATTTTAGTATGCTCTGTGATTGCGGCTTAGGCTGATCTTCCACATCAGAAAAATTTCCTTGGGATAATTGACATTCTGCATTGGCAGCTATTAAATAGAATTTGTAGCAGAAATGGCAGACGCTTCTTCATCTTCAATTTTGGCAAGAAATGTTGTGACAAATGTAGATTTGCAGTGGAGATTTTTGATGGCACCGGTCATTTCGGCATGTGGCAAAGCGAGGTTCTAGATGCCCTATTTCAGCAGGGTCTAGACATTGCTATTGAAGGAGAGAAACCAGATGATGTTGAGGAGAAAGAATGGAAGAGGATCAATAGAATGGCATGTGGTACTATTCGATCGTGTCTTTCTAGAGAGCAGAAGTATGCATTTTCTAAGGAAACTTCTGCAAGTAAATTGTGGAAGGCACTGGAGGAGAAATTTTTGAAGAAAAGCGGTCAGAACAAACTCTACATGAAAAAAGACTGTTCCGCTTCAACTATGTACCAGGTACCACTATGAATGATCACATTACTAGCTTTAATCAGCTGGTGACTGATCTGATGAATATGGACGTGACTTTTGAAGACGAAGATCTGGCTCTGATGTTGATGGGATCACTTCCTGATGAGTTTGAGTATCTTGAAACTACTCTACTTCATGGGAAGGTTGATGTGTCTCTCAGTGAAGTAACTGCTGCCTTGTATAGTTATGAATTGAGAAAGAAAGACAAACAAGAAAACACAAGTGTCGAAGCAGAAGCTCTTGTTGTTAGAGGCCGTTCCAAGAGTCAGAATAAAGGAAGCAGAGGGAGATCGAAGTCAAAGTCCAGATTGAGCAAAGATGAATGTGCCTTTTGTCGAGAAAAATGGCACTGGAAGAAAGAGTGTCCCAGGCTAAAGAATAAAGGCAAACCTGAAAGGGGGAAGGCTGTCTCAGAATCAAATGTGGTCGAGTATGATGATGGAGATTCAGATTTCGCATTCGCTGCTACGCCATCAACCAGCTGTTCCAGTTCATGGCTGTTAGATTCAGCTTGTAGCCACCATATGACCCCCAATAGAGAATGGTTCTTTGATTTTAAAGAGCTAAAAGGTGGAATTGTCTACACAGCAAATAATTCCCCTCTTGACACACTTGGGATTGGTTCAATTCGCTTGAGGAATCAGGATGGATCAATCAGAACCTTAACAGGTGTCCATTATGTACCAGATTTAATGAGAAATCTCATCTCTGTGGGAACCTTAGAGTCAAAAGGTTTAGAAGTGAGGGAAAAAGATGGGATTATGAGGATTATCTCTGGTGCACTGGTGATAATGAAGGGAATCCGAAAAAGAAACAATGTGTATTACTTTCTGGGTAGTACAATTGTTGGGACAGCAGCAGTGGCAGCTTCTACTGATGAACAGGAGTCAGAAGCAACCAGGTTATGGCATATGCGCTTGGGGCATGTTGGTGAAAAATCCTTGAAATTACTGATAGATCAAGGATTATTGAAGGGTGCTCGGGCTTGCAAATTAGCTTTTTGTGAGCATTGCATCAAAGGGAAGAAGACGAGGGTGAAATTTGGAACAGCAATCCATGATACTAAAGGTATTTTGGATTATGTTCATTCAGATGTATGGGGGCCTTCCAAGACAACTTCATTGGGAGGAACACACTATTATGTCACCTTTGTTGATGATTTTTCCCGGAGAGTTTGGGTGTATCCAATGAAGACAAAGGATGAGGTGCTAGGATTTTTCCTTAAATGGAAAAAGATGATGGAGACTCAAACAGGCAGAAAAATCAAACGTCTCCGTACAGACAATGGTGGAGAGTACAAAAATGATCCATTTCTGAAAGTCTGTGAAGAGGAAGGTATTGTTAGGCACTTCACTGTCAGAGGTACACCACAACAGAATGGAGTGGCAGAGCGTATGAACCGGACATTAGTGGAGAAGGTTCGGTGTATGTTGTCTAATGCTGGGTTAGGCAAAGAATTTTGGGCTGAGGCTTTGGTCTATGCTTGTCACCTTGTCAACCGCTTACCATCGACTGCTATTGGTGGTAAAACACCATTAGAGAAATGGTTTGGAGTACCTGCTACAGATTATGATTCCTTACATGTGTTTGGTTCCACTGCATACTACCATGTTAAGGAGTCAAAGCTGGATCCAAGAGCAAAGAAGGCGATTTTTATGGGGATCACCTCTGGTGTGAAAGGCTATCGTCTTTGGTGTCCAAGAAACAAAGAAAATAATCTTCAGCAGGGATGTTACCTTTGATGAATCTACCATGTTGAGAAAGGTGACTTCAGAAAAATTAGAGCAGACAGATGGAACTCCCAAAAAGGTGGAGTTTGAAGGAAGCAAATTTGTCCCAACCAGTAAAGAAAATGATGTTGACTCTCCTATGGTAGAAGAAGAGTCAGATGAAGAAGAGGTTCAGACCCAAGAACCTCCACAGCAACATGAATCAATTGCACTCAGAAAGGGAAAGAGGACCATTAGACAACCTGCTCGTTATGCTGATATGGTCTCTTTTGCATCACCAATTGCAATTGATGACGTTCCTGCCACTTTTAATGAAGCAGTTCAAAGTTCAGAACATAAAAAGTGGAGGATTGACATGAATGAAGAAATGCAATCCCTTCAAAAGAATCAGACGTGGAAACTAGCTAGTCTTCCGAAGGGAAAGAAGGCAATTGGGTGCAAGTGGGTATATGCAAAGAAAGATGGATTTCCTGACAAGAATAACATCCGCTACAAAGCAAGATTGGTGGCTAAAGGCTACGCTCAAACGGAGGGAGTTGATTATAATGAAGTATTTTCTCCATTTGTAAAACATTCCTCCATCAGAATTTTGTTGGCTTTGGTAGCGCAGTTGGATTTAGAACTAGTTCAGATGGATGTAAAAACTGCATTTTTACATGGAGACTTGGATGAGGAAATCTACATGACTCATCCATATGGATTCAAAGTTGCTGAAAAAGAAGAGATGGTGTGCAAATTAGAAAAATCGCTGTACGGATTGAAGCAATCTCCAAGGCAGTGGTACAAGCGATTTGACAAGTTTATGATAGGGCAGAAGTACACAAGAAGCAAATATGATCATTGTGTGTATTTACGCGATCTAGAAGACGGATCCTATATATATCTTCTTCTTTATGTTGATGATATGCTGATAGCTTCCAGGAGTCAGACAGAAATTGCGAAACTAAAGACTCAATTGAACAGGGAGTTTGAGATGAAGGATCTTGGTTTAGCAAAGAACCAGGTTTACCATGCAAGGACGAAGCACATCGATGTTCGATATCACTTTGTACGAGAGATTCTAGAAGAAGGTGGAGTCATAATCCAGAAGATTCGGACCACTGAGAATCCTGCTGATATGTTGACAAAAGTGGTAACTGCGGTCAAGTTTAAAAATTGTTTAGATTTGGTCAATATTGTTACAAATTAAAAGATTTTGTTTTTTTTAGAGATGTGTGTGGAATTTGCCAAGGTGGAGATTTGTTGGTTTTTGGCAAAAGTCCCACATTGGTTGTGTATAAGGAGGAGGGGAAATTCTTTTGTTATAAATAAAGCCCTCCTCCTCCTTAGTTAATCATCCCACAAATATAAGCCTTCTTCTATTTTAAAGGCTATTTGTATTCTTTCTCTCTTTGTAATATTTCCTCTATTAGTGAAATATTTTGGTGTTCTCTTTTATGTCTATTTAATAGCTATTGTCGGGTATAGTTGTTGTCAATTATTGTCCTATTAAAATTACTTGTCTTGGTAGTTCTGTCTAAGGAAAGTGAGTTTTAAGAGGGACCATTGTGACCCCTCCTCTTTCCTGGGAATCTACCTTGGGTGATTTTTAGTACAATCGTTTTCACACTAGTCACCTAGATAATAGTTTTCAAGGTGAATCTGTTATTGGTGGAAATTAACCCGAATTTCACAACATATCTATATTTAACATGTCCATGAAGTTTTCACTGTACACTTAAAATAACCAAGTTTAGATGCACAAATCAAGTTACCTTAGTGGTTACATGTATAATTGTTTTCTCTAGAGGTCTTATTTCGAACACCAACTATATACTACCACTTGTAATCATCATATGTTATCTAGAGGAAAAAATAACCAAGTCTAAATATAATTTTGTACTAAAATTTGATATTTTAGTAATTGATATATTCAAATTAATAGAAAAAATTATTCAAAAGATAACGATGGGATATTCTATCCGAATATGATCCAGACTGTCAAATTCGCAAACATGTTGATTCAAAATTATTAATGGTAATATTTTGTGAAGTGCTAATTGCATTTAAAATCTAGGGTCATTAATTGACATAATTCTTAAAAACGTTGATTTTTTTACCGGCATAAATTCTAGGGCCATTAATTGACATAATTCTAGTGTAATTTGTTTCTATGTATAGTTTTTTTCTAGTCACTTGATTTTGAATTTGAGATTTGTTGATGGTTTTTCAATAGTTTGATTTTTTCGTGGTTCGTTTGTTGATGCAATCAAATATATTTGTATATATCTTTTATTAGAGTTTATTTAGTTAGGTTTTTAATATTTTCTAATATAATATTTGCATTATCTTAAATGACTAATCTCTTTTGCTAATGATTATATGACAACGTTTGTATATAATATTCGTGGTAATTATACTCTCATTATAATTTAGATACTTTTATATTTTTAATAAAATTAGGGGTTCTATATTATAAAAAAATATTTGTATCCCATTTTTTCTAATAAAATAAAATTGTTATGATGCGTTCTTAGTTTTTAAGATGAATTAACGTGTTCGTATAATTAATTTTTATAAATATAAATTATTATTATTATTATTAAATATATATATATTTCGATTTCTTTTATTTTACTCCAAAATAAAAAATTTACAAAAAAGTTGTTATTCTTTTTTAAATAGTATAAGGTGATAAAGGTAATATAATGTAACTGTTTTAATTCGGGACTTATAAGAATAACAACATCTCCTTTCATTATTAAGATTACTTGATGGTTCCAAAAGATTATTACTTTTTATTGTGAAAGATGTACAATTAAATTTTTTATTATTATTTTCTTATTATTGCTTCGACAAATATTCCTCAAAAGTGAATTCCGCTTGAATAAATTAAATATATATATTTTTTATCTTTAATCTCAACAATTGAATGAAAAAAAAGGTTATTATAATTTCGAGCAAGCCATTATAATGAAATCGATAGGCATACTGCTTTAAGAAGCAATGCTAGAGACGATATAAAGAAATATTGAGAGCGCAACAAATATATATTTTTTATTTTAACCCTACGACATAAAAGGAATATGAAAGGAACAAACATTTTTTAAATTATAACTATAATTAATGTGGTGTAACTTGAACTAAAATATAAAAAAATATTTGCACAAACTAACTTACCTCAGTGATTAAAAGAATTGTTATTTTTTTAGATGTCATGAGTTCGAGCACCAATGACTGTAGCAGGGTAATTGAACGTTTATTGTCAAATGATTAAGAATATTTATAATAGATACTACTTTGTAATAATCTTAGCTTAATAATATATATATATATATATATATTTAAAGTCTGAGTTTGTCATTAAATAAAATCCTTTTAGGTGTTTAATTATCATTAAAATGAATTTATTAAATGATTTTAGTGGTTAAAGAGATTGTTGTTTCCCTTTGAAATCTTATATTCGAACAGTTGCATTTGTATAGTGTGTGTATTATTAATAATTAAAGAGAATTATAAATAAATATTACGTTATAATCACTTCAGACTATTAAAAATATTTTAAAATGTTAGCTAACAAAATAAAATTTAGGTGAGTTTGGTTCTCATTAAAATATGGGTAAACAATAAAAATAGTCTCCGAACTTTTAGGGTGTTTGAATTTTGATCACTCGACTTTTAAAACTTGCAAAACAGTTATCGAATTTTTAATTCGTTTTCAGTAAGATCCTGTCGTTACCTTCCGTTAGTTAGGACTGACATGACACGTTAAATCTGTCAACTCACCTCCATAAACTCTTCTTCTTCTTCTTCCATCATCCTTGGCAACCTAACAGCTTTATCCATACTACCGTTTAGACCTTAAACCCCCATCCTCCTCCTCCTCCTCCTCCTCTTATTCTTTCAACAGTACAATGCATTTAGCCGTGTTTTGTTTGAAACCCATGTTTTTTCTTTGTAATTTGCTGGGTTTTTTTTTACTATCCCTTACAAAGAAATGCTCTTTTTGCTTGAAACCCATGTTTTTTCTTAGTAACTTGCTAGATTTTGGCTTCGTTCCTCACGATTTGGAACTCTAGATATGATTTATAATTTTTCCTTTATTCATTGAGTATGACAACAACAACAACCATTGTTAAGGACAATGAATTTTAACTAACCAGATTTCATAAGAATAAAAATTGCTATCGAAAAGGGACATTGAAAAGTTACAATATCTCATCAACTAAACTCACAACTTGAGAAATCTTTCTTTGCTTACAAAGTCTATTAATCAAAGTAGACGAAATTACAACATTTTCCCAAAAACAGAATACCTAAAACCAATCAGACCTAATTTACAAAAACAATTAATCAAGATGTTAAAAGAATTAACATCATGTATTTCTTATATAAAGCATCGATGTGGGTAGCAAAAGAATAAGAAAAAAAACGTGGGAATTAGAAAGAATCCTTCCATTGACAACAAAACAAATAATTAGAGAAGAGTTAAGCTTACCCATGTTTGAAATGGAAAAGTAAGAACTGAGCTTGAAATGGAAAAGCAAGAACTGAGCTTGAAATGAAACCACATAAGGGGGCGGCAGTAGCAAAAGAATTAATGGTTTTTTCCGACGAGATTTGAGGCCCTTTCCACGACGAATGAATGTGAGTCTCGATGAGTGGCTAGCGGGGTTTTGGTTGTAATGGGGCGACGCTCCTACTGGTACCGGCGATGGTGGTTACCGGCAACTGACGACGGAGATTGGGATGCGTGTTCGAATAGTTTTCTTGCTATTTGGAGCAAACGGTGGACGATGAGTATGAATTGAGGGTTGGGGCGTGGCTGGGAGGCAACTCCGTTGACGATGGTGATGGCCGTGTGAGCCACTGCTGATCGGAGGTAAGGTGCACGAAAATTATTTTTGTGTGTGTGTGAGAGAAGAATAAAAAGAAAGAAGAAGAATAAAAAGAATGGGTGGGATTAACGACAGTAACATGCCATGTCAGTCCTAACTAACGAAAGGTAACGACAAGGCCTTACTTTTTTTTATAGGAATGGAGGGCTCATTAAAAACCTCCCACTTAATAGTCCTTTACCGTAAGGCAAGAACATACTAACAGTAGGATGAAAAAAGTACCTCAATTCATTAATAAAAAACCGATTATATAAGACTTCAAAAAACTCCTACAAAATAACATAATACATAACGCACTCCTCTTTCACCTTAACAGTAAAACAAACCAACCAACTAAAACATATTACACCATCACCCAATCCCCTCCTTTGCTAATTTGTCCGCCTCTATCACCTTAACGGCAAGGGCCTTACTAAAAACAAACTAAAAGTTTGATGATTGTATTGTAATTTTTAAAAGTTGGGTGACTAAAATGCAAGTGCCTAAAAGCTCGGGGACTATTTTATAGTTTACCCTTAAAGTATATAATTATATATACTACTTGTTAGGTCTATCCACTCTGATAATAAAAAGCTTTTCTTTCTTCTTCTTTTTTTCAAGAGAAAATAACCTCAGTGACCAAAAATCCTAGATAATATACGATTTTGACCAACATTTTTTGGATTTGCGAAAATGACCAACAAAATCGCAATGCGATCTCTAATTCGCATTGCGATATCCACTATCGCAAATTCGCGTCGCAAATTCGCGTTGCGATAGTGGAAAATCGCTCGCGTTGCGATAGTTGAAAATCGCGTTGCGCTTTTCCATTTCGCGTTGCGATAGTCTACAGTTGTCGTTGCGATTTTCCAAATTCGTTGTGATAGTTAAAAAAAAAGATTTTGTTTCTTAAGAATTTTCTCTAAAAAGATAGTATCCGCGCGGACGTGTCGAAGACACGTACGACCACGACCACGACCACGACCACGACCACGACCACGACCACGACCAGACCAGACCAGACCAGACCAGACCCGACCCGACCCGAGACGGACGGCGGCGGCGGCGCGCAAGAGTCCCCCTTGTTCTCTATCACTCAACAAGGAAGTGGGAAAGCCAAGCCTTAAATACCATTCCCAATAGTGTTTCCAATACTATGTGGGATTGAGCATTACCAACACTTGTTTCCAATACAATGTGATTATTCAGGAAACAATTAACAATCATGCACCTTAAAACAACTGAATCAGCAACCAATTGCATTAGTATTATACGATTAAATATGTCATAATTAAAAGTCAATCTACAATCAATCGCGATTATTGCAATTTTAAGCAAAACATTCAAAAACAATATCACTATTTAAGGCTCAATCCCACATAGTATTGGGAACAAGTGTTGGTAATGCTCAAATCCCACATAGTATTGGAAACACTATTGGGAATTATATTTAAGGCTTGGCTTTCCCACTTTCTTGTTGAGTGATAGAGAATAAGGGGGACTCTCGCGCGCCGCCGCCGCCGCCGCCGTCCGTCTCGTCTCGGGTCGTGGTAATACGTGTCTTCGACGCGTCCGCGCGGATACTATCTTTTTAGAGAAAATTCTTAAGAAACAAAATCTTTTTTTAACTATCACAACGAATTTTCGCAACGAATTTGGAAAATCGCAACGCGAATTAGAGATCGCATTGCGATTTTGTTGGTCATTTTCGTAAATCCAAAAAAAAGTCAAAATCGTATATTATCTGAGATTTTTAGTCACTGAGGTTATTTTCTCTTTTTTCAATTTAAAAAAGTCTTGCAATATCTCTATTCTAGAGTTTATAGCAGTTTGGCTCTCAACTAAAATGGTATTTAAATAACTTATTGACAATGATATTTGTAGTCTTTTTCCCCTTCTTTATTATTTGAATTTTTCCCTCAAAATTTATTTAAAGTTTGAATTTTCCCCTTTGCATTAATATTTACTTCTATCAAGGTTTTCCTTCCTACATTCAAAATTTATGAATGATGGCCACTTTCTTCCAGAAAATGATGAAATAAAATTTAGTTATTTCAAATATTAAAAGAATTATTCAAAACCATCATTGTGGACACACCAATAGATGGGAGAATTAAGGTAAAAGATCAATTAAAAGATGGATTCGGTCCATATTGTGTGGTGTATATTCAATTGCTTTAAAGTTTTAAACAGTGATGGTCGATTATAATTCTAGATGACTCTTTCCCCAATTATTTGTTCAACCAATTTTTGAATTATAAGAAGATTTTGACAGATCGTCCACTATTTTGGCTTTGTTCGAAAATATGGACCCACACAAAGATGGACACTTGATTTTATATTAGGGGTGAGTTTATAAAATTTTAAGTAAAAAGAATTTATAAAATTTTAAGAAATAAAAATATATTTTTAATAAAAAAATAAAATATATAAAAAATTTATACCAGCCCAACACACAGCGGACATCCCTGGACCCATGAGTTCGGCTGTCAAGATTGCTTGCTTTGTTACAACGTATACATTATTATGTGTATAAGCCAAATGTTAATTTAAAACTCGATTAATTTCATCGTATTTTAATTTGCATATCGTATTATCAGTGTAGATTTATTTGATTTAAACTATTTTATATAAATTATAATTAAAATTATTTTGATCTAGGTCCGGATATATTAGCATTGTCAATTTTTGGTTGTTTATGTTTTATAATGATTTGTTTTAATTGTATTTATCTAAAAATATTACTCCTATTTATAATTCCGTTTGTATATTGTATCGATTTATTTTAATTGTAGTTATATTAATATATTTTTTGTTAAAAAAACTCACCAAGTCAAATTGTTTATATATGGTCATTTTTAAATGGTTTAATACTTAAAAAGTCCCCTATACTCCAGTGAAGATTTCACTGTCCTTTTTACAAAATTCCTGTTAATTTTTACTTAATTTTCATTTCTTTATCGTATTAGGCCCTTGGCCATTTCTGTTAAAAAAAGGTTTTATGTGATCCAATCAATTTTTGTTGTTTGTAATAAGAAAATAAAAAAAAATCAAATGAAATCATAAAGGTGTAATATATATATATATATCCAATTTTTAATGAAAATGTAAAATGTTTTAAATTTCTTTTTCCTTTTTGTATTTTTTAAATAATAATGTTATACGAAGAAAGGTCGAGCCGCCTCGTCAGCGCGTGCGAAAGGTCAGTGCCATTTGTTGATAACATTATGGATTTCCATTATTGAAGCTTTAATTATTTCCTTCATCATTCTCTTTCGTTTTCCTTTCGAGTTTCGACCCAAAGCATAATGTTGTACTGCTTTTTTCCCGGCCCTTGTTCGCTGGCTTTCGTCCCCCCCCCCCTTCATTGGGTTGTTCAGGAGAACTCGGAAGAAAGTGTTGTTTTTATATTTTTATTAGTATAATAATCATGCAACTAAAATGTTGAAGTGAAGATATATTTTACATTGATACGACCTGTCGTAACCAATTTTCGTTCGGGCACGAAATATTTATTTAAAATTGATGTGAATAAATGGTTTTGAAAATAATTTGGGAGTCGCCATCGGCCTTTTGGGTCAGGTAGGTCGAATACCTAAAAATTATTTTTTAAAAGAGTTTTAAGAAAACATCAAATAAAAAATGAACTGATCTGCGTTTATAACTAAAAATTCGTTCTTTTTAATAATAAAAAGGGATTCGTGGCGATTACGTTTAGGGAAGATTAGCACCCTACAACGCCAAAATTGGTACTTTTAATTATAAATTGTCTCTATTATTAGAAATTTAAAAAAATATATATTTAATGCATAATCTTTTATTTCAAATAATTTTAAGAAAATATATTAATATATAAATAAGATATTTACTTATTTAAAAATATCAGAAAAGGGTTTCTAGGTGCTTTAAGACAGCTCTTTTCTTTGATATTAATAAATAAATAACCAAAGATTTTCTTAAAATAAAAATTTATTTTAATAAGATATTTATTTATTTAAAAATATCAGAAATAGCTTCTAGGTGCTTAAGACAACTCTTTCTTTGATATTGATAAATAAATAACTAAAAATGTAAAAATTTAAAAGTAAAATAATTTAAGTAAAATTAAATTATAATATTTAATTATTTAAAATACCAGAATAGGACATCCAGTTATCAAAACTGTCATTTTCTTCGATATTTTCTACTTGTATGATTTATAACACCACACTTATCGATATTGATTATAAACTTTCAAAATAAAGAAAATTAGTAGATAATTATAATTAAATCAACTGGGATATACGGAGTTTGGATATGTAAAACATTACTTACTTTGGATTTATTTTCTTCTAAAGATTTGAGTTAATTAGTATAATTCCAGCAATAGGCATCAACTGAAACTAGTGGTATTCGTAAAAAAGTACAAATAAAAGAGAATAAAGGAACAAGTATATTTTTCTCTAATGGCCCTTCCGTATCAAAGCTTTGAATGTGACAACATGGTCTGCAAATGTATACAAAAAAATATTAAATAATTGGATAATTGTATAGTTTTATATGCATGCATCCATGCATCTGTCTTGAACGCATTTTCTACGGCGTTGAAAGAATAAAGGTGGAGGGTTGAAAAAAATATAGAGGAATTACTTCAATTGACCTAGCAATGTCATTAATCTTATGAGATATCTTATGACTTTCTTTTCTAATATAATATTTAATTGTTTAAACTCTTATACAAGTGGAAGGATGTTTCTACGATTAAACGAGTTTCAAATAGTGACTAAATTGCAAAGTTACAAATATAGAGGGCTGCGGAAAGGTTTACCCTTGAGGGTAATTACAGAAATATCCCTCCCCCAAAACGGCGTCATTTGGGAGAGGGCATTTAAACCCAACTCAGGCCGGCCCTTCGGGCCATTCCCTCATTTTTCTTTCTCTCTCTCTCTAGCTGAGAGAGGAACTTTTCTCTCGTTTCTCTCTAAATTCCTCCTATAGGAGGCGATCTCCAGCAGCCGCCAACCACCATACTCTGGTGGTGATCGCCGCCGCAGCCGGCCACTGTACATGGTGGCCGGAATTTACTAATATACACCAAATCAAAGCCCCGATTATCCTAAAGTTAAATCCAGGGTTATCTTAACCTAAAAATCTACCTAACGTCGTAGATCTAGCCTTTTTTACCTTCAACCTTTCGGTTTTACGGTCGCACAAGGAGGCTCCGATGACTGCAAGTTCTTCGGTAAGTTTCTTTCCTCTCTTTTCCTACGATATTTGGCTACTGTGGTTGCTTGTTATTCGTTCGGCTCTCCCGTTTTCACCGTGGTCTCTTCTCTAGTGGTTGTAGTTCTTGCTCTGGTTGTTCGTATCTTTTTCTCTGTCTCTTTTTTTTTTGTTTTGTTGTTGGTTTGTTTTCGTGGCTCGTCTCTGTTGCCCCTCCTTTATTTTGCAGGTAACGGTGGCTTTTATAGCCACCACGGTGCTCCTCTCTTACTGGTTAAAGAGTGGAAACTTTGGTGAGTCACCAAACTATGTGGTGACTCACCCCATAGCCGAAACGTGGACGGCCGGCGTATGTTTCTGGAGTCTTCGAAGAGGCGGTGATGTCATGGCTACAGCGGGTGGAACACCTGGAGGTGGCAGCTAAGCTCTTCTGGAAACATGAGGCGGCGCCGCGCGGCTTCTGGAAACGGCGGATGATAACCTAGGGTTAGGAAAACCCTAGGGTTTCATTTGCTGGAACCATCTGTGGACCGTTGGATCTCTCAGATCCAACTGAGATCATTGGCGGCTGGCTGAGAAGAATGAAACCCTAATTGGGTTTAGGGTTTCTGTTAGGCCATTTCTGATTGGAATTGTAAACGGCTTCGGGTTTTGGGCTTGTAAAATGGGCCTCCGGCCCTTTGGGCTTGTAATATATATATATATATAATAATAATAATAATAATTTTAATAATAATAATAATTAAAATAATTTTAATGAAATTGAAAAATTAGTGTCTACAGATGCCCCTCTTTGCTCTTGTGTTAACAAGAATAGAGCAAAGATGAAAAAGACAATAATTTTTTTCATTTAGCTTATTTTGAGTAATATGGAAATGTTGAAAACATTCTGCCCAGAGGTCTGATGAACATCATGCACTGCAGGACTTACAGATGACCCTAAGGTTTTGAAAACATCAAAAAGCTCCCGAAGGCTTTTTGGAAACATCATGCACTGAAGGACTTACAGATGACCCTAAGGCTTTGAAACATCAAAAAGATCCCGAAGGCATTTTGGAAACATCATGCACTGAAGGACTTACAGATGACCCTAAGGCTTTGAAAACATCAAAAAGCTCCCGAAGGCTTTTTGGAAACATCATGCACTGAAGGACTTACAGATGACCCTAAGGCTTTGAAAACATCAAAAAGCTCCCGAAGGCTTTTTGGAAACATCATGCATGAAGGACTTACAGATGACCCTAAGGCTTTGAAAACATCAAAAAGCTCCCGAAGGCTTTTTGGAAACATCATGCACTGAAGGACTTACAGATGACCCGAAGGCTTTGAAACATCAAAAAGCTCCCGAAGGCTTTTTGGAAACATCATGCACTGAAGGACTTACAGATGACCCTAAGGCTTTGAAAACATCAAAAAGCTCCCGAAGGCTTTTTGGAAACATCATGCACTGAAGGACTTACAGATGACCCGAAGGCTTTGAAAACATCAAAAAGCTCCCCGAAGGCTTTTTGGAAACATCATGCACTGAAGGACTTACAGATGACCCTAAGGCTTTGAAAACATCAAAAGCTCCCGAAGGCTTTTTGGAAACATCATGCACTGAAGGACTTACAGATGACCCTAAGGCTTTGAAACATCAAAAAGCTCCCGAAGGCTTTTGGAAACATCATGCACTGAAGGACTTACAGATGACCCGAAGGCTTTGAAAACATCAAAAGCTCCCGAAGGCTTTTTGGAAACATCATGCACTGAAGGACTTACAGATGACCCTAAGGTTTTGAAAACATCAAAAAGCTCCCGAAGGCTTTTTGGAAACATCATGCACTGAAGGACTTACAGATGACCCTAAGGCTTTGAAACATCAAAAAGATCCCGAAGGCTTTTTGGAAACATCATGCACTGAAGGACTTACAGATGACCCTAAGGCTTTGAAAACATCAAAAAGCTCCCGAAGGCTTTTTGGAAACATCATGCACTGAAGGACTTACAGATGACCCTAAGGCTTTGAAAACATCAAAAAGCTCCCGAAGGCTTTTTGGAAACATCATGCACTGAAGGACTTACAGATGACCCTAAGGCTTTGAAAACATCAAAAAGCTCCCGAAGGCTTTTGGAAACATCATGCACTGAAGGACTTACAGATGACCCGAAGGCTTTGAAAACATCAAAAAGCTCCCGAAGGCTTTTTGGAAACATCATGCACTGAAGGACTTACAGATGACCCTAAGGCTTTGAAAACATCAAAAAGCTCCCGAAGGCTTTTGGAAACATCATGCACTGAAGGACTTACAGATGACCCAAGGCTTTGAAAACATCAAAAAGCTCCCGAAGGCTTTTTGGAAACATCATGCACTGAAGGACTTACAGATGACCCTAAGGCTTTGAAAACATCAAAAAGCTCCCGAAGGCTTTTTGGAAACATCATGCACTGAAGGACTTACAGATGACCCTAAGGCTTTGAAAACATCAAAAAGCTCCCGAAGGCTTTTTGGAAACATCATGCACTGAAGGACTTACAGATGACCCGAAGGCTTTGAAAACATCAAAAAGCTCCCAAAGGCTTTTTGGAAACATCATGCACTGAAGGACTTACAGATAACCCTAAGGTTTTGAAGACATCAAAAAGCTCCCGAAGGCTTTTTGGAAACATCATGCACTGAAGGACTTACAGATGACCTTAAGGCTTTGAAAACATCAAAAAGCTCCCGAAGGCTTTTTGGAAACATCATGCTGAAGGACTTACAGATGACCCTAAGGCTTTGAAAATATCAAAAAGCTCCCGAAGGCTTTTTGGAAACATCATGCACTGAAGGACTTACAGATGACCCTAAGGCTTTGAAAACATCAAAAAGCTCCTAAAGGCTTTTTGGAAACATCATGCACTGAAGGACTTACAGATGACCCTGAGGCTTTTAAAACATCAAAAAGCTCCCGAAGGCTTTTTTTTTGGAAACATCATGCACTGAAGGACTTACAGATGACCCTAAGGCTTTGAAAACATCAAAAAGCTCCCAAAGGCTTTTTGGAAACATCATGCACTGAAGGACTTACAGATGACCCTGAGGCTTTGAAAACATCAAAAAGCTCCCGAAGGCTTTTTTTTTTGGAAACATCATGCACTGAAGGACTTACAGATGACCCTAAGGCTTTGAAAACATCAAAAAGCTCCCGAAGGCTTTTTGGAAACATCATGCACTGAAGGACTTACAGATGTGGGAAATAGTTTACTAAGTAAAAAACTAAGGAAATCGTTTTCTTACTTTTCAACAATTTCATTTTAGAAAAGATTGAATGCACTCAGATGTATCAATGTAATGCATTGTCTTTTGTGTAATGATATTCTTATGAATGCATGAATGTTGATGCAATCTTCGTTTGACTTCAAAGTGGTGAACTTGATCTTCCTTTACTTCATCATTTATTGCCAGGGTTATCTCTGGATATTAGTGTAGAAACTTATGCTATCAAGCTTGCATTTCTTCAGAATCTTCTGATCAACTTGTATCTTGGCATCTTATTTGCTTCATGAAAGTCTCAGAAGAAATGTTTCATTTGTGGAACTCTTGCTGTAGTCAAAATTATGACTCTGATGCCCCATTTTGTCTTGGATTAAACTAACTTTATTTGCTTGGACTTGTGTGTAAATCCCATAAAGCTTTTATTTTTGAAAAGAGAATATATCATCTTTAAAAAGAGAATCTATCATCTTTGAAGAGTGTAGATGTAGATATGCCTGACTCAGCAGGGATGAATTAGGAGAGTAGAGTCTGTTCTAATTTAACTCTTGAAACATCACAAGGAAGATTTATTCCAATTCCTTTCATGTCTCCACATAATCAGATCTCGAATAAGGCAACTTGGACCAATACATGTCGAGATGCTTAACAACCTGTAGTTCAACCTTAGTTGACCCTATTAGTTTCTTGTTTAAAATTTCAGCTCTCTTTGGAAAGAAATCTTCATTATATCTTACTTCTAATCTTGGGGTTGAAGAAGACAAACTTCATCTTGAATGGAAACCATATGATTGCAACATTGGTTCAGCACCATAATCATTGGTTCGTAAAACATTTGACAATACATTCATCTTTTCCTGTGGTTTCTGCTCGGATTATTGGTCAATGAAGAATTTGACAACACATTCATCCTTTTCTGTGGCTTCTGCCAAGATTTCTCAATCATTGAAGCTCTTTGCCTAGCGTTCAAAGCTTTTGTATGATGTCACAAGACCATTTGAGAACAAAACTCAATAGGGATACAAGTGATATATTGGTATGACCAAAAAGTTGGTCAAATTCACAATATATGCTGGTGTCGAATTGAATAGAAGACACTAATTACTCTTGATATCATCTCGGGCAAAGGCAAATGTAATACCGATCACATTTTCTTCTGTAATGAGCATTGTAGAAAGTAGAAACACTTCAGCTATAGGATCTATATACAAAAAGATATTCATGGATTTCTTGCTGCTGGGGATGAAATGCACATGATAAACCCTAAAAAATTCAATTCAGCCTGGCTGGCAATGATAACTTCAGTAACATTGGGAAAGAGCAATATACATGAGCTTCTCTCTTCAATGTCATCAAATAAACAAAACTGATATGAAAAACAGCTTCGTAACCTCAACAGTATGGTTGAAACTAACTGGCAGAAATCTCAAAGAAATATTTTCAATTATCACCGACACACAAAAGGCCAAATTCAGAGTTTGAGGTCTCGATGAACTGATCCTTGGATGAAATGGTCTACAAAGGGACCATTTTTATTCATGATGTAGTTTAACACACTGTCATGTGATACATGGTTAAGAAGATTGGGTATTTGAAACCATACTTGCTGAGTAGATATTTGTTCAACAACATGATCATATGCAATTGCCTGATGAAGTAATTATGTGTAGTCAGCTCGACTGTCACTGTTTCATCATTTTTATTCTTCATATCTTTCTGTCTCATTGGAAATATCTGCTCAAGTCAATGATTTTTAACATATGATGATGTGGGCCTTCAGCTTGCCCCAGCATTTGCTAATACAGATGTTAAAAGTATGCTCAACATTACTTCTTGCTGAGGAGAGCCTCCAAGAATGCCCAAATATTAATATTGTTGTGAGCCTTCAAAATGCCCCAATATTCTATTTCTGGTTGAAAATGGGCCCTCAAGATGTCCCTCTAGATTTGTCTGATTCACTCTCAATGTCTGCTTGACTGAAATGTCATGATCCCCACGAGGTCCAATTTTGACAATGAACTGTTGTAGGTACTTGTGGCTTTATTCATGCCTCAAATCTGTTTATCTTGAATACTCTCATTCTGGTGTCACTAAACAGTAGTATTGTCAAGTAACTGGAGAAATTTTCTTCATGTTGTCACAAACTTAAGAAGTACTCGGTCATTCTGATAGAAACATCTGAGATATGTGTCTTCTGAATGAGGTGACCATTTTCTGTATTTGGAGGGATATATTCAGACAGAGCAGTAAAAATAGCTTGGTAATCCGTTCCAGGCTGACACGGTGGCTTATCATCTTTCAGTGAAGGTCATCTCTGAAATATACTTTTCTGTGGGAGAAAACCAATTTATGTGAATAGTAATCTGATGCAATGGCAAGACTACATATACAATGATATAAGCTCATCAAAAATCCGGCACCCATGCAACATGTTGAACCTGATAACAACTCATCTGATTATGAAGCGATCTTTCAGGATGATTTCACAGATATTGATAGTTCTTCTGTTATCGAAGAAATCATGAATTCTGATTCTGATGAGGAGAATAAACTGTTATACTTGACAAAAATGGAATTCTCAGAGGCTGAGGCTTCAATAACCATGGAGAGATGTGGTTCAGATTCATCAATTGCAGAATTGACAGATTTTATATGTGCTGATCAAATGGCTAAGGTTACTGATGCACTTCTTATGGTAGAAGATAGGAAGCCATTATGCAATGATCCCAATTACAAGCAAAGGCGAAACTTGGGCTATGATTTGTGAAAAGGAAGAAGCAGAGGAAGCTTGAAAAGAAGCTTCTTAATGAAGACGATCATGCAATTCATCTTTTAATTCCAATGATTGGTTCTGGGGTTCCTACTGAACCAGATCAGATAATTCAAAGAACACTTCCAGAAGATGCTATTGGGTCTCCTTATTTCTACTATGAGCAAATTCATCTTTCAACCAATGATTGGTTTTTTTGGGTTTATACCAAACCAGATCAGATAACTCAAAGAACACTTCCAGAAGATGCTATTGAGCCTCCTTATTTCTACCATGAGCAAATTCATCTTTCAAATCCAATGATTGATTTTTGAGTTCATACCAAATCAGATCAGATAATTCAAAGAACACTTCCAGAAGATGCTATGAGCACATTCATCTTCCAAATTCAATGATTGATTCTGTGGTTTCATACCAAACCAGATCAGATAACTCAAAGAACACTTCCAAAAGATGCTATGAGCACATTCATCTTCCAAAATCAATGATTGGTTCTGTGGTTTCATACCAAACCAGATCAGATAACTCAAAAAACACTTCCAGAAGATACTATTGGGTCTTCTTATTCCTACTAGGAGCACATGGCACTTGTTCCAGTTAATGTTTGGACTGGAATATCACAGTACTTATTCGATGTAGAGCCGGAATTTGTAGATTCGAAGCATTTTCATGCTATTACACTGAAAATGGCTATATTCATAATTCTGCCAATTGAGAACAGATTTTCTCTTATTCTGCTTCCTCCATGTGCTGATGCTTTTCCATTGACAAAGAAATGATGGTCTTCCTTCGAGTGTCCATAAGTATGTTCTTGATGAGTGCTTGAAAATGGAATCTGATATGGATTAGAAGGAATAAAATGGTTCCACTTGAACCTAATGAGGTGGAAATGCTTCTAGGTTTCCCTAAAAACCATACACGAGGAGAAGGATCTGCTAGAGACATGTTCCCCAGTGGTATCTATGTCCTGTCTTTTTTTCTTCTGGAATCAGTGATGCAGAGGCTGTCTTCTACTGTCTTGGCATATTTTTGAAAACAGATGTGCAAGAACTGAATGATGATCGGTTGGAGCAATTGATGAGTAGTTTTGTCGAATTCGACCTTGTTGTAAGTGGCATCCAGCGTAACAACCTTACTGGAAGAAATAAACATTATTGTGAGGGGCTTGAAGATTTTTTGTTGGTGCATTTACTTGCAATGATTGCTACAATATATCCACTCTTTTCGAATTAGGAACGGTTTAGTGGACAGTAAAATTTGTCATCTTTAACTTTTGGAATCCTGTAACCAATGTTACCCTATATAAAAGGCCTATAAGGGTAGATCCTGTTCCAATGTCTCATTCTGTGCCATAAGTCCTCAAATTCAAATTCAGCAATCTTCTGAAGGACCTAATGAATATCATCTTGACAAAGAAAGTGATCAGCATAGAAGAAGTAGCAATATTGTATCAAGATTTGAGCCAGCATCACGGTATAACCAGAGTGCAGGTAGTGACTTGTTCAGGCTTTATGATGTAATCTTCTAGAGACATGAATTGATGGTTGGGGAAAATAATCTGTCTGGTGATGCTTATCGCCCTCAGTATGAGATAAACGATAATCTTTCTTGATGAATTGCTAATGTCATAGGAGAGTGTCACAAGTTCAATTCTCCAGACTTTCTGGCTTCTTGGACCACTTGCCTTCAAAAATGTGAAGTGCTTATTCTTCTGGCTTCATTCATTCTTCTTCTACAACAGAGGTAGAATAAGCAACAATTGCTTCAAAGACCTTTCTCATTTGAGACTGTCCTGTTTGAAAATGTTTTTTCTCTTTCTTTATGAAGAATGAAAGAATTTGCAAAGTGTTGCCTATTAGGTTCACAATAAATCAAATCATAAACATGATTCAAGAATATCAAATAATCAACAATTCTTAATGTTTGAGAATTATAGCTCTTTGACAAGTAAAAATTTGGGTTGGTTTCAGGATGGCTTTCCTATTTTCTATGGTTACATCTATTTAAGATGTCACTCCTCTCTTTTTTGTGAACTTTGTCACATGCCTCACTTTAAGGACTTGGTATTTAACCGGATGCGTACAAAATGACGCACTAGGATTGTCATTACTAGACTTTCTAGAGTTCTTCCATTTCAATTCTCTGGAATTTTCATTTAGACTCATCTAATCAAAGTAGTGCGAAATATCGGTCTAAAAATGAAATTTCTGAGTGCTTGTGTGAAGTTGACTATAACAGGTGTTTCGTAACTCCCTTAGTCCATTTGTTACACATTTGCCATTTTGGCTAGCTGAATCAGCTTTATGTATAAAAATATAATCACCTTTATCAGGCTAATTGAAACTTATCCAAAGCCGGGGTGATTAACCAATTGCTCTAGAGGGACAGCTTTATTGCATATAATATAATGGGTTAGCTGACTAATATCCATAAAGCCAGGGTGATTAACCAATTGCTCTAGAGGGACAACTCAAGCTTATTGTATAATAATATAACATGAGTATTTAAATCCATTTCTTAAGCTTGTTAAGAAGAACCTGTTATAGTCTAGGTGTTTTAGTGGAATTCAAAATCTCTTCGTTAGAATTAATTCCCAAGCAACTGACTTAAACTAGATTTACCTATTGTAAAATTATGTTCATCATCGAAAATCATCAATAAAAAATACTCTAGTCAGTTTTGTAATGTAATACACCAATGATGCCCCATGTTGTACGCTCCTATATATAAATACCAAGCTTCTTTTTTTTTTGTAATTCCTTTCAATAGGAGGAGGCTATCTCATATTTGTAATAGGATAGTATTTGGGTGTATTTCTTCTGGGGTAAGGTCAAGGGTCCTTGTTTTTCTGGTTTTCAATCTTGATATTTTGTCAAAGATTACAATTCTAATCATGAAGAATTTTTAATCCAGTTGATATTCAAAGAACTGGAAGCTTACAAAATTGATTTAATGCAACACAAATTTATTTATTGCACAAAAAGCGGAGAAAGGAAAAAAACAAGTTCAAACAAGATGCTGAAAATAGAAAAGTACTATAGTGATAGGTAACACTTCTTTATCTATTATGCTTCATTACTTCTCTAATGTTGGGTATGTAATCAGGATTCTCATCCTTATTTGCCCCCCATTTCTTGATCATTTCTTGTGTCAAAACCCCTTTGTCAACAAGTATCTCAATTTCTTTTAACAGTGGCCTACAATTGCCTGTAGAATGCCCGGATACCCCCAAGTGAAAATTACAAACTCTATCTTGATCATAGCTATGAGCAGAAGGGTTTGGTGTCACTTTAGTTGGTCTTGGTGTGATGTATTGACCTTTAACCAAATGAGGATACAAGTCTAAAATGGAAGTTTGGAACACTTCCAAAGTTTTTCTTGATCGCATGACTTACTTTGGTCTATCCGAACAGTTACTTGCTCTTTTTCTTTTGCAGTTGCGGGGATTCTGGATGCGACATACATTTACATCATCAGCTTTTGTTTTCTGATCAGTTGGGCTCCTGGATGTGACTTTTGATTTTTCTTCACTGATTACATTCTCAATTAAATCTCCAGTTGTCACAAGATTCTCAAATTCCTTTGTCGGATTTGCCTGCATCAACTCGCAGAAAGGAGCGGGAAGGGAATTACGAAACATACGTGATATCTCTTCTTCTAACATGGGAGGTTGAACTTGTGCTGCCACTCCTCTCCATCTTAGGGCATATTCTTGAAATCTTTCATTGGTTTTTCTTCTTTACTCTTCGAAGATCCATACGTGTTGGAGCTAAGCCTTTAACATACTGATATTGTCTCAAAAATGCATTAGCTAGATCTACCCATCTCTTGATCTGTTCTTGGGTCAACTGATTGTACCAGACTACTGTTGGGCCAACAAGACTATCATGGAAAGAGTGAATTAATAGATCATCAGAACTCAAATATCCTTCCATTTTTCTGCAAAACATTCTCAAATGGATTAAGGGACAACTTGTGCCATCATATTTCTCAAAATCAGGCATTTTGAATTCATGGGGAATAATCAAATCTGGAACCAAGCTGAGCTTTCTTGCTTCTAATTCTTTATGGTGGGTACTAACATCTTTCATGTTTCTGATTGCTTTCTCTGTCCTCTTGACTTTCTCCTCATATTGTGAATAATTAATGAGGCTATTCTTTGGGTTCAAGTGGGATGCCCCAGGGTATATTATCTGTCTCGACTCTTCAATCTGATAGCACGATTTCTCTTTAGCAGTTATCTTTTCTTTATCAGATTCCATTCCCTGAATAATTTGATCTGATTCATCTGGTACTGAATCTGATGTTTCTTTCCTTATATCCTGAGGTAACCTTGTCAATTGTTCTAGCCACTGATCTTGTAGTCCCTCATAGGATTGCTCCATTGTTTTCATGATGATAGTAAAGTAATATGAATGAATGGTCTTGGTTTTTACTGTTACAGAACCTTTCAAGAATTATTTACATGTTTTTATAATTAAAGTACATAACAGTACTTAAATAAAAATGTGAAAAATGTATAAATGGAAAAATAAGAATGCAAAATGTGCAATTCAAAGGCAAACATAAAAGTATGAATGCAAAATGAAAAATGCAAAGATGCAAAATGAAAATGCATGTATGAAAAGGTGTTTCTCAAGAGTGATCATCTTAGAACAGATTTCATTGAACACAAAAGTTTCGGTACATCAAACAAAACTTTTACATGTAGGGGACAACTTTTAGTCCTAACTTCAACAAAACTTTACATATAAGGAATAACTTTCCCATTTTCTTCTCTAAAACCAAGTTAGTTTATCAGCTTATGGACCATATTGCTTGTCTGGACTGCAGCTTCTTCCATAACATTCTGGTGTTCTTTCATCTCCTATGTCAATTCTCGGAGTTGCTCCTTTTCCCTCGTGAGAGAACATTTGTGTTCAAAAAGTTTTTTGGACAAGATCTTCATGTATGTTGCAACTTTTTTTTCAGTTTGGTGACCCCTGCTATCCACTCTTCTGGGGTGTTTCCTATACCAGCATTTTGAAAGGCTTGACTGACCTTCTGGAAATCTTCATGTATGGTTTCCATTTTGGTGCTCAATTTATCGTTTTCAATCTTCAAATGACGTATTTGAGCTTTAAACCTCAGCAAATCTTCTTCTCTCTGGGCGCCCCTACTGATATTCTTACCTTTGAAGACATTTGGTGTTGATCTGGAAGGATCTTCAGTTACCAAACTAGGTTGATCATTTATCATAAACTGCAAGATTCCCTGATCCAAAAGACTTTGAACTCGACGTTTGAAAGCAAGGCAATTCTCAATGGTATGTCCTTGAGCTCCGGCATGATATTCACAATAAGCGTTGATGTCATACCACTTCGAAATACGGGGGTTGGAATGGTTTTATGTAGTACGGGGCCACTTCTCGTGCTTCAAGTAGCTTATCATATAATTCTTTATACAATATAGGGATAGCATCAAAATGAGAACCGCCTTTTGTCTTGGATTGATCCTGAGTTTTAGATGTCGGGAGCAGACTAAACTTCAACGATTTCAAATTGCATGATTTCTTCTCATCTCTGGGAGCTTTTACAGTTGTCATCATTTCCTGAATATCTCCATACGATTTGTGAATACGAATAATGACTGTCTGTAATTTCTCAAATTGGTTAAGAATCGAAATCCCTTGCGTATCTGAAACTGCAGAGTTAGGTTTATTGAGCTCTCTCTCTTTCTGTGCTGGAATCTCTTTTCCTTTGGCCAAAACAGATATTCTATCCATCATCTTGGTCATCTGCTCTCTTATTTCTCGTATCTCCTTTTGCTCTTCAATGGCCATATGATCTTTGGGTGCATAGCTTGCTTCTATCCTCAGAGTTTCCTCAGGATGTCTTTCTTTGGCCGCATCATATTTTGTTTGATCATAAAACTTTTTGTCCATTTACAATTTCTTTCCAATATGATGAACAGTCTTTCAAGTAAACACCTTTTGGTTATACTATGATCATGCAATGCAAACAAAAGAAATGAAAAAAAATAAAATAGTTAGTACCAACTAATAAAAAAATCTATCTATCAAGGTATAAATCTTAACCTCATGCTTTCTAGTTCCATGTTTTGTTAGTAAAAAATAACCTAACCGCATGATTTTTAGTTCGCAGGCATTTATTCAGAAAAAATAATAAATTAAAAAATTAAAAGCTAAAGCTTATTTCTCCTTTGTGTACACCTAAGGACAGAGGTTCAGTACTGTCTTAGATCAGGAGAAGTTCTAAGGTTTATTACATGTAGGGTTTTAGTTCTAGGAGTAAAGGTACTCGAATTGTCCATGTTAGTGTCCCCTTGGGCTGTCAACCCTCAATCCTAGTCCATTACAGATTTAAATGGATCGAGTTCAATTCGAGGGGATACATTTCTCTATACCTGACACGGAGAATAAATTCTCACGAAGACATAAAGCATATGAATCCCGAAAGTTACTTGCTAGGTCTGACACGGAGAATAAATTCTCACGAAGACGTCGCTTTCACTCCCACTTAAAAGGGACAAACTCAATTATAGAGCTTTATGTTATGCAATGCAAGTGTTGTGTGTGAGGAGAAATGTTCAAACTTCTAACAGATAAAAAAAATAAAATAAAAAATTAATGATAAGTATATGAAAATAGTATGTAATAAAAAATTTTGAAATAAAAGAATTAAAAATTAAATAAATGATTTTTTTTAATTTCTAATTAATAGAGACAATTTATAATTAATTTCAAAGCATGACTGAATCCCCAGCAGAGTCGCCAAGCTGTCGTAACCGGTTTTCGTCCGGGCACGAAATATTTATTTAAAATTGATGTGAATAAATGGTTTTGAAAATAATTTGGGAGTCGCCATCGGCCTTTTGGGTCAGGTAGGTCGAATACCTAAAAATTATTTTTTAAAGAGTTTTAAGAAAACATCAAATAAAAAATGAACTGATCTGCGTTTATAACTAAAAATTCGCTCTTTTTAATAATAAAAAGGGATTCGTGGTCGATTACGTTTAGGGAAGGATTAGCACCCCTACAACGCCCAAAATTGGTACTTTTTAATTATAAATTGTCTCTATTATTAGAAATTTAAAAATTCAATAATATATTTAATTCATAATCCTTTTATTTCAAATAATTTTAAGAAAATATATTAATATATAAATAAGATATTTACTTATTTAAAAATATCAGAAAAGGGTTTCTAGGTGCTTTAAGACAGCTCTTTTCTTTGATATTAATAAATAAATAACCAAAAGATTTTCTTAAAATAAAAATTTATTTTAATAAGATATTTATTTATTTAAAAATATCAGAAAATAGCTTCTAGGTGCCTTAAGACAACTCTTTTCTTTGATATTGATAAATAAATAACTAAAAATGTAAAAATTTAAAAGTAAAATAATTTAAGTAAAATTAAATTATAATATTTAATTATTTAAAATACCAGAATAGGACATCCAGTTATATCAAAACTGTCATTTTCTTCGATATTAAAAATAAATAAACATTATTAATTTATAAAATTAATCAAATAATATATATTAATAAAAATAAAATAATAATACTAATTAAAATATTAAACATATAAAATTAAAATATATTTAAACAATAATTAAAATAAAATTAAAACTAAATATAAAAAGTAATAAAACTTGTAATTAAATAAAAGTATTAAAATTAATGACTAAATTATAACATATTGAAATTAAATACTCTAATTCATAATTAATTATTTAATATTGCAGTGGCTAAACATGCTATTTTACGTATTTATTAATTTAGTGACTAAAATAATAATTATTAAAACATAAGGGACTAAATTTATTATTTATCCTAAAGATATATAAACTGATAATGACTAAAATGGGTATTTACCCTAAATATTATATAAGCAGGCAAGGATTAAATTATAAATTAAATAAAATTATAAAACCGAATTGAAATGATTAAAAATCAATTTTAGTGACTAAATTGCAAAGTTACAAATATAGAGGGCTGCGGAAAGGGTTTACCCTTGAGGGTAATTACAGAAATATCCCTCCCCCAAAACGGCGTCGTTTGGGAGAGGGCATTTAAACCCAACTCAGGCCGGCCCTTCGGGCCATTCCCTCATTTTCTTCTTTCTCTCCTCTCTCTCTAGCTGAGAGAGGAAACTTTTCTCTCGTTTCTCTCTAAATTCCTCCTATAGGAGGCGATCTCCAGCAGCCGCCAACCACCATACTCTGGTGGTGATCGCCGCCGCAGCCGACTACTGTACATGGTGGCCGGAATTTACTAATATACACCAAATCAAAGCCCCGATTATCCTAAAGTTAAATCCAGGGTTATCTTAACCTAAAAATCTACCTAACGTCGTAGATCTAGCCTTTTTTACCTTCAACCTTTCGGTTTTACGGTCGCACAAGGAGGCTCCGATGACTGCAAGTTCTTCGATAAGTTTCTTTCCTCTCTTTTCCTACGATATTTGGCTACTGTGGTTGCTTGTTATTCGTTCGGCTCTCCCGTTTTCATCGTGGTCTCTTCTCTAGTGGTTGTAGTTCTTGCTCTGGTTGTTCGTATCTTTTTCTCTGTCTTTTTTTTCTGTTTTGTTGTTGGTTGTGTTTTCGTGGCTCGTCTCTGTTGCCCCTCCTTTATTTTGCAGGTAACGGTGGCTTTTATAGCCACCACGGTGCTCCTCTCTTACTGGTTAAAGAGTGGAAACTTTGGTGAGTCACCAAACTATGTGGTGACTCACCCCATAGCTGAAACGTGGACGGCCGGCGTGATGTTTCTGGAGTCTTCGAAGAGGCGGTGATGTCATGGCTACAGCGGGGTGGAACACCTGGAGGTGGCAGCTGAGCTCTTCTGGAAACATGAGGCGGCGCCGCGCGGGGCTTTTGGAAACGGCGGATGATAACCCAGGGTTAGGAAAACCCTAGGGTTTCATTTGCTGGAACCATCTGTGGACCGTTGGATCTCTCAGATCCAACGGCTGAGATCATTAGCGGCTGGCTGAGAATAATGAAACCCTAATTGGGTTTAGGGTTTCTGTTAGGCCATTTCTGATTGGAATTGTAAACGGGCTTCAGGTTTTGGGCTTGTAAAATGGGCCTCCGAGCCCTTTGGGCTTGTAATATATATATATATATATATTAATAATAATAATAATAATTAAAAATAATTTTAATGAAATTGAAAAATTAGTGTCTACACGACCCACCTGAAAAAATAGATATTATTTCATTTTTTCTCTTAAAAATGATTTATTAGTACAGATACAGAGCCAATTATATTGATACTAATACTGCTGTTACGTGAAAAATATTATGTTCCATTTATGGAAAAAAATGTTTTTTTAGTTTTACATGAGCGGAGGCATAGGAGAGTGAAACTTGACATGTTGTGAAAGAGAATAAGCATTAAAGCCAAATACTAAATCTAGTATTTGTCGACTTTAACTCTTATCACCATGTTCTTGATGTCTCTCTTTCATTTGTTGGAAGATATTTATTCTTAAAATTCCAATCAAAAGCATCCGCCTCTTCTTTCTATTTTTGATTATACATCTGAAGCTAATATACAAGGAATCAAGCATAGAATTATTGACCGAAGCGGTACAGAGTAAAAGCTTATAATATTCTTTTGCTCTTTATCTGCTTCTTCATTGATCGGTCCATGTGTTGTGACTTTATATCTATTAGGTATATAGATACCTACCCCGTTATGGAAATAGCGAGCAACAAGAATGTCAACGCCGTTTTGTGAGTAGATCGAATGAAGACATTAAGCCTGAATTACTGCTAATCGATCCTTATTCTACTTGTATGATTTATAAACACCACACTTACCGATATTGATTATAAACTTTCAAAAATAAAGAAAATTAGTAGATAATTATAAATTAAATCAACTGGGATATACGGAGTTTGGATATGTAAAACATTAACTTACTTTGGGATTTATTTCTTCTAAAGATTTGAGTTAATTAGTATAATTCCAGCAATAGGCATCAACTGAAACTAGTGGTATTCGTAAAAAAGTACAAATAAAAGAGAATAAAGGAACAAGTATATTTTTCTCTAATGGCTCCTTCCGTATCAAAGCTTTGAATGTGACAACATGGTCTGCAAATGTATACAAAAAAATATTAAATAATTGGATAATTGTATAGTTTTATATGCATGCATCCATGCATCTGTCTTGAACGCATTTTCTATGGCGTTGAAAAGAATAAATGTGGAGGGTTGAAAAAAATATAGAGGAATTACTTCAATTTGACCTAGCAATGTCATTAATCTTATTGAGATATCTTATGACTTTCTTTTCTAATATAATATTTAAATTGTTTAAACTCTTATACAAGTGGAAGGATGTTCTACGATTAAACGAGTTCAAACCTAAAATATCAACAAAACCAACCAAATTAATAAAATCTTTGTATTCTTTCAAATTGTAATATTAATAAAACCAACCAAATTAGAATTTAATATTTTTCAAAATTAATGTTTATGAGTTTTTTTTATTATCTAAAATATGTAAATATGAAACATTTTATTTATAGGGTAATTATTGAAAAATAATTTTATGATATTGAAGATGATGAAAAGTGTCCTTATAATATAGTTGAGTCTTTAATTATTTTTTATAAGAAAATTTCCCACTCTCTAGTTTCTATTCAGTTTTATTGTTAATGCTTAACACTATATTTATAGAAAGGTAAAAGCAACTTTTAGTCCACTAAACGTATAATTTTAATTAATTTGATCCCTAATCTTGAAAGATGGATAAAAAATTAGCCTTTATTAAATAATATAATATTTCAATCTTTTACATTTACTAGTATTTTTTAAGAGTCAAAGTAATAAATAACTATAAATATAAACAACTGAAAATTATTTTATCTTTTAAATAATTTCCTACAAACACTTAAAGATAAAATAAAAAAAATTAAAATTTTTAAATAAAAAGAATATAAAAACTTAATATCATACAATAAAACATATAAAATAAGTTTTCAGATTAAAATAATACAATAACTTTTAATATATTTAAAACTAATAAAAGCTTTTTGTCAAAAAAAAACTAAATTGTTTTAGATGTATTAAGATGTCGGCTGGCCTGGTCCACCAACATATTCCAGTCGTTGCCCGAGTTATGCCTAAGGAACTCAGTCGAACTGTAAAGGATAAAAGGAAGTATAAAACTGAGCCATACATATTCGATCCACTTTTTCGTAGTTCAAGTCCTAACTCCCAATTTGAAATTTTCCTTTTCTCCTGCGGTACCCAGACTTTTTTCCAATGGGAGACGGGGGCTTTAACTTTAAATATAATTTTATTATAGTAAATTTATTTTTATATTTTAGCACATGTTCCAATTCAGTAACCGAGTCAGCGTCTGAAAAGAGAACACTATAAATCTTCCCTTCAGCGTTCTACCTTTCCTCAACGTCCAGTTTTCTTCTTTCTTTCTTCGTTAATTACTCCACCAAAGGCCGTCGAATCTAAAGAAGCGAAAGGTGAATTGTATTCAGGGGAACGAAATGAAAGCAGGTTTGGTTGTGGATGGCGGTTATATATACGAGGCAGAGAAGCATCTAACGGTTCTCAAAACTTCGTTTTTCTTCGCCAACGATGGCTTCACTGTTTACGATTGTAAAGGTCAGTTGGTTTTCCGAGTTGACTCGTACGGCCCCAACCCTCGTGACAAGGCCGAAGTTGTTCTTATGGATGCTCATGGAAGATGCCTTCTCACTGTTAGAAAAAAGGTAAACAATTTGACTTTGTTTGTTTGAATCTGTTTAGTGAAATGGGCAGTAATTTGATTTGCTTTAATGGGTTCTTTTACGATTTGATTTGGATAAATGGGTATAGATTCGATTTACATATTGTTTAAGAAATGTTGATTAACTTGTTTGTGGAGGGTTAGGGTAAGGATTCAAATCGCTGTCGTAGTTATATTTTTGGTCATGTTGTGTTTATTATGATTGCAGTCATAACAGATGTTATTACGGGTCATAACGAGCGTTATTGCGTATATAACGAGTATATCGGAAGATAATACTATTATTATTTCGCGGGCGCTATCACGATCACGGATTATTATTTAAAATCCTGTTTCTGGCATTTAAACGAATTGAGTCGAGACAAATCTATTTACTGAAATGGGACCGTATTTGGATTCGATTTATTCCGTTGTTTTATGATCTGATTTGGTTAAATAAGCATAGATTTGATCTTCATATGGTTTAAACTTTGGTTACTCGTTCATGGATTGTTCCTAGTTGAGTCAACTCGCCAGATACTTTTCTTTTTCCTTATTAATTTTGATTACCTAAACAGAAGCCAATACAAAACCTAATTTAGATTTTCACCAAATGGGGCATAATCTATTTAGGGAAAACAAGTATTTTCAATTTTAGTGAGTTTAACTCACCGATAAAATTTTCTTCTCCCTTGTGTTACCTAAACAGAGGCCGAGTTTGCATAACCGGTGGGAAGGGTTTCTAGGCGAAAGATCTGAGGGTCAGAAACCGGTCTTTAGTGTGAAGAGATCATCGATAATCGGACGGTGTGGAATGACAGTGGAGGTGTTCAACAATCCTGGGGAGGAGTACCAGATCGAAGGAAGTTTCGGACAGCGAAGCTGCACGTTCTTCAATGCGGCGAAGGAATCAGTGGCTGAGATTAAACGCAAAGTTGATGCTTCCACTAACGTGGTCCTTGGTAAGGACGTCTTCTTGCTTTCTTTGAAACCTGGTTTTGATGGGGCCTTTGCTATGGGCTTGGTGCTCGTTCTTGATCAGATCTACGGTTATGATTATGTGGTGAATTATGAACCTGATATGCGCCCTACCGCAGAGGATTAATGTGATTTGTATATTTTAAATTTCTTAATATTGGCCCTAGATTTCTTTTTCTTTTCCGCTAAAGGTTTGCCCACCTTGACATCGAGAGTGAGAAATCAAAATAATAAAAGCTTGTATATTATTACAAAAGTAATAAGAATTGCCCTTGAAGAAGATCAAAATTATTGTCGTTTCTACAAAATATAAGATTTTATATAAGAATTTGGAGGATGACAAAATAAATAAAATATACTAAAACTTAATTTAATTGAACTTAAATTATTTTTTATAGAAATTGTAATTAGTAAATTATTTATAATTTTTAATCTATGAATTAAAGATAGATATATTTAAGTGTATTCGATTTTACAGTTATATGAATGTTATAACAATAATATGAATGAAACTAATTTTTAATTAATTTAATCTAGTTAATTTATCTTCTTCAATAAACATATAAAATTATTAATTATTTTGGTGTAAGGTTAAAATTATTAATTTGATTCTAAATGCAAAGTTGAAAATGAAAAATCTAGATTTTAAAGTTGGTTTTAAACCACAGTTTTTACTGTACTTTTTTTATCCGTTTGACATTGATTTTGAGGTCAAAATAAACTTTTTAACTAAAAGTATTTTTAGAAAGCTTTACCAAACCCACCCATAATAATTAAACTAGCTATTTATAAAAATTATTTTATGACCATTTAATCAATAGTAACAAGAAAATATGTCGATATCATCTTAATCATCAGATGTTAGATGATAATATTATGTCACTTATATTAATTAAATAATATTTTTTAATAAAATAAATAATCAAATATATAGTTTATCATTCTTTAAAATTTCATTTTTTTTAAAAGTTTGTAACGTCAAATTCCACTTCGTATATATGATGATATTGATTACGTATTTTTAAAAGAAAAATTAAATGATCAAAATAAAAATTATATTAAATCAAATCATTGTACATGTAATTTATCCAAAAGTGAAGGAAAAGCAAAGCCATTCTTGCGGAATTGATTGTTTTTTGTATTAACTATTGAAGACTAAAAGATTCACGGTCGACCACAAAAACAATGAGTGCATATAAAAGTGATGAGAGTAAACAACATTACATGTATAGTGGAACACTTAAATACATTTAGGTAACGTTTAGGTACAATATTTAATGAACTCCAATGGGTGTCACGGCCACGCAGCATTTACTTAATAATAGGAGTTACTAATTGAATTAGCTTAAGAAATTAACAAAGCAAGACTCCACACTTATTTATCATTATTTTAATAAATATTATTTAATAAACTAATTTTAACAAATCGTAATTCTTTTTCTTTTGAAAATGTCACTTTGATTTTTATTCCTAGTTATGAGTAATGTGCGTGGTGCGAAGGGGACCAAATGAAAATGAAAGGGGTCTGATCTCACGTGTAACAAAAAGAATAATAATAAAGACAAAAACAAGAAGAATATATTCATTTTTCTTTTTGCATGGCACGACAGAGTTTAATTAGTAAAGGATATGCAGTTAGAGTGAATGGCAGGCCGTATAAAACATGACCACATCTACATGAACTTTATAAAAAAGTGTTCAGATATATATATGGCGTGGGTGGCCAGCATTTATACATGTATTATATCAGTGAAGGATTTATAAATTAAAAAATAAAGTCTAAAATTTTAATATTTTTTCTTAAAAATAATGGGTATGCAAAAAAATTATTTTTTCTATTTTCCTTAACATGTTAAATTAAATTTCACATTTTTTCGAAATAATGGGGCGTACTTGACCCCCTAGGGGGCTTAGTTCATCCACCCCTAAATTATATAATTAAACGATCCATAATTTTTATAATAGTTTATATACACCATGAAACTGTAACATATAAATTCTTGATTAGTAATTTCGGGTCTATCGAGACCTAAAATGAATTAGATCATTATTGAAAAAGAGGCTAAAATTTAAGATTTTGTTGGAGTCTTGAACGTTTGGGACTCCTAGAGATGAAAAACTTTCATCTTCTTCTCTTTATTCTCTTCCCTCTCATTTTCCTTTTCCTCATTTTCTTTCCAAGTGCCATAGATAAAGGTAAGTCCTTGAGCCCTTTTATGCTCACTTTAAGCTTCATACTAATTATTTTGGCCTTAGATATCAAAATGTGCTGATTTCATGACATTTGCTTCTGCTTCTACAATATTAACACACAAAATAATCAATGCTATTATCTATCCATTTCTGGTTACCAGTGTTACTTCCTTCTGGCAGGAACTGGCCATCTACTCCACTTGTGTCATCATCTTCATGTTGAGCTACAGATGTTACCCTCTGGGATTCATACAAGGCTGCACAAATATAGTCAGAATATCATTAATAATACATATAAATATATGTATTGTATCTGTTTAATGACTTGGAGTTGACGATTAAAGACATTCACGACCGAGATAAGTGAGAGCTAGAGTATATAATAAATTGAATACTAATATGAACCCCACCAGATCGCCAACCCCTATCCAGTACCAGTATGCTTCTGTAAAGAACTCGCGAGTCTTTAAAACTAAAACTCCCAGCCTTTCAGTATTGAATGGAATAACCTATATCAAATAGTTATTTAGACATTAGCTTTACTTGATAACCTGACAAACAAACGATCAAAGGGATACAGAGAAAAGGGTAGCCAATTGCAAGGAGGCTCCATTGTTGCAGGGTTCGGGCGAGAGTCAAATGTAGACAGCCTTAACCCTGGTATGCAGAGATGGCTTTAGCACGGCTTAAAACACTTGACCTTCCAGGTCACAATGAAAAACCTCAACTACTGCACCATGACACACCACGAAATGTTCAAATGACAAGCCAGTTCAAGGAAGTACGTGATTCCAGCTCTTTCCAAGGAATTCGTTAATTACTATAGAATTCTGTGAGTACATCATAGGGGATATCCAATAACCCCAGATCCACCATTTCCCGACTTCATCTACAAGGTGATGAAAAGACAAGGCACCAACATTAATGCTTCAAACTTTAACCAAACTTGTTATCATGTATGTAAAAGTAAAACTGTTTACTAGTATTATATCTCGTAACAAGACGTACCCACAATTCGCAAAAAGAACTAGCATAAAAAATGAAGCCATTGTGATGGTAATAGTCAGCTCCCTATCCAATGCTGCAATTAGCCGAAATAGTGCTGAAGCCATTTGGTTCGTTAGCACCAGCAAAAGAAACTGCTTTAAAACCCTGCAACACATTACATTATAGTGAATGAAAAAAATATGAGAAGCAACACTCTAATCTAGCGTATCATAAGTACAAGTATTATTTGCTCTTTGTTTTCAGCTTACCTGATAATATCGGGATCCATGCCCATGAGATAATAGGTGACTACCACCCAGAGACCAACCTCTGTGAATGATATAGAAATTTTCAAAATCCATGTAGGGAGGGCATATGCCCATGCAGGACAGAGTAAGTTGTCTCTTTGCTTGTAGAAGACTGGAAGCTTAAAAACAGTCATGCCAAGCTCAACTAATCCATTAAACATGATCATAAATACAGAAAAGAATACAGCACCCATCTGAACTATTCCATCAGTTACAGTCTTCTTATGCATCTCAGTCCTTAGGAAGATGGTTGATCCTATCAAAGCCATCATTACAAGCAACAAGCAGAAATAGAAAACCCTAGTCATAACCAACTGCTAAATTAGTACCAGGAAACGACACTGCATTGTAGAGTCCGACTCCTACCTGTACAAGCTTGAAGATGTAGACGAAGGAGTTCCTCTTCATCAACAAAAGTTCTTTTGAGAAGCAAACTTTGAGAAGCTCCATTTTCTTAACACCAAATCTCTTGGTCGTCAAAAGAGTAGGATCACTTTGAGTCTTATCAAATAGAATCTCAAGATCATTTTGCAATCTTCTTCCCACATGGAATGATAGGAAGGCCTCTGCAAATTCCTCCACAGTGACAAAACTATAGGCCCTGTCAGTTTGAGTCCAATACTGTCTTTGATCTTTTTTCGATGTAACCTGCAATTCAAAATGAAATTAAATATATGCCACACTCTAGTTCTGTGTGGTTCGTCTTTAATATGTTAATCAGTACTATCAGTATAAAATAAGGTACTCGGTAAACAATGTAGCTTGTGAATTTTAGTGAAATTTTTTTATGCTTGTAAGGTTCGACAGACAAAATCTACATGCACTCTTACTTCTTGCAAGAAGTATGCAACACCCTTTCTTGCTGGACATTTGAACCCCATCGATTTGAAAAACTCAAGCACATGTTCACGGGGACCCTGGTACACGATCTGGCCATCAGACAAGAAAACGATATCATCAAACAGTTCGAAAGTCTCCGGTGCTGGCTGGAGGAGAGAAATGAAGGCAGTTCTGTTCAGAATGTGAATATATTGCCTCAGCGATTTGACAATCTGATATGTCGTTGAACTATCCAGACCGGTGGATAACTCATCCATGAGGAGCAGTTTCGCTGGACCAGCTAGCATTTCACCTATAACGCAGTCAACAGAGAGTTAGTATTGTAATAAGCATAGGAAATTAATGTGGAGCACATGACCAATATTGAACCATTTTCAGCTGTAGCGAGTTCTTCATATTATGGGAAACTACAAGAATGCATACCGGTTGTTACTCGCTTTCTTTGTCCTCCTGAGACACCCCTAATCATTTCATCCCCCACTAGGGTATCAGCACAAATTTCTAGTCCCAAAATCTGTAAGCATGGAACAAAGTAAAGGCAAGAAGCAAAGGGGTGTGTTTTCTTCACTTTCATTGTCCAGGTTATTGATCTGAATCACAATACCTTTATAATGTAATCTGCGATTATATTTGTTTCTTGACCCTCAATGGATGCTGCCTGGAATATTGGTGTTAGAACTAATAAAATAGAGTATAAGCAACACCAATTCAAGGTCTTGCTTCCATTCACACAGCATTAGCAGAAGAAGAAATGTATTCTCTAGGTGTCAAACTCAAACCAAGATAACAGTTTCTTTCATTTATTTTAAACCCCACAATTTCCCACCACCTGTTCGGGGATATGGATATGGATATCATTTTGGCCAATATATGCAGCAGTTCTCTGTGCCACAAAATCATCCATTTCGTGCCCATGTATGTTACCCTTCCTGAAAACTGTAACAGATGTTTAACTAAATTGTACCCTTGTAAAATTCTGCAAAAAAAAAAAAAATAGTTTAGAAGTTCAACCTTTAGATCTCGGTCAGGCTTTCCCACCAATGCTAACAAAAGAGTGGTCTTTCCAAAACTTGGAGGACCCAACAGCAATGTCATTCTGCATATATTTTCATATCCATATATACACAATGTAAATGGATCATAACCGGAACTAATATTAAGATATCTCGATCCGATTCAGCCTTTTCGACTGATTCTCACCTGCATGGCCTGATGATGCCACTCACATCTCGAAGAATGTTCACGTGTTTCTTTCTGCTAGATAGCAGATGTAAGGTATGCAAAATGCTCTTCAAAACCAAAAGAAGCAAGGTTGAAACAAATAAGAAAAAACCCTTTTCTAACACGAGTTTAAAAGAAAGAATAATAAAAGAAAAATCCATAATCACCTCTAGTTTATTGATAAAAAATTGAAAAACGAAGGGAATGCCCTGCTTCCTACATATGCCTCTTCCTCAACTCTCAGATTTTTGTATCTAACTTCCAAGTTTTGGAATTTCAAGACCAACCTAATAAATATCAAGAAACAGTGAGAATAAACAGTTTCTTGCATCAGCAAACTTGTAAAAAAAAAAAATCTGGTAATGGAGCAGCAAAATAAACAGTTTCTTGCCTGTCAAGTCGCTCTCTGACCTTTAGCAGGAAACTTTCATTGTCGCTCTCAGTGTGTTTAATCAACCTCCCCATCAAATTATTCCTTGTTGGGTCTCTCGACTCGAAAAACACATTAATGTTAAAATAACGAGTTTAAAATATATAAATAGTTAAGTGATTATTTAATAATTTTTAAAGTTGAGAGACTCAACAAAGCAACACCCTATAATCTATGGATCATTATATATTTTTTAATAATCAGGAAACTCAACAAAACAACTTTCTATAATTGAGAAATCATTTGTATATTTTACCCTTTATAATATATATATGAATTGAACTAGACCAATTAATTAATTGTGTTAATAATTTTGATTTTACCTTCCTACCCCAACCCCAACCCCGTCCTACAAATTAAAGCATCTATAAAACGATATAAGATTCATTAAGTTACACATTAAATGATTACTCTTAATTACAAAAAAAAGGCTTAAACGCATCATTCCCTCAAACTATATCATTTGTACTGAATTATCCCTTAAAATATTTTTTAAAATGTTTTATCTCCTGAAATTTAAATCATTACCACGTTTGTCCTAAGTGGTTAACTATGTTAAAATATACAAGGATAAATTACATATTTGGTCACTCAATTATTCTCACAATTCTATTTTGATCACTTAACTATTTTGCTTTTTAAAATCATCAATAAAATTAAGTTTTTGATATATTCTGATTTCTAAATTCGATTCGATTTATTTTTAAATTTCTTAATATATAAAAATTCATTTATATCATTTTTTTACTAAAAAATTTACTTATTCAATGTGATAAATTCGAAACAAATAAATTTTTATTTAAATTTATAAAAATTTTTATTTTATAATAAATTTAGAAATATAAAATTAATGAATTATGTTCCACGTTGGTGATATCCTAACTGATAAGAGTGTAAAAAATAGAGTTCGGTACTAGTGGCATAGCCTATAAATAATCAGTTCCCATAATTTTCAATATTTATATATTTTATTTCTTCGATTAGTTTCATCTCCAAAACTGCAATATAATTTTTAGTTTATATACACTTACCTATCAAACTGTCGAAATGATTTTTTTCCTTAAAGGTGAAAAAATAAGATTTTTAAAAATCACATTAATTATTAATTACCTCTTTTTAATTTAAAAACAAATGTTATTTAAAAGACCTCTCGTTTCGAAAAATTTTAGATTTTCTTTACGATCGAAAAAATATGGTTCAAAGAGTCGCCACCAATATTTGATTAGGATGTGATTGGGCACCCAAAAATGATTTGTCATTTTAAATAAAAATTAATTTTAATTAAAACAACAAATTGAGTCTGCATTGCCAAAAAATGAGTTCGGGAGTCGATTACGTGTAGAGAAGGATTAGCACCCCACAACGCCCTAAATCGGTACTTAGTCGATTAATTAACGTCTTTGCAATGAACTTTATAAACTCGAACTTAATTTGGCTTTTGATCCCATAAAACAAAGATGTAAATTAAAAAAAATCAAAAACACTCAAATAAATTAAATTAAAAATTATCAAGTCGTTTTAGAAAGATAAAGAATGTTCGATTATTTACAAATATCGAGACCAGATCTTAAAGCTATAACAACCTTTTCTCGATAAATTTAAATAAACGAACATTTCCTTTTCTCTCGTTCCCAAATTTTAGGTGACGAATCAATTTTTTTGTTTCACTTTCGGAATACACTTTTAGTTTAAAATCGTCAAAACAACCCTCTAATCAGTTAAGACAAACCACTCATGATAATTTTAAATTAAAAGGGTATTATCCTTTAGTCCGATTATGTAATATGTCGAGTTATGCAAATGAGTATATCATACAAATTGTGCAAAAAGTAATACCATGCGATTTACTCCTGAATTATTCACATACTCATACCTATATAAACATATCATCATACAAAATAAATATAAACAACTAATTAAAGAAAACAAACCTAAACAGGACTAAATTAAAAGAAACTTAAATGCGGGAATTAATTTAAGTTAAATACACTAATTTTAGAATAATGACTAAATTCAAGTAAATGTAAAATTAAATTTGTAAATTAGAAATAAATCAGTGACTTATATGTAAAAATATATATATAAATTATAATGATTAAAGAGAAAATAACCCAACAACATATATTAGACTAAAATGAAAACCATGAAAATATTATGTCAAATATGTAAAATAACCGAAAACTTAAACAGTGTAGTCTAGGACCAAACTATAACATGTGTAGAATTTGATGGCAAAAAATTAAAACTTTAAAAATATGAGACATGGATTAAATGGATTAAAAAAAAGAATTTGCTCTGCAAATAACCCTCCCAGGCACTGAATTTTCCTAGCCTAAGCACTGTCGTTTTATACTTCATTTATATTCTCACTTAGACTAAAAGTAGGACCCTAGTTATCATTTTAACCATCCCACGCAACCCTTCACTATCTCAACCCCCTCCTCTTCTTCTTCTTTCATTCGACAAAACCAGGGGGCAGAGAAAAAAAATTTTCCACCATCGCTTCGAACGAGACCCAATAGAGCTAACGCCGACCACCGCCTCGATGGCCTCCCTCCATTCGACTACAACCGTGCATCACCCCAACCCAATTTGATTAACCACTTCGATTTTCCGTCTCCCAAAAAATCCACTCTCAACGATGACTCTCTATTTATTCGGCGATGGACTCAAATAACTGAGGTAAGAAAATTACTTTGCTTCCTAAATTTCTTTTATTTTTCTGTTTTGATATTTTAAAAACCCTAAACGAAAACTAAACTCTAATATTACCCTGCAAGCCTCCCGAAAAATCCCCAACGGCTCGGCCTTGGACCCAACCCTGGCGACGTTGTAATCTCGACGAAAGAACCCTAATAGTTATCTCTCATTTACCTAGACTTCACACATAACCGAAGGTAAACCCAACCTCTCTCATTTCTATTTAGAGTTTCGTACTTATTTTGAAAACTATTAAGACAAATATAAAAAATGTAACTGTAAATAGTCATGAAAAGAAAATCTTACAGGAATTAAATTTTGAATCTGCTTTGTATCGCTTTCGGAAAAAAAGGTAGGGCAAATCTCCATTATATTGCTTGCTCTTTGAACACCGGCGATGGAATATTATTTACACCGTTTTTATATTTGCTTTGCTCTGTAAAAAACGAATCTAAAGGACTCCGTTTTTTTTTCTGTCTCCTCCCTTTTAAATGCTCTTTTTTTTCGTGTCTGTGTAAAAATTCTCTGTTCTTCCCCCTCCTCCACTTTTCTGTCTGTCTATTCTCTCCCAAAACAAAGAATCAGTGGGGTCCCCCTTTTTTTGTTCACTCAATTAATTTCCTCTTTATGTGTTCTCTCCTCCCTCTTTTTTACTTTGTGCTCTTTTTTTCTATGTCTGGTCCCCCTCCTTTTCGTAATAGCCATCCTCCTTTTTTTTTTTGTAATCACCCTAAAAAACTCCCGTTTCTTTAGTGGTTAATTGAAAATTAAAACCACCATTTACAGTTTCTAGCGGTTAATTCATGATAACTATTTTTTTGGTTTTCCAAGGTTTCACGTGGGCTGCTCTGTCGGGTCATTGGTTTGGGCCTCCCACTGCTCTGCTTCGAGTCTACTGCGACCTAGCCCCGGACAAAAACGAGCATATACACAAACTAAATTAAATATGGTGTTAATTACGTTGTCGTTCTTCGCATCAAAATAATTTATTCTTCTGAAATAATAAATAAAGGAAATTAAATATAATAAAAGAAAAGTAAGGATCGATTCCATAGAAACTAAGAAAACTTCTTGATTTATCCGTGCTTTATTTTATCTTTGAGCTCAGGAGTAGATTGAATAATATTTAAATAAATAAGGGGATTGCAGATGAAGAGAAATAAATAAAACAGAAGCAAGAAAATAAAAAGATTTTAAAGAAGATTAAAATGAAAGAAAAATTAAAATAAATATATTCAATATGTAGAAATCAGCCTTAGCCTTTCGCTTTGACTCAGAAAAATGATTTTTAATTCGAGACTCACGTAAGTTATTTTGTCTACAAAGGCAATCCTCGCGACTCTTCTTTGTATACTGAATACTTAAACTGTTTAAGTTCATGGAAGACCGAATCAGATTGTTGTTTCAATAACTACTAATTCCGATCTCAATTCCCTCTTAGCAAGGCAATCTTGTTAAGTGTGTTCCCAGGAAGTCGAATATGCTTTCAATAAGCCGATTCTTTCACTCACACATTTAATTATAACAACATCCTAACAAGACCAATCTTTGGTTTTGAAATTGTTTTGATTTTAAAAATAAACGCAAAAGAAATTGAGAGAGATTTCCGAAGTTATTTGAGTTTTTTCAATTCTCATGCATGATGGAATTGAGTCATCGATTTAGCTCTCGTCTTAAATGAAAATTAAAGAAAACGAAAATAGAATAAAATAATTTTTTTATTAAACTAAAGAAAGAAAGAAATCTAGCAATTTGACATATCTTTGAAGATTTACCCAATGTGGATAATTATTGCTTCCTAAAACCCTAAAAAGTGTTAAAAATACAAAAGATAATTATTTAAATTTAAATCTTAAAAATTAAAAAGATAATTCCTAAAAACTTGAATTTCAAATGTTTGAAATGCTCCAGCCGTCCATCTACCTTCTAGAATTGCTAACTAGACGTTGTTGATTCACTGTCACGTCAGCATTTCATACCCACTGTTACAACCTTAATTCAAGAACAAAAAGTGCAGTTTTTAGTTCTTTTAAGTACATTTTCCAGAAGTCATTGTCTCATTTAAAAACGCACAAATCAACAAAAATAATGAACAAACGAGGATTATTTAATCATAAAATGTTACACAAAATAAACACTAGTCAATTAATAACTAAATAAATAAATCAAACCCATGAATTGTATGTGTCGCAAAATAAACTATTAACATCATTTAATTTTAGATTCAATAAACATATATTTATTTAAAATTCTCCTTAAAGTTAAGACATCTCATCATACATTAGAATTAATTTACATGATACTAATTAAAAACAAAATGATTAGTTATAAAAGGTAAACTAAAAGTTCACATTATCGAAAAACCAAATAACTTCTAACGCCTTTGGAAATTGAACTGCTTTATGGCCAAGGTAAAGATCGCTCCAAACAGGACATCGAAACCAAGAATAACAGCAGCAACTACTCCTAGAAAATCATTCCTGAAACCGAAATAACTTCTTATGTACTCTTTAACTGTCTGACCGTCGCCGTCTTCAAGCACTTGGTTTATGTCACCGAATTGTGAAACCACCAATCCGTACAAGGTCCAAGACACCGGACATATCCAATAGTACCATCTCCACCATACTGGCATACTCTGTAATTGTGGAACAGTTGAAATGAATAGGAAATCTTGGTCCTCAAGATTTATGCATCCAACAGATTTGAGATTCGAATAAAAGATATTGAAAACTTACAGGCCGTGGGATGATGAATCCTGAGAAGACATTCCATATACCATAGAACGCTGAGGAAACTATGGCTGCAATGTAGTGGTTCGGTGTGACAGCAACCGCCATCATGCCGTAGAAGGTGAAGTAAAGTAAGGTGAAGAACATGAAGAAGAGATACCAGAAGAACTTAGCAATGGTCCAGTCGAATCCGATCATAGCATAGACTATGATGCCATACACGGAAGCTTGAACGAAAATATATGGTATCTCAATTAAGACCTGCAATGAGAAAATGTGGAGTCAATTATGATGTGCGTACAACTTTCTTTACGGGTTTTAAGTAATCCTCAAAATGTTAAAATTACTTGCCTGTGCAATGGCATATGGCATGGCAGAATACATTCCAGCTGCTCTTTCTCTATAAAACACTGTCCTTTCAACAGCCACAACAGGCTGCACAGATGCGGAGTTTTGGATACCGATGAAAAGAACAGCAGCGTACATTGAACCCATTGCATTTGACAAATCTTGGATCTTTTTCCTATAATTTTATAATGCAGACAATTGGATATATGAAGCTGACTGTTAAAAACCAACATTGAAGCATGAGTTTTATGAATTGTAACTTACGTTTTAGAACCAAGGTCCCAGAATACTGTCCCAAACATCAGTGCTATGACGGTCGTAAAGAGAAATCTCACGGCAGTATACGGGGGGTTGCGCCAGTATGACCAGTATTGCTTCCAAAAACAAGCTGTAAACTGAGTCAAAATGATTGAGCGTACTGTGTTGGGAAATGGAGTTCCTTTGCACCTGGAGCAGGTTTGCTTAAATCTTCAATAAGAGCTTTGTTTCTCCTGAACAAATGGCATGCATCACTAGCAAATTCCAGGTAGCCAAGATAACCAGACCACATATATGTCTTATATATGATAAACTAAAGTGATTGGTTGAATCAGATTACACTTTTTTGTTGCAATTTGGAGCCTGGATAGCTTAAATTACCTGTATAGGTCCGAGTTTCTGTAGATATCAGCAAAATCGACTCCTAAAGATGACTCCTGCGCCGACGTGGTAACTTCCAACATCCAAGTTGCTGGATTGTAGCCATCTTTGATTTTACTAACTCCTTGAATTCCCTGGAGGAGATGATCATTACAGTGTCAGATACAGTTTTCATGTGAACCCTGAAATGAATAAGTTGATGAATTTTGGAAACTCTGGTCTTTCTTTTCACCTCACCTCAAAATATTTGATAAGATGTTTAGAGTGGTGTCCTAATGGCCCTACATATATCTCTTGTCCTCCACGCTTCATAAGGAATAGCTGCAATTGCAAATTTTGTCTTAGTAACGCTACTACATAAAGAACCGACTAAAACGCAGCCACCTCTTTTGAATTGGCTTTTATGTTTCTCACCTCATCAAACGCTTCGAATATGTCGATACTTGGTTGATGGATGGTACACACAACTGTTCTTCCAGTGTCCACCGTGTTCCTAACTGTTCTCATAACAATTGCAGCAGCTCTTGCATCAAGACCTGAAGTTGGCTCATCCATGAAAATGATAGAGGGATTTGCCACAAGCTCAACTGCAATAGTAAGCCTCTTTCGCTGTTCTGTTGATAAACCGTTTACGCCAGGTATACCAACTAGGGCATGCCTTAATGGATTCAGTTCCACGAGCTCCATGACTTCCTCGACAAACATCTGAAAAATATACGTTGAGATAAAACCATCAACTTAATACAGGCCAAAAGTGACTAGGAAAATGTTTTTTTTTCCTTATTGGACTCTGTTTTTCAGGAAATCAGTTTAGATGAACTGGCCTAAATACTCCATTGTCAACACAAGAAACAACTTTTCTAGAAGCTAGATATATGGTAAAAGAAAATGTTTTTCTCTTCGCCTAAGTTATATTTGTGGCTTTATTTTAATGAATTCATCCTACTCAAAGGGAAATGGAGGGGAAAGAGAAAATAAGTTTTATCAAACACAACACTTCTCAACTTAAAGCATATCCAATTTACTTATCTTTGAAAATATGTAATATGTATCAATGTTGAATAAGAGACTTGAAATAGATTAGGATTTCATAAATGCTTACCTTTCTGGTTTCAGTGTAACTTCGCTGGATAATCGTAGCCAAGCGGAATAAAGCAAGGATTCATACACAGTGACATGAGGAGAATGAATGTCATTCTGTTCACAGTATCCAGATACACGAGCAAAAGTTTCTTGCTTCTTTGGGAAACCCGAAACAGTGATATTCCCCTCGATATAACCACCGGTTTTTCTACCAGCAAGCACATCCATCAAAGTGGTTTTACCAGCACCACTAACACCCATTAGTGCTGTGAGAACGCCTGGTCTGAAAGCACCACTAACACCCTTCAAGAGCACCAATCTATCTTCAGTGACACCTTGTTCTTTCATTTCCTACAAAGTTTCAATTCAATCAAATAAACTCTCATAGGTCCAGATTAAACTGGAAAAGACTCAATCCAACCAATGGTACTCGTACGTGGGACGTTATGTTACCTGTGGCATATCAACAGAATATACAATGTCATCAAACGTTAGGGAATGTGGCTCAAATGGAAGAACCATTCCCTTTCTCCTATTGTCGATGGCCTCAACAGTTGAATCACTCATTGTAAAGGACTTCGATGAGGTGCTTTTTTGAATGTCATCTTGGATCTCTGCAAGTCAATTAAATTACAATTGCACATAATAGCTTGTTCTCGCACAAATCCAAATGTTAGAAGACAATGCAAATCTTAAAGAATTATGTGTCATTTAGTGTGTATATATATTGAGAATATTCTAGAATAATATGGAAATGGTAGATGTGTAGAAATATCCATGGAAAAATCTAGATATTTATATTATTTAATATTATATTTATTAACCTTGTGGTCGTGGGATCGTGTCTCACGGTGGGCAATTCATAATTCTGACTGCCGGAGGTCTCCCACGGAAGCTGCTCTCAACCTGGCGTTGGGGGCAGCCTACTATCCTACCTCCCCCTTACCCCATTACATATGGGAATAGGGTCAGCTAATTTTTTTTATTAGAAGAATTTAGATAATTTTAATCTTAAATGGTTAAAATTGAAATGTGTCAATAGTCTAATGGCAACTAGAAACTATAAATATGGGTGAGTTTTTACCATTGTAGTAAGAGTGAAAGTGAGAGAAGAGTGTCAAAAGTGTAAGCTAGAGAAAGAGAGCTTTAGATATAGAGAAGAGTAAATTAGTGGGGTAACTGGATAATATTATAATTGTATTTTGTATCAATAAAAATTTTCTTTTCTCTTAAGTTTCCCAATTAAGCCTTAGTTATTTCTAAGTTCTTAGTGCACTTGTGTTAGTTTTATTATATGGTCGGCTCTACCGCCTGATTGATATATGGTCGGCTCTACCGCCTGATTGATATATGGTCGGTTATACCGCCTGAATGATATATGGTCAGCCTTGCCGCCTATGTATTATTGTGCACTAAGAATTTAAAAGATAAAAGGCTAACCAACATTAAAAGTGTTGTAGTGTGAGTGGTATATTCTAGGTCCTCTATAGTGGATGTGTTGGGTTTGTCGAAATTTTCAACAATTAGTATTAGAGCAGGTGGTTCGAGACCATTTCTAATGGAAGAAATCTTCTGTAAGTGGACGCTTACATCGATGTGTTAACAAAAAGGCTCTAAGGGGAGATTCTACCGGAGCACAGTTAGGAACTGTGAAGCTCATTGGTCTGGGATTAAGTCTACTTGACGTAGACATCTTTCATAATGGAAGACCTTGCAAGCACGAGCAGTGGAATCAAGAAGCTCAATAACCACAACTATAGTTATTGGCAGTCCTGCATAAAATCCCACCTACAAGGTCAAGATTTGTGAGAAACAGTCGATGGCAGCGATACAACTCTTCCAACAAAGGAAAATGCCGAAGTCTTGAGAAAATGGAACATCAAGGCCAAGAAAGCTTTACTTATTTTGAAGACTACAATCGAGGAGGACTTATTGGAGCACATTCGTAACGAGAAGACACCAAAGGCAGCCTAGGAGACTTTAGAAAAATTATTTTCGAAGAAGAATGAAACATGCCTCTAACTCTTGAAAAATGAGTTTGCATGTATCTCACAAGGTAACCTGATTATTTCTCAATATTTCACCAAGGTGAAATCTATTTGCCACGAGATATCTCAACTTGCCCCTGAAGAGAAAGTAAGGCAAGGATAAAGAGAATTGTTATCCATGATCTAAGGCCTGAATATAACGAATTTATAACTGCTGTGAGGAGATGGCCTACTCAACTATCATTGGTAGAGTTGGAGAACCTATTAGCTAATCAAGAGGCCTTAGCTAAATAAATGAATAGAGTAACCAGACGAAGAAGAGGCATTCTTCACCAACAAGAAGAAATTCACACCTCGAAGACAAAAAATGACGAAAGAAATGTGGACACGAGGAGACAAATGTCATCCAAAAACAAGAAGCAACGATTCAGGGGGAACTCGACGATGAAGAGAAAATCACCGCCAACAACATGAGAGGAATAATAAAAGAAGAAAAATGAATGCTTTAACTATGACAAGAAAGGTCATTTTGCTCGAGATTGTAGATTCCCCATGAGGCGAACTTTCCAAGAAAACATGGCCAACACAAAAGAAGAGAAGAAAGAGGTCATATTGGAAGAATCCATTAGTGAGGAAGAATGTGATATAGAAGCTGGATTTTCTGTTGGAGTTGATGAATAAGAGATAGAGGAATCCATGGAGAACAAGCTCTCGTAGCAACCATGAAGTCAAAAATAAACTATAAAGATGATTGGATCCTTGATTCCGAGTCCTCCAATCATATGACCAATGACGAGAAGAAGCTGCAATACATGGATGAATACAAATGAAGAAGAGTAGTGTTGACGACCAATAATTTAAGGTTGTCTATTTCTCATATAGGGAAGACAACACTTCCAAAAGAAGGCTCTCACCAGCTCCAACTCGAGAAGGTGTATTTTGTCCTTGGTTTAAAGAAGAATCTATTGCCAGTGCCACAACTAACAGCAGAAGGGAATTACGTGCTCTTTAGACCTGAAGATGTGACCGTATTCAAGAGAATGAAGGCGGTTGGCAATCCAATTATGAAAGGAAGAAGAATAGAGTCAGTCTATGTGTAGTTTGCAGAAACAACATATGTGGACAAAACTCGTAAAAATGAAAATGGTAATCTTTAGCATGAATGTCTTGGGCATGTGAGCTACAATAAGTTAAAAGAGATGATGAAGATACACATAGTAAAAGGGCTTCCACAAGTAGATATCCAGACAAATACAGTATGTGCTGGATGGCAATTTAGCAAAGCTCGCCAATTGTCATTCAAGAAGTCAGAGTATCAGTCCAAGACACCACTAGAACTCATACACTCAAATGTTTTTGGCCCAATGAAACAAGCATCAATCGGGGAATGAAGTATATGGTGACATTCATTGATGACTTCTCAAGGTACGTGTGGGTTTACTTTATGAAGAAAAAGTCAATTTTTCTAAAGTTCAAAGAGTTCAAGAAGAAGATGGAAAGTGAACTCAATAAGAAAATTCATTGTCTACAAACAGATAATGGAAGAGAATATTTATCGACTGAGTTTAATATTTACCTTGAGAAGCACAAGATCAGAAGGCAATTAACTTGCGCCAATGCTCCGCAACAAAATGGAGTGGCAAAGCACAAGAATCATAACCTTGATGAAACTTGTTGAAGCATGCTTCAAGCTAAGAATGTACCGGGAAGATTCTAGGCTGAATGTATGAGAACAGCATGATACGTGATTAATAGGCTCCCGCAAGCAAAGTTGGTATTTATTTCACCATTTAAGAGACTATGGAAGATCAAGCCAATTATCAACCATCTCAAGGTATTTGGATGTGTATGTTACGTCTTCGTACCAGATCACCCAAGGAGCAAATTTGATAAGAATGAAATGCGATGTATATTTGTTGGTTATGATGATGCACGAAAAGGATAGAGGTGTTGTGAGCCAACTATTGGAAAATGTCACACTTCAGGAAATGTGGTATTTGATGAAGCTTCTTCATGGTGGTCACCTCAAAAGATCGAGCTTCCAGAATCTCATGGCTTAGAAGAAATTCCATAAGAAAAATAAGAAGGGTAAGAACAAACATTGGATCCAAGTGAAGAAGGAGAAGACTCATCCTCCAAGGAAAAGAGTCCCTGGAAGACTGGTGTACATCAACCTACATCCGAGGAGCTTCATCCAAGTCAAATGGAATTTGAGAAACACGCACAAGAATTACGAAGATCAACAAGGACAAGACAACCTAATCCAAGGTATGCTAATGTTGCCTTTGTGGATAAATCTATATATTTATTGAGCCTTTCACTTATGAAGAAACAGTATAAAGCCGAGAGTGACAGAAAGCTATGGAAGAATAAATTAAGGCATTAAAAAAAATCAGACATGAGATTTAGTTCTAGAGCAAAAAGATGTGAAGCCAATATCCTGTAAATGGGTTTACAAGGTGAAGACTCAACCAGATGGCTCTATTGAAAGGTATAAAGCTCGACTTGTTGCTAGAGATTTCTCTCAACAATATAGGCTAGATTATGAAGAAACATTTAGCCTTGTGTCAAAGATCACAACAATTCGAATCTTATAAGCTTTGGCTGCTAGTAAGTCTTGAAAGTTGTGGCAGATGGACGTCAAGAATGCTTTCCTACATGAAGAACTTGACAAAGACATATATATGGAGCAACCAAGAGGCTTTGAGAACAAGATCTATCATGAGTATGTCTACAATTTAAAGAAGACACTCTATAGCTTGAAACAAGCTCCAAGAACATGGTACAGGAAGATCGGTGAGTTCTTGATACAGAGTGGTTTTATAGTTACTCCTTCAGATTCCAGTTTATTTGAGAAAGAAGATCAAGGAAAACTAGTCATGGTGCTAGTATGTGGATGACTTAATCATCACGGGAGATCATTACAAGGAGATCGAAAGAACAAAGGAAAATCTTTCTATCAGATTTCATATGAAGGAGCTTGGAGAACTCAAACATTTTCTTGGACTCGAAGTAGAGTAGACGAAGGAAGGATTATTTATGGGATAACAGAAATATGCAGAGATCTTTTATAAAAGCATGAGATGCTTAATTGCAAACATATCTCAACCCCTATTGATACTAATATAAAACTACGAGAAGATGAAGGAAAAAGTCTAGAAGATTTTACCATGTATCGACAGTTGGTCGGAAATCTTATCTATCTCACACTAAGTCGACCAGACATAACTTATGCAGTTGGAGTAGCTAGTCGATACATGAGCAATCTAAATAAGCCTCACCTTGACGCAGTACGACGCATCTTGAGGTATATTAAAGGCACCATTAATTTTGGCATTTTATACAAGAAAACAAATGAATGTCAGGTGACTGGATATTGTGACATCGATTATGTTGGAAATTATGATATGTGATGATCGACAACTGGGTACATGTTCAGTCTTCGATCGGGAGCAATATCATGGTGTAGGAATAGACAACCAACAATATCCTTATCAAGCACCGAAGCAAAATATTGATCAGCAACATCAACAACACAAGAAAGTATTTGGTAGAAGCAACTAATGGAAGATCTTCATCAGTCAACAAATTATCAAGTATGACTTTTCTACGATAACCTATCAGATATACGTCTAGCAGAGAATTCAGTCTTTCATGCAAGGACAAAACATATAGAAGTGCACTATCACTATGTTTGCGAGAAGACCCTTGAAGGAGAGATCAATATGGTGCCAACAAAGACAGATGAACAATTTGCAAATATTTTCACGAAGAGTCTAAGTAGACTAAAGTTCTAGAAGTTCAGAGAAGCACTTGGAATGATCTACAAATCATCTATGAAAGGAAGTTTGCATTGAGGAGGAGTGTTAGAAGACAATGCAAATCCTAAAGAATTATATTTGACATTTAGTGTATATATATATATTAGGAATATTCTAGAATAATATGGAAATGGCATATGTGTAAAAATATCCATGGAAAAATCTAGATATTTGTATTATTTAATATTATATCTAGAATTATCTATTAGAAGAATCTAATGGTCACTAGAAACTAAATAGGGTTGAGTTTTACTATTGTAGTAAGAGTGAAAAAGTGAGAAAATTGTGCCAAAAGTGTGAGCTAAAGAAAGAAAGATTTAGAGAGAGAATAGTAAAGTAGTGGGGTAATTGAGTAATATTGTAATTATATTTTGTATCAATAGAAGTTTTCTCTTCTCTTAAGTTTCCCAATTAAGCCTTAGTTGTTTCTAAGTTCTTAGTGCACTTGTGTTAATTCTATTATATGGTCGGCTCTGCCGCCTGATTGATATATGGTTGGTTATACCGCCTGAATGATATGTGGTCGACCTTATTGCCTAAGTATTATTGTGCACTAAGAATTTAAAAGATAAAATGCTAACCAACATCAAAAGTGTTGGTGTAGTGTGAGTGGTATATTTTAGGTCTTCTATAGTGGTGTGTTGGGCTAGTCGAAGTTTCCAACACCAAATATATATGAACCTTTAGTACCTGATCTATTTACATGACTAGAACTGTTTTCTTGGTTTGTTAACTGAATGCTTCCGCCAACTCCAGCTTCATTGGCTTGATCGTTGCTTTCAGATTCATCTGATATTGTAGCCCGATTCTTCTCCACGGCTACATATTTGTTTGAAAAAGATGGTAAATGATTAGTTCTCACTTCCAAAGTGGCATAAGATTTAGTAGGTACACTATACTCACGGTTTAGAAAGGTAAGAGCCAGAGTATAGAAAAAGTTGAACAATACTACGAATCCGATCAATCCCCCAACTCCGATCCAATACCAATATGCTTCTGTGAAGAAACTCCTGGACTTTAGAACTTCAATTCCTAGTGATTCATTTGAGCCCGGAAGGACCTTCAATATAAAAGCAAACATTGATCAGCATATTGATAAGAGACGAGCAGAATTAGAGACGTGCTACTTCAAAAGCATTACTCGTCTCCACTGGTTCCCAAGGAACTCATTAGCCATCAACGCATTTTGCCCATACATCAAAGGCGAAATCCAGTAACCCCATATCCACCAACCCTTTATGTCCTCTGTAGCATTAAACATAAAAAGAGAGGAAAATTATATCTCAGAATTGTTTTATCTTATAATTTTCAATAAACGTTTTCTCTAGGACCTATTTTACCTCGTGACAGTACAAAGCCACCCAATGCAAAAAGTACGAGTAAAGCAAATGACCCAAAAGTATTAGCAACAATCATGTTTCTTCCGACTGCTGCAATGGACCGAAACAATCCCGAAGCCATCTGGTTAATGAGAACGAGGATGAGGTACTGTCTAAACAGCCTGCACCAGAAAAAAAAAACTTCCATATTAAATAGAATCAGAGCTAATGAGAAAAAATATATATGCATACACTATTATTTAAGTTCAAGCGAATTTGAGTTGTCATTCCTTTCTCATACCTTTCAACATTCGGATCAAAACCGATGACATAGTAGGTAAGAAATACCCATATGGAAACTTCTAAGAATGTGATAGGGATCTTCAGTATCCATGCTGGTAGAGCATAGGTCCATGGAGGAAAGAATAGAAGGTCTCTTTGCTTGTAAAAGACAGGGAGCTTAGAAATGGTCATAGACAGCTCAGCCATTCCATTAAACATGATCGTGGTCATTCCAAAAAACAAGACCCCCATATAGATCACTCCTCCTCGAACTGAATCTTTATGCATCTCAGTCCTCAAGAAGAGAGTCATTGTAATTATGGCCATTGTTGTGAGCTAGTCGCACAAAGAAAAAATAGTGTGAGTTATGATGCTTAAAAAAGGATAATTGCTGTAAAAAAATTAAATATGATTAGCACGTACTTGCATGCATTTGAAGATGTAGACAAAAGAGTTTCTCTTCATCAGCAGAAATTCCCTTGCGATGCAAGCTTTCAGCAACTCCCACTTACCAACTCCATATTTTCTAGTTGTCAAAGCAGCTGGGTGGCTCTTTGCTTTTTCAGATGGAGTCCTAAGTTCATCTCCAATTTTCATTCCCACATGGAATGATTGGAATGCCTCGGAAAATTCATTGACCGTGATAAACCTGTAAGGCTGATCTCTATGTACCCAATACTGCATTTGATCTTTCCTCGATGTGACCTGCAATTAACAATGTTAAATGTGACTGACGAGCAACTTTGTCAAAATCAGCCACAGCTTTTCCCACAATGCAATGAAACCTTTTTCAAGACTTACCTCTTGCAGGAAATCAGCCACACCTTTTCTCTCAGGACACCTGAAGCCCATGGATTCGAAAAAGCTCACCACGTGTTCACGAGGACCCTGATATACTATAACGCCATCAGAAAGAAGAATAATGTCATCAAAAAGATCATAAGTCTCTGGAGCTGGCTGCAGAAGAGAGATGACGGCAGTTCCGTTAAGGATGTGAACAGTTTGCTTGAGGGAGTTCACAATTTGGAATGTTGTAGAGCTGTCTAGACCAGTAGATATCTCATCCATAAACAGTGCCCTTGCTGGTCCAACCAGCATTTCACCTTATTGCATTAACAATGACATGATAAGAATTTTAGTGTACTTTGATCATCGAATAAACGTCGCAATTGATTTCATGAACTACCTGTCGTGACACGCTTCCTTTGTCCTCCAGAGATACCCCTCAACATTTCATTTCCTACCATAGTGTCTGCACATACATCCAGACCTAAAATCTGCAAAATGTATGGCAAAGGTATTCAATAAGTGAAGAAGGTTCTGTCTATGGCAAAGGTATTCAATAAGTGAAGAAGGTTCTGTTTTAGACCTTTCAATATACTTCAGCTTCTGTAACATTACCTTTAGAATATAATCCGTTATTACATTTGCTTCCTGTCCTTCAGTTGCTGCTGCCTGAAATGTTAAAGATGACCAAGTAAATCACCTGAATAGTATAATATGTTCATAATTCGCATTACCATGGCATCATAGTTCTTACCTTCATGAAGACATCAACGTCAGGATCAGGTTTAATGTTAGCTTCTTTCTCTCTTCTTGACAACTCTGCCAACATATCTGTGAACACCCAAAACAACAATATTTCATGCTTTGAAGAAAGTGATAAACATTTGCACCAAAAGGTGAAAAGGAAAATTGAAATGGGGTGGAAATCAATCGAACTAACCATATCGGGCTCCAACACCTTGGCATCTTGCAGAAAAGGCCAAAGTCTCCCTCACAGTCATTTCTCCTAAGTGAAGATCATGTTGACTGATATAGGCAGCAGTTCTCTGTGGCACAAACTCATTCATGCTATGCCCATTGTAAGTCACAGTCCCAGAAAACTGCAAGAGAATTTTCACTTTCAAATTAGAAACTAAACAAAATGCAGATCTCAATGGTGGGGGGAAAACAATTAGCACATAAAAGAAAACACTGAAGTAAAAGAAGATGTGGATCACCTTGAGAGCAGGATCAAGTTTCCCAGACAAAGCCAACAAGAGAGTGGTTTTTCCAGAACTTGGAGGACCCAAAAGCAATGCCATCCTACATCAAAAGAAAAATGATGGTTGAATTATCCAACTTTAAAAATCATGTGTTCCATGAGAAATCAGATGGCCCTGTTTACCTGCCAGGCTTAATGATGCCACTGACATCTTTGAGGATGGTCAACTTTTTCTTTCTACTGGAAAGAATACCCATATCTATCAAAAAGTTCTTTAATCACAAAGCAAAGTGAACTGTCAATAAGAATCTGAACAAAAAAACAAGTGTAAAATGATATATTAATTGGTTATTTCCAGGTTTCTACCTCAAATATACCAGTAATGAAATTAAGAACCGAAGGCAAAGCATTGGTTCCTACAAAAGCTTCGCCCTCAATATTTAGATTTTGGAATCGAACTTCGATCGTGGGAAGATCAATGCCAACCCTGAAAATATAAAATCAAAATGCAAATGATTATTGATACACTAGAACAGGATGTCCAAGGACTAAAACAGAGTTGTTATTTTCTTTCTTTTAATCATAAAATAAACTCTTCATACCTATTTATACGGTCCTTGAGCTTGAGCAAGAACCTTTCATTGTCTTCCTCTGCAACTGGGACCAGCCTCTCAAGTATAGTCCTCCTTTCTTGCCACCCAAGGTTAGAAACATCGATTTCATCGGCACCGCCTTGAGAGCCAGTCAATATACCTTTCTTGAGACGAGCAACAGTTGGCAGTTTCTCAAGCGCAGCCCATTTCAATGCTTCTTCATCATCTTCGTCTCGGGAAGACCTTGAAAATACGTCCACGGCACTGTTTCTCCAAACCGAAGAACTCCCCGCTCGTAAGCTTCCCCGTAAACTGTTACTCGCTTTATAAATATCACCACCCTCCATCACCGTCAAATCCTGACACCCACCAAAATTACAATATAAAAGCTTTCAAGTTCCCCGCTGCTCAAATCAAATAATCAAAACACAAAAAACAAGTGTTTTTGCAAGAAATCTAAGTAGTTGCGAAACTGGAAGAACAATAAGGTGAGCGGCCTTATCGTGTTTCCAAAAAGCTGGAGTGCGCGCTATAAATATAAAAGGTTGATAGGATTCATATACGGCGCCTGGCGGCTTTTCTGTGATTTCCATTGTATTAAAATTCATAGTTATGGTATTACCAAAAAAATCATAATCATGATAATAAATTGAGTGATAAATTATACTATCAAGTCATAAATATGACACTTTTATTATGAAAATAAAAGTACAAATATTATTAAAATGATATTTATAATTTAGTGAAAAGCAGATTTATAAGTATAGACAATAGTTAATTTTTAAATTAATTATATAAATAATTTATTATTAAAAAAGATAATTTTGTATTTTATCTTATCTTGTTAGATAATTTATATTCAAGAAAATTCTATCTTTTTGATAGATCACAATAAAAAATAATGGCAGATGTAAAGCATCATCAGGGTGGGCACGTGCACACTCTGAAATCTGAGTTTATTTATATTAAATGTTCATTTTACCATAGGTGTCCACCCTAAATTTTACTTATGTCTACTCCATATAAAAATTTTCAATAATTAATATGTGTGTCCATCCTAAAAAATATTTTTATATTCATCACTGATCAAAGATATACTAAAGATTTCAAGTAATTGAATTGATTGCATATAATAAAATTAAAATATTGTTTTGCTTTTATTATTATTATATTAACTTTTTTTAATTTATTTTCTTCATTTTCGTTAACAACGGTTTGTAAGTCAAAAAATTTTAATAAGTACTGTTTTTCTTTTATAATTTCACGTAATTTTGTTTGACAGTTTGAGTTTTTTTATTTATTTATTTGATTAATGAATGGATAACTCTGTAAAAGAACAAAACAAAACGACAAGTTTATATACTTTTTGTAGTGAATAGAGAATCTAAAATTTATATTCTTTTACATTTTTTTTGTCTATTCAAACAATGTATTTGATGAAAGCTGAACGATGAGTTGAGCTGGTAGTTCTTTTTGATACATTTGAAATAGGCTTAAATATAAAAAAAGGCGCCCAACATATGTCTTAGTTTTATTTTGGTGTCTAATATTTTTTTTGTTCCAGTTTGGTACCTAACATTTTATTCTGTAACTCAGTATGGGTCAGATCTTGATGGACCGTTAAATTTAGTAGTTAAATGCGACCTGAAATTTTTTAATATTAAAAAATACAATTAAAATAAAAAAAGTTAAATATAATTTTGGTCGTTAAGGAATTGGATAAAACGTGAAATTCATATATTAATTTGAGCTAACAAATCAAACTTAAAATATTTATTGAATAAAAAAAAGTTAGATATCAAATTATATCTTATAATTAAACTTAAATATTTATTGAATAAAAAAGTCAGATATCAAATAATATCTTATAATTAAATTTAAATATTTAATTAATTTAGAAATAAATATCAAAAGAATTTTATACAATACATATATTATCTAAAACCCTTCCCAGTCTATAAATTAAAATATAATAAACTTTTAAACATATTTAATTTTACATCTTTACATATTATATAAAATAATAATATCAATATATATATATACTTAATTTATTAAAAGTACTTTTAATTGTTTTGTATAATTTTTCTCTTTTAACGTGATCAAATCGCATTAGCCAAGTGCAATTGTGGCGGACCAAATAATGTTGTCCATGATCAATGGATTTGGCATCCTTTATTGTTATATTTCCTGAAATGATGAATAATACTTTAAAAAAGAAGCACGGATAAACATGGGTTCCACTACCCTGTCGTTTGGAAATATCTAAGGAAATATAATTTAATATACAATTAAAAAAAATGAACTATCAAAAATATTAATAGTTTTTATATTTTCTATAAATGTTAATTAAAATATTATTTTTTTATTAAAAATATTAATATTGAGTGTTACTTAAAATATTATTTTTACAGGAAATTAGGTAATAAAATTAACATTTTCGATAAAAATAATAATTTATATAACGCTTTACCGGAAATACCAAAAAAATAAAAAATAAAGTTGATGATACTTTATTAGTTTATTATAATTTTTTTCATTTTTAATTTTATTAAAGAGCACAAATCAAGTTATTATAATAATTAAAAGAATAGTTTTTATTTTTTGAATTTTTAAGTTCGAACATCATAGAGATTGCAGGATATTTAAGTTTTTATTATAAAATAATTGAAAATATTTAGAATAGATATTATTACTTGTAAATACTATATATATGAGAGAATGAGGTTTGAATTTAATATTCAGTTTAAAAAAAGAAATTACATAAAATTTTAAAAAAAATGTTTCACTTTGGATGAGTCTACAATCAATGTTACACATAGATATGTACCAGTATGAATTTATATATAATCATTAAATTATAGTGAAATGATCTTTTTAATCATTTAACTTTTAAAAAATTTATAATAAGTACTAAATTTTAGATTTCGTTAAAAATACTAACACTTAAATATCATTAAAGGATAATGTGGCATACTAAATTAACAAAAAATATATATATCTTTTTCTCTCTATTTGACTAAAATTTTGTTTTCGACATTTTTTTAATATTTTTTAAGTAATAATTAAAAAATAATTAAAAACATTTTTCAAATATATGGGTTTTTAAAATTTATTTTTAAAATTATATTTAAAACTATTAGAAAAAAGTAAATAATTAAATCACATTACGTAATAAAAAAATTGATTTCATTTCTTGATAAATGAAATATTTAGATCTCAAAAGTTGTAAATTATAAATTTTACAAATATCATCACAATTAAATTAAAAAATATTATAAAATAATTTTGTAAATTAAAAAATCATAAAGTTATATTCTTTTAAAAAATAATTTCATAATTTTTAAATAAATTATGAATTTATATATAATTATTTTAAATTATTACTCAAAAATATTGAAAATTATTAAAATAAAATTTTATTTATAATAGAGGGTCTAATGAGATAGTTTTTTTTATTAATTTAATATGTTACGTCACTCTTTTAAAGGTAGTTAAAGTATTGTATCTATTTTATAATAAAATTTGAAATTTAATATTTATTATATATCTTTTAAAAGTTTAATGTTTCAAAAAATTATTATAGCGTAGTTTAATGAAATTTTAAAAAATTTAGTATACAAAATCAATGATCTATTTACATTACGTAATTAGATATTTGTTGACTCATCCCATGAAGTTGGGTGGCTATCTAAAAAAAATCTATTCTGACCAATCAGTCCAAGTGTAGATAAGGTATTTCCCATACAAGTTGTGACAATGACTATCAATATGTCTATGTTCGCTCGTGAATCCATCCAACACTATACCAAATGCAATAATGCATAACCTTATCTCGTTAAAAAAATAATAATATATTTCTATTCAAATAATAACAATAATATAGAACGATGCATTAATTGATAACCTAAGGAATTAAAGTTTAATTAAAGTTTTCATTTATTGTGTTTCATCCACATAGCATTCCCTCGCATACTATATATAATCCACTTATACTAACGTATGTATGACATTATACAAATTAAATTTTATCACTATATTGCTTCCTGTGAAAAAAAAAATTAAAATAAAACAAGAGTTCTCACTCTCCACTTTACCTAGCCGCCCCTCCCCCACCCCACCTTCACCCCGATTTCCCTCTTTTTTTTCCAGAGTGTATGTCGTTTTATATGGAATCAAAAAAATTATGTCGTTTTATATAGATTATATTAATTTTTCTTTATTTTTGTTTACTTGATGAGAATATTGATTTTGATTTTCGATCTCAGTTTTTTTTTAATTTTATTTTTAGTATTTTGATAAGAATAGTTATATCTTTCTGACACGTTTTTTTTGTCTTCATGACATGTTTTTCGTCTTTTTTTTTTTAATCTTTTGACTGCTTTTATTTTTTTTCTGAGTCAGATTTGACGACATTACAACTGATCAAGATGATACTTATTTATAATCCTTTTGATCTTCTCTGTTATGAACCCTTGTATTGAATCTGGATACATGATTTTACGTTTCGTAGATAGTTTCTCACGATGATCGACTCTGATTTACGATTATTGGGGTATTTCAATAGTTTACTTCTTTTTTGTGGTTCATTTACTGATGCAATCATATTTGTTCGTATATTCTTTTCGTTTAAGTCTTTTGGTTAGATTTTTAATCTTTTCCATGTATGGTCCTTATATAATCTAAAGTGACAAGTTAAATGTTACAGGAAATTATCCAAAATATGTATTTAGTTTTATGTTATAATTTTGAATATTCCCAAAATATGTATTTAGTTTTTTGTTATAATTTTGAATATTCTTATTTTTTTTAATAAGACCAGCGGCTACCATTAAAAAAAGCTTACAGAAGGAAATTATTATGCAGGATAGTCATTTGGGTTTTTAAAGTTATAATGTATTAATAACTTAATCCTATAGAACATTTTACACGAACGAATTAAACTTTCGGTTTACTTGTAAAATGTTTTATGTTGACAAAAACATTGTATACGAACAAATATAGGATACTAAGTTTTTGTCAAAAAACTTGTAAGATAACATGTAAGATTATTTTCGTAAAATGTACTACATCAAACAAACACCTTTAATCTAAACCCAAAATAAAACATTTTTTAATAAAAAAAAATCAACAACTTTTCAATTGAAACGGGCCATAAAACGAAGCTTTAGGGCTGGAAGCTTGAAACGAGTAAAATGGACATGTCATTACAAACTGGCCCAAAGTCAATGCCATCAACGAGTTTTCATAAAAGTAGCACGATTAATAAGCAAAATTCATAACCATTCAGTTAGAGATCAAAAAGGGGTTTTGATTGACGTGCAATCTACAGGATACGGTAACCAAGCTCAACATCCGAGAAAATGGAGTTAAAAAACAGTCGAATGAAGCAAGGCATTTTCGCTTGATGATATTATTCTCTCTACTAAAAAATAAAAACTATAGTACCAGTAGTCACCTAGTACTGCTTATTCTGTATGTTCCATAAAAAGCGGATGAATTATTTTGTAGATGTTGCTCCCATTTCATGTTTCGGATGAACCACCGGGTGTTTCACCTACTGCTGGGTTTACTGATGAACCTCTTGTATGAGAGGCACTTCCACTTTCGGACACGACTTGGATCTTAACAGCTGCTCTCTCCATCTCTTTCTCGAGTTCTTCTTCCCTACGCAATGCTGTGAATTGAGTATCCAAAGATCTGGCGGCTGCTAGCCATGCAAAAACAATCACCATAAGTACCCCTCCAAGGTATGGGGTTGAATTCGCAAGTGATCCGAAGGTCAAGATCATGAACTGCTGAATCAGAGCACCCCCCGACTTCCCCAACGGATTGCAGACAACATCAATGGCGGCTTTTCCTTTCACCTAAGGACAGCATCGAGTAGGTTCCAAGTTAATGACCAGATGCACAGACGCACCAAACAAAAAAGGGGTTCAAATTGTGAGTAATGATTGCAAACCTTGGTGTCCTCGTCCAATGGAATATAGGCCATTTCTTTGCAAGGATCGAATAAACTGTACTTTGCACTCTTACTGAAAATGTTTTGCAAGGCACCTACATATACCGCTGCAAGAAGAGGAGTCATGCCGAACTTTGCAAGAGCAGGTGCAAGTGGATCGCCGAATAATATCAAGGAAAAGAAACCAACTCCAGTCAGAAGCAGGACAGTGGGTGTAATTGTGGCTGCAACTCCCCATCCGTATTTGTCAAATATAAATTGACTTAATAGCATCATGGAGAATGTCGCTATTCCAGTGCCGGTAGAGAAATCACCCATGAAGGAGGAGTATTCATTCGGGCTTGGAAACTGCAAGATGAAGAGAGAATCGTTTGTTTAAACCTGTTAAGATAAAAAATTAAAAAAAAATACGAGAAGCAAACAATTATAATTTTTTTACCTGAGCTTTGAGCTTCGACTTCCAAGTAACTTCAACGAGGTTGATGCTAATACCATATGCAACCACCAACGTGGCAAGATCCCTGATGTATCTTGAAGACACCAAGAATTTCAGGCTCTCCATCGTTCCCATTTTAGGCTTTTCCTGCAAACCAGTTGACAAGAAAAAGAAACTCGGCATCCACAATTTCACTTGGAATGCATATACAATGTAAGCATGATGAACTCTCCTATTTGCGACATCATACAGTTGCAGGTACAAATAAATTGTTTTTTACTCATAATATCTTAGTAGATTTTACCATCAATTATAGACACAAAACAAATGAACATTCAGATCCAAGTAAGCAGATCCTGGAGCCTAAGAACCTATGAAAAATAAAAATAAATAAGATAAACATGAAGAATTGCTAGCCAATTAGATTACCTTCTTCTTCTTGCTACGTGTGGGCAGAGGAACAAAATTATTCACCCACCAGTATAGGAAACAGATGGCTACCCCCATCAGCACCACAATGCTCATCATTCCCTTTAAGGAGATGGCCCAACCATCAACTCCAGGACCCAGATTTTGTCTCAAATTAGAGAAGTACTTGACAGTTCGACCAGAGAAAACGAGGGCAACATTCGCTCCAAGTCCAAACAGAGGATAGTATCTCTTTGCTTCCTCAACAGTAGTTATCTGAGCCAAAAAAATGCAGTGGTATGTAAATACAGCTTTAGATCTCAAAAGCAGATTAAGAACTCAGATACGCAACTGATGCAAAAAAAAAATAGTGAAAACAACTAACGAGAAGCTTAGAAACACAAGTAGTAGATTGCAACTAAACATGTGAAGAAAATGCCAGAACCATAATTTCTTGAATTCTGTATGAATGAGCAAATACAATGCGCAGAATCAATTAAGACATTGAAAGTTTGAACTTTTAGGAGTAACATTCAATTAGAACTTTGAAGATCATCAAACTTTTAGCATGATATCTATTTGTTAGGGGAAATCAAATAAGAATATTCCCAGCATATCAGGTCTACAAATATTTTAACTAAAGAATTACTAATTTCTGACACCAAAACCAACATGCCCAAACAATCATGCAGATGAATCACTACCAAAATTCAATCCCATGAAGATAGTATGACTCACCTGATTGGCAAACCCCCAAAATAGAACAGAAATGACCACACTACCCCAAAGTTCAGCCATGACATAGAACAAACAGAAACTCCAAATTCTCAGAATTGCAAGAGGACCAAGGAATCTTGGTCCAAGAACTGCAAGAAGCTTGTCAGCAAGTGCTTCGGGGTGGATGTAATTGCTAAGAGGATACAACAGAAACCCAAATGCACCAAAAAAGATTATGAAAGGAACAATAACGGTGTAGAAAAGAGCCTTCTTTGACAACACATTAGCCAACTTTGTGTATAACAACATGAACCCAACTGCCATAGGCAAATTAACCCATGTCTTCAAAAATGGTATAATCTCAGCACTGCTTCCTTTAGCTGTCACAACCAAGACATCCTTTGTGTCCCTAAGTATTGTGTAGTTGAAGAGGATGCAAAAGAACATTAACCCGAGTGGGATAATCTTCTTAAGAGTCACACAGGCTCAATACCCAAGAACTTTGGCTTCTCAGATTCTCCGACCAAAGGCTGACCATCATCAGCTGCAGCAGCAGCCTCAGCCTTGCAAATGAAATTCTTCCCTTTCGGGAATAAACCATTTGGCTTTGCTACAACTCTTGGAATTGTTTTATAAGACAGGGATAACCCATTAAGTCCCAAGGGTTTCGAAGCAAAAAGCCTCTGCTTTAAGCCTTGTGATGGGTTCAAAAAGCTTCTGGCTCTGGTCAGATTAGGTGGTAACGAAAGAAGCCCTCCGGCTTTTAAAACAGCTTCCATGTCCCTCTCTCCTGAGGTTTCCTTCAAAAGAATTATGAATCAAAGCCCCCGCAAAACCTTTTGCAAATATTTAGAACATAAGGAAGATAAGAGAGATAAGGTGGCTGGCTGGAGTCTGGAGAATATCGTTTTCTCGAAGTAAATTAATACTATAAAAAAAACAACCTTTTTACGCTAAATTAAACAAAATATCAAAACCGTAAGAAAAAACTAAAATTTTTAATCTAAGTTAAAGAATTTTAAGCTTAAAAACAAATTTTCATCTTTTTTTAGTTCTTCAAAGGGTCATTCAAAGGGGTGGCAGGGCGGTTAAACAGGAAGACAAAATTTTGCAAATTATAACACATGGACGCCCTGTGAACGACTCATTGATTTGTGGAGCGTAGGAGTCAGAGAAACCGTGAAAAGATGAAATTACAAAGGTTATATTACGTCATCAGTCACTAAAGTTTGGCTATGTTTTCTATATTTTCCGGTGGAGTTCCAAAATAATTACTACTTTTTAGAAAATAATGACAAATATTGAGGCCGGGGCCTTTTTACGATTTTGCCATAAAGCGAGGACGCAATTAGTTAAACCGATGGAACTTTAACTAATTCTCCAACCAAAACCTTTTTCACTGTGTTTGATATTGGCCTTCGGATGGAGCAGCTAAAGTCACATCCAAATAATAAAGTTGTACTAAATTCCTGGTTTTAATGATGAGGCCTTGGAAACCCTAGTGATGTAATATTTGTTACCTGTGGTAAAAGAACTTATATTACGATATATATTTACATGGTAATATGACAAGAAAATGAATGTCATCATCATTGTCATGTAATAGGTTATATAAAAAAAAGTTCATTTAGAATAAAATATACAAAACTAATATCAAAGTATATAAAGATAATGCTTACAAAATAAATAAGTAGAAGATATTGTGCAGGTCTGCAGGCTACCATGTTCCCTTGATCAATGCGGACTTTTATATTTAGTAAAATTATAATGACAAACTATTATAAAATAAAGACTATAATACCTAGTAAAAAGAAATATGCACATTAAATAACATTATTCCTCACTCTCCTCTTTCCTGTTACACAAAAAACAAAGATTTGCAATTTACACTAATATACTAGAGTTTTATATGCTAGAGAAGCTTATTAAAGAGAAAACATGGAAGACAATAAGTTGCATCCTTGGTTGGTGAAAATTCCAGCCAATCGGGGAATAACTTATACCTTATACCATAAAGTCAAAAATCAATTTTCATACTTATCAACATATTTCGGATTATTAGAAGGAATGGGTTGGTAAGGACCTTTTCTGATGTACACTCTTCAAATTTCATCTTGTTGATTTGGGGAAAAATCTCAAATAGAATTCCGTATTATGGGATCACGCTTAATAGTGGATGCATCAAAGGTTTCTTGTTCAACTCTTGGAGCTTTACTATAGGACGACTATCTATCATCGGAAAATTAATAGGTATCGAACTTGGATTTGGAGAGCTCTCACTAATATGAGGATAATTATTATTAAGTTTGGGCTCATTTTGATCTATCAAATTTTCAATATGAGAAGAACCATTGTTACTTTCGGAAGAACCTTTTAAAGAAAAAGAATTAATTTTTCGATTACTCATATTAAGCTTTAGATGTTCTTCACTTCTCCATTTCTTGAAAAAAAAATCATATTCCACACATTAATATCTCAACAATTATATTGTAATATTCAAATTATAAAAATATTTAATCTACATGTTTTCTCTTAACTAGTTAAACTTGCTCAATTTAAGCTTTTTTTTTGGCTAAATCTCAATTTGAACATTATAATAAAGAATAATCTAAACCTCAATTAAGCATTATAATATTATCATTGGATCATAAGTATTAATTTAGAAAAAATAATTTACCTAGTAATCATAGTCCCTAAAGTTCATACTAACCTAAAGTCAAGAATTGCTAATAAAGAATTTTCAAAATTGATTATCAATATGATGATTTTAAGTTAAGAATAGATCATAAATCTCTTATTGAACATAGAAAATAACTTATGAAGTTCTAAAATCAAAGAAATTTAATGAAACTAAGGTTTCACCATCGAACCTCCTAAAATTAGGGGTGTGCAAAAAAATTCGATCCGATCCGTTTTTCAATTTTAGGATAGTTCAGATCGGATATCCGAAATTTTTTTCGGATTATCGGATCGGTAAAAAACTATTTTCGGATTATCTTAAAACCCGAAAAAAAATTAGGGCTATTTTCTTCAAGTTTATATCCATTCAGGAATGCATTATAGCAGATGATCAAAGTGAAATTTTACAAAGGATAACAGCTCCACATCTTATACCAGGAGGGGGGAAAGACGTGAAGGTTGATTTGGATCCAACAATTGGTTCACTTGAAAAGTGTTGTGGTTGTGGTTGCTGCTGGGGATATGTGGAAGTTCTATACAAAGGCTTCAATTCAGGAACAGGTGCTGAAGAAAGATGTGGCTGTGAGGACCATCTCTTAACGTCTTGAGCATCTTCTGCATCAAACATATTCTGATCCATCCAGTTTAGGTAGTCTCCATCTTGAGACCAGTCAGCAGCAGATGAACCTGAAGAAAGATTCACAAGAGTAACATAAGCAATTGAAAGTATAAAAGTTACCAAGCACCACTGAAAAGAATAAACTCCGACAGATACAATACTCAAGTATTGAGTATTGAGGAGTTTCTAGTTAACAGTTAATATATTTTACACAAATGGCAATCTCTATGCAATTATCTTCAAAGGAAAGAACTAGGTTAAAGAAAAAAGGTAACTTGAATGAGAATAGCATCTTCCAAGTTAAAGAATAAACGCCGAAAATTTAAGAGGTTGTTGCAAAAAAAAAAAAAATCAGCTTCGGATCTGAATATTTGGATATCAGAATTTTCGGATATTCGATTTTTTCGGATATCCGATTTTTTCGGATCGGATACGAATCACTACTTTAGGTATCCAACATCGAGAGAATGAGTTTTTGATATATATTTTTAAAAATTATTTTTTAAATTATTTAATGATTTTTTTTAAATTTTTTAAATGAACATCATGTCGACATGATGAGTTCCCGTGAATATATAAAAATAATAATCCACATGAGACCCATTTAACTAAGACTATTAAAATAATATATCCAACTGAATTTGTCCCTTCAAAGTAACAAATTTCCTCTATACTGTAACTTTTGATGTAGATTGTAAAATAAAATTTGAGATACTCTATTAGACCAAATAATTTTGACGCCCTCAGGACAAAAAAACCTAATTAGGCCTTCGATTTTTTAAATCGGGATAAAAGGGTCTTTTAAGGGTGTGTTTGGTTGGGGAAATGTGAGATTCCCATGGGAATGAAATCCACATTCTCCCGTTTGGTTGGCTGGGAATGTCATTCCCGATAATCTTACATTACCAATAGTAGATTTTTTGGGTATATTACCGGGAATGTCATTACCTCCCTTTCCTTATGTATTGTTGGATTACCGGCGTTTTGGACTAACATGTCCTTAAAAAAAGTTTTCTTTCAAAAATATCCTTATTTTGTCATTGAATAATAAAAATTCTACGAAGGTTAAATTACAAATTTAGCCTTAAACTATTTTAGATTTACAAAAAAAAGTCTATAATTAAAATTTTATATGAAGTTCAGGGGTTAAAATAAAATTTTACCCTTTCATTAAACCTTTTTATATTTTTAATTTTGTAAAAAATAATATAAATTTTATTAATTTATATTTTTTTAAAGAAAAATATATAAATATTTTCCAACTTGTTAAAAAACAAATATATAATAAGGACAATTTGGTCAAATATACATTCCAATAATCTTTTATTCCTTTAACCAAACACGATAATATTACATTCCTGTTAAACCAACCAAATACAAAATACAACATTTCCAGTAATCCTATTTCCTGGTAATCTTTTATTCACAATGGTAATATTTTATTCTTAATGTTAATCTTACATTCATTGAACCAAACGCACCCTAAGGTCGATTAATATTATTTAACAAAAATTACAATTACATATTGATATAATGAAACGAGAAGCTTACATTACTCGAATAACGTTTACTATTCAAATTCAAGTTGTAAATGAAATAAATTAAATTAAAAGTATTATGTTAATAAACTTTTGGATTAATAAATCAATAAATAAAATGTTTATAACTATATAAAAAAATAATTATAATTTAAATCAAATTAAACTGAATTATAAATATCTAACTTATAACTATCTGATGACCAATTGTTTTTTCAAGCAAAAATCGTATTGGCATTTAATTTTTCTCATTACATTTATAATGTATATGTATGCATAATAGTTTGGTGTATGTAGATGCATGTGTTGTCTTGACTATGTACCTCGACCACCCCAACAAATGGAACCACCGCACTAATTAAACTTTGTTTGATTTGAAATAGTAAAGGCATGCTCTTCATTTAGAATCGTTAGATCAATGACCTTTTTTAATAGGTGAAAGAAAAAAAAGGGCAAAATATAAACTCATTAGGCTGTAGTGTACGAAACATTGGCAAATCCCAAGTATACAAATTGCATGTCGGAAGGTCGGAAATTTTGTTATATGTGAGCCAAAAAGATGACATGCATGCTATTTTTATCACGTTTAAATTGATTATAAGATAAGTTTTTTTAATCCAATTCATATACATAAAAAAATTGAAGTGATGTTATTTTATATTGTCTACATAACTGATAACCCCCATATATTTCATTTTCTTATAATCCGAGTTGAACTATTATCGATTGGAATGTTTATTAATGGCTTGTTTGATGATTTCAAATTGTCTAGAGACGTAGTCCATTATGGTGGAAGGTGAGGAAGTTAAAGAAGAAGGAGAAGTAGAGGTATTGGAGCTTACACAACTACCCTACATTAAAAGATGACTTATCCCTTTCCCTTGAAATTTACTAACATTACCCGACGAACACATCCCCCTCGTTTCAATTGAAAGAAACTTTCCATCACTTCACACCTAACTCTATTAGAATAGGACAGTCAACTAAAGGGTTTCTTCTTCTTCTTTTGCTTGGATGACTCAACTATCCATCATTATCTCGTTTCTTGATTTGAGGATATACAACTAAAGTTTCATTGGGTGTTCCGTAATCAAGCTCTATTCCATATCTTTTAGTGATGGATTTCATTGCTTTATGGTGATACCATGAACACCCTTTACTTGATTTCAACCACTCATTACTTGAGGGATTTTTCTTTTTAAATTGTTAAACTGTTATAATCAAAATAGATTTATTAGTGATGAATGTGATTAGACTGAAATTTGTGCCTCATGGACCCATTGAAATTCGGGAAATAGCTTTCAAATATTACATTTGAGTAATTTCCTATGTCCACGATTTACTCTATGGAACTTTTTAGCATGATCATTTAGCTGCCGGTAATGCTGAGATTTAATATCATTAAGAGAGTTGGGTGCTACACCCATATATATTGCATTAACAAATATGAAGATTCTAAGGTTCGATTTTAAGATTAAAACTACGATAGCATTCTTATACAAATATAAACCTGTCTATCTCCATCATATCTAGCTTGGACCCAAACAATTAAGAATATTATTAGTCTCTATTATTTTTGATTGAATGCGAAAGGTATTGCTTTATAATGTAAATTTGCTGAGGTTGTAAAATTGGATATATTATTGTCCCCATGCTGTATAAAGTCACACTTTGTTTTGTTTATTATTTTATTTAGTTTCAAACACTCCAATCCAAAATGGTAGTGTATATGTTCTCTGTGGGGCACTAGACAATATCATCAGGGATTCAGGTTTAGTGGAGGATGGTTCACTTGATATATTTATTTTTCACTTGAAATTAATTACAAAATTGTATTTCATCTGTCCTATTAAATCTGTTTATTATTGTTTTTTTAATCATATTTTTTAATTTTGACTCATGATTATTTTGATATATTATTATAAACTTTTTAATATATATTTAAATAATGTAAAATTAATTTTGAATATTTTGTAATAAAGTAGTCGTTTGTTTAATGATAAACTTTTGGCGTTGTTATTAAAGTTCTAATTATTATTTAATTTCGAGTTAAAAGTTTAAATATCATATAATCTCTGTTTTTGCCAATAAAAAAAGGAAGTTTAGGTAAGTTAGTGAACATATCTGCTCTTTGAATTAGTACTTAAACTTTTTCCTATAAAATTTTCAAATTTTTGTAGGACTTGAGTGATTAAAAGATAATGTTTCTAAATTTGCTTAAAGTGGACCTCCCCGGTTTTTGAATTAGTACAGCTCATTCTTGTAGTTCTTCTAGAAATACCAAGTTCTATATATTCACAATGAAGAACAAGAAAAGTGCAACGTCTTTTAGCTTTGGGTAACGTTCTTCACATAGTTTTTTATTTTTACATAATGCCGAAATTAACCCAAAACATTTATTAAAATGATTAGTTTGGCTTTTAGTTTGGCTTATATATATATTTGAAGTATTTTGGTATTTAACGTTTTATTGTAGGATAAAAAAGCCGAAGGTTAAAGTTGGTTTTAATGAACATGAACAAAGATTGTTATGGTGATTAGCACTTGCCGGTTTTGGAGAAAAATGTGGAGTTGGAATCGAGACAATTACTAAATCGGACTGTTAAGCTACTTCCAGGAGTTTGAGTGACGAGTGTAACTTGTACAGGGAATATAAAGCCTTGTTAGATGCCGAGGAGGGATTACTTAGACAAATGTCTAGGGTTCAATCGCTAAAGGAGGGTGATAAGAATATGGGGTTTTTCACCGTATGATTAAGATCAAGACCAGTCGTAATTCGACTAGAGTTCTCTTTAATGGAAATGGTGAGAGGCTTGAAGGTCATAAGCAGCTGGTTGATGAATTCTTATAATATTTTTGTAGTATTTTGGGCATGAAGGATAGCTTTGTTGAAGTCCCTCGAGCTAGTCTATTGCATGATCTTCTTGGGGGTGGGCTTGCTGCTGATGCCAGGGAGGAATTAAGTAAACCGTTTACTAGAGATGAAGTGAAGACTGCCATGTTCTCTTTGAGTGGGGATCGGACGCCTAGCCTTGATGGGCTATACGACTCGATTTTTCCAAAGGACTTGGGATATTGTTGGTGAAGAAGTGGTTGAGGCGGGTCTTTATTATTTTAGTTCATTGGAACCGTTGAGGGGTTCAATGCATTCTCCATCCAAATTCGATTTGATCAGAAAATTATATATTCTCTATACGATCTGACCTAAAAAATATATATCACCGCTTGATTTTGACCTGACCCGAATTTTTAGTCTACAATTTCGACTCGACCCAACCCGACCCTATATAAAATAAGAACTTAATTAAAATAATAATATTTTAAAAAAAAGAAAAACATTATTATCCTCCGGTCAAGTTAGGTCGGAGTTATTTCATCCTCCACTCAAACCCGACCCAACCCGACCCCACTCCTTAAAAAATCCAACCCAACCCGAACTCATAAATACAAGTCTGATCAGAACCGTTAGATTTGAGTTTAACTAAAATAGTGAGTCCCGAAAGAATTAAGTAATAATGGATAAAGTCTAACAAAGCCATCCAATGATAATTTAAAGACTTCATTTTCATTATCTACAGAGAAATGACCATCCAGCTCAGTTGGTAGAGCACAAGGTTCTTAACCTTGAGGTCGTGGGATTGAGTCCCACGGAGGACATTTCATAATTCGGAGGTCTCTTACGGAAGCTGCTCTCAACCTGATGTTGGGGGTAGCCTACTATCTTACCTCCCCCTTATCCCATACATATGGGAAAAAGGGACAGCCATTTTCATTATCTACAGAATAGGAAAAAACTTGCAAGTTTCTAACATAAATTTCTTTCAACGATCACTCAATAAAATGTTTGACTTGAACTCAAGATAACTTAATGTTTTGTTATATGCAAGAAAACCATAAGAAAATAATAACAATAACAAGCCAAAATGATCGAGGCCTGCAATTCCTATAAATAAATAAAAACAAGCCAAAATGAAGTTCATTTAGCATCGCCGATCGGAATATGATAACTAAGAACGGAAAGAAAAAAATGGAGAAAAAATAACAATACGTAGACCGCATCAAGCATAGAGCTCCCAGTTCATGTTAACAACAGACCATGATCCATGCCATACCGAGGAAGACCGGTAATCCGAATAAAACCACTTAGCATTGAACCCTGGCCATTCCAGCAACAACAACTGAGGGTGTTCTCTTTTATTCAGTTAACGAATAAAAGGATTCACTAATCGTATACAAGTGACAAAGGGCATATTTTCCAACAACATTAATTAACAAGTGCACTAAAAAGGATTCACTAATCGTATACAAGTGACAAAGGGGATATTTTCCAACAACATTTTAAGCAATTCCCGCACTGCAAACAATCAGAAGTTTTGCAGAAGTAGATAACATTTACACAGACGAAATTGATGTTCTTAACATTAAAACATTGTTTCTGTGACAAATAAATTAAAGAACAAAATAGGGATAACAGGGACTTCACTTTCTACTTCAAAGTCTAACACGACTTAATAAACCTAAACACTGACCCTTAACCCCTGCTTTTATTTCCATCTGCAATGCAAAAAACACAAAGCATAAAAAAGAACAAGGACTAAAAAGTCAGCTAGAGAAACAACAGTTAATATTAAAACTGAGCACAAAAGCTTTTGTACCTGTGACAACAAGAATCATTAAACAATGAGCTCCAATCACTGCCCATTATTGGAGGACCATCTTGGTGTTCGCCACCGCAATCCACCTTGGCCTCGACGTGTTCTGTCAGCTTGTGAGCTTCGGCGCCTACCTTGGGAAACTCTATCTGATGTTGAACTGCTATTCCTCCATTGGAGAATGCCCTGTGAGGCACGGTGTCTACCTGGAAGTCTCTCTTCTGGCATAGGATTGTTGCGGTGACCAAGGAGTGGTTGATCAAATGCAGAACTATTATTCTCCCTAGTACCATGATCAGACTCTCGATCATACCTAAACCTCCTATTCCCCAATCTCCTCCTAAAATTATCATCTTCAATACCCCTAGAATCACTGATGAACTCGAGCGCAAGTGTCAAGTATGCAAGATTTATAGTTAACCAAGAACGAAAATCCTCCAGATCTGAAAGGCTTTCTCCATTACTTTCTTCCCCAGCAACTGGTTGGATTGAGCTAAGCATGTCCTCATAATCCCTTTCGCGCTCTAACCTAGTCCAATCACGCTGTCGTTCCGGATCCACTTCTGATGGCCGGACTAAAGGATGAGCAGACCTAGCATGCTTTCTAAGTTCACTATAAGTCCCACCGAAATCACATGTCTCAGAAGAACAACTCCTGACTTTGGAATTCATGAAGTGACGAGCTGATTCTACAACACTCCAGCCGTAAATGTCTCCTCGACAAAGAGGGCAAAAAAGCTTCTGCTGTATATCACTACCCGCATCGGTTTGATGATAGTGAAAAGGTGGATTCCTCCAACCAATGGAAGTAGAGGTCGGGTTTCCCAAAGGAATTTCCTGTAACACAGCAGTGGAAGGAGACGACAACGATGACTTACAAAACTGGTCAAGACAATTTGAATGGCGGTAGCTTGTATTGCACATGAAAGGGAGACAACCCTTTTCAAAGGAAGAACACCGCAAAAGTACTGCATTGTGTGGGTGTTCCATGCAAATGGGGCACCTTGCATCCTCCCACTCTTTAACATCCTCAGCTGATCCAAATCCTAATCCCAATGGATTATCCGGGTGGCATTGCTTAGCATCCCTGTCCTTAGAACTACACGGGTAAGGAGAGATCCTAGAGCGTTGAAAAGATAAGGAACCGACTCTTCTATCCTTTGGCATTTTTCTTTTTGGAACTTAAAATTGTCAGTAACAAACTAACAATTATCTTTAAAATCTGCCTCTTTTCAACACCTCAAAAGTAGCACTCTTTTAATCCCTAGTATAATAATAATAATACATTTCAAATTTATGAGATCGAAATACAATACATGTGAATAAATTAAAATCATGAATATATACATCAATTGCATCGCTTCAACCATTTCCATTTTTTTATGACATTCATTACAAATTCAGCATGAAAAAAATCAGTCAACAATAAAAATTGTAGCACATAAAAACAAAGCCAGATTATTTAAGTTATGATCATATAGGCGAGGGAAATGAAATTTCATTCAGAAACAAAGAATAAAAACCGAATATAAGTCATTAATCAAGAAAATTATTACCTCATGTCCCGGTCAAATGTCAAAAAATAAAAAGAAAACAGCACAAGTAAACCAATTATAAACCCAGATGCAATCAATGAAATCTACAGGAGCCATAGCTATTTTTCGTTAAAAATTAGATTATAGATCATGCTTAGGGTTCGAACGTACCTGAGTTTTCCGGAAACAGGAGAGTTGAACCTTTTTTGTGTGTGTGTGTTGAAGGGAGCGTTTTGATGGAAAATAAGTTAATTTAAAGAAAACAGTGCGGCAGAGAGACTTTTCTGTTTTTACATTTTATTATTTTAAGACGCAATAATAAAATGTAAAAACATATCGATATCGTCTTGTTGGGACTTGGGAGAGATACGTGAATGTACTTAAAAGTCCCAGACCAAAGATGTCCTTTTCTGGACATTTTTAGTGTTTCATTTTTCCATTTTGATTTTAAATTCCGATAAATTATATGTTTAGTATCTAAACTATCGATTTTTATCTATTTTAATGTTAAAAATTTTATTTTTTAAATTATACATAATATTTCATTTTTGTTTTATTTTAGTATTTCAAGCTAAAAATTCAACAACATTCTTTTATGGGTAAATTATATCATTCATCACTCAACTATTTTATCACTCCTATTTTTGTACTTAAGTTTAAAAATTTTCAAATTATGTACTCAACTTTCAAATTGTTCATATTTTAATCACTTTAATTTATTTTTTTAATAACTTTTATGACACAACCTTTTTAATTATTATTTTATTAATATATAATTAAAAATAAAAAAATAAATTTAAAAGTTTGGGTGATTAAATTAAGATTAATTTGAAAGTTAAATAATTAAATTAAATATTTTAAAATTTAGGGACTAAACTAGGAGTGAAAAGATAATTGAGTAATGTATGATGCAATTTACCCATAAAAAAGTATCATGTGCAAATCACCGTTAAGTTTTTAACGGCGGGATGCTAAAATGAAACAAAAAATAAGCGTTTGTTATAATTTTTAAAAAAATTAAAAGTTTAAATATTAAAACAACTCAAATTTGATAGTTTAAGTACTAAATACATAATTTACCCACAAAGTTTTGTTAGGCTTTTCCCCGGCTTTAATTTAGAAAGTTTCATTTTCCGTCCGTTTCTGGTGAAAACATCCTTTTTTTATATTATTAAAATTCGATTAACTTTCAAATTTGAGCTAAAAAATCAATTGAAAAATGAAGTTATTGATTATTTTTGTTTAAATTTTAGATATTTTCTTTATTAAATTTAAAAAATATTTTATTTTCTATTTTTTAATTTTATTTAATTAAGTTTTGATATTCTAAAAAAATTAAGACATGATCATTAGGATCAATTACCGTTAGACTTTTAATCAAGTGAATATATAGAATTTAAAGGTATAAACTATACAAATAACCATTAATATTTAAATAATTTATCGTTATTGCCACCCAGATTTCAAAGTAATAAATTGACTTGACCGAGACCTTCTAATATGTTCGAGAATGATTTTGAACCGATACAGAACAACAATATTGGCAAGAAAGTGAGTTCCGGGAAACCGTCAAAAGGGGTAGCAGAACGACGAGTCCCACCGTCGCCGCACGAGTTGCACTACACCACGACGAACAGAGCATAAGCCGAGGAAATGAAGAAGAGGGCTTACTTGACAAGGATTTTTTGATAGCGTAGACACTCAATTTTATCCGAGTCTAAAAAAATATTATATTATATATTTTATTTATTTATTTATTTATTATTATTATTATTTATTATTATTATTTTTTTGCAACCCCAACAAATTCAACCGAACATGGACTCTCTCTAAGGTGCGCACCACCCATATTCTCTGGAAATTCAGTTCTTTGCAACAGAATGGATGATTCAAGACTTGTTTTTGGGAAGGTTGCTGAAGGTGCCACCGCCTGTACGTGGAGCAGTTACGTGGGATCCAATATATAACAGATCGTGGAGCACAAAAGCAGGGGAGGCATTTCGTGGGGAAAAAATGGAGAAGAAAGCTCAAAACACTTTGCTAATCATCACCCTTTCAAAACAGTAGCTAACGGAGTCAACAAAAAATCCAAACACAGTGGAGAAAGAGCTTCTCTCAAATCTATGTTACTAAAGAACTTGATGCTGAGATTGAAACCAATGCATGATCGGCTTGTGCAACTCCATTGGTCAGCTGCAGCATGGGATTCTGGTTGGTGAAAGCATATTCGTTTATCAATGAGTGCAGAAAGGAAGAGAAGACATCATCGTTGCAGCAATTTATATTCTCGTCATCTTCCTCATTGCTTCTTACAATCCCTTGGTTTTGGTTGTTGCTTCTCATTTCTAATCCACAACCTTCATCATTAAGCAGATTGCCATGATTTGACCGCCGCTAGAAGAAGCTGCATGGTTAATATTCGGGTTAGGGATTGTACAAGTAGCGGAGCCACGATTTTTGGAGGATGAAGAAGCTTTGAGATGGCTTGCTAATACATAAAGAAACGGAAAAACCCTTGTGGCTGTCGATGAACAAGAAATATTCTTTAATGGGGTGAAATTAGTATAAAAGGTAAACGTCATTTTTATCAGAATATTGTTATCAACTTAATGTTCTCCCCGTATGATTTATTTCCAATGTTGTCTATCTTGTTCATTTGTTCATATAGGTAAAATACCGTCTTTATTCTTGTTAGACTAACATCTTAAATCAGTAAGCTATTAAATTTTGAACTTTTGATTTCAGAGTTTTATTGAATGAAGAAGATAACTACACTCTGTTGCTTGATTTGCTTCACATTTGGTTTAAATGATTATAGTTCTTGTCGTTGTAAATTATTTTATTATTATTATTATTATTATTATTATTATTTCTAACATTTTTTACTTTTTAGAGATATTTTTAATCGATCAGAGGTAAGCAATTCAAATCAAGTTTTAAATTTTAATTTAATTTTTTAATTTTCGCAATTAAAGACAATCGACAAATTAATTGGTACCGAAAGGGCGGTTTAAGGGTGCTAATCCTTCATTGACTGTAACCGACTCCTGAACCCGATACATTTCTGGTACGACGCAGATTAGGTAAGAAATAAGGTATCCGATCAACCCATTTGTTTTAAAATAAATGATCAGTGACGACCTCAACTCTCATTTTTCAAGTCGAAGCCAATTCCGGGCCCAACCGAAAGACGGTTACGACAGCTTGGCGACTCCACTGGGGACAGATAAGTGAGTCCGGCGAAATTAATTTTCGGTTATCTTTTTTAGCGAAAGTTATAAATTTAAATTTAAATTTATTTATTCAATTCTAATTATTTACCTTTGATTATTTTTCAAGTAAATAGTTGTACTAACTTTTTTTAATGATTTCAGATTTTTCAAAATTGTCATCTCTAGCTCTATACCCGAGCTCCGAACCCTTTTAAGTGAGGGTGAAAGTGATGCCTTCGTGTGAATTTATTCCGTATGGGCCTAGCAAGTAACCTTCGGGATTCATATACCTTATGCCTTCGTGTGAATTTATTCTCCGTATGGGCATAAGGGAATGTGTCCTCTCGAGTTTAACTTAGTTCACACAAGCCTGTGATGGGTTTAGGACTAAGGGTTTGGCAAGCCCAAGAGGGCACCGACAAGGAGAACTCGAGTACCGTTTATTTAGAACCTAAACCGGGAGAGTACAGGGAATTAGAGCCCACCCCAAAACCTCATTCCAAACTCTAGGATGTTTTGTTTCATGCTTTATTTTCTGTTCAAAGCATGCGAACTAGACAAATATGCGGTTAGGATTTGTTTGAAATTAGCATACGGGATAAAAATCATGTCCGAGTAAGAATATTAAGCATGTTCGGGTAGATATCATATGGGGTAGGACTTTTATTTTTCATGATTATTTTTTATTATTTTTACCTCACTAACTCTTTTTTTCCTCTTTCATTTTATTTTCATCACTTGCACCATTTAAAAGAGGTGTTGATCCACCAAAAGCGTGTTTGCTAAACATGAATAATCTGCATTAATGGACAAAGGGGTTATAATACAAGAGATGAAAATGCAGAGGACAGTCTACAAGGAGACTATGTGTCACATTTAATCCAGAAGACGTGGTGCCCGCAATTGAAGAGTATATCACTATACTGCATTATAAAGGACTCAATGAACGGGGTCTACATTAAGCACAATGAAAGTCTATCTTTGAAGAACTGACTGGCAGAAGTTGCAGGGGTAAGATGAAGACCACTGATCTTAGGAGTCACTTCAAAGACGACAATGGCAAAACGATAACTGAAATTTGAGACCATTGCTGATGAATTCAAGAAACAGACAAATGGACTTCACATAGTTCCTATCAATTAAGGGCTCCAATGATTTAATCATTGGGAACATGCTCAACAAAAGATAAATCGGAGGTGCAGTCCTTTGAGATTTTCTTGGGGCAAACAACTCGTCATTTGCACGGTTCATCCAGAGAAGCCAGATCGGTTCGACAGGTTATTCAACTGGTGACGGATGAAGGCGGAAGACTAGTCAACATGTCAGAAGCTGTCAAAATATTTTTTGTCTCTTAAAAGATAAAACACTTTTGTCCCCAATAATGGTTATTAACATAACAGACACATTTTTTGGATCAATGCCTCGACATTTCATGCATCATGCATCATGCATTTAGACATTTGGCATTTTGTTATTTTCTTTGCATTCACATTTCTCATCAAAAGGAGCAAATACTGGATACACCGCCTCAAGCGTTGGACACACCATCCGCATAACACCCGTTTGAAGAAGAAGATGATTGAAGCCAGAATTACACAAATCGAGGAGAATATGTTGAAACTACAGAAAGAGCTAGAAGACAAGATAAACCAGAGCAGTCGAATACTCTGGAAACAATCACAAAGAATCAAGAGTCCTTGGTTGATCAGATCGTTGCCAAGTTAGTTGGCCTACAACAGACCAGTGCGCCTAGGGCAGGTTCACCAGAAGGGGTAACTATATAACCTACCCCACAAGTGGTTATCTCACCTGAAATCTTACCAGAACTTCGAGGGGACTCATCTGCTGCAAAACGAAGCCCTCGTCCTCTGTATTTAACCCTAAGAACAACCCGAGTTATTACCATGTACCGGATTTGGACGAAGATGAAAACGAGGAAGATGGAGGAAAAAATAAAACAATTGGAAGACCAAATGAAGGTAGTCAAAGGAGACCATGACTACCATGAAATCGATGTCGCGGAACTAGTCTAGTCCCGGACTTGGTTATTCCTCCGAAATTTAAGTCCTCGGAATTCAAGAAGTTTGACGGGACAGTTGTCCATCCGCTCATCACCATGTTCTGCCGAAAGATGACAGGATATGGAGAAACGACTAACTCCTGATCCACTGCATCCAGGAGAGTCTGTCGGCTCAACCATTCGGTGGTACAACCAGTTAAGCCAATCAAATATCAAGACCTGGAAGGACCTGGCCAAGTCATTTCTGGAATAATACAAGCATATCAATGACATAAGGTCAGATCTAGTTATGCTACAAAGCATGGAAAAGAAGCATAACGAGAGTTTCAGGCAATACGCACAAAAATGGAGGGATTTGGCTGTGCAAGTTCATCTACCGTTGGATGAAAAGAAAACCCGAAAGCTCTTCGTGTAGACCCTGAAGGCTCCATACTTCGGGCACCTGGTTGCGATCACATCAGGAAGCTTTTCAGACTTGGTTATGGCCGGAGAAATGATTAAGTCGGCCATAAAACAAGGCAAAATTAAGGATGGGGAGGCCAGTAGGAAACCTCCTATGCAAGAGCGGGATGGAAAGATTAACAACATCAACCATACCAGTAAAGGTGTTACGATCTCCAAACCGAAATTAACTACAGCTGTACCGTCAGGTACTTCTAAACAAGATTCCAAAGAACCAATGAGGGAAAGGGAATATTTCGACCCTATTCTCATAACCTACAAAGAGTTTTACCATCAACTTCTTGACACCCATGTAGTGTCACCATACCCGGTGAAACCCATGAAGCCCTCATACCCCAAGTGGTATGATGAGAATGAACATTGTGAATATCACGTCGGTGTCCCAAGGCACATAATTGAGAACTATTACGCATTCAAAAGAGTCGTACAGAAGATGTGTAACCAGAACTGGATCGACTTCAACAAATTGGGGGCATCTAAGTGAGGAATATCATTTCATCATTTGAGGTATTCTGTTTGAACTTGTTTTTTTTTCACTTTTTCTCAAGTTTTTGTAAGAACATTTGAATCAATTTATGTTACTTTAAAGATGTTAAGTAATGAATCAAATTTGCAAATTTGTAATTCTTTGAATATCATTTGAATTAAAAAACTCTATAAATGGTTCAGAGTTACAGATCTTTGACAAAGTAACATGATTTAAAACAAGGACTTCTTACCTTACCCAGAATATACACTCAAACAGCGTACACTGCTCTTGCAATTAACCAATGTAACATTTTCATTTCATAAGGTGCGGACAACATGGGGCATCATTTGCATATGACAATTACTATACTTTTTGTTTAAGACGTTCAATGATGATCATTATCTTTACAGATGGAATAGTCGAGTAAGTGAATTTAGGTCAGTTGCTTGAAAATTAAACTCTAAAGATGAAATTTTTTACTTTCAACAACACCTAGACTATAACAGGTTCTTCTTGACAATCTTAAGAAATTAAATCCGCAAAGCTGAGCTATTCCACTAAGGCAATTGGTTATATAGAGGTAACTTGAAAGCCCTGGCCTTATGAATAGATTACGTTCAAACCATGACATTGCTCGAACACTTGGTAATTCGGTGTTTGCTCCACTGCTATTGTCCGGCCGAAGACTTTGTGATGAGATGAACCCTTCAGTGAACTTGATAAAACTGATTATAATGTTAAGTTGTCCCTCTAAAGCAATTGGTTAAATGCCCTGGCTTTATGGATTCAGTTAGCCAGATAACGACAAGTTAAATCAAATTTATCCAAGTAAGAAATTTTTGGTAATGATGGACTAAGGAAGTTTAGGAACACCTGTTCTAGTCAAATTCACACGAGCACTCAATAATTTCATTTTCAGACCGATATTTTTGCACTGCCTTTGTTAGATGAGCCTACAAAACTTGAACAAACGGAAGATTTCAGAGGACCGAAATAAAAGATCTAGTAATTGATCATGCTAGTTGCGTCATTTTTTTCGCACCCAATTGAAATACCAAAGCATGTTGTGATATTTAAAAAAAATGACATTTTGGGTTAACAAAACCTAAGAAAGGAGGCCAACCTAAAACCAACTCATCCATTTGAACATTTGTCAAAGAGCTGTAACTCTGAAAGCTTTAAAAGAGCTCTTGATTCCTTTGATATTCTTTGAACTCACGTTTACAATTTGATTCAATTGCGAACAATATTTTAATAGCATTTTTATCATTTTTTATGAGTGTTCAGAATCGTTAATCTTTTTTCGTTATTTCTTCGATTTTGTGGAGTTATTGCTGCTTAATTGGTCGTGTTGTGCTTGTTTTTGTACAGGTCATTGCTTTTCAGAATTTGTGACAAAACGAGCAAATTCTACATTTTTTTTATTATTTGGTCACGGCTGGAGACATGGGCACGACGCGGTCTGACGTGGCAGTTTCTAGAAGGTTCAGTCAGCGACGGTTTCTAGAGAAGACTTCGTCCGCACGCCTTCTGGAAGATTGACGAGCAGAGCTGCATTATGAGACTAGTTTAAGTTTGAATTTAAATTAAAACAATTATATTTTGTATTATTTTATTATTTTCTTTGTTTATCCTTTAGGCTTTGAGAGGCTATAAATACCCGCTTGGGGTAAGCCTAAAAACATCATTCGGAATACATTATTATTTTCTCTCTAGTTTTTATAAAAGTTTTCTCTTTTCCTTTTCAAGTTCTTTTTATTTTTCTTTATTTTCAAGTTTTATTTTTATGCTAAGTATGACTTTTGTCATGCTTAGCTAAACTTTGCATAAGCCGAGAGCTGTCGCGATGATTCAATTCCAACGGGAGAATTAAAACGGCCCCTTAATATCTTCGGAATATCTCTCTCAATCTCTGTGCTTCTTTTTCAAAAATCAAAATAGTTTTTAAAATCAAAGATTGACTTTGGTCAAGAGGTTGTTGCGATTAAACGTGTGGGAGGAAGATTCGGCTTATAGAAAGCAATTCGACTTCCTGTGAACACACTTGGCGAGATAGCTTCGCCAAGGGAATTGATAATCGGAATTGTTATAGAAACAACAATCGAGTTGGTCGCCACGAACTTAAACGGTATTTGATCTACGACAATAGATGTTGTTAGAATCAATTACCAAAGCCGGAATCAAAGATTGCCTTGGGTATTCGGTATACAAGATAGAGTCACAAAGATAGCCCTTGTAGACAAAGTAACCGACGTGAATCCCGAAGAGAAAATCTTATTCGATGATCTAAAGGAAATTGAATCAAAGCAAAGCTTGAGGCTACTTTTACCGTATTTATTCACAATCTTCATGCTCTTATTTTTATTTAAATTGTTTTTATTTATTTTTACTATTTTAATCTCATATTACAAACCCCTTTTTTACTATTTTCGTCTGGTTAGAACCATTCAAACATTAAATTGTGATTTTCTAAGTCCCTGAGGATTCGACCCTTATTTCTCTATACTACGTATTTCCTTTATTTATTGATTGGGAATAAGGAATTATTTTGACATCGAAAACGACAGTTGTCAAATTGGCGCCGTTGCCGAGGACTTCGCCAAAGTTACTAATTTTTTTGTTTGCTTTTGATTTATGACCAGGACTAATCCGGGCACATTAGTGGAGTACAACCCGGAGATCGAAGCTGAAGCTAGGAGACTCCACGCACAAACACTTCGGGAAAGAATGAGACAACAAACAAATCCAGAAGAAGAATCAAACTCAGGTGAATTCGCTAATACAATTCCGATGGCCGAACCTACTATTCGGGAGTTAGCCCGGGCACCCACTGAACAATGACTTATGTGCATTAATTTTCCCCAATGTGAAACTCCATACCAGTTAAAAACCGGCCTTATTCATCTCTTCCCTACATTTTGTGGATTGCCAAACGAGAATCCACACCAATATCTCAAGGAATTTCACATGGTCTGCTCTAGCATGACACCACAGGGAGTAACCGATGACCAAATCAAACTTAGAGCTTTTCCTTTTTCCTTAGCCGATTCGGCTAAAGAGTGGTTATTTTATCTTCCTCCTAATTCTGTAACTACATGGGCTCAAATGACTCGTTGTTTTCTTGACAGGTTTTTCCCTGCGGTAAAAGTAAGTGAACTACGAAGGAGAATACTTGGAATCAAGCAGCTTGATGGAAAGTCATTTTACGACTACTGGGAGCGTTTTAAGAAGTTATGTTCTAGTTGCCCACAACATGGGTTAACCGAACACTCCTTCAATACTTTTATGAAGGATTATCTCCCCTGGAAATGAAGATGATCGATGCAGCCAGTGGTGGAGCCTTGATGAATATGACTCCTACTGAGGCAAGAGACTTAATATCGACGATGACTATAAATTCCCAACAGTTCCGCGCAAATAATGAACCTTCTTGAAGGGTTCATGAGATAAGTTCATATTTCTTAGAAAATAAAATAGACAAGTTAACTGAAGTTGTAAACTCTCTTGTTGTAAGAAAGAAAGACATGACAAAACCGATTATGTGGAATATGTGCACTACCTGATCATCCAACAGACGGTTGTCCATTGATTCAAGACGACGCAACAACTCAAGTCAAAGCAGTCAGAAACTTTCCGGGACCTCCCCAAAGAGCTTATAATCCTTATGGTAATACATACAACCCAGAATGGAGGGATAATTCGAACTTCAGTTATACGCAGAACCCGAGACCGAACCAAGGCTATCAAGCGAGACCTCCACCACCGCAACAATCGTAGAAGTCATCATTAGAATCGATTATCGAGAGGTTAGCACTATCCCAAGAGAAATTCCAGACTCGAACTTTAGCCCACTTCCAAGAGATGGACAAGCAATTGAGCCAACTGGCTCAAACCGTAGGGAGATTAGAGTCACAAAGGAGGCTACCATAACAAACTGAATCGAATCCAATAGGGAATATTAGCGCCATCACCCTCCAAAACGGTACAATTGTTGAACAGCCAGACCCAAAGGAAGTGAGCGCAAGATCCCGGAATAAAGAAGAAGATTCGAACTCCCAAAGGGAAGAAGAAGCAGTTGACATAGGATCCCAGAAAGAGAACAATGAAGAACAAATGGACGATCCGAAGCCATCTCCCTACGACGGGCCACCGCCTTTTCCATCAAGGTTAGCTAAAAAGGATAAAAAAGATGAGAAAAATGAAATATTAGACGTACTTCGGAAGGTGGAAGTTAACATACCTCTCCTCGAAGTTATCCGGAAAGTTCCAAGGTATTATCGGTTTCTGAAGGATCTCTATACGACTAAAAGGAAGCTTACCGGGGTCGAGAAAGTGGATTTAGGCGCGAACGTCTCAGCAATTTTCCAACGACCGCTTCCACCGAAGTATAAAGACCAATGTATGTTTTTAATACCTTGTAAAATTGGTGAGGTTAAAATCAAGCGAGCTATGTGCGATCTAGGTGCCTCTATCAATGTAATGCCTCTCTCCGTCTATAATTTAATTTCCACCAAACCTTTAAAGGAGACGAGAGTTACACTTCAGCTAGCCGACAAATCAATTATTTATCCTGAATGACTCATAGAGAATGTTCTAGTAGAGGTAGAAAATTTAACTTACCCTACTGATTTTTATGTGATTGATATGAAAAATGATCGTAGCAACATTGGTTTTGAAATCCTCCTCGATCGTCCCTTTCTGAGCACGACAAATGCAAAAATTGATGTTCGAAGCGGTATTCTTACTATGGAGTTCGACGGTAAGATCTTAAAATTTGATGTTTATAAAGCAATGAGATATTCGGATAACGTTCATAGTATTAATTTTGTTGGCATTTTTGAACTTGCTGATGGTAAATCTAACTTGGTTGATGAATTATGCAAGGAATCGGATGATAAAAAAGACGACATAAGGGAGTTGAAAAATGTTTCAGTTGTTGATTCAAATTTGATCTTAACTTCTTTAAAAACTAAAGATTTACCTTCCTTTTTGCAGGCACCAAAAATTAAGTCAAATCATCAAGGAGACATTTAAAAAAAATCATTTTTTTGGTAAAAAAAGATGTTTTGACAGTAATTCTTCTGGACAAGATTTTAAAATTGGGAAATATCCGAAGAAATCTTTGTGAGAATTTTCAAATTTCTCATAAGGAATTTCTTAGTTGGAAAAAGCGAATGAAGTGGAAGTGTTTGTCATGAAACTTATAGTCTGAACCAGGTCATCGAGCTAATGACGTTAAATAAAGCGCTTCATGGGAGGCAACCCATTGTTTTCAATTCCGTTATATTTTAATTTTTTTACTTTATTTTTTTTCGATTAAGCATATTTTATTTAATTTTGCAGGAGTTTCAAACTTAAACAACGAAGAATTGAGAGATTATTGTCTGAACAATGCCAAATTCTACCCTTAGGAGCATGTAACGGCGCACGTTAGCACACTTCTAAGGAGACCGGTCGACATTAAATCCAGGGAGTACTCTAGTCCTTCTCTTGCACTTTAATTTTTTTTTTCGTTTTGAGGCAAAACGCTTTAAGTGAGGGGGAGTAGAGTAGAGTGTAGGATTGAATTTCCCTTTGATTATCTTTATGTTTTGATTCAAGTATATGTTGGTTGAATTTGCGGAAACTTCACTGAATTTATGTCTTGTTGAAATTTTTTTGGAATGCTATGCTTGTTTGGGAACACATAATTGTTTAGGTTAGGATGTTCTTGATAGCGAATAACATGAATTGTGATAAGTTGGTGTTTTTGTGATATTCCATACTTTTTTTGGTTGAAATGTGATTAGCTCAATGCATGAAACAATTTGGTGAGATTTGAGCATTTACGAGCATATCATTTTCGCTCTCATTTTGTTTGATTGAGTGTGTCGAATTTGGCATTGATATTCTAGAACCTACATGTTAAGTACTGTCGAGATTACACATGAGCATGATGCTTAAAGATGATTTGGGCACTTTAGGATTAACCATTCAGTTTCCCCACTAAATAGTCTATCCATGCATTTTTTCCCTTAGTTAACCACTTTTGAGCCTTTTTTCCGTTTTTATTCCACCATATTTAGAAACCCCGAGCCTTTTTTATCCTCTTTTCTATCTTTTTCAGGGCAAGTGAATAATTTTACCATTGTATGCTCCATCGAAAAAAAAGGTTGAATGCGAAAAAACAACAGTTCGAACAGAAAAAAGAAAAAAGAAATAAAAAAAATGGGACTGTTCGAAAGAAAAAGAAAAAAGACATGGAAAAGAAATAGAAAACAAAACAGCAAAGTGTGAAAATGAAAAAAATTCATTTCGAAAAGAAATTTGTTGTTTGATATATCGTCTTTTTATCTTATTGTGCTTAATGTTTTGATGGAGTTGAGATTATTATTTGTTAGTTCCTTGCCTTGAATTTTTAGCCATATATTATTTAGCCTTTTCCCCACCTTTACCTAAGCCCCGTTACAACCAATAAAAGACCCTTTGATTTATGCATCTTGTTCTTATTAGTAGTGAAGATTTGATTTACTTGCAGGCTTATGGTAATATCGTATCGATTCTGACATTGAGCGTTTCTTTACCCTCAAACACATTGAGTGATTTGAGTGAATCCCAGTAAGGTGTTGAGTTATGAGCATTGAGATTAATGAATGAATGGACATTACAATTGCACTTGACTTGTTCCAATTGGTGATGTTCAATTGATTGATTTCTTGACTTGAATAGTTATTGTGGTCTCTACATTTCTTCCTTGAATATGAAACTTGACAAAGAACATTTAATGAAGTTTTTGACTGATTTGGTTAATCATAATTGAGGACAAGCATGAGATAAGTGAGGGGGAATTTGATGAGTGTTCAGAATCGTTAATCTTTATTCGTTATTTCTTCGATTTTGTGGAGTTATCGCTGCTTAATTGGTCTTGTTGTGCTTGTTTTTGTACAAGTCCTTGCTTTTCCAGAATTTGTGACAAAACGAGCGAATTCTGCATTTTTTTTATTATTTGGTCACGACTGGAGACATGGGCACGACTCTGGGCATGACGCAGTCTGACGTGGCAGTTTCTAGAAAGTCCAGTCAGCGACGGTTTCTAGAAAACTTCGTCCTCACGCCTTCTGGAAGATTGACGAGCAGAGTTGCATTAGAAGACTAGTTTAAGTTTGAATTTAAATTAAAACAATTATCTTTTGTATTATTTTATTATTTTCTTTGTTTATCCTTTAGGCTTTGAGAGGCTATAAATACCCACTTGGGGTAAGCCTAAAAACATCATTCGAAATACATTCTTCTTTTCTCTCTAGTTCTTATAAAAGTTTTCTCTTTTCCTTTTCAAGTTCTTTTTATTTTTCTTTATTTTAAAGTTTTATTTTTATGCTAAGTATGACTTTTGTCATGCTTAGCTAAACTTTTCATAAGCCGAGAGCTGTCGCGATTATTCAATTCCAACGGGAAAATTGAAACAGTCCTTTAATATCTTCGGAATATCTCTCTCAATCTCTGCGCTTATTTTTCAAAAATCAAAACAATTTTCAAAATAAAAGATTGACTTTGGTCAAGAGGTTGTTGCGATTAAACGTGTGGGAGGAAGATTCGGCTTATAGAAAGCAATTCGACTTCATGGGAACACACTTGGCGAGATAGCTTCGCCAAGAGGGAATTGAGATTGGAATTGACGATTATAGAAACAACAATCCGAGTTGGTCACCACGAACTTAAATTGTATTTGATCTACGACAATAGATGTTGTTAGAATCAATTATCGAAGCCGGAATCAAAGATTGCCTTGGGTATTCAATATACAAGATAGAGTCACAAGGATAGCCCTTGTAGACAAAGTAACCGACGTGAATCCCGAAGGGAAAATCTTATTCGATGATCTAAAGGAAATTGAATCAAAGCGAAGCTTGAGGCTACTTTTACCGTATTTATTCACAATCTTCATACTCTTATTTTTATTTAAATTGTTTTTATTTATTTTTACTATTTTAATATCATATTACAAACCTCCTTTTTACTATTTTCGCCTGGTTAGAACCATTCAAACATTAAATTATGATTTTCTAAGTCCTTGAGAATTCGACCCTTATTTCTCTATACTACGTATTTCCTTTATTTATTTATTAAGAATAAGGAATTATTTTGACATCGAAAACGACAGTTGTCAATTTTCCCTCTTAAAATAAGAAAAAATGAGAAAAACATTTTCAATCAGAACAGTCTCAGATATGAAGGGTCTGTAAAGCCCAAGCTTGAAAAATGATGGGGCACGATCGATTCCATAGACCAGATTGGCAGACAAAGCACGAGACTCCATCCAGGAGATAACACATAATTCATTCATATTGCATGCATCTTAGACATACTTAGGTGCATCACATTCACCATTTTAGCATATACGTTTTTTTGCAGCTTTTAGAGTCAAATTTTGACTTAATGATGAAGGATACTCGATTCTCAAGCGCCTTCAAAGAAGGATGGTGGTTGCTTAACTCGACAGTAAGAAGCTACACCTCAACCGACTTGACATCTCAGAACCAATTTCAGATAGGTTCAAGAACCAATTCAAATCAAATCCAGTTCGGCTCAAACACACCATGAGCAACATGTTTTCAGTTAATACTTTCAAGCCAGATTTCAATTCAACGACGAAAGATATCTGGCTGACAGAATTTATCTGTGGGCTTTCCTGTGAAGGGGAATCATCCAAAAATCATATTTGGTTCAGACTCGCTCAGGAGAACACCTGAAGAACTACGACCAGCTTAGACCTGTGAAGGGGAGCCATTTTTTTAAGACAACATTTGCAGTATAACTTAAGTCGATAAGGGTTATCTGCTAACAAAAGACCTTTGAGTTCGATTACACCCAGCTTCGAGGACATATCATTTACAGCATAACTCAAGGCTAAAAGGGTTATCTGTCACCAAAGACCTTCGAGTTCGACTACGCTCAGCTCCAAGGCATATCATTTGTAGCACAACTTAAGTCTAGAAGGGTTGTCTGTCAACACAAGACCTTTGAGTTCGACTACGCTCAGCTCAACGGCACATCATTTACAACATAGCTTAATTCGAGAAGGGCTATTTGCCAAAGATCCCCGAGTTCGACTACACTCAGCTTCGAGGGCGCGCCATTTACAGCATAACTTAAGTCGAGAAGGGTTATCTGCCAACCAAAGACCTTCGAGTTTGACTAGGCTCAACTCTAAGGCACATCATTTATAGCATAACTCAAGGCTAGAAGGGTTATCTGTCACCAAAAGACATTCGAGTTCGACAACGTTCAGCTCCAAGGCACATCATTTGCAGCATAGCTTAAGTCGAGAAGGGCTATCTGCCAAAGACCCCCGAGTTCGATTACACTCAGCTTCGAGGGCATATCATTTACAACATAACTCAAGGCTAGAAGGGTTATCTGTCACCAAAGACCTTCGAGTTCGACTACGCTCAGCTCAAGGCACATCATTTACAACATTGCCCAAAGCAAAAAGCGTTATATGTCAATAAAATTATTGAGTTCGATTCATTCAGCTCGATAATACATCATTCACTACTGTCCGGCTGCAATCGAGGCTTTCAAGTCGAGAATAATACTTGGGTTAGCCGTGCCTTAGTGGTAAGAAACCGCTTTCCGATAGCATAGCTTAAGTCGAGAAAAGCTATATGTCAACGAATACCTTTCGAGTTCGATTTCATTCAGCTCGAGGACCTATCAACCACACGGTGGAAGAATTATTTTCAGTCGAATTTTCAAACCAATGTCTTTAAACCGAGAAAAAGACCGAAGCAGACTACGACAAGAAGCCACATTCCGATTCAAATTTCGAACTACGGTTTCAATTCTATATCATTTCAAGATGGACTTAACTTCGCGACGGATGAGCCATCCGCAACTCAAAATTGACAGGGAGTTATTCTTCAACTCTACTGGACGAAAATTTGTGTCTTTTTTTATCTTTTTCCTATTTTTCGTTCCATGAAAAAGAATAAAGAGGGGCAGCTGTATACACTCATTTTTGTCTGGGTCTACAAAAAATTATATTATATATTTTATTTATTTATTTATTTTTTTGTAACCCCCAATAAATTCAACCGAACATGGACTCTCTGTAACGTGCGCACCACCCATATTCTCCGGAAATTCAGTTCTTTGCAACATAATGGATGATTCAAGCCTTGTTTTTGGGAATGTTGCTGAAGGTGCCACCGCCTTGTACGTGGAGCAGTTACGTGGGATCCAGTATATAACAGATCGTGGAGCACAACAGCAGGGGGAGGCATTTCATGGGGAAAAAATGGAGAGGAAAGCTCAAAACACTCTGCTAATCATCACCCTTTCAAAACAGTAGCCAACGGAGTCAACAAAAAATCCAAACACAGTGGAGAAAGAGCTTCTCTCAAATCTATGTTACTAAAGAACTTGATGCTGTGATTGAAACCAATGCATGATCGACTTGTGCAACTCCATTGGTCAGTTGCAGCATGGGATTCTGGTTGGTGAAAGCATCTTCGTTTATCAATGAGTGCAGAAAGGAATAGAAGACATCATCGTTGCAGCAGCTTATATTCTCGTCATCTTCCTCATTACTTCTTACAATCCCTTGGTTTTGGTTGTTGCTTCTCATTTCTAATCCACAACCTTCATCATTAAGTAGATTGCCATGATTTGACGGCCGCTAGAAGAAGCTGCATGGTTAATATTCGGGTTAGGGATTGTACCAGTAGCGGATCCACAATTTTTGGAGGATGAAGAAGCTTTGAGATGGCTTGTTAATACAGAAAGAAACGGAAAAACCCTTGTGGCTGTCGATGAACAAGAGATATTCTTTAATGGGGTGAAATTAGTGTAAAAGGTAAACATCATTTTTATCAGAATATTGTTATCAACTTAATGTTCTCCCCGTATGATTTATTTCCAATGTTGTTTATCTTGTTCATTTGTTCCTATAGGTAAAATACCGTCTCTATTCTTGTTAGACTAACATCTTAAATCAGTACATTATCAAATTTTGAACTTTTGATTTCAGGGTTTTATTGAATGAAGAAGATAACTACACTTTGTTGCTTGATTTGCTTCACATTTGGTTTAAATGATTATAGTTCTTGTCGTTGTAAATTATTATTTTATTATTATTATTATTTCTAACATTTTTTACTTTTTAGAGATATTTTTAATCGATTAGAGGTAAGCAATTCAAATCAAGTTTTAAATTTTAATTTAATTTTTTAATTTTCGCAATTAAAGACAATCGACAAATTAATTGGTACCGAAAGGGTGGTTCAAGGGTGCTAATCCTTCCTTGACTGTAACCGACTCCCGAACCCGATACATTTATGGTACGACGCAGATCAGGTAAGAAATAAGGTATCCGGTCAACCCATTTGTTTTAAAATAAATGATCGGTGGCGACCCCAACTCTCATTTTTCAAGTCGAAGCCCAATTTCGAGCCCAACCGAAAGACGGTTACGACAGGTATAGTTTCTTGAAATTATATTATACTGTCGTATGCATTTAACCTTAGGGAATGTTTGGTTCAAGGAATGTGAGATTTTCATGTGAATGAAATTCACATTCCATGTTTGATTGGCCGGGAATCTCATTTCCAGTAATGTCTTATTATCAATAGTAGATTTTTTTGGTATATTACTGGGAATGTCATTACCTCCCTTTCCTTAGGCATTGTTGGATTACCGACATTTTAGACTAAATGCCCTTAATTTTTTTTCTTCAAATATATTATTATTCTGTTATTGAATAATAAAAATTCTATGAATGTTAAATTACAAATTTATCCTTAAACTATTTTATATTTACAAAAAAAATCTATAATTAAAATCTATAAATATTTTTTAACTTGTTAAAAAATAAATATATAATAAGGACAATTTGGTCAAATATACATTCCAATAATCTTTTATTTCTTTAACCAAACACGGTAATCTTACATTCTTGTTAAATCAACCAAACACAAAATACAACATTCCCAGTAATCTATTCCCTGATAATCTTACATTCTCACTGGTAATCTTACATTCCGTGAACTAACACCCTTAAGGTTAGCCTATTGTACTAAGAAGCTATGTTATGTTTTAAATCAACATTGTTAAAGCCTCTTTTTGTTGTGATTACAGCATTTATTTTGGTGTTTAGACTAATCTGGGTTTTCCAGACTAGAGCATGAGACAGTGTTTTCATGGTCTGAAATCACTGTGGAACGACATGGATTTTGTATATTCCCGCTTCAAAAACGGTGGTGTATTAGCTGAGACCCACATGGATTTTGTTGTTGATGTTGGTTGGACTGTAAGCATTTGTTTATCTTGGAAATGAACTTCATTCGACCTACATGGGGAAGACCCTTGTGTGTTAATGATATGACTCTTCTGTGTTTGATGGGATTTGTTGGACGTTAAATTTTAGTCTTAGATCCGTATTTAATTTGCTATGAGAAAAACAAAATTTATTTAAATATTTTTAATTTATTTTTTTATCTTTATATATTCATTATGCAACTTAAAAGTTTAACTACAGTTAATTTTTAATGATAATATCTTAATTAATAAAATTAAAAGTGATCAAACATTTTTTTTTGAATTCAATAAAAAATTATACAAAACTTAAACGAAAATGATGAATCATGTAGTTTACCCAAAATTAAATTATACTAAAATTAATTTTATGGTAAGACTATAGTTAGTACATCAATTATCATTTTTGTTTTTTTAGTCACCTAGCTATTTTTTCCCCAAATCATACATGGCGTTATATTTTCATCATTTATCATTAAAAAGTTAATGTTAATAATGGCATGACATCATAAGGAAATGCTACATCATCATTAAATAATATTTAAAAGATCTACGTAGTAGTTACGTTAATTTTTAACGATACGCGACCAAGATGAAACTAAAATATAACATTAATATATGATCTTAGAAAATTAAAACAAAACAAAAATGATAATTAAAATACTTAATATTTAGTTTACTCTATTTTATTTAATAAAAATTAATAAAAAAATTATATTTATAATATTTTACCGTTATTAAAATTGAGATAACTATGTGAATTTCATCTCTTTATTTAATAAATAATATGCTTACTTTAATGTGATATTGATATTTTAATAAAAATAATTTTTTTTAATGTTTACTTTATCATCGAGACTACTCAAGGAATACATGATATATCTATTATTAAATAATATTTTTAAAAACTGTTTTATTATTACATATATTTCCATAATTAAGTAAGTTTATATCCTAAATATTGGTTGTTAAATTATTTTGTTAGCAGCTAAAAGGCCCATTCTATAACAGCCCATAAACCTTTGCCCTAGTTGCTTTCCTTCTTGTCTATTCCCGCTCCCTTCTTTTCCCGCAGCTTCTGTCTTCTGATCGTTGCAGACCCCTTTTCTCCTTTCTTTCTTTCTTCTGGTTTCTTCCTATTCTACTATTTTCAGTTCTCATTTACATGGCTATTCGAAATAAAAAAAGAGCGGCTCGTGATCCCGACCTTGCAGCTAAAAGAGGCACAGATAATACTGGTGAGGGCTGTTACATCTTGCTGGATTTATATTTGGCCTTTGGGTCTGATATCTGATCACATGAATGCCTTTTTTGTTTCTTGTTTCTCCAAAGTTTCTGCTTCCAAGTGGGAATTATTTTTGAATATGATTCAATTCATAGATGCCTCATTTTTGTCATTAAGTAATACTCGTGTGCTACCTCCCCTTCCCCTTCTCTCTTACAGGAGCTAATGGCTCGAGAGAAGAAAATTGCTTTAAAACCCAGCTTATCAGTTTTGTACAGGAAGAATAAAATAGTAGAATATGATGTTTTATATGCTTTTTTTTTGCATCTTTTACTACATAGCATTGATTGCGATATTCCTACTAGGTGTGAATATTATGTATGATTTAATACGCATCAGATCTGTGTGATAGTTGTGGAATATGCCCCGCCTCTTTTCTTTTTGTCTTGCAATTTATTTCATTTATGATTTTGGAATAGATCTGGGAGAGAACTTAGGCGGAGTTCTTGTTAATGGTGATCCGAATGAGCCTACAATAGCTGAGAAACTTGTAAGTTTAAATTTAATAGAAAATGGAAAAATTGAAACCAATGAAATCCAAGAAAGAAGAGAACCCTCTCCTCCTGGCAAGCCTCCCTCCGCAGATTCAGTCAATATTCTGCTTAAGCAGGCGCTGCATGCTAATGATCACGCACTTCTGTTAGATTGCTTATACACTCAAGATGAGAAGGTCATTTTATACTGACGGCCACGGGTCTTTTATTGATGGATGTTTATTTATGACAAAAATGCTTATATGACAACTTTCTTCCTTTTTTTCAGGTTATAGCAAATTCAGTATCTCACTTGAATCCATCTGATGTTCTTAAGCTTTTACATTCTCTTGTATCTATAACACAATCGAGGTGAAGTATTATATGTTTCAACCAATCATGAATTACATTGAATGGGCGCCGTATTGGCATGTGCCCTCCATTGGATAAAAAGTTTACTTCTTCATCATGCCAGTGGAATCATGTCCCAGGAATCATCTCTTCTTGCTCTGAACTCTTTGTATCAGGTCAGAATGGGAGCATTAAATTATGGATTCTTTTTATTAAAAAAATTACTTGGATCTTTTATTGTCCAACTTCAATCTTATACTAATATTCACAATGGGAATGCTTGTTTTTATGCAGCTTATTGAATCTAGAGTCTCAACTTTTGAATCAGCTCTTCAAATATCAAGTTGCTTAGACCTCCTTTATGCAGCAGTACGTGTTATGTCAAAGTTTTTGGCTGATTAGAACTCTGCAGGTTAATTTGGAACCTGTACTGTAAATTTTATTATTATTATTTTATTCATTTTTTATAACAGATTATTGAGGATGAGGTTGATGAGGATGCCACAAGTCCAGTAATATTTGAGGACACAGATGAGAGTGAGAAAGAGGCAATGGAAACTGATGATGAAGAGAAGGAAAATGGGGAAGCAGTTGATGATGCATCTAATGGGACCAGATTTGAAGGGTTCGATGACTTGAGTGACTGATTTGTAATCACGATAGGTTCAGGTTCATTCTGTTTAAAGCTGGTTAAGTGATATGGTAACCATCATACGATGGAAAGCAAGGAGTCTCACAGATGATGATCTTGTTTCCAGGAGCACCCCATTGAAAGTTAAGATTTTGTAAGTTACACCAGGAAGTATAGAAACATGTATGAGATAAGATTTGATGCAACTGCCACTCTTGCTATATCCGTCTCCATTAGCGGGATTACTTCTTTTTACTTTATCATTCTATCAAACAAACACCTAAAACCCCATTCTCCTTTTGGATTTTAGGAACTCTCCCGAATTTGCAATTTGCATCAGTTTTGCAGGATGTACTAGTAACAAACTTTTTGTAAACGTTTCCTTTCAAGTATTAGAATCATTTGTAGTTTCTTAACTTGATTTCATCTGCATAAGAAAATTTTTGATGTTACTTAGAGCTGGAGAGCTTGAGCGTATGCCTCAGTTTATGTTATATTCTAACTTCCAATTTATGCTCACGGACATCGATCTCTCCTTTGATTGTGACATTCCACCAATATTCACTGCCACATGGGCAAGTGATACTATTGCTACTCATTTATCGTTGCTTAGCAAGAAAAACAAGATGAAAGCTTCTTCTTCTTCTTCCTGTTTGAGTGCTGAAGAGATACTACCAGTATTTATTTGATCCGGGCACGCGAGGTGATCTGGGAGTTAGGCAACGGGAATACTGCAGATTAGTGAGCATATTTGGGTAGGGATTGACGTAGAATTTTATGTTAGAGAATGAATTTGAACTTATAAAATTTCAAGAAGGCGAACTTGAATTTATAAAATTTTAGGAGGTAAAAACAAATTTTTAATAGAAAATATATAGATAAAATTTAAAATATATGATAATTTTTAATTTTTAGGGGTGATCACCCCCCCCCAAGTCTATCCCTACATTTGGGGTTGTTATTGTACGAACTCTTGTATGGTAAGACCCCTTTGTGGGTAATTGTGGTGGAACTATGACCAACATCCTTGGGCAACCTGTAACTTTTCCCAGGATTTGTACCAGTTACGGTAAAGATCATTGTGAAGGGATGGGGAAGGCAGAAAGCTCCTGGTGAAACACGACGAGAATGGCAAATTTGTGGGTTGCTGTTGAAATAAATAAGCAATGGGGTTTTCAAAGGCGTGGGTTGGGCTCTAATTACATCACTTAAGCCTCCAAAAATCAAACATGCATGCCGGCGTTCCAAAATCCGATTAGGCGCTTGTAAACCTAATTGTTTTGGAGTTGTGGTTTTATCAATAATAAAAGAGTTAATTGTATCATCCTCAATCTATGACCCTCATTTCAAATTAGTATCTAAACTTTTAAATATTTCAATTCACTCTTAAACTATGACTATTATTCTAAATTAGTCCTCAAACTTTTGAACATTTCATTTTCATCCCCAAGCTATGATCTTCATCCTAAATTGGTCCCCCAAACTTTTTGAATATTTCAATTTTTTCCTAATTGTTCATATATACTAATCTCATCTCTTGTTAATAAAATCATTAGGCTAGTTATATTATTATATGTTGAAAAAAAATAAAATTTAGGTTAAACTATGGTTGAAATGGATTACATATTGGGATGAATCTGGGGATGAAATTGAAAGATCTAAAATACTAGGGACCAATTTAGAATGATATTCATAGTTTAGGGATGAAATTTGAATGTTCAAAAGTTTAAGGACTAATTTAAAATGAGAGTCATATTTTAAGGATGAAATTAAAAAATTAAAAATTTTAAGGAATAATTTGGAATGAGAGTTATATTTTAAGGACACATGATGCAATTAACTCGTAATAAAAGCTTATAGATGCATTTATGTGTGAATAACACAAATATGCAAAAACGAGGGTTTAACTAGATATGGTATTTTCTTAAATACGTGAACGGGCTGTAAGCTAAACTGCCTATATACGAAAGGAAATGTAGATATGCAAAATCGTTCCGTTTGTGTATATTTTAAGCATGAAAAAAAAAATTTGATGGAGTGGTATTAATGGTTAAAGAAAATATTTTTTAGAGGACTTAAATTCGAATAACTATATTTATAGAGTGTATACGTTATCGATTGTCATAATTATGTTTAGAAAGTGATGTTTGAAAACTTTTTAGTTTTAAACTTTAGTATTTACGATATCTAAAAAAAAATCATGGAGGGATGCTTTAGACAAAGCTTTAGCTTTGTATTACTTGAAGCATACTTAAAATGGTTGTGTCTTTATGGTAGTGGTAGTCTTACATCTCGGCCCCTTTCCATACACCCTAAAGTTGTGGATTTAAATCTCACTTTTCCAGATTTTATATGTCGCATGCAACACCGGCACAACCATGTTGGCATTCAACTCCACGTTTAATTTCTCAAGTGGTCAAAAGATGAACTAAAAACATGTATAAAATTATTTCGCAAAGGATGAAAATGTCAAACGTTTTGTTAATTTTAAAAGTTTATTTTATAAATGTTAATATATGGGAATTTTATTTGAGTTTAGACGGTAATTACATTATGTTATGTGGATTCAGTTTTGTCATTGTTTTCGTGGGTAATAGTTTGTATCGGATATTTTGTTTACTTTATGAATTGATTAATGAAAGTTTCTAATTGTTCTTTCTTTCTTCAGCCGACTTGAATGAATTATGAGGAGATTTTTAATGAATTCCTAATTATATTTCTAAAAGAATATTTTTAAAGAACCTGATAAAAACACACACGAATCCAGGCGTAACAAAATGAAAAAATTAGCTGACCCTATTCCCATATGTAATGGGGTGAGGGAGGTAAGATAGTAGGCTGCCCCCAACGCCAGGTTGAGAGCAGCTTCCGTGGAAGACCTCCGGCAGTCAGAATTATAAATTACCCACCGTGAGTCTCGATCCCACGACCACAAGGTTAAGAGCCTTGCGCTCTACCAACTGAGCTAGACGAACAATTCTGAATAAATAATAACAAGTGTTGTTCATTCTCTTGAAGAATGGTAAAGGAAAAGAGCAAAGTGCGGTGGGTGATTCCACTGGCCTTGGGAATCTCCTTCCCATTTTCTCCTTTCTTTCATGTGTATAAGTTGTATTCGTGATCATAATAAATATGATAGAATTGTTGGGGGGTTGAAAGCCGCAATTATCAATAAAGAATAGTGGTTTTGAAAGATTAAAAAAGGAAAGACAGGGCATAGTGATTAAGCAAAGCAGGCGCAGAGGAAAAAGAAAAAGAAAAGATGGTCAAAATGAAAACCTTTAAACCTATCTTTATTGAAACTCACCACTTGCCCTTTTCTTTTACCATTTGCCTTTTCTTTTCTAAGTTTTCCTCGAAATATATCCAAATTATAATCGAATATGTGCATGCATGAATTGTATTCCATTTAGCTGCTTCTTTTTCCCCCTCTCCCTTCAGATTGTTCATACATTAATGTACTACTCATCAATCAAAGCAAATATATATATGATGTTAGCCAATTTGGAAAAACCCTAATCATGTTACTTTAAGTTTCATTTATATTCTATGAATTAGATTTAAAAAACCTAAACCAAGAAAAGGATAAACGTAATTCATGAAATAAATAGAGTAACTAATATCTCTTTAACCAAAAGACTAATGCTACTTGCTCTTTAACCCCATTCAACAAAAACATTGTTAAAAAAGAAAAGGATAATATTCAAATATAGATGTAAAGTAAAAACAATTTTACTAAATAGGACATGGAACTTTTTTATTAAAATAAAAAAGATGATATAGAAAGATATATGAGATGAGAGGGGAGTGGTCAAAGACCTTTTTCAAAGGGTGATACATGATTTTCAACTTTGAATACATATACTTGAGTGAAGAGCAATTTCGGATTAGGTATGTAAGTTAACAGGATCTCCTGTTTGCTTTTTACGTGGGGGTTGGGTTGCTACCATGCATGTATATGTCCATGCACCAACTACTTGACTATAATGTTATTGTATCACCGAAACCCTATTTATTGACAATTTCAAATTTTTCCCTTTATCTCTTTTCTTGCTTTATTAGATTTTTCGTAATGTAATTATTATCAAGGCTAAATGAGAAGAACACGACACTCAGCTAGCCCTCCATTTATTGCTTTTTATCTGGTCTAAGCGCTGTATATAAAGAGCCCTTACTTGACCCGTTTCTTCAAGAATTCCTTCGATATCCACTCTCTTGTTCAAGTGCAAGCTATTATTTTTGGATTATTCTAATTAAGGTTAGTACTTCGAATCTTAGTGTTTTCTTTTCAGACATTGTATCGGCTGTTGAGTTAAAATGTATTTGTTTTGAAAAGATGAGCAGGCCGGGAGATTGGAGCTGTAGGTCATGCCAGCACCTGAACTTCCAAAGGAGGGACTCCTGCCAACGCTGTGGGGAATTCCGGTCAAGCGACAACTTCGGAGGCTTCGGCGGTGGGAGGGGAGACTCATCCTTTGGATTCACCATCGGCTCCGATGTCCGACCAGGTAACTGGTACTGCACTGCGGGAAGCTGTGGCACTCACAATTTCGCCAGTCGTTCTAGCTGCTTCAAATGCGGAGCATTCAAGGACGACTCTGCGGGAGGGTTCGACTGCGATGTTGTGCGTCTAGAGGATTCGGTGGCGCTAACAGAGCCGGGTGGAAATCCGGCGACTGGATATGTACCAGGTGAATTCTTGGTATCTTTTCAGATTCGTAAACATGCATGGGGCATGTATGTTATATGCATATGATTTGTTTGCATGTTAATGGTATGCAGGAACAGTAGCATGATTTTAAGTTTTATTTTGGGACTTTAACTTATAAAATTTTAGAGGATAAAAACAGATTTTTAATAGAAAATACATAAAAAAAAATCTAAAAATCCCAGCGCAATGGTTCTTTGTTTTCCATACTATAGTTTCTTTTGACTGTTTTTTGCACCAAGAAGAAGTTATATATATATATTTGGTGGATGAATGCAGGTCGGGATGCAATGAGCACAACTTTGCCAGCCGAATGGAATGTTTCAGATGCAGTGCTCCACGAGACATGAGCAACGCAACTTCATACTGAAAACATCCTATCCAGTTTTGGGTACATTTTATTTGTTTTCTCTGCAACTTTTAGGGTTTCTACCCTTCCAAATCGTTTAGAAATGTAATTAATATGTGGGTCTTGACTTTATTTTGTAGGTGTTGCAAACAAAGTAAGAGTTTTTGTTGATTCTATTGCTTTGGGGTGTGCTAGAGGGCGAAGAAAGCATGGTGTGAAAGCCCTTTGTTTTTATCGCCATTTGTCCCTAACCAATTACCATCTTCCTTGCATAACAATTACAACAATGTAGTACTACCTTTTGTGATTATGATGCTTTCTTTCTTTTCATCAGAATGATGCTTTCAATGTACCGTTTTTGTAGTCTTTATCGTTGTTAGAGAGTTTATCTATTTATTTTGTGACGCTTGGCTTTAAAAGAAGATGATTCTCTTGTCTAGAAACTATAATATGTATTTCCATAACTGTAACACCTTAAACCAGTACACAGTCGATCGATCAGAATGCTACAGAACCACCGGAGTGATTAACCAAAATTTTCTTTTAAAATTTTTCATTTTAAAAATGACTATTGTAAACATTCACGCTAAAATGAATCAACCACAATTTAAATAAAATGATTTACATAAGGAGCTCCCAAAAATATTATTTCAAATCATACAGACCATAGCTTAAAAATGACCCATACAAAAAATATAAAGGGGTTCACAAGTATACATACCCTCTATAAAGATGACCTCAGACGTACTCTTCACTAACCGGGTCTGGATCAATGTTGGTCCCAAAAAGTCCTCAGACTACTCCTTGTCTAACCTTGCGTAAGGAAACAAATTAAAAACGTTGAGCTAACTAGCTCAGTGCCGCACTAACAACTAAGTCATACTAATAGTGTTCATGACATGCTCAAACTATCAAGTCTACTGCTATTTGTTCTACTATATGTTTTGTTCTACTAGACCACTCCTTGAGTGTTAGACCTTGCGCCCAAGCTAGTATGCTTTAAAACCGCTTTAGTGAGTATTCTCGAATACTCAATCTCTATGCTATGGTAGACATCATGGTGCGGCTGAGGGTTTTTCATCTCGGAGTTCACACGCCCCTCTAGTTTACCCTGGATATGGCCCCCTGGAATTCTCTTACATCGGAAACCATGCCCCTGACTAACCCACCCTTTATTCTAAAGAGTGTTAAGGACTAAGTAAACATAGTTAGTCAGAAGGGCCTCGGCCCTACCTAAGGATATATCCAGACTGAATCTATACTTTCGATAATGCTAGCATTTTCTAAAGCAATTCAGGTGTCTTGGTCGTTTCTCGAGCATCATCCAAGGCTATTTTTATGTCATCCTAATAAATCTTGTTTCTAAGTATAATTAATATAATTAATATTCTCACTTGCAACCTTATTTGATGATAAAAATGAAGTTTTGTGGTACCTCGAGTCTAATTCCATTAAAAACTAACATTCTTGCCTAAACAAACTGAAAGTATCGATACTACCCTAAGAGTGTTGATACTCATTCAAAAGTTTCGATACTTTATATAAGTATCTATACTTTTAAACATTCAGTTTTGCCAAGTTTCAAAACTATGACCCAAAGTTTCGATACTATTAAAAGAGTATCGATACTTTTGGCCAGAAATACACGAATTTGCCCAAAATGAAGAACAAGTATCGATACTATCCCAATAGTATCGATACTGTACCTGTAGAAGTCATAAGACACATACAAAAATGCTATATTTCAAACCAAAGACCTTAGTGAGGTCCCCAAACACGCTTAAAGTTTTATTGAACCAACAAGGGTCATAATAGATGCTTTAAACACATTTATAACTCTAAAACAAGAATTTCATCATGGAAATGATTATCATGCTCAACTCAACCATTTAAACTATTTTTGTAACACCCCAAACCCGAATCCGACCTGGATCCGAGTCTGAAGTGTCATATTGACTTTTTAAAACATTTACTTGTATAAAATAGTGAGTAATTTAAAAACTTTTATAACATATAACTTATTCAAAACGTTTACAGAACTATTCAGAGCTTATACAATTCAAATCTTTTAAATACATGCCAACTAGACTTTTATACCATAAAATACATTTAAATCATCTATTTTCTGATCTGAAACTTTGTAAGGAAAAATGCTGACCTGACTTGCACCTCAACAATCCATAAGCTTGTAAGAACATGCGTGTGAAACACTTACACGCTAAGTCTATGACTTAGTGAGGTGAATAAATATATAATGTAAACTCTAACTTGTAATCATACAGGAACAACTATTATTATCATATCAAATCATCTCACTCATATGCTTTTCATTTAACAATTACATACATATCATCATTTATGTTTTTATCTTGCTCCTATACTATTATACTTCATATCTCTTATTTCTTATTCATATGATCTTTCATATATTCTATAACTATAACAAATTCTTATATCATCATATATAATTCATTTATACTCACTCACATATACATCAACATATATTCATGTAACAGATACAATAACCCATATCATATCATGCAATTCATATACATATATCACATACATTGATTTCACAATTATCTCTTTAATAGCCCATGTACACATGTGAGAACTGTAGACATGTGAGTCTATGAGGTTGTGCACTATGCTGTCACCACAACTCGTAGAATTCCTACTAGGGCGCGTAGAATTTATTCATTTATACTCACTCACATATACATCAACATATATTCATGTAACAGATACAATAACCCATATCATATCATGCAATTCATATACATATATCACATACATTGATTTCACAATTATCTCTTTAATAGCCCATGTACACATGTGAGAACTGTAGACATGTGAGTCTATTGAGGTTGTGCACTATGCTGTCACCACAACTCGTAGAATTCCTACTAGGGGCGCGTAGAATTTGTCCCGAAGGACCACGTAGATGTCCCAAAGGACTACATATAACACATATGTCCCGAAGGACCGCGTAGACCCTCGACTCTTGGCATGCCAACTATACCTCTAGCTCTCCTAACACTTACATGGGCATTCTCTTTTATATCGTTTCACATAGTCATATCTCATATGCTCATAGCTTTTATCATATCATTTCTCATATTCATATAATAATATGATTCACTTTCAAGTATCACATATACACATTCATATCACATGTTCTTATAAACTCATAACTTCTTTCACATGTACCTGTAATTAGGTAGCTTCTTTTCACGTAGTTCATGTCACTTTTCATATCATTAATTTATCACATACATAATCTCTATCATATATACATTTCTTCACTTATCTCATAGTTATGTATCATATTACATAATTTAACTTATATCATATTATCATGTGTGCATTTATCATGGACACTTAACATGTATCATATAAACATTTATTCACTCATATCATTAACATATGTAACAATCAATAACACACACATAGCATATCAAACATATGCTCATATTAATGAATTCATGCATTCTACTATAGGAAATAGACTTGTCACAAGTCTTATTTCCACTAAACATAATACACTATCTAATGTACACTCACATTGGCCTCACTACGTTCCAATACACTTTATGATTTTCCTCTCTTTCTATTGAATCTTAACTTGCCAATCGACCAGGACTTGTTCGTGCTCGATATCTATATAATCATACATTGATACATATCAGTATCCAATTGATATACACTAATCTATCATTTCTTAGACCAAAAGAAATGTCTATTTCAATTTCCCCTTGAAGTGCATCGATGCATTCTACAGTGCATCGATACATTCTTTAACATGTGCATCGATGCACTACCCATGCATCGATACACAAATTACCTTCGATGTTTTCATTTTTAAAGGGATGCATCGATGCACTTCTTATGCATCGATGCACCAATTGCATTCGATGTTTCTTCTTTAAAGAGTGCATCGATGCACATTGAATGTGCATCGATACACCTTGCCCAGAATTTGTATTTTAAGCCCGAAAATCCATTTGATTCAACTCAAATGCTTCATATTTCATCCACTTTCATATTCCTAACTTACATATACATATTTGCACTCATTTCTACTCAATAATCACTTCTTTAACCTCCATATCCTATTCTCCTTAAGAAATTCAAGAATCATACCCAAATTTTAGCATGTTACAAATCCAATTTTAACACTTCATACATGTTAATTAGATTGATGACAAGTCAAATTCACTCTAAAATCTCATTAAAGAACCCTCTTTCAAGATTTCACTTTAAGCTCTTCTTATGCTTATTATCACATAATCAAAATTCAACCTTAAATTTCAGCTAATAATCAACAACAAGAAATCTTACCTTTGCTTGAGCTCTCACGTGGAGGAGGAAGAAGAAGGGAGAAGAGTTTTTCAGATAACTCTCCCCACAAGCTTATCTCATAATAAAGAGATAAGATAATTATCTTTAGATAACAAAGACCATTTGCCCTAATCTCCTTTAATAATACTAATAACTTTCAGGAAATATCTCCACATAAATCATTGAACTATTCAATTTTCTACTTTTATCCCCAAATTCTAAAATTTTACAATTTAGTCACTAACCCGGTATTGAGGATGTTACAATTTTGAACTTCTAATGACTCACTAAGAGTATTGAAGAGTTGTAAAGGTGTTACCTTGCTTCCTTGGTGGCTATAACTCTTCTCAACTCAACCAATGCTCAACTATTCTTTATCTTTTGATTTGGAACTCTCTCCCAATTCCTTACTAAACAAGGTAAGAAAATGTATTACTAATCCATCTATAGGTTGAATACATTCTAAATAACTCCTTATAATCCAAAACATAGCTAGAATCCATAGATTCTCACAACCCTTTAAAACCCCATTTTTTCTCTATGGATAAAACTACTGAAATAGAACTTAAAATGAATCTTGAAGGGTGAGGGTTAATAATCTTACATTTGCTTGACCCAAACTAAACTTGACGTCCTAAATCCTTCAACTTGAATATGGGAGAAGAAAAGAGAAAATATGGAAGAAGAAGATGAGTGTTTGGTGGGAAAAACGGGGAGTTGTTCCCTTATATCTCATAAAATAGAGGAGTTTTAAGCTTTTGAATTAAGAAATGGGTAAATTACACTTTTAGTCCCTCTATTTTCTAATTCATAAGACATTCATCTTTTGCTAACTAACTCTTAGGTCCAACTCAAACCCAAAAACACTAAATTGAGTCCAACTACTTTTATAAGGTCCAATTGGACTCAACTTTAAACTTCAAGTTAACCCGAGTTATAACCTGAAATTCAGGAAATTACAATAACTTTAATGGAAAAATAATATGTTATATGTTTTCAATTTTTGTCGGTATTTATATCAATTGAAAGATAAAATTAGCTGACAGGACTGTCACATAACAAAACTGAGGATTTAAGGCTGCTTTGGAACTGGGATTGTTTTTTTTTTTGAAATACTTTGAAAAGTTTCAATCTATAATATATTATTTAGGTCAAAATTCCAGGAATCTTTATAAGCTTTACGAAGAACCCTTAAGGCCGTAATATATACCATAAAGCTTCACTCCAATTTTCTAAAACAGAATCTAAATACTAGTAATAAATAGATTGTACATTTTTATACTGTAAACTGCTTTAAATATTTTAAGAGTTTTTTATATTATATCAAATTCTATTTTTTTATTAATTTAAGACGATTACAAGGGGCAATATATATTCTAAATACTCACAATTATTTGACAATGAACGTTGAAATAGTCTACCGTCGTTGGTGCTCAAATCCGATAAATTTAGGGATAACCATCATTCCTTCAATCAATGAAGTCATTTAATTCTTGCTATTAAATTTTAATTCTTATTCTTTAAACATTGAAACTTTATATTATTTAAAAAATTAAAGTATAAAATCAACTTTTAAAATTTAAATTTTGTTATAGTACAGACAACTTTAAATATTTAACATTATTTTCACCATTGGCTGCGGCATCTACTTTTGGTTACTCACCAGCTTTCCCTTTTCCTTTATTTTCCTTCACTTCCTCTATGTTATTTATGTTATTTTTATTTAATTAGCCTTTTTTTTCTCCAGGAAAACAATAAAGGGTTTTCATTTACTTAATTTTAGGGTAAACAACATATTTAGTATCTAAATTATTACTTTTGTTTCGTCTGGTACCTAAATTTTATTTTATTTCAACATCATACCTAACGTTTAATTTATGTTTCATTTTAGTACTTCACCGTTAAAAACTTAATGGTGATTCTGACATGTCATCATAAGGTAAGGTCACATCCTCATTGAAAAATATAAAAAATGGCACACAAGCAGTTTTGTTAATTTTTTTAACGATAATATACCAAAATGAAACATAAACTAAATGTTAAGTATGATTTTGAAACAAATTAAAATCTAGGTACCAAAACAAAACTAAAATAGTAGTTTAGGTACTAATATGTAATTTACCCTTATTTTTATAAAAAAATATATTTGTGTGGTATATTTTTTTAGGATTAAATTTGATGTCATATCTCCAAATCCAAATGATATTTATTGATTATCATGTTAGTTTGTTAATACTTTGAGTTGAATATTGATATTACTCATAATCATTGAAAATAATGTATATTTGATTATAATGCTAATTTTTCATTATTTTTGGACCATCAAACTGGATATTGATATACACAATTAATATAGATATATTGTGATTGAGTTGTAGTAATATCATTTGTCAATCATCATTGTTATATATATTTTTATGTTAATGTTTATGATATTTATCTTTCATCACTCATAATTGCGTTTATTTGTATCTATTATTTGATTATTTTTTTATTCTTAAATGATTAGTTTATACACTTCACCAACTTCGATGGTTTTAGAAGGAATGCTCGACTTATGTGATTAATTTATTTTGGTATACTATGTGTTTTGTTTTTTAACGTTTCTCGCTATTTAATAAAATTAATTTAGATAATAAAAATCAATGTTTTTAAAATCGGACCGGACCTTAAACCGATTAAGGTATTGATTTACTGGTTCAATCGTGGTTCAATCGGTTTGAATCGGATTATATAAAAATAATTTTTTTTAATTTTACATAATATTCAAAGCAATATTTAATATATACAACACTACAGGAAAAAGGTCTAAAGAGCATAGAAGAGCAAAAATATGATAACAAAAAAATCTCACATGACTAAGAAAAATAGAATAGTATCAAACTGACTTCTATAAATAATAGAAGTAATTTGGCATTCAAAATCATGAAACATTTTGGTGAGCACAGAGCGAACTATTCTTTTGCTTCAATCGAGCTCGAGTTTCAGGCTTCAATCGAGCTTCTAATTTTGTTTGAGTTCGAGCCTTTTCGAGTTCAAGTTTCAGTATTATATTTCGAGTTCGAGTTGAGCTTGATAATTTTTAGCTCGCGAGTTTTTGAGTCGAGTTGAGCTTACTTTTAAAGTTTTCGAGTTCGAGTTCGAGTCGAGCTCAGCAATACTCGAGTTCGACTCGGCTCGTACAGAACGGCGGTTCACACCGATTTTGCCGATTTTCAGCCGGTTCACACCGGTTTTACCGGTTCTCAGTCGGTTCATTGCAAAACTGATTTTGGAAGTTAACCGGACCGGACAGACCACTGGTTCACGATTCAACCGGTTACGATTCAACCGATTGAACCGACCGATCCGATTTTAAAACCATGATAAAAATATAACTAAAAGAATACAAAATAGAATAAAAGTTTAGCCTTGAGAGAGAGAGAGTTGCTAGTTATGCAAAAGGAAATATTCGAAAGGTATAATCACATAGGATTCCTTTTATTGACCTATTCTATCTCTAAAAGTTTTCATGCACTGGGTTTCTTTTAAATTAAAAACTCAAATTAGGGTAAAATTCGAATTTAGCATCTAAGTTATTAGTTTTGACATGTTTTAGTATCTCAACTTTCAATTTTTTTTAAAAACCATGTCTAACGTTTAGTTTTTATTTCATTTTAGTACCCTCCATTAAAACTTAACGTGTTTAGTATCTGAACTATCGATTTCGGTCCGTTCTAGTACCTAAACTTTCAAATTTTTTAAAATTAACTTTAAATTTTGGATGGAGTACTAAAATGAAACCAAAAACTAAAGTATTTAACGACGGGGTATTAAAATGAAATAAGAACTAAACTTTTTGTATAATTTTGAAAAAAAATATAAGTTTAGATACTAAAACGAATTAAAACTCATGTTTTAGGTACTAAACACAATATTTACCCATAAAATAAAAAACAACAAATCTATTCATTAACGTTGTAGCTTTCTATTCCCCTCCATTAATAAAATTAACGGTTTTGAAAAGAAAATTGTCTTCCAACTCGACGTGTTGGGGCTACCCTCCCAGTTCTAAAGAATTTGCTCCTACAAGCGTAACATTGTACAAGTATTTTGTGAACTTAGATCGACGTGGTCCAATCTAAATTATCATTTAATAATACTTTTAAACAACAAAATGTGTCACTATGTTTGCTCCATTTTATCTGTATTTATTTTAATCAAGTTTTGGCCCAAACATGCTCTCTGAGTAGCATGCACTCATTTGCAACATGTTTATTTATGACGACTTGTGTTTCAATATTCATCGGTTTACAAGGAAATTATCAGATTTGCTAACGGATAATGCCCTAATTACTTGTACACTAATGAATAACGAAATCGAATTCGGAGCTTGATACGGTTGGTTTGTATAACCACGTCTTCAATTAATTTATACAATCGTATATGATGTCATATCTTAACATCTAAAACAGACGTTCTTTACAATCGTACGATATTATTCATGCATTTTTGTCAGATCCATATGCTGTTTTCCGGACAAGTTCTTTTGAGATGAATGTAAAGCTCAGAAGTTGTTATCAAACCGGAAATGCAACCAAAATGATTTCATAAAATGTAACAAACAAACCACATAAATATGTTGGAAAATTCCATAAGTTGTCTGGTTTCCACAACAATCTGAACAAAGAGCCACTTCTTACTCATAGTTCTCTCTCTATTTTCTGTTCTTAATAGACACAAATACTGCAGAACAATATCGGGATCGTTTCCATAACATAATCCCCAAGAATAATAAGAAAACTTGTAACCAGAAAGGGGAAAAATAAAAATATTAAGAGTGTGTAAATCTACAAATCGAGTGGCTTTTATGTACCTTCCTGCACAGCTTGCTGTGCCCACTTGATGGTTGACCTGGCCAACGCGTCCATCGGGTCAGTACATTTCTGAAGAAGTGGATCATTCTGAGGAAAAAGATTGCGCATATCATCAGATGCGAGGATAACAGTGTTCACCGCCCTCACCAGAAGAACTTGGAGAGCAATTCTCAGTAGATTCCGTGCTCCTTCCATGTCATTTCTGTTTAGAGCATCCATGGCCGGGATTACAGTGTGTTCCATGGTTGCTTTATCTGGCAGCACAACCTCAAACCCCTACATGCAGATATTAGAGTAACAAATATGGGCTCACAATTGTCAAAGCCATTGCACAATTGCACTGAAACTGGTATAATAAGGGTTTGAGATTTTTCGGGTCCGAAAGTCTTATCAACTTTAAAGGCCCATAACTGGTATAATAATGAAATCATCTGTCCATTACTCTGCATCCTTTTCTCATACCAACAAAAATGCACAAAGAAGACTTGAATTTAATGACCATATTATCAATATTGAAAATCTCTGTTGTAGTTGAAGAGACCAACTTGCTTCAGTCATGAACATCAAAAACATACGCCATTAGTCTTCAGTTCGAACCTTATAAATAATCTAATCGTACTTTCAAAATCAAAAGCATTCAAAACAAATAAGTTCAACCATGAATGATCTTCTTACCTAGCTAAAATATCTCTTCATTATCTTTAACCAAATAATTATTATCAGTTTTTTGTTTGGTACTTGGAACACAAATTCTCCTAGTATACAATCATTCTTCCTAAATGGATGCATTGAGCTTATTTCCCAGGGCAGAAAACTTACCTCTTCCTGCAGTTTCTCTTGATAAAACCCTGCTTTTAAAGTTGCATCAGTGCCGAGTACCCCAATTCGCAAAGGGCTCCCCGCTTCCAGGGGCTTCAACTTGGCTTCCTTAAGCTCCCTGGCAACACACTCGCCAACGTGAAGGGAATGAACAGAACATCCCTTAAACACTTCATCATGCCATGAGTGTGATATATGACAAGGCACTACAATGCAGTGAGCTCCCGATTTCTCGAGGAAATCCCTTTTACTCTGTAGACTGTCAACAATCCGGGTATGATTGAATTGCGAAAGATCATTTCTACTGCGAAGGAAGAATAACTTTCCTCCAGCAATGAAAGCTCCCTATTCAACGCCGGATCAGAGCAAACAACAAATGGCATACACTTCTCTTCATTCTCTTTGCTGAAATGCACTATTTTTCTCAAGAAACTTAGAGTGGAATCAGCAGATAACCCACCAATTATTCCCACAGTATTAGGAGCAGTAAGCAAGGACCCACCAGAGCTGCTTAAAGAAGCTGGATTTTTCCTAGATTCGGGGAAGTTCCCACTTTCATCAGTGTGTAAGATCACTGAAGAAGGGGGCATAGCAAGAAGTGGATTCAACCTTTTATTACAAAGGTTTTTCTGCCTAATTATACAGCCTGGGATGTAAGATGGGTAATTCCGTGACATTTGCAAGCTTCTATCCAACATCTGAACATGAAAAGTATCAAATTAATCATACATAGAAACCCCAGTTCTTGTATTTCTCCCAAAATTTCTATTTTCTACAACCAAACCCACTTACAGAACCATCCAAATGTTCGATTTTGAGCCTTCATATACATCAACAACAACAAAAAAGCTTTTCCCCCTGAGTTTAGTTCCCAAAAGACAAAACTGCTCTAACAAAGCAAATCCATTCCAGCAACCCAAACAGAAGAACAAAACCCAGGAAGTTTTGTCGTTCTAAGCTTCCAGAGTTCAAAAAAGAAGGAAAAATAAACAGAGGCAGTGTGAATAGAGAAAAAGGGAAGAGAGTTTGAAATTGTGAAGATTCTGTTGATGTGTTGTGTTACCAGTGGTTTAGAGATGAAGCAGGAGTTCACAGCGAGTGGGGAAAGGATCTTTGTGGTTTTGGGGTATAAGGATCACTCTCAAACACAAGTTTTCTCCGCTATACTATTACTACCTCCTACGCAACGAAAATGAAAGAAAACACAGCTAAGTCTGCCTGTCATCTTGTGTTTGTAGAATGTGCGACTTGGGAGACTGGCAGGTGGTGGGCCCTCGTAGCGGGGTCCAAATTGAGAAATAATTGCGCCAAAAGTTTTGTTAAAAGAAAAATAAAGAAACATGCGTATGGCTAACGTGCGCTGATCATGAACACAACTAACACTACTAATGTTGGATAACCCTTTTTTAAGGAGTAAGAACACAAGATTATGGTTGTGTGACATTTTGTAATAAAGTTAATTCCTTTTACTTAAAATTAAAAATCAAATAATAATAAAAATAATTATTTTTTCTGATTTTTTATATAGTCTTCAAACAACACTTTAATAAAATATTTTATTAAATTCTATCTGAAATATTATTTTGTAATATTTTTACCTTTTTTCATTTTGATATGATTTTTATTTTTCCTCAAACAATTATAAATAAAATTTCCCCTTTTTCTTTATTTTCCCTGTCACTTCTATTAAAAAAGCTCCAGTTGCTTATTTCTTCTATCCTATTTCAGTTTATTTATTTGATACATGAATGTGAAATTAATTTATTTATTAAAATAAAAAAAACTCCGTTAGCTTTGAGGATATGAAGTGGAGCCAATTCTTTCAACTGCAGCTTGTCAACTCCTCTCTTAAGCCCTGTTTAAACAAATAACGAGTAATGGGTAAGGATTCAGTAGTTTCTTCGATCTTCATGATATAAAGCCTACTAACCGGAAAAGGCAACCCTCCCGTGCGATGTATTGTTCGGCATCGGTTCGTTTCAGAAAGTGCGTCGAGTGGCAAGCAAAATTGGCAGACTTAACACTAAGAATTATTTCATTACCCTAATTTTCAATCACTCTTACCTTGATGCAGGGATCTTTTGGAGGCACTATATCCTGAGAAAACCAAGAAGTTTAGCCATTACAATCTAGTTGCAGTGACAGATGCTTCTCAGTGCTTTGTGAGAAAGAAAAGAAGACCGCCGGTTTCAGATTAACTACTTTGAAGTTGCTTGCTTTTGATTCTTTGCGAGAAAGAAAAGAAAACCACCACTTTCAAGCACTCTTGGCCTGTTTTCGATTCTTAGAAGGTTTGCCATTCGCATTGGATAAACCTAGATGCCTAAGGTTTTGTGGTAAAACGTTTAATTCATATGAGAAGATACACATTACCAGTCACATCAAGGCTCGGTCCTGACATGTATAATTTTCAACTTCTTTGTGAGATACTTGCACGTATGCCATTAGGCAGCGCTTGTTTCGAGTTAAAGAAAGGTGGTGGATGAGTGTTCCATAGTGGTTAGAAATTATAGCTGTTTGGACTTCTAATCCCTCCCCCTGCATTTTCCTATCATGGCATAATAAATCATGTTAAAGGCAGAAGGGAAACAAGCATTTGAGCTGATTCATTGAACAAATAAATGGAAAGAGGCTGGGCAGCACCACCTAATTTCAGCAGATGTAGTTACGAAAAGAAGGGGATAAAGAAGGATAACAAAAAGGGGAAAGGCTAAAGCAGCAGCCTAGCAATGAGGATTACCTTATCAAAGACTGAAGCGCATTATGATGCTCTTTGTTTTCTTCAATTACTCGTTCAAATAGCTCATTCTGCGATTATCAAGTTATTTACAACATTAAACTAGCACAATTCAAATTAGATTAAGGAATTCAGATATAAAATCCGAAGCAAATACTATGCATACCCACACAAATTCGAAGGGAATAAACACACCCACCAAGCAATATCTCAATTGTTAACTAGGTTCATTGAATTCTAATACGCTGTTATGTGTGCTAGAAAAATGATTTCTAAATAAAAGTGAGCAAGCAAGCAGCCTTACGTTGAATATCTTGAGATCCCCTTTTTCACCAGCTGGAACGCCTTTTCCATCTTAACCGCCCCCCTTCAACTATATTTTACCTTCAAAATGGAAGCCATATTTGAGGCTAATAATTAGAGATAAATACTGGTGATTACGCTTTAAGAAGTGTGAAATAGAGAATAAAGTGATATTGGAAAAGTTCAGAGCAAGTACCGAAGAGAAAAACGAGGCGTACATCTCTGGATCTAATAGCAAGGGCAAGGCGGAGCTTACGGTGGATGTTATGCACCTCTAAAACAATTAAACCTTTTTTTTACTCTCAAAACCTTCCTTCGAACCTAATAACAGCAGGTTATAGAGTTTGATTTAGTTAGCGTTCAAATATTGATTTAATTGTTCAAAGAATTGATGAGATTTTCTTAATCGAAACGTGTAATGCACCTTCAAAAAATTACATGGCATGTATTAGATTTTCCAAAATACAAATTCATGATCATAGAAAATATCTTCTCATCTTACTAATATGGCCAGAGCTTGATTGAAATTGTCCTTCATTAATTAGCCGAAACGCTTTGAAAATTTAATATTTAGCATTGGGTTTTGTTTTTTGTTGGGGTGGGGGGAGGATAAGTAATGGCCGTTTCCCCTTGGTCGTCTCTTTGGAAGGTTAGATGATTAAAGTCGTTCATTAACGTTAACAAATATAATCATCATCTTAATCACAATTTAAATTTTAGAGGAAAAAAGTAAAAAGTAAAAAGTAAAAAATAAATAATAAACTATATTTATATGATTAACTTTGAAATCTCAACTTTTTACAATTACATAACTATTTTTATCCATAATTAACTAAATCCCACGTTTCTCGTCAATAGTAACAGTTGACAGAAAAAAATATTTTATATATCATAAAATAATCGACTGGGCTGGCTTAGTGTGACTTTTTCATAACCAAATCTTCCAGATTTCTCTATCCTTCCCTCTCTCTTTATATATTTATACACACAAATCCTTCATTTAGTTTCATTAAAGAGAGAAGAAGAAAAGCCGGCGTCCGCCATGTCTGGTTTGCAAAGATCTGAAGTGTCTTTCAGGAGGCAGGGGTCTTCAGGGCTTGTTTGGGACGACAAATTTTTGTCGGAGGCGTTGAAACAAGAAGGAGAAACGAAGCAGCTACAGCAAGACGAACAGGGGCAGTTACAAGACAGTAGTAATCCAGAAAAGATTAACACCGTTAAGCCGACAAGAAACCTTGGACCAGTCAACACCGTTGAAAGAAGCCGATCCCACGGTGAGAGACGAAGTTACCGAACTGGTAAGGTGTCCCCTGCTATTGAGCCGCCTTCTCCGAAGGTGTCAGCTTGTGGATTTTGCAGTGCTTTTGGGAAACAACCCAAGAATCATAGGAAAAATCCTGGTAAGATTAGATCAAGATAGGCCTTTTGCTGGTAACCGGAGATGGGAATTCCGGTGAACTTCATGGGTAGTGGTTAGTACAGTAGTAAATGTTTTCTTCTTCTTCTTTTGGGTGTTAAAAGTTTTGATCTCTTTTAATTTAGTTAATGTTTGTGGTTTGAAATTTTGGATTGATATGTAATTAAAATAATCTGTAAATTTTTTAGTATTTGGGTGTTGATGAGACAGAATGTTCGAAATCTTGATTGACAGTCATCTATTGGCATCTTGGTTTGAATGTGTTTATTCTTTATTCTAGATTCGGAATTGCATAGCAGAAGTTTAAAATTTCTGGCTTGTTATTGGGGGATCTATTTCTGAAACAGGTTAAGTTTGGCAGAGAATCTCTCCCCTGTTTGTCAGAAAATTTTAAGGAATTTCTGGGGGGAGAGTGGACCCTTTTCAACCAGTTTGTATATCACTGTTATTCAATCCCAGGAGACGTAAGGATAATAATTATTCCTCTAATCATGAACATAAAAGGTTCGTACACAATTTAAAATTTCTATTAACATAAAGTTAGGGGCTTCGTACACAATTTAAAATTTATATTAACATAAAGTTGGGCGGTTTGTTGTCTCTTAATAGAATCATTCAGCGTTGAATGATGAATCGTTCAGCATTCAGCGCGTTTGTTTCGCATCTCTGAATGATTCAATGCTGACTGATTCAGCAAAATAGTGCTGAATGATTCAACACAGAAGTACATTTTGAATGATTCAGAGTCATTATCAAACAACATGTCACATTCAGAGATTATTCATACAGAGTCTCTGAATCATTCAGCATTTGAATCATTCAGCGCTTAATCATTTTGAAGTAAACAAACAGTCTCTTAAACTTCATAAAAACTCAAATGTTATTAAATATTCAGTTTTGGTTTAAATTTAACATGTTTATAAGTTCCCATCTTCTTAGGTGGAAATTATTAGTATATGCTAATTTAAAATATTGTTTTTATTCATAAGCAAATATAATATTTTTGTAATACATTTTATTGGTCATTATATATAGAATGGTTTTCATTAACCTATTTGAGAAGTTTCACTCAATGTATATTAAAAAAAAGCTAATTTTGGAATTGAAAAGCTTCACTTTTTTATTTTTTGAATAATTTTGAGTAAGTACACTGTAGAATATCTGTTCAAATATAACTCTCAACTTTTTGACATTGATCGCTCACACCCCTGATAACTATGGTGCTCAAACCCGGATCTTCAAGGAATAACAACAATTCTTTTACTATTGAGGCTACTTTGGTTCATGTGAAAAGCTTCACTTGTGTATAAAAGAACCTATTATTTAAATTAACATATTGTAAATTTATCGTGAGCAGATCCATTTTGTTTTTCAAAATTTTTGTTTAATGTGAGTTAAATGTTAGGTTTAATGGCTAAAGTATGTTTACCCCTCGACTCAGTTGTAAATAAATAGAACATTCGGTGAACTGTCCGTATGATATTTGTTTATGTTTGTTTGTTAAGCTAAATCAACGAGTATGAATAAAAAATTATATGCTCGTTTAATAAATAGAACATTCAGTGAAATGTCCGTATGATATTTGTTTATGTTTGTTTGTTAAGCAAAATAAACGAGTATGAATAAAAAATTATATGTTCGTTTAATAAACTAGCATGAACATAGGTGTGTTCGGTTTTCTATGTTCACGAACAAGCTCGTTTATCGCCTCAATTATTTATATTCATGAACAAGCTCATTTACCTGATTCTCCTTTTCATTCTATTTTTTAAATATTGGTGAATGTATGGACTAAATTGAACATATGGTAAAAGTTAAAATTTAAATTGTAAATTTTAAGGAGTTTAAGCACTAATTTTATCATTTGTCTTTAACTTGAAAATGAAAGAAAAACTAAAAATTGAACATACAAATGAACTATAAACAAATAATAAAAGAATTGTTGAAAATATTTTGATGTTTGATATAACAAATTAAATTAAATGAATTTTAAGATTTCACAAATGATTTTCTAAGTATATTCAATTTAATTACTCGAATATCAAATTATTACTCCAAGACTTTCAAGATCAATTTCAAACCTTACTAAATGTGTAAAATTGTGTTTTATACTTAAACTATTTTTGAAACAATTTTCACAAAGTATTTTGAACCAAAATCAAGCCTAAAATCAATTTTTCAAAGTGATGCACCAATGCACCAATCCATCATCGATGTACCAATTAATTTTTCAAACATCGAATGCATTTTATGCATCGATGCACTCAGTGCATTTGATGCATCGATGCATAAGACAATGCATCGATGCACTCAGGCCTTTTCAAAACATCGAATGCATTTAATGCATCGATACACTCTTAGTGCACCGATGCAGTGAGAGTCCAACGATCAAAATATTTGAATTTTACACTGATGCACCGATGCACCTAGGGTATGCATCGATGCACTGACGCTCCCAACTGCTTTAATTAATTGTTTTCACACTTAAACGACTCTATTGACTCCACTAATCATCCCCAACGTTCAGAATCATTTGAAGGTGTATTTAAACAAGCTTAGAAGCCATTGATCAAAAACAAGAAACAACAATCAACAAGAATCAAGAGAGAAAGCATCAAACCTCAAGTTTGAGCATTTCAAGCCTATTTTTCATTCAATATTCATTTTGCTTTCAAGAACACTACTTGTACTCAATTGTATTCATTTTTTAGTGTTCTTTTCTTTGTTCTAGAATTGTGCAAACAATCTACCTTGTGAGGATTTCCTTTTGCAAATTTGTAATATTCTCTTTGAGAAAGAGTGTTATCAAGAATTGGGTATATTCTTGAGGGAGTTGTAAGGTTATCTCTTTGGCCTCAAAAGAAAGAAAAATTAGTGAATTTGTTGGAAAATCCTTAGTGTGAATAACTAAGGTAGTGGACATAGAGTTTGGTTGAGAAAGTCGAACCACTCTAAATCGCTGTGCAAATCTTTTCAAATTTCTTCAAAAGCTTCCACCAAAATTTTAATTGCCAATTCACCCCCTCTTGGTCGATTCCATCAATCGATTAACTCAACAATTGGTATCAGAGTCTCACTCATTTGAAGGTTTAATCGCATCTTGAGTCGATTCGGGAAGAGTTACATCGATTGTCAAGTCATCAATGGCCTCTACTTCAAATGTCAACTCCGGTCTCGATTTGATACCCGTCAACAAGTCTCCTTTCTTCAATAGAGCTAACTATGCCTATTGGAAGAATAGGATGATGTATTTCATTCAATCAAGTGACATGGGAGCATGGAATGTTGTAGAAGACGGATATATCAAGCCTCTCACTCATCCAAGATTGTAGAGTGAATGAAAGACAAGAATGTTCCAGCTCAACTCCAAAGCAATCCATATCATATTTTGTGCTCTTGGACCAGATGAATATGGAAGGGTTTCATCTTGTACAACCGCCAAAGAAATATGGGATAAACTACAAGTCACTCATGAAGGCACCGACGAGGTAAAAGAATCTAAAATTAGTCTTCTAACACATAGCTATGAAAATTTCAGGATAAAACCAAATGAAGATATCAAAGCTATGACGGATAGATTCTCAACGATTGTCAATGGTCTCAAATCATATGGAGAGATCATTCCAAACGAAAAGCTTGTGAGGAAGTTAGTTTACTCACTTCCAAAATCATGGCAATCCAAGAAGACTGCAATCATCGAGGCTAAGAACCTAAAGTCCTTAACTCTTGAAGAGCTAATCGGTTCACTCTTTACTCATGAAATGATGCTTGAAGATGAGGTGGACCTCGATAAGATTGATGAGACACCAAAGAAGAAAGAGAAGAAGAAAAACATTGGAGTTGCTCTCAAATCCACAAAAGATGAGAGTGATTCAGATGAAGATGACGAGGAAATGGCATTATTTGCCAAACGATTCAAAAAAAATGATGAGACCTTATCGAGGAAGAAAATTCAAACGAAATGAAGGCCTCAAAAATGAACCAAAAGAGAAGGACCCTATCATTTGCTATGAATGCAAAAAGTCGGGGCATGTCAAATATGATTGCCCACAATTGAAAAAAATGGTCAATAAAAAAATAAGCACAAGGCTCATGTGGCTACATGGAGCGATGAAGAGGATTCCGATGAAGAGGAACAAAAAGTAGCAAACTTATGCTTGATGGCATTCGGGGAAGATTCTAAGGTAACCTCTAACTCATCTGAATTTGATGATTTATCTTATGATGAGCTATTAGAGGAATATAATAGGTTGGCTTCGGATTATGAGAAATTATTTTTAAAATATAAAAATGATGTTTCAAAATTGAAAAATGAAAATAAACTCATATCCAAAACCAACAACGATCTTGAAAGTAAAATCAAAGATTTGCAAATCAAACTAGAAGAGTTTGAAAAGAAAAATTTGGATTTGCAAAATTTACTTTCAAAAGTCAATGATGATCATCAAAAGAAAATTGATGATCTTAAAACTTCTTTTGATAAAGTTGGAACAAAACGTTTTGAAAATGGAGAAAATTCAAAATCCAATTTTGTTAGAAAAAGTTTTAAAAACTACAATCATAGAGGTCCCCGAAGAACCTCTAATGGAAAAATCGTTAGAAGTATATGGGTTCCTAAAGGACTTATTACTACTAAAGATAAAGATATCCTACACAAATGGATACCTAAGGGGACTAGGATTTTGGAAACTAATGAATATGGACCCAAAAGAATTTGGGTACCAAAAATTAGAAATTAATCTATTTTGTAGGAAAATGAGCATTGCTACAAGGCACGAGAATCAAATTCAAACTCATGGTACCTTGATAGCGGATGCTCAAGATACATGACCGGGGACAAAAGTCTGTTAATAGAGCTTAACGCCAAAAATGGAGGAGAATTGACTTTTGGTGATAATTCAAAAGGTCACATCGGAGGTATAGGTACTATAGGTAATACCTCTTCCATACAAATTAAAAATGTTTTATATGTGAATGGATTAAAGCATAATCTCTTAAGTATTAGTTAATTATGTGATAAAGGATTCAATGTCATGTTTGAAACTAATGGTTGTAAAGTTATTGACATTGCATCTAATCGAATTATGCTTGTTGGTCATAGAATAGGAAACATATACATGGTGCATTTAGACTCTATTGATATGACTAATTTATGCCTAGTTGCTAAGGATGAGCATGATAGTTGGTTATAGCATAGAAGACTAGGACATGCTAGTATGAGTGTTTTGCAACGGTTATTTCAAGGAAATTTAGTTCGAGGGTTGCCTAAGCTTAAATTTGATAATGATAAAATATGTGATGCTTGTGCTAAAGGAAAACAAAAGCGAATTTCTTTTAAATCTATTAATGATGTATTATGAAACTGAATTTGAAAATCTTGGATTTACTGATTTTTGTAATTCTAATGGTATTAGTCATAATTTTTCAGCACCTAGAACCCTTCAACAAAATGGAGTTATTAAGAGGAAAAATTGAACTTTAGAAGAAATGGCTAGAACCATGCTCTGTGAAAACAATTTGCCAAAATATTTTTGGGCGGAAGCCATAAATACTGCTTGTTATGTTGTAAATCGAGTAATGATTAGGCCAATCTTAAAGAAAACTCCATATGAAATTTTCAAAAATAAAAAGCCTAACATTAGCTATTTTCATCTTTTTGGATGTAAATGTTTTGTTTTAAACAACGGTAAAGACAATCTTGGCAAATTTGATCCTAAAAGTGATGAAGGAATTTTTCTGGGTTATTCCTTAAATTCTAAAACTTATCGAGTATTTAATAAAAGAACTTTAGTTGTAGAAGAGTCTATACATATTATTTTCGATGATAATCCCCTTCCGAGGAAGGATTCTTGTTTAAATGATGATGTAGGTATTATAAATATAAATGACGGTGAACATGATGTTGGAGAACCATCATCAAAGGAAGAAACAAAAGATGAGGAAACTCAAGATCCTCTGGAGAATCCAACCATTGAAGAGAGGGAAGTATCTTACCCAAGAGAGTACAACTATGTCAAGGATGGTGAGATTATAGGTGATCCATCAAAAGGGGTAACAACTCGATATTCTCTTAGAAATATTTGTAATTATGTTGCATTTATCTCATACATATAGCCTAAGAATATTAAAGAAGTATTAAAAAATGAACATTGGATTATGTCTATGCAAGAAGAGTTAAATCAATTTGAGAGAAGTAAAGTATGAACATTAGTTGAAAGGCCTAGTAATAAATCTAATGTAGGTACTAGATGGGTGTTTAGGAATAAGCTTGATGAAAGTGGTAATATAGTGAGAAACAAGGCTAGACTTGTTTCTCAAGGCTATACTCAAGAAGAGGGCATATATTATGATGAAACATACGCTCCCGTAGCTAGGATGGAAGCAATTAGAATGTTATTAGCATTTGCATGTTTTCATGAATTTAACTTATATCAAATGGATGTTAAAAGTGCATTTTTAAATGGTTTTATAAAGGAAGAAGTGTATGTGGAACAACCTCCAGGTTTTGAAGATTTAAAATTTCCAAATCATGTTCTTAAATTGACAAAAGCACTTTATGGTTTAAAACAAGCTCCTAGAGCTTGGTATGAAAGATTGTCAAATTTTTTAATTGAAAAAGGTTTTTCAAAAGGGAATGTTGACACTACATTGTTTTTAAAGCATAAAGGTAAAGATTTATTAGTAGTTCAAATTTATGTTGATGATATAATATTTGGTTATACTAATGATGTTCTTTACCAAGAATTTTCTAAGCTAATGCAAAGTGAATTCGAGAAGAGCATGATGGGGGAGCTCTCATTTTTCTTGGGACTCCAAATCAAGCAAAGAAAAGATGGCATCTTCATCAATCAAGCTAAGTACGTTAAAGATATGCTCAAGAAGTTTGGACTGGAAAATGGGAAGCCACATAACACTCCAATAAGCTCATCAACAAAGCTTGACATAGATGAAGGAGGTAAATGTGTGGATGTTAAATTATATAGGTCAATGATTGGTTCTTTGCTTTATCTAACTACAAGTAGACCAGACATTATGTTTAGTGTTTGTTTATGTGCTAGATTTCAATCATGCCTTAAGGAATCACATTTACTACCTATTAAGAGGATCTTTAGATACCTTAAGGACACTCCTAGTTTAGGACTTTGGTATCCTAGAGACTCTAGCTTTAGCTTGCATGTCTTCTTTGATGCAGATTATGGAGGATGCAAATTAGATAGGAAAAACACATCCGGTAGTTGTTGTGCACAAGTTTTATGGATGAAACAACAACTTTTTGATTTTGAAATTGAAGTAGGTATCATTCCTATCAAGTGTGACAATACTAGTGCTATTTGTCTCACTAAAAATCCCATCCAACACTCTAGAACTAAGCATATTGAAATTAGACATCACTTCATTAGAGACCATGTCGCTAAAGAAGATGTAGTTCTAGAATTTGTTGATATTTTGCACCAATTAGCGGATATCTTTACAAAACCTTTAGACAAAGAAAGATTTTGGACACTTAGGAGAGAATTAGGTTTAACTGACCTATCTTCACTTAGTGTTTAAAGTAATTTTAGCACTTTTAAGTATAAATGAAAAATGCTTATAATAATAATTTTTGGTTGCATTCTTTGCTATTAGTTAGGGGGAGTTTATGTTGCTTGATGAAAATTAATTTTATGTTCAAATAAAGCTTAAGGATTAATTTGATTGATTGAACATGATTAATTTTCAATATATGAGTTGTCAATACCACTAGAGCTAATTAATTTAGCATTTTAAGTGTTTGAAACAGATTTTTGACATTTTTGTGCTTCATGCATCGATCCACTTAACAGTGCATCGATGCATCCCTTTGAATGTGCATCGATTCATCATGTTGATGCACCGATGCACGCCTTGAATGTGCATCGATGCACGGGGTCATGCATCGATGCATCCGTCAGGTTTTGGGTTTAAAAGGCTTATTTTCTTATTTGTTTCAAACCTTAAAACTATATCCTCATCAGCCGTACGCCCCTCTCACTCTCTAAATCCTCCTTTTGCTCAAAATCAACCTAATTTTGTCAGAATCTTCAAGATTTTCAACTCCTAATCCTGCTTTAATCATCAAATCGTGCAAAACAACATCACATTCCTCTCAAATCCAAAATTTTCAAGGTAATATCTCAAAAACTTCTATTTTATTGATTTTTGATCTTAGGACTAGTTTTAATTAGTTCTAGGATGAACATTATATCGGGCATTGAATGTTTGATGATTACAAACTAGTTTTTACAACTAATTTCATCAAAAACTAACAAAGATTTTTCTGAATTTTTTGAAAAAAAAATTATATCGAAAATCTGAATTTAATTTTTAAATTTGATGTGTTTGATTTAATTATGTTGTTTTCATGAAAACTATACATATTATGATTATTTTCAAATAGTTTTCAAAACCTTGCCCATTAGGATTTGATTTAGCGAACCTTGAATTATTGAGGACTCAATTGAGTTTTAGGATTGATTAAATTGCATACATGTGTTTCAAATTGTAGGTTATATTCCTTTTTCCGATTCTTAAACCATGTCTAATCCCAAACACCTTAGGACTTCGTCGAGTCATTCTCGTTTAAACCAACCTCCTAATCTTGTTCCTCCTTCACCTTTATCTCTATTATGATCTTGTTTTAACATGCTTGAGCGTCGTAGAGACGAATTGTACTCTAGGTAAAAAAATTCTTTTCAAACTTATAGAATTCGGGAAGAGCGTATTCCTTCTCTTCAAGCTATGATAGATATTAACTTTGAATACCTTCCGATTCTTAAAGCTTGGAAGTTTGATAAAATGTTTCAGCTCAAACCTATCATTTATCAACAGTTAGTCCGCATTTTCTATTCCAATGCGGTATGTATTCAAAACGAAACTCAATATGAGACTTTAGCCATTAGATCATATCTTTTAGGCCAATATATTAATATTGACCCCGCGATTATAGCTTCACGTTTTGGATTAGATGATGATGGGTTATATAATGAGAATGAAACTGTAGATTATCCCTATGTTCCAAACGTTAGTGTTAGTACTCTACGATCTCATCACGATCGTTTTTTCATCTGATGATCTCTTGGTGGTTTAGACCATCCAGATATAGGTACTCCACTCTTCGTATTAGGGATTTGTGGTGGATGCACTGTCTCAAGAATAATATCAAAATCAATCTACCCTACATTATCTTCAGTAAACTAGTTGATGTCATAAACATTGTTCCTTCAAAACATGTCGAAACATTAGTTTATGGATGTCTTCTTAGTAGCCTCTTTATCAAACTTGGTCTAGACGTCTCACTCGACAATCCTATCCCACTCCAAAACCAAATCAATCTTACTTTCTTGAAGAAAGCGGATTGGAAACAAGATGAGGAAACTGGTCTTTGGGTATTTCGACCCGGTAAGCAAACCCCGGGAGCTAGCTCTTCACGAGCTGCTCCTAGCTCTTCTCGTGCTCCTCCTCCGGCACCGGCTGCTGATGATGATCTTGATTTTCAACAACTTATGCAAGATATCGACGATCACGTCCAGACGATGAGCCTACATCGGAACCAGTTCCACAAGAGGATCAAATGCCTCCATATTTTCGTTCGTTTTTTGAGATATTTGATCTACGGTGTGCTTCTATCGAATCCCACTTGACTGCTACTCAGGAAGCAGTAAATTAACTCTTAGACACTTTGGAAGCTCGACATATGGAATTTCAAAGGGAGATGCTAGCACGCATGGATGCTCTCTCTCTTGAGATGCAAGCCTATTTCCTCCTCCGTCTCCCGATCCCTCTATGGACGAGTAGACCTTGTTTTGTTTTGGAACATCTTTGAAATTTTATTGTTTAAACATTTTGAATACTTTGGGGATTATTATTATTATTTGGATTATTTGAATTTGTTTGAAGATATAATTTAGATGCTTTGTGTTTTTTGTGGTTTTTAAACTTGATATATATATTGGTTTGATTTGAATTTTTCACTTTGAGCTTAATATTTATTAATTTTTGCATCAATTTCATATTAGTTGCATTATGACCAATTATGCCATTTCACATTTGATTATGAATATTGATTATGAAACTAATGGCTAACATTTCTCTTGATTGTGATCTTAGCAGCTTAAGCTATATTACTAATCAATTGGCTAAATGTTTTTTTACACCCTTGTTTACATTTTTGGGTCTTTTTGAGTTAATAAAAAGGGGGAGAAATGTTAAGTGTTACAATGTTTTAAAAGGGGAGAAGTGTTATAGTAAGGGGGAGTAGTAATTTCAAAATTGATTTCAAAACTTATCTTCAAAGAAAATCTTAAAATTACACAAATGTTTTGTTATATCAAAAAGGGGGTGATTGTTGAAAACATTTTGATGTTTCGATATAACAAATTAAATTAAATGAATTTTAAGATTTCACAAATGATTTTGTAAGTATATTCAATTTAATTACTCGAATATCAAATTATTACTTCAAGACTTTCAAGATCAATTTCAAACCTTACTAAATGTGTAAAATTGTGTTTTATACCTAAACTATTTTTGAAACAATTTTCACAAAGTATTTTGAACCAAAATCAAGCCTAAAATCAAATTTTCAAAGTTATGCACGATGCACCAATCCATGCATCGGTGCACTAATTAATTTTTCAAACATTGAATGCATTTTATGCATCGATGCACATACCATGCATCGATGCACTCAGGCTTTTTCAAAACATCGAATGCATTTTATGCATCGATGCACTCTTAGTGCACCGATGCACTGAGAGTCCAACGGTCAAAATATTTGAATTTTACACTGATACACCGATGCACCTAGGGTATGCATCGATGCACTGACACTCCCAACTGCTTTAATTAATTATTTTCACACTTAAACGGCTCTATTGACTCCACTAATCATCCCCAACGTTTAGAATCATTTGAAGGTGTATTTAAACAAGTTTAGAAGTCATTGATCAAAAACAAGAAACAACAATCAACAAGAATCAAGAGAGAATCAAAGATAAAGCATCAAACCTAAAGTTTGAGCATTTCAAGCCTATTTTTCATTCAATATTCATTTTGCTTTCAAGAACACTACTTGTACTCAATTGTATTCATTTTTAGTGTTCTTTTCTTTGTTCTAGAATTGTGCAAACAATCTACCTTATGAGGATTTCCTTGTAAGTTTGCAAATTTGTAATCTTCTCTTTGAGAAAGAGTGTTCTCAAGAATTGGGGTATATTCTTGAGGGAGTTGTAAGGTTATCTCTTTGGCCTCAAAAGAAAGAACAAATTAGTGAATTTGTTGGAAAATCCTTAGTGTGATAACTAAGGTAGTGGACGTAGACTTTTGTTGAGAAAGTCGAACCACTCTAAATCGCTGTGCAAATCTTTTCAAATTTCTTCAAAAGCTTCCACCAAAATTTTAATTACCAATTCACCCCCTCTTGGCTGATTCCATCGATCGATTAACTCAACAAGAATGTTAAACGAACACTAAACGACGTGAATGTTAAATGAACATATTCGCGAATATTAAAGAGAACAATAAATAAACGAACACGAACCCCTTAAAATAAATAAACTAATACGAACATGATATTAAAATTTTAAACAAACACCTTAAAAATAAACAAACTAACACAAACATAACCTTAGTCGTTCAAGTACACCCCTAAATTTACTCATATAGTATGTGGGGTAATAGTTTTTATATGAGTAAATTACAAGATTCATCATTCAATTATTTTCTCACTCCTATTTTGGTCATTAAAGTTTAATTTTTTAATTTAATCACTTAACTTTTCAAATTACTCTTATTTTAATCACTCTAACTTTTTTTATTAATATTTTCTATGACATGACATTTTTTAATTATTATTTTATTAATATATGAATAAAATAGGGAAAAAATAGGGATGACAATATGACCCGAACCCGGCGGGAAACTCGAAACCCGGTCAAGTTCGGGTCGGGTTGAATGATATTGGGTCGGGTTGGGTATCGGTGATTTTTTTGGGTCGGGTTCGGTGCAAGGTATCCCCGCCCCGATTATATATATATATATATATATATATATATATATATATTTTATATTAATTATATATAAAATATTTTCGGGTTCGAGTATAATATTTCTGGTCAGGGTCGGGGACGAGACAAAAAAATCCCTGAAGGGGCACCCCGATAAAAAACCTGTCGGGGATCAAGTCGAGGTTGGGGATTCATTTCGGGTTTGGGGACGGGGCGAGCAAAACCTACCTCGAACCCGACCCGTTGCCATTCCTAGAAAAAAAGAATTGAGTTGGGGAGGCCAATAAGGGTGAGGCAATGAGAGTGGAGTGAGTAGTTTGTGATTTAGGGTTTGTTATGTAATTTTTTGTGTTTTGGTATAATTTTAAAATTTATTTTTTTAATTATATATCAATAAAATAATAATAATAATAAATGTGTGGTTTAGTGACCAAAATAAGAATGAGAAGATAGTTAAGTGATGAATAATGTAACTTACTCATGAAAAATGTCAGTTCTTTAGTTTTTAGTGGCTAGGTATTAAAATAAAACAAAAAGTTAATAGCGGGATACTAAAAAGAAACAAAAAGTAAACGTTATATGTGATTTTGCAAACAAATAAAAATTTAAATACTAAAACGGAACAAAAATAATAATTTAGATATTGAATATGTAGTTTACCCTAGGTTTTATTTATTCACAGTGATAATAATTTATTTTGTGAAAAAGGGTGTGAGCTCTAAAAAAGGAAGTGTAAGTTCAAAATAGGTGTAATTTGCTAATCCTACGAAGTCCACAATAAATTGAAGGCTTTTCCCCCCATTTGTAGAATAATTTAGAATGAATAAAAGAAATTATATTTAATTTGGAGAAGATAATTATGCAGTGGAGCCTTGGGTTTCCACGATTACACCTATAGAGTCAGTGATGAAAAAAAATTCATGAAGAAAGGGTTAAGGAAAAGGACAATGGGCCGATCCTCTCAAGTCCAAAGGAAAAAGACTCCATTCTTGCATTCAAATTCGGAAACAGTAATTACGCATCACGGACATAGTTTATTAATGGTCCCTTTCATTTTCAATCTCCATCAACTCAATGGCCCATCCTCAACACTATGAGGGTGTCGAATGACAGGGAAAACAAGGGGAAATTGTAGGCGGCCATTTTGCAAAACTCTACCAATTCATGATGAATGTATTAGGAAGAAGCTTCAAAGATGATCACAACTTATCTTTGCTGGGTCATATCAATAATGCTCACTACTAACTTTATCCATTTTTAGTATCGAATTAAATATACTTTTAACTATGTGAGAAAAAAAGTCTGTTATATTTGGTATATTCAATTCTCTCAATCATTTCACAATGAACATTTAATCACTTTATTACAGTCATCACTTTATTACAGTCGTTGGTGCTTGAACTTGTGACCTCTAAGAACATCAACGATTTCTTTAACCACTAAAATATGACTAAATTGAGAGAATATGTAAATAACATGACCAAATGTGTGATTATATCAAAAATATTTAATTGTTGTTAATGGTAGTTAACTCGGGTGGCCACAAATAAAAACGAAAGTAACTATATCTTGTGTTTTTTGAAATCAATGACCAAAAGTGAACAAAACACAAACATAAGTGATATTCGTGTAGTTAACCCTTTAAGTATTTGTTTTATTTTTATTTTTATTTTAAATTTAATATTAATTTTTTTATATAACTTATCTTTTATTATATTTTTTTTCTTTTATGCATTCGCAACCAATATTTTTTTAATACTTATATTATAATATTACACACATATAATTTTAACTTTTATATAATATTAAATATATAACATATAAAAATAACATAATATGATATATCATAAATTTACAAAATGGATCAAACCTTGAAGGTTGGAATTTGAATTCGGTTCATGTTTTAAACGAAATTAGTTTTATTTATACAAATCAATATTTCAAACATAATATTTTTATCCAAATTCTCTTCAATTCTAAACAAACCTTCATATGTAGAGAGATAAAGAAAGATGTTGAACAAGTCTAGTATTGATCGAGAAGTGTCATCCAATATTGGGTGCATCGTGTCCGCCTCTAATATTTGGTAGGGGCTTGGGCTTCGTGATGTTGGATCTGGCTCACTACTCGATTGACATGAACCCAAAGCACTTTGGGGTTCAATCGAGCAAGTGAACCATCTATTGCGAGTTGAAGCTAAAATGCATCTCAAATCATTGTTGTTTATTCAATACTCACCACTCCCCTCATAAATGTCCTTTTTTTTCAGACAACAAAAGCCATTACTTATTACCAACAACCATGTCAAACATGCATTGTATCTTATCTTTATTTTTAATTTTCTGACTGCCGGAGGTCTTCCACGGAAAATACTCTCAACCTGACGTTGGGGGAAACCTACTACCCTACCTCTCCTTACCCAATTACATTTGGAATAGGGTTTTGTTGTTGTTATCGTCATGTCAAACTAAGTTTTTTATTTCTCCAATCTCTGAATAAGTTCTAATACATGAAAACAGTAAATTCCCAACCTGATCTTCAACAAATTAGCCTACGTTGTTCATGCAGCTGCAGAACGCCCTGTAGGAACAAATTAGCCTACGTTGTTCATGCAGCTGCAGAACGCCCTGTAGGAACAAATTCATTGTAATAAAATGTGACAGCTTTGGTATAGATTAGTGGCCATAAACGGTCACACTCTCCGGCTTCCAACCATCATGTCCGTTCCTGTAGGGGTAGAGATAGCAAACCTGGTATGTGCAAGCCCCCTTTATTTGATGTATCAGTTGAACACCTTCCAAACGTTCTTGTGTGTGGATCATCTAGCCTCCGTACATACACCTATTCATTCAACCAATACTCGGTTTCAACTGAACCCACCCCCTCTCTTTCCCAATTTCACCATCCCACCAAAAAAAGGGTATAAACATCTTTAGCAGCCCCATTTCAGTGATTATTGTTTTTGGTTTGAATCATTAGAAAGCAATAAAGCATATGAATATATATAAACATACTTGATTTTCATAAGCATCGCCAAATGCAAGACTGATATGATCTCGTGTATAGGCAATTGAGGAGCAGCTTGTCCTTATTGATACTGTGTAAGAGCAGCTCCCCGTATTCTGTGAAAAAAGAAGTAAAAAGTCTAACTAAAACCGACACCATATTTGTATTTTCCTGGAAATTTCATGAACATTGAAGTTTGATTTCCCAGCAAGATTTGTTCGGAAGAAACTTAAACTAAAACGATCCCCTGATCAAATATGTTTTGAAGGCATGGATGGATGAATGAAATCATATCCGTACCTGGGTTGCATTGACCTTGAAGGAGCGGAGAGGCAGAGGCCGAGGGAGGAAAAGGATGCGCTTAGCATCAGCTATGGTGAAGAAGATGAAAATGAAGGTGAGTAAACAGATCAATGCTCTCATCATCTTCCAATATACAACGAATTTTTTTTTTATGGAGAAGCGAAAATCGAATAATTTATATACCGGAACCAAACAACTCACTATATATTATATAGCTGTGAGGTTTATAGTACTAGAAAGGGTACATAAGTCTTTTGGGTTAAGGAAAAAAATATCACTGCATTTCCAAATGTCTCAATTTTGCCCTTATTATCTTGGCCGTACCTGCGTGTTTATCGTCATTCGTTATTTTCAGTGCGTTCATTAGGAATTTATGACTCTTTGACGTAAAATATATAGTGAGTTGTTTGAGTTTGATTAGATTAAAATTTAATAAATATTTAAATTAAATTTAAATTATATTTAAATTTTTAATGAGTCAAATTAAATTATTTGATATTTGATTCGAAAATTTATGAGTAATTCATAAAAAACAATATATTAAAATTATATTTTAAAAAAATTATTAATAATCTTACTATTTATGTATTGATTTTTTTTAAATTCAGTATAAAATTTTCATGTAATTAATGTTCAAGTTTGAGTTTGAACTTTAATCGAATTTAAGTTTAATATTCTTTTTATTTTAAGCCTTTTCGAGTTCAAATTGTGTTTTAATTCATGGTTTCAAGTTCGAGTCGAACTTGAGAATTTTAAGTTTGCTAGCTTTCAAACCAATTCAAATATTATTTTAAATTTTTTTAATCGAATTGAGCTTAACATTATTTAAACTTGACTCGACTCATTTACTAACAACCTAAAATTATGAAAATTACACTTGAATTTTAGAGGAAGTAAATCGTTAAATTAATGACTTACATAGCGGGTTGGTTTGGATATGGTCAACCAATATGCTCATCAATTTATTCTATATGTTGAAATTACGTGTACCTAATACCAATTATTGCGGGACTAACCTTTTTCCCCCGTTAAGATCATAAATTAAATCATTAAATTTACAAGCTTTAAAAATTATGTTAATAAAATTCCTCATATATCTATAAAGTTTAAATTCTGAGAATATTGAGAAATGATCACGTACGGTAGCCTTATACGTTAGTATATACAATTAATATTTTCAATAAAATAAAAATTTTAAAAATTATGGTTGGAAAAAAATTGAAAAATGAGATTGTTTAATAATTATTTTGAGGTTTATATTATTATGACGTACGTGAAATTTATTACGAGGATGATGAGTTTTAATAAAATATATTAGAAAATAAAATTATAGAAACATCCAAAAACAAAGAGATTTGATCTTTACATTGCTGTGGAAGACCCACATTAACGTGGGCCTCTCAATTTTTTTTTCTTGGACAAGTAGTCCAATGCTTTAATTCTAGCAACATAATAAATTTAATTGGAGTTCAACAATTTTAATATTTGTTTATAATTTTTCAATCATAATTTATAAAATATAATTATTTAAATTCAAAATTTCAATAAGAATAAACTTTATTTAATAAATAAATAATTTAATGAATTAAAATATACAATTTTAAGACAAATGAATTATTTAAAACAAAATTATAATACTAACGTAGAAATAACAATAAATTTTATTTATTTTAAAAAAGTTAAAAATAAAAAATAGATGAGTCAGTCTGTACTTTATTGCCTTATTGGCAGGCACGAGTTTGGTGGTAATAAGAAAAGACAAATGGTTTAAGGGAACAGTTAAACCGGGGGGAAGCTTAAACTAAAATCCTTTTGGACTATCTAAACTCTGCTTTTTCCTCACTTTCCTTTTGGTTTTTCAAATATTTTCTCCTTCAATTTACCCAAATACTGGAAAAGAAGATTGATAAGAAGAAGAAGAAGTGGAAATCAAAAGAATAAAACAGAAATTAAGACTCAAAAAGGCTTAATCAGTGAAGGCCAAGTTTTCAAGCAATACACTAAATAAAACCAAGAAAAGAAAACCCAATTTGACCGCTTTACCGGTAAATTTATTCTCTTTCCAAAAAAATAATAATCAAATATATACTTATTTTTGGTGTTATGTCTATTCGGTTTTGTTCCATTTCCATAAATTTGATTACCTTTTGTTTCCTCAAGGTTTGGTCTTTTATTCAGGAAATCAGATTCCCATTGAGTTGTAGATCTATTTAGCTTCTGATAGTTCTTGTTTTGTATATATGGGGTAAGTTTTCTGGGTTTCTCCCCCTCCTATGATTTTACTATGTGGCTTTTTGTTGATTTTCCTTGGTTGGATATGTTTGTATATTGGAATCCTCTTTCATTAGTTTGATATGGACTTTGAGTAGATGGAAAACTTCCATTTTCCCCCTGTTGCCTAGAAATTTGCGAGTACTGTGTTTTTCTTTATTAGCTTTGAATTCACCATTCACTGGTAAACATTTTGGGCATTATTGTTGAAGGTCAATGCATTGTTTCAGTCATAAATTTAATTTGTTGAGTTTTCAGATGAAATTTCCAACATACTACCTTGAAGGGAAGCTTACTTTAGAGGGGCATTTCCTGTAGGTGTTATACCTAATTAACTTTGTTTCAACAAGTTGTTCTGTAGCACTGTGACGAATACTTCTGCTTAGTAATAGATTTGTTCCATGAATCAAGTTTGAATTTTATTCACATTTCCTTCCCAATAGATGAATCTAATAGGTTTATTAATATCAGAAGTACTGCATATTTGTATATGCTTTTTGTTTTTTTATATAGTTATGCTGGGTGAGACAAAAATAAGAGTTAACATGGACTTGAGTTACTGTAAGGAAATATTAGAACTGAAAGTTTTTGGTTAGGTTGGCCTGAAATAGAGCACGTGGAATTGGAGTTCAGAAAAGAAGGAATGTTCATGGAACAATAATAATAAAATGCGAGGAAAAAAATTATCATAAACTAATCAGATGCTTTGGCCTAATCGTGTAGAATGATGGTGTCATCAGTGGAGAAGTCAACTTCGGGAATTGCAGGTACAGATGCTAAAATGGAGAAGCCTTTTAGAAGTTGTGTGTGCAAAAATACTTCTTAAGATCAAGTGAAAGTTCTTCAGGGCATCTTGAAAACCAGCATTGCTTTATGATAGCCAGAGTTGGGTTTTTAAGTATCGATATATACAAAGTGGTTAGTGCAGCTGAGACAGGGGTGCTCCAATGGGCATATGGAAGTGAAAAAAATAATAGGATTATATGACACATGCAGTGGAGAAAACACGTGGTTGGTGCCTATATGGGATAATATGAGAGACCTGTTAAAAATGGTTTGGGTGTGTGAGATGAAAAGCCTAACAATGTTTTTTTGTTAGATTATGTCCTTTAATGGGAGAGTAATCATATTCAAAAGGGTAGATTGAGACCAACTAGGACATGGGTGGAAACTATATGGAAGGACCTAATTGTTTACTTGGGATATGGTCCTAAACCTATGCAGTTGGAGAAGGCGTTTTTGTTGTTATATTACTATGCGCTTTTTGGCTATTTAAGCTGTTTCTTTGATTCCTATGACCTCTTAGCAAGTTATTTCATTTCGAAAGAGATGTCTTGCCATGCTGTTTATCTGAATTTATGTAAATATTATTCGATACCAAACTGATGAACTTACAAGCAGAGTTTAGGCTGAGCTTTAGAGTTTTTGGTGGCTGGTACTAATCATTTATACCACTGTTTGTGATTTGCAACAGAGCAGTGGTTGTCTAGGATGCTGTAACGGGCCCATTTTCAAGCCCTTTTTTAATGAGACATCAAAAGGGCTAAAATCTCAAGGACAGACGGTGAGTAAACCCAGTATATCAGAAGGTTTCTGGACCACTAGCTGTGATATGGATAACAGTGCCATGCAGTCACAGGGAAGCATCTCCTCAATCAGCGCAAGCAACCAGACACTTGATCCAAATAGAAGTGCTGCAAGTGCTAATGGCCCATCCGAATTTGTAAATCATGGCAAGTTATCAGTTCTTAAGTTACCTTGGTTGGTGTTGGAATAACAGCTCTATGAACAGTAAAACTTCATAAGGAGTACCTTACTATCTGTATAGTCCTGTTTGGACCACTTTTGGCACTAAAACGAGGCTATGTTTGCACCATCTTCTGACTGCTCGTAGGCCTTCTTCTCTGGAATCAGACTAGGCAGCTCTGGGTAGGAAACAAGAAGTCTGAAAATCAGCCTGGACAGGTTCGAGAACCAAAGCTAAAGTGAGTTCTTATCCGAAAAAATATAATTAATGTTTTTATCATTCACATGGTTTTAAGATCTTTAACTACTCATTCTTCTAATGAACTCTTACTCACTTGCCAAATTTTTTGTGCCTATATCATTGTATTTGCAGTTAAGAAAATAACAGAGAGGGCATCAAGTATTTTTTTCCCTTTTATTATGCCTATTGTTTACACGTAGGAGGCATCCAAATAACATTAGGTCACATCTTTATTCTCCATGTATTCATTGCCATAGCCTGTAAGATTGAAAGTTAATGTTTGTACATACATGTGACACCTACAATAATTCTTACTGCCTGCATCATTGCTTGATATTTTAAGACTTGTGTCAAGTATCCTGATTTTAGTGGATTCTAGGTGCTTGCCGTACTGATTCTGTAACTTAGGTTAGTAAAGTTCGAAATGGAATTTTGTCTGTAGTGGGGGAAGTCCACTTCTGAGATGTAACCCTTAAATTATGTTTGAACTTCCTTTTCCTTATCTTACTCATTGTCGTTGCATGGTTAAACCATTCTGGCATTGCAGTTGGAATGCAACTTATGAAAGTTTACTTGGAAGCAACAAGCCGTTCCCTCATCCTATTCCTCTTTCCGTAAGTCCCAGCTCCAGCAAGCTGAGCTCATAGAATCGTAAATTGCTGGCTTACCTGATTTGTGTTGTCCTGAAATTTGACAGGAAATGATAGATTTTCTGGTGGACGTCTGGGAGCAGGAAGGATTGTATGACTGATCAACGGTATAACAACTGGCATTTGGAAGGTGGTTAGATATTAATGTCCATCTTAATTATTGTTACATTTTAATTGGTTCCACAGGGAAAACGATTGAGCATCTCGTTTGTATGTCAACTGTAGCAATTTCAGGATCTTGCTTGCCTGTGGTTCCCTATTTTCTCTCTTTTTTTTCCTTCCCGTCAAATCAATTGACCTCTTGGACTTGCCATTGTATTGCATTGGAACTAATCCAAAAACTTGCTGGCTGCCTCAGGTGTTTATGAGAGCATTTTTTTATGGTTTTCGCAAAATTTCTTCCTTAGGTTATTGACAAGTTGTGTTTATAAAATCAATTTTTCCTATTGCCAGTGAATCCGACAATAATCCTACTCTAAAAATGAGAAAATGCAAAGCATCTTATGCCTTTCCCTTTAGAACACTCCACAACGGTAACAGTTTAATGTTTGAGAAGGTCCGGGAAAAATCCTCTCAATATGTTAATAAGATGGTACCTTTTTCGAATTTTCCATGTGTCTCCACCACCTCCTTGAAGCCTAGAGCCTCGCAGAACATTCCTCCAAACTTAAATATCCAACACCTCTGTAAGTTTGTCCTAGATTTCGTCCCCCAACATCAACACTTGGAGATAAAACAGGTAACAAACAAAACTGTCACCACTGTCTCAATCTGCCCGCCTAGGAACTTCCAAACATCCGACACACACACGCACCATACCATTTTTTTCCTGCAATAAACAATGGCAGTGGCCCGTTTGGCTTTGAGAAATTTGCAACAAATGGTGTCATCGTCTTCATCTCTTTTGGGTCATAATCTTGGAGAGAGGAGCATTGGTGGGGTGCACAGACAAAGGTGGAATGATGAGATGTTGAAGAGGTTTATGGCAACGGTTACTGATAAGGACTCTGATGACAAACAAAAACAAGTATCTGTTTCAGATGGTGAAAACAAATTCAGGCTTTTCCCTGGGAGGAGGAACCTTTTGAATTGGAGGAATGAACAAAATGATTATGCTCCTCCCCTTTTTGGTAAATCTCTTGGCTTTCAAATTCCTGCTTAAATCTTTTATTTCTTATCTCGTTCTTTTAAGAATTAGTTGACCCTTTTTCTGTTTCTTAGAATTCTTTCCATCGGGCCTTGGAGATGCACTGATGCAAGCAACTGAGAACATAAACAGGCTATTCGACACCCTCGACTTGACGCCATTCCAGTCGATGGCACGAATAAAGGAGCAAGACGACTGCTATAAAATGAGTTACGACATACCAGGGCTAACAAAAGAGGATGTTAAGATCACCATTGACGATGGGGTTCTAAACATAAAAGGAGAGCATAAGGGAGGAGGAGGTTCCGAGGAAGATGACCGCTGGTCTGCCAGGAGCTATGGCAACTATAACACAAGCCTCGTGTTGCCTGATGATGCCAATGTTGATGATATTAAGGCTGAGTTGAAAGATGGTGTGCTTTCTATCATCGTCCCCAAAACTGAACAATCCAAAAAGGATGTGAAGCAAGTTCAAATCAATTGATAGGTTCATGTATGAACTTGATCAGTACCTTCCTTACGAGTTTCGTTTGTCATGCTGATGCTAGGTATTTTTGTTCGATTTCGCAATGGCAAATAAACAGTTTGAAGTTATGTTGCTAATGAAATTTAACTCGTATTTTGTTGGTTTTATATTTATATTTAATGTAAATATATAATATAATAGATGGTTTTGTATCATACGTAATAAGTTACTTGAGTAAAATTTTTAAAATGTTGACAAATATAAATTTTTAACTTTTTATTCTTTAATTAATAATTCATCAAGCATTTTAGTAGTTAAAATAGTTAAAAGAATGTTATTTTTTTTTAAAGATTTTGGGTTTAAATAATTATATTTACAATGTGTGTACAATGCTAATGATTAAAAGAAATTATAAATAGACATTATTCTGTAATCATCTTAAATTATTGGCGTAATTTGAAAGAAGAAAACGTATAATAACGAGGCCCAAAACACAAATCGAGCCTAGCAGCTCCAGCCCATCAGTTTATTGCTCATTCATTGCTCATTCATGTAGCTTAGTAATTCTAGAAGTTTGCTAGAAGCTAGGGTTGTTTGTAATCTGTTGAGTTTGTTATATGTCAGTTACAAGACGGTTAAAGAAATAACAAATCTGTAATGCTGTATATAAGGATGTAAGGAGAGCTGATCAACACAATCAACTTACTTCATTCAATTTACATGTATTCTTGTTAGTCCTTTACATGGTATCAATCGCCATTGATCGTGGGATTTTATGCTCTTACTTCTGCTCGTAAATAAAGGTTCTTGAAGTTCAGCTCATTCATGGATCTTACCTCGTCTGCAGCTCGAAGATTCTCCAACAAGAGAGTTAATGTGGTTCTTGATGAAACCAACTTCTTGCTTTGGAAACAGCAAGTTTTACTCACAGTTAGGAGTCATCGGCTGGAGCGCTTACTAACTGGTGATGTCTCTTCACCGCCTATGACGGTTCTTGATCCAAATGGTGAGACGCGAGTGAATGTAGAGTACGAGGATTTTGTTGCGCAGGACAGTGCGTTGGCATCGTGGCTTCTATCAACGATGAGTACGCATTTGCTACCACAGTTCGTTGGAGCAGAAACAGCTGCTGTTGTTTGGGAAACAGTTTTAAAATTCTTTGCAAATCGCTCGACTATGTCTGTTATGAGCCTACATTACAAATTGCAGTCTATAAGAAAAGGTAATGATTCTATGAGAGTATATCTCACACGCATCAAGGAAGTATGTGATGCTCTTGCCTCGTGTGGAAGTATTGTTTCAACAGTCGAGCAGATTGTGGCCATCTTGAAGGGCCTTCCTCGTGAATGCCAGCCCTTCATAGCTGTTGTTTCTACTATGAAGGAGGACTTATCAATTGATAATATCTACACTATGCTGATGGATGTTGAGGTCCAGATTGCGGGCTTTGATGAATGTCAGGACATTCTACCAATGTCTGCCAATTATGCTCAAGGAGATACTGATCGTAACGTCTCTAACCATCAAGATCATAGGGGCAATCGTGCAACATCATCTTCGTCTGGATCGAGGAATGGTGGTCGAGGGCGTGGTCGGTCACGTGTTCAATGTCAACTCTGTGGGAAGCTAGGTCATTTGGTTGACCGTTGTTGGCATAGATTTGATGAAGACTTCACATGTGTTAATACCAACTATTATCACTCGTCCAAGGACAGTTCCTCTAGTAACTATCCCTCGTCTGGTTCAGTCTCTACCAGTGGTAACCAAGGCTGCGAGAGTTGCTCACGGTTGAAATCAGACTCTCAAGTAAACATGGCTACTGTATCCTCTGAACGTTGGGTGGTGGACTCGGGTGCCACGCATCACATCACCCCAGACAAAGCAAATCTTACAAATGCCTCTGATTTTCTTGGACCAGGTAAAATTACAGTTGGTAACGGTGTTTCCCTTGACATTCAAACAGTTGGTAGGTCAATCTTACCTGCTAAATCCAGAATTTTGATGTTGCATGATTTGTTGTATGTTCCCCATATAACCAAAAACTTGATTTTCGTTTCGAAGCTAGGGATAATAACATATTCTTTGAGTTCTATGCAAATAACTGCTGTGTACGTGATGAGGTTTTCAACAAGTGCTTCTAACTGGTGAAGAGTCTGGAGAGCTTTACTCATTTATAGCAAGTCACACTGAATATAGATGCACTGCTGCTGATGTTTGCTTAGTTACTAAATCTCCTACTAGTGAGCTCGAGGAGTTATGGCATCGAAGACTTGGCCATCCCTCTACTGAAATACTGAGACAAATAACTAAAGAGCTTGATGTAAAATTTTCTTTAGATTCTAATAACACATGTACTGCTTGTCAAATGGGAAAGAGTCGCAGATTACCGTTTATGCATTCTACCACAATTTACGATACCCCATTCAACTTATTTTCACTGACTTATGGGGACCTCCACACATATCCTTGAATGGATTCAGGTATTATGCTTTATTTATTGATGCATGTACCAGACACACATGGATCTATCTTCTCAAGTATAAATCTCAGGCCATTAAAGCATTTCTATTATTCCAAAAGATGGTATCAACACAGTTTGGTGCCTCCATTAAGTCTGTACAGAGTGACTGGGGAGGTGAGTTTCATAACCTCTCCCCACTTCTAGCCAAAGATGGTATCATTCACAGATTGTCCTGTCCTCACACATCCGAGCAGAACGGAGTTGTTGAGAGAAAGCACAGGCATTTGGTTGAGATGACTCTTGTATTACTGGCATAGGCAGCACTACCACTGAAGTTTTGGTCATATGCAATTATTTCTACTGCTCAGTTAATAAACAAACTGCCTACTAAGGTTTTGCAAGGGCTCTCCCCTAGTGAAAAGCTATTTGGGAAGAAGCCAAACTATGATGAGCTCAAGGTGTTTGGATGCCAATGCTTCCCTCATTTAAGACCCTTTCAAGCTCATAAACTTTCTTTTCGATCTCAACCATGCACTTATCTCGGTGTTAGCCCCCAACACAAAGGCTTTCTGTGCCTGTCTGCTAATGGAAAGGTCTATGTCTCTAGGCATGTAGTCTTTAATGAAACTATGTTTCCTTTTGCAGGTCAGGTACCCCCGGTTATATCACATGTGGTTCAAAATCGCTGCTCTTAATCCCTTGAGATTGTACCACACAGACAGCTTGTACCTGTGCAGGAGTCTGCTCATCCGAATACTCCAGGCATTTCTACACCAGGAGAAACATCGCCCTTCAACATGGATGATGTTAGTATGGAAGAGGAAGTGGGTGAGTCTTCGAATGATTTCACTAACGTGAGTGGTGGAACCATGCCTGAGAACAATCATGTTGAAGAAATTATTGGAGAATCCTCTCACCTTGCTACTCCCAACAGTAACACTAGTGGAACAAATGTGAATACTGAAGGCAATTCTGATATTCCTGCCAGTAACCTCAATTTAGAAATTCCTCCTGCTGGTGATAGATTTCATGTGAACGAACATCCTATGATCACAAGGGGAAAGCGTGGTATTTACAAACCAAAAGCTTTCTCCTGTCATTTTGATGAGGTCGTTCCCTCCACTGTAGATGAAGCACTACAGTCACCCAAGTGGGCTGCTGCTGTTCAAGAAGAGTTTGATGCTCTTATAAGAAACGACACCTGGACTCTTGTTAAACTCCCTCCAGGTCGTGTTGCATTAGGGTGTAAGTGGCTATTTAAGGTAAAACGTAACCTAGATGGTTCAGTTCATAGATACAAGGCACGCCTGGTTGCCAAAGGTTTCTCGCAGGTTCTTGGACAATACTATTTGGACACCTTCAGTCCTGTTGTAAAGTTTACAACACTGAACATTATATTGTCTGTTGCTGTAGCCAATGATTGGGAATTAAGACACATCGATATCAACAACGCTTTTCTTAATGGTGATCTAAGAGAAGCAGTTTTCATGCAGCAACCACCTGGTTTTGTACAATCCGCAACAGATGGTTCGCCTCTTGTATGTCAACTGTAGAAGGCGCTTTATGGATTGAAGCAGGCTCCTCGCAACTGGCATACAAAACTAAAGGATGTGCTTCTACAAATTGGCTTTCAAGTGTCTCGAGCTGACACCTCACTATTTTTCTCAATATCAGGTACCGAACATATCTATCTTCTAGTCTACGTGGATGATATAGTAATCACAGGGTCATCATCATCCTTGATTAATAAGATTGTGAGCACGCTTCGAGATACTTTTTCACTCAAAGACCTAGGGCCTCTCAGCTATTTTTTGGGAATAGAAGTAAAACGGTGTGGTAGTTCTTTAATGCTTAGCCAAAAGAAATTTATCTTAAAACTGTTGGAGAAAGTTGGCATGGAAAAATCTTCACCATGTGCAACGCCTATGATTCTGGCACCCAAACTAGCTGAATATGGTGAGCCATTGGCTAATGCTACAATGTTTCGGTCCATTGTTGGATCATTACTATATGTTTGTTACACCAGGCCAGAGCTAGCATTTAGCGTTGGGAAGGTGGCCCAATTTATGCATGCTCCCACTGCAAGTTATTTCCCAGCTGTCAAACGAATTCTGAGGTATCTTGCAGGAACTCTTGAGTATAGATTAATGTTCCTGCCATCCAAGGCACGGTATGTCGTTTCTGCGTTTGCTGATGCTGACTGGGGTGCCAATGTTTCTGATCGTCGCTCAATTTCAGGTTTTGTGTGTTCATTGACAACCACCTGGTTGCCTGGAGCTCCAAGAAACAAAAAATTGTGTCACGTTCTACCATGGAGGCTGAGTACAAAAGTTTAGCTGATACCATAGCTGAAGTCACTTGGGTCAGTACACTAATTAGTGAACTTGGGTTGAAGCAACATGGAAAATCTGTTATCTGGTGTGACAACACAGGGGCTGTGGCAATGAGTTCCAATCCGGTTTACCATGCTCAATCAAAGCACGTGGATCTCGATGTGCACTTCATTCACGAAAAGGTAGCAGCTCAACAACTTTGTGTGAACTATATTCCTGCATCTCATCAAATTACAGATGGTTTTACTAAGCCCCTGTCCAAAGCAGCTTTTGAAATGTTTCAAGAAAAGCTTGAGGTTCAAGTTCTTTCAAGACCAGGAGAAGAGAAGAAGTAGAGGGAATGTTAGAAGTATGAATCTGTGAGTGATTAGTGTGGGCATCAACATTGCTCATTCATACAGCTTAGTAATTCTAGAAGTTTGCTAGAAGCTAGGGTTGTTTGTAATCTGTTGAGTTTGTTATATGTCAGTTACAAGACTGTTAAAGAAATAACAAATCTGTAATGTTGTATATAAGGATGTAAGGAGAGCTGATCAACACAATCAACTTACTTCATTCAATTTACATATATTCTTGTTAGTCATTTACCATAGTAGCTCAACACTTCGTCTCCTTGGCGCACACCACACCACCATTGTTTCACTTATTCCGATTCCAAAAAAGCTTCGTTTCTGATTCCTTTCAACCGTTGATATTTTTCCCGACGTTTCATCTCCATCGCCCCAATCTCTCTGGTTGCCCCTGTTCCAATTCTAGAATGCGCTCGTCAAGTTGTATCAAGATAACTAATAACCCTATTCGTCCTCAATCTATCTATAACTTAATAAGTAAAACTGAAATAATAAAATGTTATTAAATAATTAAAAGCTATTCTATCATGGTTGCATTTTAAACTGCTTTGAAGGTGGCCAGTTCGCTCTAGTTTCCTATGATCTTTTTTATGGAACAGGGTTTGCAGGAAAGTTATCCATGTTTCAAGATCAAATGTAGATCTTCTTTGCTGTTCTTTCTTGGATGCCTCTGTTCTTCTGGTCCTCTGCATCGGATGGGGAGTTGGCAACAACCTCTCTTTGGAGCCTCGAACCATACGAGTGTTTTGTTCTTAAAGCTTAAGCGTTTAAAATCAGTTCAGAAGGGGTTCAATTTTAAGCATTATGGTGATCTTCCTGGGAAAACGAGGGAGAAGAAGAGGGAGTTAGAAGCTTTACAGTTGCATCTTCTCTCTAATGGCCATGATGGTGCTCTCTTGATGCAGGTCAGGGATGTTTTTGTTGAGTGGTGGATGCGAGGAGTATTTTTTCTGGCAGAAGGCTCGAATTTTTTGGGTTCAGAATGGGGATCAAAATACTTGTTTCTTTCACACGATGGTTAAAGTCAAACAGAAAATGCATGCTATTCGGGTTATTACAAATGATCGGGGGCAGATCCTGGAAGATATTGATCTTATTGCTTCTGAGGCTATTCGATTTTTTGTAATGTTGCTTGGTACGAGGGATAACGAGGTTTTGTGCCTTCTATTGAGTTTTTGTCTGATCTGTTGGGGTTTTTTTTTCTGCTGAAGCTTGTCAGGTCTTTCAGCGTGAGGTCTCTCGAGATGAGGTTAAGAGGGCTTTATTTAATCAATGTTCAATAAGGCTCCTGGGAGGGATGGATTTTCGGCTTGTTTCTTTAGGGTTGCTTGGAGCATCATTGGAGGTGATGTTTTGCAAACGATTTTGTATTTCTTCAGGAATGCATCTCTATTGTCTGGTGTCACTGTCGTATTTCGGTTGGACCCAGAATTAGATTTCGACTTGAAATGAGTGGGTTAGAGTCGCCACCGACCATTTTAAAATAAATTTAGGTAGGTCGGACACCATCTTACCTTATCTGTGTTTAACCAGAAACGTATCGATTCGGGAGTCGGTTACAGTTAAGGAAGGATTAACACCCTTAAACCGCCCTTTCGGTACCAATTAATTTATCGGTTGTCTTAATTACGAAAATTTGAAATTTAAATTTAAATTTAAAAAGTATTTGATTCAAATTATTTACCTTTGATCAATTGGAATTTCTCTACAAAGTTAAAAATGTTAGAGAAAATAAATAAATAAATCAAAAGAAAGAAAGAAAAAGCTAAAAAATAAAATTTAAAAAAGTATAAATAAATAAATGAACAAAAAGAAATCAAAGGAAAAATATAAAGAAAATACAAAATAAAAAATAAAATAAAATATTTTTGTACGTAAGAGTTCTATAACAAATAGTATTTTTTGGATTGGTAAACTGTTAGAATCAATAGGGGTTTAAAGAATTAAAAAACCACCTAAGCAAACAAGAGGAATAGATGGGTTTAATGGGCAATAAATAAAGGAGCTGAAGCCCAGTAGTAATAAAACCCAAAGTTCATATACTACAAAGGTTTTTGCTAGAAACCCATTTCCCTGGGATGTGAACACCAAAGTAAATTAGTAGGATTACAACAGAAATAAATAATAAACAAATACAAAAATATAGTAAAAATATGAAATATAAATGAAACAAACCACAAAAAAATAAAAAAAAAATAAAAAAACTAACTAGATTTAAAAAAAAGAAAAAAAAAAAAAAAGAAAACATAATAAAAAAATATGATTAAGAAAAGAAAAGAAAATAACAAAATAAAATAATAATAAAATATAATAACTTAGTCACCACCATCATGACACGCATTTCCATTGATATTATGGTTGTCCATCTATTTTCAATTCCACGAAATATAGTGCATTGTTTAAATATAAAAAACCTACTTTTTCAATTGAGTCTTTAAGTTCCATAAACCAAGATTTACAATGGAAGTTGCAGCAACAAAGATTGGTTATGCTTTTCGGTGGAGAGAACCAAAACGAAAACAACGTCACTGTTTCTTCCGTTCCAGTTGAGATCAGCCAAGCAGAAATGCTTCAACCCATTTTGTTCCAGAATCTGGAGATTTTAAAACCTTCGAGGCTGGAATATGGTCGCTCCGGTGAAACAATGGTGGTCGGATCATTGTCTAAAGGTGAGTTTCTTTGAATCCCTTTTTGTTTGGATTTTTCGTTTAGATCTCTGTTTTGGTTCTTCCGGGTTTCTCTTTTTTTTCGAAAAAACTCTCCTTTATGGTTGCATGTGGGTATGTTCCATACTCCGTATTTCGTATGATAATTCTAAGAAGAAGAAAAAACCCTGTATTTTCCCTTGAAATCTCTGTATTTTCGTATGTGATCTTTGTGTGTAAATCTCTCACCAATAATCGTGTGTAATACGGCCTATACTCTATGTGACCTCCCCCATTCTGATTACAAGCGTTTTATTTATAGTCCAAAATAACATGCTATTTTTGGAGAGTTTTCATCCGAGTAAAATGGTTAACTCTCGTTGTCTGTTGCTTTGTGAGATCCTTGCGTCGTAGAACTCGGGAGGTTGAGGCGTGTTGGTTGCGGGCATTGCGACGCCATGAGAGGCTTGAAGCATAAGGGGTCCTCAGGTGCTTGGAGAAACGGCTGGATGAGGGTTTCTATCAGGCCTAAAATGGGCTACTGTTAAGCATGATGGGTTGTAACTGTTCATTGGGCCTGTAAATAATAATAAAATGTTTGTTAATAATATATATAACATATACAAAGAAAAAATAATATATATATATGCATGCTTTTAATTTGGTCAAAAAAGTGTGTCTACAGCTACCCTCTTTGCCCATAGTCGTGCAACGGGATAGAGCAAAGATTAAAAGACACACTTTTTGGCCATATCGAATATCCTCCGTCGTAGAGTTGAAATCCGATATTAAGACTAGTTTGTCAATTTAAATCACGAAATGACTCCCTTGTCGTGAGGTTGAAACTGTAGATGACCCCTTCGTTGTGAAGTTGAGCCTTGAATTGGATATCCTTCGTCGTGAAGTTGAAATCCAATCTAAAGATGAATGAAATTGAAGCCGGAGTTCGGGATTTGAATCGGAATGCGACTTCTCGTTGTCAGATTGTAGTCAATTTTTCTCTTCTTCTCGATTTAAAGACCTTGGTTCAACCTTCAACTGTAAAATGGTTCTTTGACTCTATCATGTAGTTGACAGGAACTCGAGCTGAATGAAATCGAACTCGAGAAGTCTTTATTGACAGATAGCTTTTCTCGATTTAAGCTATGCTGCCAGAAAAATAGTTTATTATCACTAAGGCATGGCTAACCCAGGTCTTTCTCTCGACTTGAAAACCTCGATTGTAGCCGGATAGTAGAGTGATTGAGGTGTCATCGAGTTGAATGAAATCAAAATCGATAATTTTATTGACAGATAGCCCTTCTTGCCTTGAGCTATGCTTCAAATGATGTGCCCTCGAAGCTGAGTGTAATCGAACTCGAAGGTCTTGGGTTTTAAGAGAAACATTTTCAAAGGTTTTTTTTGTGTTTCAAGAGAAACAATTTCAAAGGTTTTTTTGTGTTTCAAGAGAAACAATTTCAAAGGTTTTTTTTGTGTTTCAAGAGAAACAATTTCAAAGGTTTTTTTTTGTTTTTCAAGAGAAACTGTCCCATGGGAGGCAAAATTTTGTTTGAAGAGAAACATATTCAAAGATTGGTGTTTCAAGAGAAACTGTCTCAAGAGAGACAAAACTTTGTTTCAAGGGAAACTGTTTCAAGAGAGACAAAATTTGTTTCAAGAGAAACTGTCTCAAGAGAGACAAAACTTTGTTTTGAGTAACTTAGTCTCAAGCGAGACGACCCCTTGTTTCGAGAGAAACAATCTCAAAGGCGATCGATAATCTGCTTGTTCCTGAAGATAAATGTTGCTGGTGGGTACATTCCCTTCGTCATGAAGTTGAAACCGTGGATGGCCCCTTCGTTGTGAAGTTGAGCCTTGAATTGGATATCCTTCGCCGTGAAATTGAAATCCAATGAATGTTGCTGGTGAGCACGATTCCCTTCGTCGTGAAGTTGAAACCGCGGGTGGCCCTTCGTTGTGAAGTTGAACCTGGATTTGGATATCCTTCGTCGTGAAGTTGAAATCCAAGTAAGTTATATTGTTTCGAGTCCAATATCCTACGTCGTGAATTTGAAATTGGCTCTGAAACTGAAGCCCCTTCTTCTTGAAGTTGAGCCTCAAATGACACGATATCCTCCGTCGTGGAGTTGAAATCGTGGATGTGTGTACGATATCCTCCGTCGTGAGTTGAAATCGCGGATGACCCCTTCGTTGTGAAGTTGAGCCTTGACTTGAATATCTTTCGTCGTGAAGTTGAGATTCAAGTATTGTATGTTGTGGGTGGACACGATTTTCTTCGCCGTGAAGTTAAAATCGTGGATGACCCCTTTATTGTGAAGTTTAACTTCGAGCTATATATCATTCCTCGTGAAGTTGAAATCTATTCTCGAGCAAATTGTGTCGCTTTGAGTCCAATATCCTTCGCTGTGAAGTTGAAATTGACTTTGAATGAAATTGGAAAGTTGTTTGTCGACAGACAGTTACCCCTTCGTTGTGAAGTTGAGCAACCACCATCAATTTCTGAATGTGCTTTGAATCGAGTATCTTTCGTCTTGAAGTTGAAACTTGACTCTAAAGCTGCAAAAATTATGTATGTGAAAAAATGATGCTCTAAAATGCATGCATAATGAATTAGTTTTGTTTTATTCATTTTTTGTCTGCTGGTTCCTGCATGTGGAGGAAAGGCCTTCGGAATATTTGATAATTCACATCAGGATATTGAATTCCCAAAGATACCCCAATATTCGATGTTGAATCTAAAAAAATGCCCCAACATTTGATGTTCAATCTTCAAAGATGCCCTCATTGTTCCTCATTTTTTGCTTCAGCATTGATTCTAAGCATGAGCTTTGTGTTTGAGAGCCACTTGTCATTTACCAAGATCCACTCTAAAGAGATTTCTTGTTTGAAAAAATGTTTTTCTTTCTCTTTTATTTTCAGAGTTCTGAAAAATATTAAAAGAGTTTCAAAAAATGTTTAATTAAAAAGTTTTGAAAATATTACCCCTTTTACGATTTTACAATTGAGACGAATAATAAAACTAGAGTTCATTGGATATCAAAGAATTAATTACATTGTTAATCCTTCAATAAATTATAGCTATTTGACAAGTGTCAAGATCAAAACTATTTTTGGGAAATGGTTAAGTAAGGAATGTATAAAAAAGTCTCACGTTATTGTGTTTAGTCACATGTTTTGCATTTTTGTTTATTTGATGCTCAAAGGTTTGATGGGGTAGCTTGTATGCTCTTCAACTGAAGTGTTCTCCGACTCCCAACTTTCATGGTCACGCTCGGATTGTGCGATGCTTTATCAAGGAATTTGTGCGATCGCCTCAGCTGCACAATTTTTATATTCGAGCCGCCTTTTCAGGTTTTCAACTCGAATCATCATTTGGTTTCAAGACGTCATTCAAAATTTATGTCTTGAACCCCCTTTATTATTTTTCTCTATCATACATTAAAGATTTTAAAAAAACTTTTTGCAAATAAAGATTAATCCTGACGGGCGGGATGAAATCTGAAGATAGTCTCTTCTGTTTAGAAATCCATGTATGATTAGAAGGGACTTTTAAGGCACGTAATGTAGGGCATGTTCATGGTTATGAAAGAAAATGATAAATAGGCACAAACAAGTGTTTCAGGTATTAAACCAATGATCAATTCATTTTGATGCCTTCAATCATGTCTTGCTCAATTTGAATATGCTCGTATGTGTTTCTCTTGATTTTCTCTGGATGTTCCATGATCTTCGAGTGAAGTGATTCTGGAATGATTGTGCTTGATCAATCTCATAATTTAAATCTCGACGCGTCATTTGAATCAAGTGAATCTTTGCATATGTGTATTGTCTTCTTTTTTCTTTACTTTTTCCTTTGTTTTTGTTTCTCCTTTTTATTTTCTCTTTGCTTTTTTCTTCGTTTTTTTCTCTTTTTCTTTTTGTTCTGATTTGATCTTCGCACTTGGTATTTGGTATCTCCTTTGGATTGATGTCTTCACTCACGTGAGCAGATTTCTTCCACTTTGCCTCCTAGTGTGGAGGGTGATCCTTGGTTAGGGTTGAATCAGAAGAAAAATACTATAGGCTCAAAAGGGGACACAATGATATATTTTTCTCCTATTATGAATGGATGAAGAAAGAAAGTTGTTCATCATTTCATACATGGAAGTCTTTACATAAGAGGTATCCCAGGGGGATAGATTTTCAGGATTAATTTTATTCATATGAAAACAGTGTAATTAATGCATGATAGAATTATTTCGAATGAATTCTTCTTTCTACTTCTTGGTCTGATATGTCTTAATGTTCAGGCTCCCTGAAAAATGCCCCGAGTTAGAAGAATGCTCATGTTCAAAAGTCAATTTTGAGTCTAAAAAGACAGTGGTGTGACTTTATTGACTCAAAGAAAGGTTCAAAAGTTTCAAAGGGTGGTAATGTCAAAATCTGGTCTTTTGGTAATGACCATGAATTATTTTGGGTAAAGAATCAATGTATTTTATTTTGGGTTTGAGACAGGATAAGAAATGTCTAATCTTGCCATATGTAAAAAATCTATAATTCTTGAAAAATTAAAAGAATATTTAATTCATTTAATATTCGAAGAACTAAATATTAAAATTTGTTCAATTATTCCACCTTAGAAAGTAGCATAAATTCAATCTTTTAAAAGATTAAGCAAACATGAAAGATCAAAAATGTGTTCAAACAAAACAATGCTCTAAGTGCAAATGGTATATGCAATGCCCCCTTCTTCGACTGTCCATGCCCCTGGATCCGTTAGGTTTTGGATCTTGCGCTTCAGTGCCTTACAGTTCTCAGAGGAATGTTTGGAGCTTCCTATGTGGTAATTGCAAACAACTTCAACATGGTAGCCCTTAGGATATAGGGACTCCTTTATCAGATCACCCTGGCAAGCTTAGTCCTATAATCAGCTGACCAAGCTCCCAATGTATTGATTTAAGTTTTAAAATCTTGCTTCCATGTGGTGTCATGTGGTTAAGACCACTTCATCGAATCCTCCATGAAGAAATTTCATGTTTATGAAAATGCTTAAAAATGAAATGTAGATGGAAAAAATGCATGAAATGCTCGAGGCATTGATCCGAAAACATGTATGTTATTATAAATAATCCTTATTGGGGACAAAAATGTTTTATCTTTTAAGAGACAAAAATATCCTGACAGCTTCTGACATGTTGACTAGTCTTCTGCCTTCGTCTGTCACCGGTTGAATAACATGTCGAACCGCTCCGGCTTCTCTGGATGAACCGTGAAAATGTTGAGTTACTTTTTGTACTGGCCCAAGGAATCTCGAATGACTGTATCTCTGGCATTTATCTTTTGTTGAACATGTTCCCAACGAATACTTCATTGGAGCCCTCATTGATAGAACTATGTGAAGTTCATTTGTCTGTTTCTAGAATTCGTCAGCAATGGTCTCCAATTTCAACTATCGTTTTGCCATTGTTGTCTTTGAAGGGACTCCAAATATCAGTAACCTTCATCTTGCCCCTGCAACCTCTGCCAGTCAGTTCTTCAAAGATAGACTTTCATTGTGCTTGATGTAGACCCAGTTCATTATGAGTCCTTTATAATGCAGTAGAAATTATGGGCACCACGTCTTCTGGATTGAATGTGACACATAGTCGCCTTGTAGACTATCCTATGTATTTTTATCTCTTGTATTACAACCCCTTTGTCCAGTAATGCATATTATTCATGTTTAACAAATACGTTTTTGGTGGATCAACACCTCTTTTAAATTATGCAAGTGATGAAAATAAAATAAAATAAAATAAAATAAAAAATAAAAAGAGTTAGTGAGGTGAAAATAATAAAAAATAATCATGAAAATAAAAGTCATAACCCACATGCTTATTATTCCTACCTGGACATAATCTCTATTCCGCATGCTAATTTCAAACAAATCCTAACCGCATATTTGTCTAGTTCGCATGCTTTGAACATAAAGTAAAGCAGGAAACAAAGCAACCTAGGGTTTGAAATGAGGCTTTGGGGTGGGCTCTAATTCCTTGTATTCTCTCGGTTTAGGTTCTAAAGAAGGTACTCGAGTTCTCCTTGCTGGTGCCCCTTGGGCTTGCCAGACCCTTAGTCCTAAGCCCATTACAAGCTTGTGTGGACTAAGTTAAACTCGAGAGGAAACATTCCCTTATGCCCATACGGAGAATAAATTCACACGAAGGCATAAGGTATATGAATCCCGAAGGCTACTTGTTAGGCCCGCACGGTGAATAAATTCACACGAAGGCGTCGCTTTCACCCCCACTTAAATAGGGTTCAGAGCTCGGGTATAGAGCCTTAGATGAAAACTTTGAAAATCCGAAATCATTGAAAAAAACGTCAGTACAACTATTTATTTGAAAAATAATCAAAGATAAATAATTCGAATAGAATAAATAAGTTAAAATTTAAATTTACTATTTTCGCATAAAAAGATAACAAAAAATTAATTCTGGCCTGACTCACTTACCTGTCCCTAGTGGCGTCGCCAAGCTATCGCGGTCGTCTTTCGGTTGGACCCGGAATTGGGTTTCGACTTGAAATGAGTGGGTTAGAGTCACCACCGACCATTTTAAAACAAATTTAGGTGGGTCGGACACCATCTTACCTTATCTGCATTTAACCAGAAACGTATCGGATTCGGGAGTCGGTTACGGTTAAGGAATGATTAGCACCCTTGAACCGCCCTTTCGGTACCAATTAATTTATAGGTTGTCTTAATTGTGAAAATTTGAAATTTAAATTTAAAAAGTATTCGATTCGAATTGTTTACCTTTGATCAGTTGGAATTTCTCTAGAAAGTTAAAAATGTTAGAGAAAATAAATAAATAAATAAATACTAAATAAATCAAAAGAAAGAAAAAGCTAAAAAATAAAATTTAAAAAAGTATAAATAAATAAATGAACAAAAAGAAATCAAAGGAAAAATATAAAGAAAATACAAAATAAAAAAATAATAATAAAATATTTTTGTACGTAAGAGTTCTATAACAAATAGTGTTTCTTGGATTGGTAAACTGCTAGAATCAATAGGGGTTTAAAGAATTAAGAAACCACCTAAGCAAACAAGAGGAATAGATGGGTTTAATGGGCAATAAATAAAGGAGCTGAAGCTCAGTAATAATAAAACCCAAAGTTCATATACTACAAAGGTTTTTGCTAGAAGCTCATTTCCCTGGGATGTGAACACCAAAGTAAATTAGTAGGATTACAACAGAAATAAATAATAAACAAATACAAAAATAACCAGTAAAAATATAAAATATAAATGAAACAAACCACAAAAAATAAAAAAAGAAATAAAAAACTAACTAGATTTAAAAAAATGAAAAAAAGAAAACATAATAAAAAATATATGATTAAGAAAAGAAAAGAAAATAACAAAATAAAATAATAATAAAATAATATAATAACTTAGTACATTACCACCATCATGACATATTTCCATTGATATTGGGCTGTCCATCTATTTTCAATTCCACGAAATGTAGTACAGTGTTTAAATATAAAAAAAACCTGCTTTTTCAATTGAGTCTTTAAGTCCATAAATCAAATTTACAATGGAAATTGCAGCAACAAAGATTGGTTATGCTTCTCGGTGGAGAGAACCAAAACGAAATAACGCCACTGTTTCTTCCGTTCCAGTTGAGATCAGCCAAGCAAAAAAGCTTCAACCCATTTTGTTCCAGAATCTGGAGATTTCGAAACCTTCGAGGCTGGAATATGGTCGCTCCGGCGAAACAATGGTGGTCGGATCTTTGTCTAAAGGTGAGTTTCTTTGAATCCTTTTTTGTTTGGATTTTTCGTTTAGATCTATGTTTTGGTTCTTCCGGGTTTCCTCTTCTTTTTCGAAAAAGCTCTCCTTTATGGTTGCATGTTGGTATGTTCCATACTCCGTATTTCGTATGACAATTCTAAGAAGAAGAAAAAAACCCTGTATTTTCCCTTGAAATCTATGTATTTTCATGTGTGATCTTTGTTTGTAAATCTCTTGCCAGTAATCAAGTGTAATAAGGCGTGTACTCTCTGTGACCTCCCTCATTCTGATTACAAGCGTTTTATTTATAGTCCAAAATAACATGTTATTTTTGGAGAGTTTTCATCCGAGTAAAATGGTTAACGCTCGTTGTCTGTTGCTTTGTGAAATCTTTGCGTCGTAGAACTCGGGAGGTTGAGGCGTGTTGGTTGCGGGCATTGCGGCACCGTAAGAGGCGTGAAGCACAAGGGGTCCTCAGGTGCTTGGAGAAACGGTTGGACGAGGGTTTCTATCGAGCCTAAAAATGGGCTACTGTTAAGCCTGATGGGTTGTAACTATTCATTGGGCCTGTAAATAATAATAAAATGTTTGTTAATAATATATATAACATATACAAAGAAAAAATAATATATATATACATGCTTTTAATTTGGTAAAAAAAAGGGTGTTTACACCTAGGTTTAATGCTACGACTCTTATCTTGGTCCCTAAAGTTTCAAATCCCATCCATATAAAATATTTACGACCTATTTCTTGGTATAATGTTATTTTTAAGTGTATTATTCGAGTTATTATTAACAGACTGAAGCCTTATCTATTTAAGGTTATTTCTTGTAGTTAGAGTGCTTTTGTCATTGACAGAGATATCATGGACAATACCTTGATGGCTCAGGAATTGGTTAGTGGCTATAATTGTTCTTCGCTTTCTCCTAGGTGTGTCTTGAAGTTGGATTTACAGAAGACTTTTGACTCAGTTGATTGAGATTTTGTGTTGAAGGTTTTGGAGGCTCTCTGTATGCCTGTATTTATGATTTATTGGATTAGGGAGTGTATTACCACCCTAAGTATTTTATTTCTTTAAATGGGGATTTGGTTGAATATTTTCGTGGGGCTAAAGAAGTGAGGCAAGGGGACTCATTGTCCCCTTTCCTTTTTGTTTTGACCATGAATGCCCTCTCAAAGTTATAGGATAGGGTTGCGAGCTGTGATGTTTTTTTTCTTATCATCCTAAATGCCATAGGATCCATCATGTGAATTTTTGCTTTACGGATGATCTTATGATTTTCATGAGGGGCTCATTTGATTATATTTTAAGGGTTTTTAAAAGCTTTACTGGTTTTCTGGTTGTTTTCTGGGTTGCAGGTTAATCCTTCTAAGTCTGAGATTTTCTCTGTTGGTGTGGAGGAATCGGTTTTGAATTTAGCTGTGGATTGTACCGGGATTCAAAGGGGAAAATTGTCTGTTCGCTACTTGGGGATCCTCTTTATCACGAGAAAACTCACTGTGAATGGTTGTAAGCCACTGTTGCATAAGATAAGGCTTAAATATACAAAATGTGCCTAACGTATACCCGTTTTTCCAGTTCAGTGCCTAATGTTTTTTTCGTTTCAGTTTGGCACCTAACGTTTCATTCCGTTACTCAAAATGAGTCACGTCGTGACGGACTGTTAGTTTTCTCTGTTAAGTGACACGTGTCACAATCTGATAATTTTAAAATTTTATTTAAAATTTAAAAAATAAAATTATTTATTTTAAAAAAAGAAAACATAATTTTTTTAAATAACCCCAAAACTTTGAAAACCTTCATTTCAGCCTATTAACCCCGTCACTGAACCACCCTTCTTCGACAGGTGGTGGTGTACACTAGAGGTGTAAACGAGTCGAGCCAAGCTCGAGTATTGCCAAGCTCGACTCGAACTCGAAAGATAATATTGAAACTCGACTCGAACTCGAAAAGGCTCGAAGGCAAAAAAAATTCAAGAGCTCGACTGAAGCTCGAGACTCGAAGTCAATTGAAGCTCAATTATGAGCTCGATTCAAGCTCGATTGTGAGCTCGATTCAAGCTCGATTGTGAGCTCGATTCAAGCTCGATTGTGAGCTCGATTCAATCTCGATTCAAGCTCGATTGTCAGCTCAATTCAAGCTTGAATTAAGCTCAATTCAAGCTCGACTTAAGCTCGAGGATGAGTTAATGTTTTTTGCTGAAACCCATCCCCTTTTATACATTCGACTTACCCCTTATTCTCCAAGAACCACCGATGTGGGATATCAACTCACATAGGACAGTGTATTTCAAACATATATATTTCAATATTCTACATGGCAACAACAGCAATAGCAAATCTCTGGAGCTCTCCACCTGATAAATCCCCAACATTACGGTCTATTACCTGATTTAGTTCAAGATCAGCACAGAGCTCTCCACCATTGTTTCCGGTTCAACTTTCAACTCTTTCACTGAATTTTTTGTTTCGGGTTTTGCATTGAAATACATTGAGTGAGAGCTAAAACAAAATTTATCTGAGCAAGAATCCTTTCATAACAGAGAAGAAATACTTATGATTTATGATTTGAAGTTGTTGCATTTTGACAAGTGAAAATGGAATGATTTGTTTAATCATTTTATTAGGATTCTCATGTATAGTTTATGTTCTGGTATTCCTCTCGGCGGAAAACATCAGGACCCTTGAATTCTGGAACTCAGGCGAAGCAGAAAAATCCAGTTGCAAATGATCCTGCAGTTGCTAAGGACACTATGGTATTTTTATTTTTATGATTATGCTCATGGATCGAATACAGTCTAGTATTCCAGTAATTGTCTTACTTCCTTTTCACTGTGGATGCATCTACATACACACACACACACTCCCTTGAATTTTGGAAGTCAGGCGAAGCAGAAAAATCCAGTTGCAAATGATCCTGCAGTTTCCAAAGACACTATGGTATTTTTATTTTTATTTTTATGATTACATGGATCGAGTACAGTCTAGCATTCCAGTTACTGTCTTACTTCCTTTTCATTGAGGATGCATCTACATACACACACTCCTATGAAGTAGTCCTATTTACATTTGATAGTACCAATGTTATATCACATTTGATTCCTTTTATTTGAGTTCTAATTTGAATTTTACTTGCACCAAGTATATGGGGCTGAAAGGTGGATCCTCTTCAAGGCATGCTGCAGCTTCTAGCAGCCGTGAAGCTTTTGGTGGTAGTGAGGTTGACCCCCAACGTTCTCGTACAACTGATGCTAGCCATGGAGACTCTAGGCGGGCATCATCTGGGAGAAACACCTCTCATGCCAAGAACTACGAAGTTGCCCTCAAGGGTATGGAGGGCCTGCAATTCGAAAGCGACAATAGAGTTCATTATTAAATGCTCTGCTATATGAACTGTTTTAAACTCAGAAACAGAGTATGTGTCGTTGGCGGTGACATGGTTATACCCAAAGCCATCAAATTTCTCCACTGATGGAAAAAGCTGGTGACTAAAGCCTGTGAAGTAAAATGAGTGGGTATGACTTATTTTCCTAACAGTATAAACTCACTGTTCTTGGGTTTTCATTATCATATATGATTATGATTTTCTCAGTCATCTAGGACTTCTTCTCGACTTTTGAAACTCTATGGCATTGTAAATTGCTTATTGTATCCATGTCACCTTGTTCACTCATTTCTTTTTAATAAAATAGTGGGCCACTTTGCTTTATTTTTGCTTGTCAAGTCTTCCTATAAGTCACATAAAGTAAAAGAAATTGCTCCCTTCTGAACCTCAGTTTTTAAGTAATTTGATGTGGTATGATGTTACATATGTTTCCTTTTTTTAATCAATGAGATTTTTTCTTCTTCGTTACCTAGCGAAGAAAATATTTTAGCTTAAACCGAATAGGATCAATTGCATATAAAACCCTATAGTTTATGCGCATTTTATATTTAAGTCATTTGTTTGATTCCAATTTTATATATTTATTTTAGTCCTTGTTTAGGAAAAATTACTAGTGAATGCAAATGGGTAAAGTGGAGAAGACCGACGAGAGGGCATTGGATTCTAAATACCGATGGAGCGTGTAAAACGAGAGGGCTGATAAGGGACGAAAACGAGAAATGGATACACGACTCCGTGATTAACATCGGCAGAACAACGAGTGAAATGGCTGAAATTTGGGAAATCATGGAAGGAATGATCCTTGTTAATTCGATGGGGGCGAGAAATCTGATTATTGAAACGGACGCGAAATGGGTCATTGAAACCCTGCAAAAGGAAGAGTCGGAAGACATGCACAGAGAAATTATCATTAGTGGGAAAGGTTCATGTTTGGGTAGTGGGAAAGTAAAGGAAAGTATGGGAAAATGAAAGGAAAAGAAAAGGATTAATGGGTTGAAATGAAGGTTTTCAAAGTTTTATGATTATTTTAAAATTTTTTTAAATATATAATTTTTTTAATTTTAAATAAAATTTTAAAATTACCAGATTGTGACATGTGTCATTTAACGGAAAAAACTAACGGTCCGTCACGGCGTGACCCATTTTGAGTAACGAAATGAAACGTTAGACACCAAACTGAAATGAAAAAAATTACTCACTGAACTGAAAAAACGGACATACTTTGACACCTTTTGTATATTTAAGCCATAATTATAAGGCGGCTTCAAGGGTGGTATGCTAGGCAGCTATCTTATGCTGGTAGGTGGCAGTTGATCCAATCTGTTATTTTTAGCATCCAACAATTTTGGAGTAGGCAGCTTGTTCTGCCGAGTGCTGTTATTAAAGGATAAATCAGCTATGTTCCAAATTCTTTTCGAAGGGTGAGGTTAAGGCTGCAAAGGGTGCTAGAGTTAGTTGGTCTCGGATTTGCACCCCGAAGTCTGAGGGTGGTCTTGGGTTTAAAGACTTGGGGGATTGGAATGTAGTGTGCTCCTTGCTTTTGATTCGGAAGGTGCTGCTTAAGGAGGGATCTTTGTGGGTTGCCTGGATCCATGAGTACGTGCTTAAGGGGGGTCTTTTTTGGCTGGTCTCGATTCCTCAGTGTTGTAGCTGGACCTGGAGGAGTTTATTGAAATTGCTGGATAGGGTTTTCTTGATTCAGGGGTTGGACCTTCCTGCTGCTCCTTTGAATTCTATTTCTGAAATTTGGGAGATGGTTCGTGTAAGGCGAGTTAAGGTGGTCTGGGATAAGGTAATTTGGCACTCGGGGCACATCCCGTGGCATGTCGGTTCTTGATAATCTCCCTACTAAAAGTAGGCTTTTGTCCTTTGTAATGGCCATTGAGGGTGGTTGAGTTTTTTGTAAGAGAGAATTAAAAACTAGAGATCACTTTTTTTTTATTGTGATTTCTCTAAGGAAGTCTGGATGAATATTTTGCGTGCTTGTTTCATTTATAGGTCTATTCGGGGTGGTCTTTTGAGCTTGAGTGGATGTGTAGCAAGCCACGTAAGAAATCTCTTTTGGCTATGGTTCTTAAGTTGGCCTAGAATGGTTGTATCTATTTTTTGTGGCGGGAGAGGAATCGTTGGTTATTTCAGCAGGTTGAGTTGAATCTACGGTGCAGCATGTGACTCGACAGGTTCGAGATTGCGTCAAGCTTAGGCTTGCGGGGAAGATCAAGGCTAGTCAATGGCAGATTTATGAAGACTTATGTGTGAGTTGGGAGCTCTTTTTATAGGTTTTTGTTCATTTTTTTTTGTACAGCAGCTTTGCAGTTCCTGTCTAATTATTGTTTGTTTGTGGGTTGGAATATATTGAGCATATTTATCGGAAATATTCTTAAATTGTGTTTTCGAAATAACGATTTTACCCCACTATTTCGTCTATAAATAGCGAGTGCAGCAGTCTATTTTTTTAACAAATTCTAGTAGACCCGAACAAAGGTTCTCAATTTAGAAGATACCCTAGTAAGATTTTGATTCTGTACTCACATATATATTTAAACCAGAAATACATAAAAAAATTCAGATATAGATAATGGAAATGCAATTGTTCTCATCCATTTGCAGTTGGTTTTGTTTTGATAATGGAACATTTTCGTGAATCAAATCCAAATTCCTTTCACGTTCTATGAAGATCATTAAGTTGAGATGCCGGACAGTGGCATTAAAATGGCTAAGAAGAGGGTCAATGTGGTTTGCTTCTGTTTGCAGGGACTCATTGAAGGGTGAGGATATCATTTATATAATATGACAAAAGCCCATTGCTTATCTAACATCGATGTAACATAAATAAAGGAGACTTGAGAGAAGTTAGAGTTCTGAGTGTGAAAAATAGTTAGAGAAATGGTAAGATGTTCCCTCTGTCTCGTCGTTTATCAAAAGCAAAGGCGATCCTTTCTTATTTGTCAAATGAATATGATGATGATTTCTGATGCTAAAATCAATCCAGAATCGTCCGATTCTTCTGCTACAAAATGCAATAGGAAAGCGGCGCTGCTGCCTAGTGTGCCTTGTCCCTGTCATCAATGGCTCCAGGTATTTTTGCAAGTCCGAAAGTCTTCTTTTTGTATTCTTGCAATTTGTATTAATGCGATATTGCAACTGTTGTATATTATAAGTTAAAAATTAAATTACTTAAGATATTTTATTAATTTCTATTAATTTCTGAAGTGATGCAGGCGGCTAGTAAATATGGTTGTTGGGATGCTTGTCGTTTTTTGATGGATTGAGATTATGCTTATCCGATGGATTTCGCTGTTACTACTATTATTATTTAAATCCCACTTGGCTACTCGATGTACTATTACAAATCCTTACAACAAAAACATCTCTCCATCTATAACTGTCTGCTTGGTTCCTTTCTGCAGCAAAACAGCAGCTGTGGTTGCCTTGTAGGATTTGTGATTCAAAAGATCAAAAAATGCCACTGATAAGAAGCTCATCAACAGCAATCTTAAACTCATGGTTACCCAACTCGAAAGACTGTTCATCACTTGACCCAAACTTTCAGGCTCTCCAAAGAACTAGATCAGTCTCCTTTAGTGCTCCATCATCTTCCATTGATGATCGTAAACATAAACTCAGTATCCCAAAACCAAGAAAAAAGGAGGGCAAACCCATGATGCCAACACCTCACTCTCTTGAGGTTGACAACCAAGCAGGGCACGAAAGTGATGATCAAGAAGAAGATTCAGAACCCGAGTCTTGTTTGATCCAAAGACTATTTTCAACCTCTGGGTTAGGTGAAAGAGTAGTTGATGACGGTGAAGGTAATGAGGATGGTAATGTACAAGGAAATGATGGTGGTAAATTCAGCGGATGTGGTGGCTCAGGGTTTTTTGAGAGCAATACTCATGGGAGGGATACTGATGGCACTGATGTTTACTACCAGAAAATGATTGAAGCAAATCCTGGCAATCCGCTTTTGCTCGGGAATTATGCCAAGTATTTGAAGGAGGTAAGTGACTGATTCTTGGGAAAGATAATTTACAGGAACAGCTCCATCTGCCTGAATTTTCCACTTTCTTTTATTACATTGATTTATGTGTTGTTTGGTAGCAGATTAGAGGGGATTTTGCCAGAGCAGAGGAGTACTGTGGGCGAGCGATTTTGGCAAATCCCTACGATGGAAGTATTTTGTCTCTGTATGCCGATCTAATTTGGAAAAATCAAAAGGATGCTCATAGAGCAAAAAGTTATTTTGATCAAGCTGTCAATACTTCCCCAGATGACTGGTAAAATACCCCAGATGACCAATTATATGCTTTTATCAAACTGATATTTTGGCTGAAATTTTAGCATTTTCAAAGCTCTTGATGGAATCTTTGAATTGATTCAATTTCCTATAAACTTGTAAAATCAAGTTATAAAACGACACTTGATGAAGTTGATCTATAGCAGTTGTATGCTTCCATTGTTGACACTCAATGTATGATCTTCAATTGTAACTGCAGCTTTGTCCTGGCTTCTTACGCAAAATTTCTTTGGGATGCGGAAGTAGAAGAAGAAGAAGAGGATGGCGAGAGTAGAGAAGCAGCTGAGCGTGAGCATATCCATATGCATCCTCCAGGTTTCAACCTTCGGCCTCCTCAGCACCCTTCCATAACTGCAGCTTCATAACGTATATGTATCAGTGTACGTACAGCAGCTTCGACTTAGCAATAGTTGGTCATCCTATGCTACTCTCGGGTTCGAGTGTCACGATATGTGGAAGACATTCGAAGCATCTCGATATCCATATGTCGGACCATGAGCATTATAGAGATAACTAGTAGATGACAACATCTTCCGTTTTCCTCACTCATTGCATCTTGTAACAATACTTGTGCCTACGAATAAAATACCAGTTTAACACATAATTTTACCATCTCAGTTGCTTTTAAGCTTCGATTATTTGATCTATCATTTCTTGGTTCAAACTGGAAATTTTACTACTCTCAACACAAAGGCACTAAAAGACAATAGATTGTGCAATAGCAAGGGATGGACCGGAGTGGGACAGTCACTCCCAAATGATATCTGGGATAACAACCAATAAAGGAAAGATAGGAGGGTATGGAACGCGGGCCTAGAAAGCTCTTCTTTTAAGAGACGTTCTTGTCTTGCTTGTAGCTTGGAAATTATAAAATTATGAAAATAAATTTTATTTTTCTAATAATATAGAAATAATACTTTTTTATTATTAATATTAACATATAAATGATTTTGAATTTATAAATTTATCTCGTTGTACTTGAGGCTTAATGAAAAAAATAAGTTTTTAAATTATGTTATTTATTGCAGGTGTTTAAAGTGTTTTTCGTTCAAAGTAAATATCTATTTTTGACGTTATTCTTTTAAGTGCATACGTTGTCGTGGTCGTTAAGAAAATATTATCTAACACGTTTCATGTTTATACTTTTTAAAAAAATATATATTGGAAAAAATAAAAGTAATTTATTTTAAAAAAAACTTAAAATTTCTCTAAAATACTAAAAAAACACTCCAAAACCTCGAAAACTTACAATTTCAATCTCCTTGTTGTGTCGTGGCCATCTCCAACCGACGATTTCATCATTGGCGGATCAAAAAATATTTTTAAAGGTAGACACATATATGTTAACAATATAAAATTTTTGAATGAGATGAGCATAAATAAAATTTCAGGATGGAAACCATCATCAAAATGGGTCACTAATCGAATAAAATTCAGATTTCAGGGTGAGCACCATCAATAAAATATGTGACTAATCGAAGAAAATCTGGATTTCAGGGTGGACACGTGCCTACCTCAACCATGAGTGCACCTGCCACTGACTTCCATCATCGAACTGCCACCCATTCATCATCGATCACCCAATGATCCACCATCATCCCAGTCTCCATCCTTAAATCCCTAAATCCCATATCAATGAAAGAAAGGCTTCATACTCAATGTCTCTCCCACTTCTAATGGAGTAATCCATCCACTCTTAAAGTTCATCTAATATCTCTATCTATTAAAAATGATTTTTTTTTCAATTGTCATTGCAAAATAGACACTTAAAAGTATATACTTAGAAATAAATAAAATATATACTTTAGACATTTTTTTGTTAAAGTTTTTTTAATGAATATGAAGATTTTATTTTTTGAGATATGCTCGTGGTTGATTTCGTATCTGAGAAATATATTTCTAAAAAAAACCCTTCAGCATGTTGTATTCAACTTATTTTATAATGTCGAGGCCATGTACAACACTTTGGAAGTAAGTCTTTGATTGTGTTGCAATGCTTGTACTCATCTAAATTTTGGACTCATTTCATCTTTTTAGACATTTCACGCCACTTTTGTTTGTTGTGCAATTAGGGTTTATGCCAGCTAACAAGATTAGCTCCATGTGTTAGTCATACTTATCGTCATGTCTTATCCTGATCACCATGGGAAATTGTTTTTTTCAGTAACACTTTTACTTTTAAATTTCTCGCCTCTTGATACAATTAAAATTTTTTAAAATAAAGTGAGAGATTCGAATATTAATAAAACAATTTAATAATATTTTTTTATATTATTTTATTTAAATCAATCAATTAATAAATCATATATATATATAATTAAATGAGAAAAATTTCCTCACCTCCATGACTGATATGAGATTAGGTAGAAAATTAAAATGTCAACAATCTTTTCTAATGGAAATTGTCAAAACATTTCTTGTTGATTTGTAATGTTGAATATTTTAAGAATTTATTCATAATCATATGATATCAGTCGATTGAATAGTAATGCATATGTTAATTTAATAACCGTCCACTTCTCTATCTCCTCACAAGCTTTCATTTTTTTATTAAATTTAACTAATAATGAAACTTTGAATGTGAAACAGCTTAATACGAGTTAACTATAAATATTGCTATATGAAAACAAAGTAAACAAGGTTTATTTAAATTAGTTGAAAATAAATAATTAATTAATTAATTTTAATGATAAAAAATATATTTTTTTAAAAATCATCAAATTTAAACAATTTTGTCTATAAAATGTGTAACATTAATACTAAATATCAATCCATTATTTGAACTACAATATCAAAGGCCAGATGTTTATGGATAACACGGGTGGATGTTTATATTCTGTTGGAAAATGTGATAAATTGAAAACTTTGGAGCATATTTTCTAAGTATACAGATGAAGAATTGAATAATGAATTTACTGATTTATATTCTAATGCATAAGATATTTACAACAATATCTCATATGCTCAAAACAGTTGAGTGATGAATGAGAAATTGATGCTCAAAATAGGGTACATGTGAATTGTGTTGTGTAAGGAAAATGAGAAAACCAATATCCTATATTGGTGGAATATCAAGCAAGGAAATGATTTATACATACAAATCAACTTGTTAGTCATTGAATGACTTTTGTTGATATTGTACAAGGGTGTAAATTCAAGCTCGTCCAACCCATCGAGGTTAAGGATGCACTTATACGATGTGGGCAATGTGAATGTCTTGATAGGGTCCTATGAATATTTTGCCACTACGAATTAAATATTTTCCTTATTCCTTAATAAGTAAAGTTTATCTTTTTGGATATTTTGAATATACTATAAATAGCTAACCTACTAGGTTAAACACAGTTTAAAAACTCATTTTTTTTCTCTCTTGCTTTCGGTGATAGTCTCTAGCATGATTTGATTCGTGATCTCACAAGTTGTGTTACTGTGCGCTGATCATATCGTTGTTGTATCTTGGGAGAGAGATGACCAAGATATCTCGAGCACCAAAGAGTGGCCAAAAATATGTTTTAAGAAAACTAAGTAGTTGCAGGCCTCAACCAGATTCAAGTTCGATATTCAACTATTATTCGGGTTCTTTACTCTAAGCTGTTTATTCTACTTTATTAATAAAAATTCGATTTTTATTTTTATTTTATTTTCGTCTATTGTATAACATATTCTGCGACAAGATGCAGGTTCCTTCTAATGTTACTGATATTGGAAGAAGTATTGCTGCCCGGTTTATTAATCCTCCAACAGGATAATAAAGCTTTCATGGAAAAAAAATATAGGATTGATAAACTAAAGTTATGAGAAGAATTGACTTGGAGATTCTCAAACCTGACAAATGGGCTGAGCAACTGGGCTTCAATTAAACAACTTGATTTTTTATAAGATTGAAATTCATTTATCCAAAGAAACAGGCAACCTGCAATACAAAAGACAGGGAATCCACAACTAAAATGACCTTCACATCAAACAAAACCTAATATTTACAAGATCTAAGCAATCTATATTCTTCCTCCTAGCTTTGATTCTAACAATTCTTTTATAATATTTGCAATTTCCACAGCAGAACGGGTTTCACCCCTAAATAATCGAAAACTCCTTTCCTCCCAAATACAGTATATTTGAGCATTCCATGCAAGCTTCAAAATAAACACCAACAAGGACTTTATCCTTTAATCCAGCACAAGCCCACGCCAACTCGGAATCCCAATCAAGAACCGCATCAGAAAGCCACACAAATAAAGAATCTGACCCCAAACCTCACGGGACAACGAACAAGTAAAGAACAAATGATCTCTCGACTTAGGAGCACAACCACAAATTGGGCAGCAAGAATCAACCCCCAAGTTCTTTCTCAACAATCTGTCCCGAGTGTTGAGTTTGTCCAGAACAGCAAACCAGACAATAATAGCATGTTTCGGAACATGCATAGGAAACCAAATGAGTTTTTGCCAAGGAACAACATGGAACTTCGCCCTAGATCCAAGTAGCTTTGACATGATGCAAGCTTAGAGAATAGGCAAAGACATGAGCAGCCTCTACCTTGAGCTTAAACAACTTACGCAAGCACCAGCTGACATTGCTCTTACACTTAGCTTGCCAAAAATTGTCCCCTTTAAGGATATACGCACGAACCCAAGCCACCCAAAGCGAGCCTTCACCAGCAAGCAGGTCCCTAATAAGCTGCATAGCATACACCCTATTCTAACAAGATACATTCTTGAGACCCAAACCACCTTCAGACTTCAGAGAGCAAACCTGCTGCCAACCGACCTCAGCACCCCCAGCACTAGAATCTTGCCCATTCCAAAAGTACCTCATACACAGCTGATTGATTCCCTGATCACCGCCACGGGAAGAATTATTTGCCGACACCAACAGTTAGCAATACCCATCAACACCGATCTAATAAGTTGAAGCCTACTCGTGTAACTCAGCTTCCTATTTGCCCAAAGCCTAAATTTGTCCTTGATCTTGTCTAGCAGAGGCAAACATTCCTTTTCCGTAAGCGTAGGAGTCACGAGAGGAATTCCCAGGTAACGAACTGACAAGTTTCCAAGTTTGAAGCCAGAAACTCAGTGAATAACCTCCAACTGGGACGCAGGAATACCCGAAGAGAATAGCTCCCTTTTACAACATTTAACTTGGGTCCCGACATCAAATAAAGTCTATCCAACATGCACTGAACCCTAATGACCGAGTCCAAATTGCCCTTGCTGAACACCAATAAATCATCTGCAAAACTCAAGTGGGTGAGTCCAATCTTCCTGCATTTTGAAAAAAACTGAAACACTCCCGCAGAGGCAGCCAAATCAAGAACACGAGAAAGGACATTCATAGCTAGCACCCTTGAAATGACCTACTATGGCACCATTGAGCGAGATGGAAAAGTGAGAAGTCGTGAGACAAGCCCTAATCCACCTCTAAACACCTCAGGTAAACCCATAGCTTCTAAAACATTTAAGATGAAGTCCCAGCTCAGCGAGTCAAACGCCTTCTGCAAGTCAACTCTTAGAGCCACGCGGGGAGGAAGAGACTTTATGCCATAACCCCTAACCACTTCCTGGGCCAACAATGTGTTCTCCCTTCACAAAAGCCGTTTGATTAGCACAAATCATCCCAGGGAAATAGCAAGCTAACCTATCCACAAAAACCCGAGTAAAGGTTCTGTAAATCACAGAGCAACAGGAAATGGGGTGATAATCCTAGCCATATTCGAATTCAATGACTTAGGAATCAACACAATGGCCGTCGAGTTAAACGCAGAACGTATCGAGGAAGAAGCGAAAAAATACTTGATAGCCTCCACAAAATCAGCCCTGACTATGAACCAGGCCACCTTGAAAAAATAGGGAGTAAAACCACCTGGAACAGGAGCTTTGTCCTTCTCATGGCCAAAAACAGCAGCCCGAACCTCCTCTGTTGAGACCCCTCGAACCAAAGACTCGGTATTACGAAGAGAGGCCACATCACATCCTTGAACAGTGGAGTCACGAACACCAATCAGAGAGGAAAATAAATTACACAGCTCAGCAACCATAACATCAAAAGATTCAAGTTTGTTCCCTTGATCATCTCGAAGAGCCCGAATAGCATTCAACTTATGCCTAGCTGCAATAGCTGAATGGAAAATTTTGGTAGACTGATCCCCTTCTTGCAACCATTTGACCTTAGCCTTTTGTTTATAAAACTTAGTCTCCGCCTTCTCAATCTCATACAACTCATCAGACAAAACCCGCTTCTAAACAACATAAACATGTCCACTAGACAGATTTAACAACTGCAACTTCTCTAGTTGGACCTTCTTGGCCAACACCGTAGAGGAGATATCCTCAAAATGAGCCTTATTGAAACCCCTCAGACAGCCTTTAAGACTTTTCAGCTTCAAGAATAAAACATGAAGCAGACTTCTACTAAAGACAGGTTCCCTCCAAAAATCTCAACAGTATCCAAAAATGAGGGACGGTCAACCCAAAAATTGAAAAACTTGAACGGTTTGGGCCTGTAAACCTGACACTCCTTATCCAACCAAACAATAATATCATATTGTTCAAAATATTCTCAATTAATATGAGAATAAACATTCAATCATTTTGATATATGATGTGCTCAAATTCAAGATTTTTAGAGATAACAGTTATTTCTTTAATTATTGAAGTACTTAGTTAGTATAGATATGTAAATTAATAAGTACAATATTATTTGATAAGAATTTTTATATATATTCAAATTATCAGTAAAGTTGAAATCCCCACGGTAAAAAGTAAACTTCTAAACTTGTTAAATATTTCTAATTTATCTTTTTGGATATTCTGCAATGTAAAAACCCAGCATCAAGAGACGAAACGACGTTGGCTTTCAAGGCCAAGTGGCAACTTCTCATTGGTTTGTATTTCAAATCTGCCGTAACTTTATCACTGCCTCGTTGAATTGGCTTCTAAATGAAAAACCTACCAAAACCTCGAACTCTCAACGGTCGGTTTTCGCGAGTCAAATAAATCCTTTTTTAAGGGAAGAGAGAAGGATTGTTGGCTTTTGCTTTTGTCGTTTTTGCAGCTAAAGAAAATGGAGAGTAAGGAGGAAGTTATTTCTGTTGAGCTTCCAGCACCTGCTTCCTGGAAGAAGATGGTACTCTCCTTTCTTTAAAGCTTTTACTTTTTAATTAATTTGGTTTTGCTTGCTTGTTCCTTTGAATTTTGTTTCTTCCTTTAGTTTTTCATATAACCCCCCTCCAAAAAAAATTTGGGGTATTTTTGGTGTCATTTTGTGTTTTATAGGTATTTTACTGTAATTTTATTTGTATCTGGTGGAGATTTATAACATTAGGGTTGCTTTTTGAAGGTTTTACATTTTTGTTGGTGCTCCTAGTTGAATTTAGGGTTTATGTTGTTTTGGGGAAGTTTTATCTTTTCAACAACACCTAGCTTAAGTTGATCATTCATAATAAAGGACCATACACCAATCGGAAGTTCATACTAGTTCACTTCAGTCACCGGACCAGTTCGTATTTTCTTCTTCCGGCTGGGCGGAGAAACTGTTTATCTTCCGAGGGTCACATTTGCAAAGTGTTTTTCATATGATTTCTCGGAGAATATACCCATGCATCTATTTAATTTTATATTTTGTGCTTGTTGCAATTGGGGTTTGGATGTTCCCGAAACAAGAAGAGGAAAAGGAAGAGAGCTAGGGAGACCTTGCTCACTGCTGCAACTGGTGATGATGAATCTAGGTTGACAGCTAGTAAGATTCATGATACTCTGTCCCTGTGTGTTAGTTGCTTCGGAATTTTATTGCTGCGAATTGGAGAGACTTCATTGAACTTTTTCTATTGTGAGTTCTGTTAGTTGATTAGGCAAAGAACTGAGACTTTAGCAGTTTTATTAGAAAGGCTTCTGCCATTGCAAGTCAGATTGTGCATAGTGCAGCAATAATAACTGACTTGGAAGTTCTGAGAATTATTTGCAATAATAGCTTATGACACATTTTGATTTGCTCAAATTTCAGCGTTCATGTTATTGTTCATGATTGTTATCTTATTCGATTTGATGGCTGTTATGCTGCTTGTGTAACTTGTCTTTTTTTTTCCTGATGAATTTTACAGTTTTTCCCCAAGAAAGTTGATTCACCAAGGAAGACTGAGATCATGTTCATTGCACCAACTGGGGAGGAGATTAATAACAGGAAACAGTTGGAGCAGTATCTAAAATCACACCCTGGGAATCCTTCGATAGCGGAGTTTGATTGGGGTAGTGGTGAGACCCCCAGAAGATCAACGAGGATCAGTGAAAAGACCAAGGCTACTCCAACACCAGAGAAGGAACCCTCAAAGAAGCGTGGCCGAAAATCATCAAGTGCAAAGAAGGAACACAAGGAAACAGAGGCTGTTCCTGAAAAATCTGAGGGTGAGAAAGAAAGTGGAAAGGAAGGTGCACAAATCACTGAGAAGGAAACCTCGGAAAGTGAAAAAGGAAAATGTACTTTCACTGAAAATCAGGTTGACAATGGAGGTAAAACAGAAGTGACTGACCAGACTGGTCACACTGATGTCAAGATGGATGAAGTTGAGCAAGAAGTTGATAAAGATGTTCAAATACTGCAAACTGCAGAGGTTGACAAAAAAGAAGAGGCTGCTGGTGTCGAAGAAACCCCAACTCCAATTGCAGTTCAAGAGAAATCTGCAGAAGCTAGTTACACTGATGAAACTCAAACTGAAAAAGAAAAGAGGGAAGTCCCTATTGAAAAGGAACAACAAACTCAGGAAGAGAGAGAGAAGGATTCGCAAGTAAAACAATCAGAAACACCAGAAACTGTGACATTGGAAGGTAATGGAACAATACCTGTAACTGAGGGAGAGCCCAAGGAGAAGCAAGCTGTAGACGAGATTGTTGGCAAGTGTAATGCTGAGGTAGAGGAGAAAGGCGAGGCAGTAGTTGCCAAGGTGATTGAAAATGGTAATGTTAAACTAAATGAGCAAACTGATGCTCAACAAGCTCCGGTACCTGCTCCTGTAAGCTGCTAAATGTACCATCTGATTACTGACCTAGCCTGTTTGTACTGCACTCTTTATCTATTCGCCTGTGTAACCTCTACAATTCCGTGGATGACTGTAACATTAATGTTGGTGCTAGTTTCGATTGTACGTAGGGGAATAAATCCAACCTGTATCCTTGTAAGAAGTAGGTTTTGAACATCGCAGCTTTTTATTATCAAAAACTTAGATTGTAGGCACATGGAACTCTAAACTTTTGGTTAGATGCTCAAGTTTCAAAGGTATGACTTAAAAAAAGTGTTTTAAATTATACATTTTGTTGATTTAGGAGTTTAAAGTTTTCTTTTATCAAATATGAAAAATCACTCGCTCGATCATTGTTTCTACATGTAGTTTGATTTTTAATCTCTTTTAAATTTTTATTTAAAAATATAAAATTCTTAATGACTACTTTAATCTATAATTTATTACATAAGTGTGAAAAATCGGTCACTCAATCATTGTCTGACGTGTAGTTTGATTTTAAGTTTCTTTTTTAAAGAAAAATTAAAGGAAATTGAAAACCGATTACATGTATTCATTGGAAGAATAATTGTTCTCCTTCAGATGCAACCGCTTTGTTTTTGGTAGAGAACAAAGATGCTGCATTCCTAAAAACAGTGTTAGAGATGATGCTATCGCTTTGGCTAAAATGGGAACTACGGGCAACAGTTGTACTCAGCCTAATTGTTGAATATGTATCGATAAAACTTGGAAATGAGCGGAAATCTAGAGTCGAATATCGAAAGGTGGTATCCTTCTTGGTATGGAGGATTTACTTGTTTGCAGATTGGTTGACCAAGTGGCCTTGAGTACACTCCTTGGAACTTGAAAGGAAAGGAGCAAATGACCATCGACCAGTCCCCTGGTTGATTCTTGCTAGCATTTGCCTTCTTGGCATGCCATTCACCACGAGTGTGATTATTGGCATATCATTCACCAATTTCACGCTATTTGCCTTCTTGATCGTGGTTGGTAAACATGGATACTTAAAAGTTGCCATTAGCTTGGCCATTCTTCATCTTAGCTCGGACCCAGGAATCCTCTGGTTGCATTTCTTATGATGCATCTTGGTTTGTCTAACAAAATCCAAATGAAACCATCGTCTAAAAGGCTCGAGGATGTCAAATTTAAGCCTAGTTTTAACTGAGATAAGCTGCTTTTGCTTTACCCATTGCCTTTTTACTTGGCTTAAATTAGATATATCCTGCTTTGGATATTTTCAATTTTTCTTATTGTTTTTTTAGCTTAAGTTATATATTTTGATAAATTTACGTTTTAATTTTATTTTTATCACATAATTGTGCTTTGTGTCCAGTTCTGTAACTATTATCAGGTCCATGATATTGTTATACAAATAAAATCGAAGTAACACAATGAACAAAATTTTAAAGGATAGAAGGGAAAAAAAGAAGTCATAAGTGGCACCAAATGTAACACCCCAACCCGTACCCAACCTGAATACGAGTCTGAGGTGTCACATTGACTTTTCAAACCTTGACACTTAAAGAAAAACCCCGGGGAATTTAAAACTTGTTTAAAACAAAATACTTTAATTTACATAAAAGAGACCACAAAATACACACTTGATCAGAGTACTCATAATTAATGACCTATTACATGCCAACACTCTATACACAACAAAATACATACTTTGTCGATTACTTCTGATATGATCTTCTAGTAATAATACTGTCCTTGCTACTTCTATTCTTGCTCTTCACGTTTCTTGGTACCTACGTGTAAATCACTTACACGCTAAGTCATAGACTTAGTGAGGCAATAAATAAACATGTAACAGTAGATTCATGAATATGCATTCTTACTATTTGATCATGATATTTCAATATGCATGGATATATTTCCTATGACATATATAATCAAGTCATGCACACATGAAACTTACCTTTTTGCATCACTTTCACTTTAATTTATATTTCAATTACTGTTGTTGTTGCCCATGTATATTATTGAGAATAGAGGTAAGTGAGTACATTGAGGTTGTGCACCAATGCTGTCACCACAGCTCGTATAAATTCCCTCATGGGGCACCGAACATTTGTTCAGTATTCGTCCCGAAGGACTGCTATATATGTCCCGTAGGACCACTACGTCCCGAAGGACTACGTCCCGAAGGACTACGTCCCGAAGGACTACAATACCCTCGACTCTTGGCATGCCAACTATACCTATAGCTCTCGTATCATATACTATGGGCATTTATTATGAATATATTTCTCATCACTTGTTCTTTATCTTCTGTCACATACCACATGTATGTGTAACCATATATTTCATATCATATCACATATTGCATATTCATATGTCATTTCATATATTCACATAGCTTATTTCATTTCACATTGGTCATATCTCATAGCATATATCACATATGCATATAATCATGTATATCATATCATATATCTTATGTTTCATGCTCTTATGTTTATGCATATCATGTATTCATGTACATATAAGAGTCACATATCAAATAACATTTTAGGAGTCATTTCTTACCATAGTAACTCCATCATTGGCTCATCGCAAGCCAATGTTCGTTCAATAATATAAGTACAATTAAAATTGCACTCACCTTAGCCTTGCTTTGATTCGATTATAATCCTTTGATTATTCCGGAACTTGTTTAGGCTCAATATCTATATAAATATATCATTTCAAAATAACTATCAGAAGCCTAAACTTTAAACTTGATGTTAATAACTTAAATCGGTTTAATGAATCAAATTCCATTTTTTTCATTTAGGGGGAATCGATACCCCCCAGGGGGAATCTGTTCCCGTGGAATCGATACCCCCCAGGGGAGAATCTGTTCCCCCTGCACATACTGGAATTTTCGTCCAAGAGGGGGAATCGATTCCCTTCATAGGGTATCGGTTCCCTTTACCCAAAAATTGTATTTTAACCCCGAAAATCATCAATTCTTCACTTAATTCTTCTATTTTAAACCACTATCATGTCATTAAACTCAACTACCATTACTTAAACCAACTTATATCCATGAAAATCATCTATAACTTCAAAATCATATCCTTCATATGTAATTCAAGAATCATACTCAAATTTCAATATGTTCTAAATACAGTTCTAACACTTCTATCTTCTTATTCTCATAGATGACAAGTCAAATTCAACTTAAAATTCAACTTATCAACTCTATTCCATGATTTCATATAAAAACTCATTTTCTTAAATCTCTTATAACTTCTTCATCTTTTGATTATAAGACAACTTAAGCTTTCCTTAAGCTTAGTTATCATCTAATGATCAAAACCTAATCTTCAATTTAACAAATAACCAACAAATAGAAAACTCACCTTATGCTCTGCACGTTGGAGAAGAAGAAGGTAAGAAGAAGAAGAGTTTTCTAAATACTCTCCCCCAACGTTTATCTCTTCATAAAGGGATAACAAAATATCTTTCATGTTAAATGACTATTTTGCCCCTTAATTCCTTTGATAATTACTAATTATTTTCAGGAAATATTTCCGAACAAATCATTACACTATTCAAATATCTTACTTTAATCAACACATTTTGAAGTTTTACAATTTAGTCACTAACCCGTATTTTGGGATGTTACACCAAATGTCTACAATATTCCGTGTGTGATGTTCTCCTCCTCCAAAAGAGTAATACTGTTAGGCAGGCTGATATAACGGCTATCATCGTCAGTTCACAAATAGTTCCTGAGCAGCTTGGCACACCCTTCGATCCTAATATATACATATGGTTTTTAAATTTATAGAGTAATAATACCAAAACAAAATGTGAAGCTTAAAATAAAATAGTTGTCATATGGGGCGGGGCTATTAGATGATACTGGCGGCAGTGCGGGTGGCTATTGCGGTTGATTTACCGACAAATTCAACCCCTGACAGTCAGCTCCGAGGTAGCCTGGATGAAGAAATCCATAAATTTTAGACATTTAATCTTGGATATTGAGTTTAAAACAGAGTGGAGAAGTGGAAAGAAGACAACTTACATGGTTTAAAACAAGCAAGGCCGGAGGAATTAAACAAATTCTCAGAGCCTTGGTGGCACTGGCAGATATGTCCACAGTCCACTTCCATTACACATTCCCCATCACCACACCAAACAACATCTCTCTCTGTCCGAAACAAACCAATTTTTTCCTTCAATTGTAAAAAAATACATTAAAATAGAGTAATTGTGTAGATGCTTGATTTGTCCGGGGCCCATATATCACTTGCAAATGAAAACAATTTTGGGGGGTTAAAAACCAGGAAAAAACGTGGAGACCATTTGGATATTTTCTTCGAGGTGATAGAAACTGAAAGGAGCAATTTTTTTTACGTGGATGGTCAGTTTTAATGAAATAAACACTCATAAACAAAAAAGGAGGATTACATAGGGAGAAGGGGGTAAACGGAGGAAAAAGAAAAAGAAAGAGAGACAACAAGGGCATTATGATAGTAAGGAGAGACCATTTTTTTCTACAGACGACAGAACAAAAAATAGAAAACAAGTGTAAACAACATTTTCATATTACCAGATCAAACACTGTAAACGAAAAGAGGGGGAGCTTGTTGGTTATTTTTTCTACAGAGAAGAAAAAGCATTGTACAAGGGTAGATTTTTCCTTTTTAATTGAAAGTCAAAGGAAACGGTGGAACTCCATTTTTCATTGAATCAAAGCAACGCATAGCATCAAAAGGGTATTTGTTTTCAATTTCCATTTTCCATTGCTTTCATAATATTCTTGTGTGTGTCTATGTTTCAAATCAAAACCAAAACAGAAAAATAAAGGGAAAGTAGTAATGTTACCTTAGTAGTTGGGGTCGTATCGTCGGAGAGGGGAGACGCTTAAGAGATAATGAGGCCGAGAGGTCGAGATTTTTTTTTTTGAATCTGTTTTTAAAATTTCTAACGTGATTTAGACTCAAGATTGAAGGTTAGCAAGGTGAGATGAGGGTTGTAGGGAGTTCGGGGTTGTCAGTTTAGGTCACCGAATCGACGAATAGTGGTCTGTATGAAGAGTTTAGAAGTCTCGGTCGAGAGGGGTTTAGGAGAGAATTGTAGGCTCGGGTTCTTCAGGGGTTGTTTAGATCTTCTCTATATGTTTGGTGCTGGTCGGATAATGAGAGGGCCACCGGTTTATGGTGGCCATTGCGCTTGGTCGTTCGTTGAGTGGCGCTGTGCGTGGTCGAGAGAGAGACGAAGAGTGGAGATAAGGGAGGGGAGCTAGGCAGCATGTTCTGCGTGAAATTAAAGTTTAGTCTAGGTTTAGTTAGGTTTTATAAAATTTCATTTGGGTTAATTAATTTCTAGCCATTGAATTTCTTGGTAAAATCATGTTTCCAGTCCCCATATTTTAAGTTTGTTTTACACTTTAGTCACCTTTAGGACTGCTTTAGAATTTAATCTTTTGTGTTTGTCCTAATTTTATTGTTTTTCCAATTTTAATTTTAGTTATCATTTTGTTAGGTTATTCACGTGTAGGTCCCTTGTTTGTGTGTATACTCATATTTAGGTCCTTGGTTTGTTTTTGATTTGCAAGCTGAATATTACATTTATTTAAATTTAGTCATCTTTTAATATGTACATATATGTATTTTAATTTATAGTTTAGCATGTTATGATTTTGTTTTTTTATTTTAGGTCACATGTATACATAATATGTTAATATGCATAATTTATAATTTTTTAATTAAAATATACGTATGTAATTTTTTGTATGTCACGTTGTATGATGTTTTTAATTTTGTATAATTAATTTTGGCATGACATCCATTTTTTGTACAATTTGTATGATATCCTCATTTGCATAACTCGACATATTACATAATCGGACTAAAGGGTAATACCCTTTTAATTTAAAATTGTCCTAAGTGGTCTGTCTTAACTGATTAGAGGGTCGTTTTGACGATTTTAAATTAAAAGTGTATCCTGAAAGTGAAACAAAAAAAATGATTTGTCACCTAAAATTTGGGAACGAAAGAAAATGAAATGTTCGTTTATTTAAATTTATCGAGAAAATGTTGTTATAGCTTTTAAGATCTGGTCTCGATATTCGTAAATAACCGAACATTCTTTATCTTTCTAAAACGACTTGGTAATTTTAATTTAATTTATTTGGGTGCATTTGAATATTATAATGAAATTTTAATATTATATTATTTTGATTTGAGTAGGAATTAATTTTCTCAAGTACTGATAAATTATTCCTTCTCGATATGAAATAATTGAATATTATTACATTTCATCGTAAAATTAGCATTTTTTCAGGATCATAAATCAAATCAAGTTCGAATTTGTCAAGTTCAATGCAAAGACGTTAATTAATCGACTAGGTACCGATTTAGGGCGTTGTGGGGGTGCTAATCCTTCCCCACATGTAACCGACTCCCGGACTCAATTTTTGGTAACGCAGACCTTAATTTGTTGTTTTAATTAAAATTAATTTTTATTTAAAATGACAAAGCATTTTTGGGTGCCCAATCACACCCTAATCAAAGATTGGTGGCGACTCTTCAAACCGTATTTTTCGATCGTAAAGGAAATCTAAAATTTTTCGAAACGAGAGGTCTTTTAAATCGCATTTGTTTTTAAATTAAAAAGAGGATAATTAAGAATTAATGTGGTTTTCAAAATCTCACCTTTAAGGAAAAATCGTTTCGACAGCTTGGCGACTCCGCTGGGTAACTTTTTTAGAGAGTCAGGCCAATAGTCGATTAATTAATTGTCTTTGCAATTGAAAATTATAAATTCGTTTTAATTTGGTTTTTGATCCATTGTTTGGTTTTTAATAATTTTTGTTTGTATTTTTATTTCTTTAATTTAATTCGATTAACAATTAAATAGTTGTACTAATTTGTTTGTTAATGATTTCAGACTGATTGTGTGAATTTAGGAAAGTTGAGTGTTTTTATTGTGTGCTTTTTTGCTTTTCCTCACACACTACACAACGGCATTGTCATAACATGAGCTAAAACCCCGCTCCGTCCTATTTAAGTAGGAGTGAGAGACTATGCCCTCGTGTGGTTTTCACCTCCGCATGGGATAGTGGATCGCTCCTGGAGCTCACGCCTTATGGTCCTCGTGATGGTATTCACCTCCGCATGGACATAAGGAGGTGTGTTCCCTCGAAATTGAACTCGATCCCCTAAAGCCTATGATGGGCCAGGATTGAGGGTTTGGTAGCCCAAGGGGGCACCGGCAAGGACAATTCGAGAACCTATTACTTTAGAACCGAACCCAGCATATAGTAAACATAGAGCCTGAATTTAGGTCGAGCCTAACCTGAACCTTAAGAGTCCCGTGAGGAGGGTACACAAGGAAAAGCTTTTTTAGTCATTTATTTTCGCTTTTCGAATAAATGCATGCGAACTAGAAATCATGCGGTTAGGTTTATTTTTCGAACAAGCATGCGAATTAGATATCATGCGGATAGGATTTTTGTTTGAATAACAAAGCATGGGGGTAGATATCATGTTGGGTAGAATCTACTAAAACATGATTGGGTAGCCAGCATGCGAGGGTAGGTTTTATTTAATGATTATGATACTTATTATTTTGTTGTTTATATTATGTGCACTAACCCATTTTTGTTCTATGTCTATTTTATTTTGATTTTATTGCATTCACATCTTCATGTCATCACAAGGTGTTAATTCGCAAGTGATTGACTAATGAGAAGGCTAGACATATTGAGACAAGAAAATTCTCAACCATGTAGTCAAAACCGGGAGATCCAAAGATGTTCGACTGATCATGAAGAATGATATCCGCTGAATGAAGAAATCAAGCTGATTGAAGACTTCCTTTAATGGGGAAAAGGCCAAGATGTTGACTCAAGAGATAGATACAATTATACCAAGGATGAGAATGCCCTTCACAAAGACATGAAGATCACTTCGTATTGAAAGTAAAAATGGAGACCTCAAGATTCAATTTAAAGACATCTGGTGTCATCAAAGGTGATAAAATACGCCGACAACTTTGGGTACAATATTAAATTCCATGAAGAGTACGGCTCAAGGAAATGAAGAAATGAAGAATCACATTTATATTTTGATTACATGGTGTACTGAATTCTTGTTGTCTAAATGAAGGTTGTTCTATGGTGGTCACTTTTGGAATCAACACCTTGTACATTTGCATTTGCATTCTTATTAGCATTAATTTATTTATTTTGCTATTGTTGCTTTTTGTCATTTTGTTATCTTATTTGTACTAACTTGTTTCTATGTTGTTTTTTCTCTTTGTTTGCATTGCATGATCATGACATATTCAAAAGGTGTTGATTTGTGAGTGGTCATCATAGTAAAAGGTTTTCATGACGGACAAGGGATTTCGTGATCAAACAGACTATAACACAGTCAAGAAATGGCATCCTGAGAAAGCTTCGAGAATAATAGAGAGTTGCACGCATAAAGATCATATGTCTGACAAAGAGCACAATGAGATAAGAGAGATAAAAGAGCAAATGTCCAAGATGATGGATAAAATAGATGTTTTGTCCAAAGAAAGAGTGACTTCTACAAAAGAAAAGAAAGAACTCAATGAAAACAATCTCGAGGTGTCAGATACGCAAGGAACTACTTTAGAACTTGTTGATTCTAGTCAATATGAGAAATCACGCACAATCATTGTTTGTATCAACAAGTTGTTTGGAAATGCCAAGGAAATAGTGGCAACTATAGAAGTTCAGAAGGATGAAAAGAAGCCATGCGGTCAGAACTCGTTGGTGTTTGATAGTTTACTCCCAACATCAGGGGAAATAAAACTGGAAACTCCAATTCAACCCAAGTTAAGAGATGGATCTCGTTGTGATTTCATCCCAATATCATATAAGGAATTGTATGATGAACTATTAGAAGCCCGAGAAGTGGCCCCGCATTATGTGAAACCTTTTCAGCCTCCATATCCAAGTTGGTATGACGTCAACGTTCGTTGTGAATATCATGCTGGGATTCAAGGACATTCTATTGAGAATTGTTCTACCTTCAAACGTCGAGTCCAACTTCTACTAGATCATGGAGTATTAGAGTTTGAATTGAAAGGACAACCTAGTTTGGTAACAGATTATCCTGTTGGATTCGAACCAAAAATGACCAAAGGTAAGGGTATTAGTGAGGACATCCAAGAAGAAGATTGTTTGCCAAAGTACGGTGCTCAGATTCGTCATTTAAGAAGTGAAAATGATAAATTAAGTAGAGAGATAGAAGCTATGCAGGATGTTTTTCAAAGGATCAATCAAGCTTTTAAATTTACTGGTATAGGAAATGTCCCAAAGGATTGGATAATAGGGGTCGCTAAACTGAAGAATGACGCTGAACAGTGGAGAAAGAATTGCAAGGTGCACGAAGGTCGAGCCGAGAAGTTTTCTCATGATTTACAAATTGCAGAAAAAAGACACAATATAGTTGTTGATAATTTGAGAAGATATCAGACCGAGAATCAGATGTTGAATAAGTCTATTGCCAATATGGAAATCTCATATCAGCGCCACAAGCGGGAGACTGACGCTGAGCCAGAAGCCGTTAGAGCGAAGAACGAGAAGTTGATAAAGATTGTAGATGATTGCAGTGATCTTATACAAGAGCTTCATAACCACAATGACTTTCTTACAAGGAAGATTCAACAGAAGTGTCTATAGCTCCGAGAATCGGCACTCAAGATAGAGAAAAGGGACAAAGTCATGAAAGAAGCTATGACCCAAGCAAGCAATGTGGCTTACAAATGGGTTGATTTAGCTGGCTTTGCAAGAGAATTGAAACAGATTGACAACTCGACCTCCGAGCATGAGTGGAAATTAAATTGGCTTTTGAAGGAGATAGAAAAGTTCGGAGCGAAAGCTGTCCGTTATATGTAAAGTTTGTTTGATGTACCGAGACCTTTGTGTTCAATGAAAGTTGTTTTAAGATGGTCACTCTGGAATGACACCTTTTGTATTTGCATTTGGCATTTGCATTTGCATTGTATGTATTTATTTAAGCATTTTACATACATTAATTATAAAAACACGGAAATAACTTATGGAAGATTATGTGACAGTAATAACAAAATCATTCATTCATTCTACTTCCTCATCGTCATGAACAAACAAATAGAAACAATGGAGCAATCTCATAAGGAATCACAAGATCAGTTGCAAGAGCAATTAGTCGGGTTACAACAAGATACAAGGAATCAAGCATCGGGTTCTCTACAAGGGGTATCAAACCAAAGGATCCAGGTGTTGGCAACTAAGGCTGCTGATAGAGGGGAAATCGTTGATAAAGGATACCAGTTTCACCCGACTAATACGTCGAGAATCATAACCTACCCTGAAGCATCTAACTCAAACCAAGGAAAGAGCCTCGTCAATTATGAGCAATTTGAAGACAAATTCAGGTGGTTGAATAAAGCCATTAAAGATATGAAGGTTGTTAATGCCCCTCACAAGGAGTTAGAAGCTAGAGAACTCAGTTTGGTCCCTGATTTGGTTATCCCACATGAATTTAGGGTGCTTAATTTTGAGAAATATGATGGCACTAGTTGTCCCCTAATTCATCTAAAGATGTTTTATAGAAAGATGGAAGGGTACCTAAATAATGACAATCTGTTGATTCATTACTTCCATGATAGTCTTGCTGGACCAGCTATAGTATGGTATAATCGTTTGAACAAAGAACAGATCAAGACATGGGTCAACCTAGCTGATGCTTTTCTGGGACAATATCAATATGTTAAAGGCTTAGCCCCAAAACGTCATGACCTTCAAAGGATAAGAATGAAAGCTACTGAGAGCTTTAAAGAATATGCCCTAAGATGGAGATGAGTGGCAGCACAAGTTCAACCTCCTTTGTTAGAAGAAGAAATATCATATATGTTTCACGATTCTCTTCCAGCTCCTTTCTTTGAGTTAATGCTGGGAAAGTCGATGAATAACTTCAAGGATCTTATGACAGTTGGAGAGTTAATTGAGGATGCAATCAGCAAAGGAAACTTGAAAGACACTTCTAAAAACCCAACCGATCAAAAGGAACAAACTGATGAGGTGAATGAATGTTACGTCCAGAGCTCTCAAAGTGGTAAAACAAAAGGGGTAGCGGGTTACTCGAGACGCCCAAAGAAAGTCCCAAGATCGAAAAATACTTTGAAAGTGTTCCAAACTCCTATCTCAGATCTGTATCCCCATTTTATTGAAGGTCAATACCTCACACCGAGGCCAGTGAAAGTGTAACCAGACCCTTCTGCTCATAGCTATGATCAAGATAGTGTGTGTGATTTCCACTTGGGGATATTGGGACATTCTACGGGAAACTGTAGGCCACTGTTAAAGGATATAGAGATGTTTGTGGCAAATGGGATGTTAACAGAGGAATTGGTGGAACAATGGATGACGAGCTTGAGTGGGGCATCAAAGAACAATATGTAACATCCGTTTGAGTTAAGTACCACGACATTAAATGGGTAATGGGGCATCCTAATTAGGAAGAGATCATTTTATTCATTATGGAGCTTTATTTCATTTGCAACATCATGTTTGAACTAGTTTTTCATCCTTTCTCAGGTTTTTTTTATAATGATGTTTAAATAAATTCATGTTACTTTGAGGATGGTGAGCATTGAATCGAATTTGTAACTTGATATTCTTTGAATACCTACTGAATTAAAAACTCTGTAAATGATTAGAGTTATAAATCTTTGACAAGATGACAAGGTTGAAAGCTGATAAAACAAAGACCTTTACCTTATCTCCAGAAGATACAATCGAACACCATACCCTTCTATTGCAGGGACCGATATAGCCTTCTTCTATCATAAGGAGATGAACAATAGGTTTGGTATTCAGGTATGTATAGGAGCGGACAACATGGGTCATCTTTTGTGTATGATGTTACAAAACCAACTAGATTTCACTTTTGTTGATGATGTTCAAGGATGATTATGATCTTTACAAATGGAATAGTCGAGTAGGTGAATCTAGTTTGGGTCAGTTGCTTGGAAATTGAACTCTAACGATGAGATTTTCTGACTTTCAACAACACCTAGACTATGACAGGTTCTTCTTGACAAGCTTAAGAAATTGGATCCGTATACCCAAATTATAATATTATATGTATACAATAAAACTTGAGTTGTCCCTCTAGAGCAATTGGTTAAATGCCCCGGATTTATGGATAGAATTCAGCTAGCCTGATAAAAATGATTATATTATATATATACAATAAAGCTGAGCTATTCCGCTAAGGCAATTGGTTATGGAGGAAACTCAAAAGCCTGGCTTTATGAATAGATTATATTCAAACCATGACCTTGATCGGATACTTGGCAATTCGGTGTATGCTCCACTGTGATTGTCAAGTCAAAGACTTTGTGATGAGATGAACCCTTCAGCTAGCCCAATAAAGGCAAATTACAATAAAGCTGATTTTAGCTAGCCAGACAATGGCAAATTAAATCAATTTTATAAATAAGGAGTTTCGGTAAAGATGGACTAAGGGAGTCAAGTAACACCTGTTATAGTGAATTTTACACGAGCACTCAGAAATTTCATTTTTAGATCGATATTTCTGCACTACCTTTGTTAGAGGAGTCTACGAAGCTTGAACAAATAGAAGATTTCAGAGAACTAAAATAGAAGTGTTCTAGAAAGTCTAGTAATTGATTATGCTAGTTGTGCCATTTTGTTCGTATCCGATTAAAATACCAAGCCAGAAGGAGGGGCATGTTGTGATGTTCACAAGGACCGAGAAAGAAATGTAAGTTTGTTGGCCGAAACCTTAAAAAATAGGAAGCCAACCTGAAGCCAACCCATCAATTTTGACACTTGTCAAAGAGTTATAACTCTGAAAAATTAAATAGTTATTGATTCTTTTGATATTCTTTGAACTCATGTTTATGATGTGATTCGATTGTGAGCCTGAATTAAGGGACAATGTTTTATAAAAATTCTTTCATTCTTTGATCCCTAAAATAAGAGAAAAGGAAAAATATTTTCAAACATGGCAGTTTCAAGTGTGAAAGGTCCTTGAAGCTTGTGAGACTCATTATGCCTCTATTGGAGAAAATGAATATGCGATGCCAGAACATGAAGCATTCCACAATCTTGAAGCAGATGGTCCAAGAGAACAGAATGAATGAAGAATGAAACTTATAACATTTCCTTGTGACGTTGTCAGTAACCCGCCAAGAAAAAGATGGTCTCGTTATTCGGAAGGGGCATTTATCACAACTTGTATAAAATGCAAGACATTTTGTTAGAAGAATTGACCACTTTTTAAGTGTTTATGACAATGTGAAGAGATGCCTTCAAGATACTTGACAACACCACTGTGTAGTGACACCAGAATGAGAACATTCAAGTTAGGATATGTTGGGCACAAAGAAATCCGTGAGTACCCACTTTGGGGCATGACCAGAAACCCATATCATGTTGGGATGACAAGATTTAGACCAAGAAGATATTGAGAATGAGTCTCACAACTTGAAATGTCAGGGACAGACCGTGAATTTGAGCAGAGCTTACCTTGTAAAGCAAACCAACTGTGCATCAATCAAAGGTAGAGTCCTGAAAGAACAATTCAGAAAGCGTAATTGAGCCAATGACGGGAATGGGGCAACACAATGGTATTTCTGATCATAGCAAGAAGTTGAAAGAGAAAGTAATTTCTCCGAAATAAAGATAAAAAAATGAAGACAATAAGAAGATAGAAGAAGATCAGAAGGCTCTTCAGAAATACAATATGGAAATTATGAGTTGTTATACGAATATCTAAAGCAAACCCCAGAGAGGAATGATCAAGTAGAAGAAGACTAAGTTTGTCACTTTAAAGTCAAATAAAGATGAAATCGACATTCATGCATTCATGAGAACATCATCTGCATAAAAGAAAATGCATTACATTTAATTGCATTTGCATTTAAACACATGGCTTTGACATATTTTCAAATGAAGAGAGAAGAACAATGATGTCAAAAACCCGACAAGTTGAAAGATAGAATTCAAAATTTAAACGCAGGGAATCATGTTTAGAGTGGCAGAACCTGAAGAACAGAGAGGTCTAATCCACAGAAGAAGCATTACTCTGAAGTGGTGACCATCAGATATAGAAGAAAAACATAGATATTCGTGTATGAAGAGAGAAGTCACTCGATTAAAGTGACTTGTACACAGGAGATTGGGGCAAAGTCAAGTCTTCACCAAAGAGTAGTAAAGCAAATCCATTTTGTAAGCCTTCACCAAAGAGTAGTGAAGCACCATCTTAAGCCTTCACGGAAGAGTAGTGAAGCAAATCCATCTGTAAGCCTTTAGAGCAAGATGATAAGTCCTTCGGGCCATCCATAAAACCTTCGGGTAGGATGTTTTTACATGAATTTGAAAAATGAAAAAATGATGTTTTGAGAAGATGAAATTTTTGAAAACAAAGAATGTGATTTTCAAAATTTCACAATTTATAAGTACTTCGGGCCATCAGTAAGTCTTTCGAGCATGATGCTTAAATCCTTCGGGCCATCTGTAAGCCTTTAGAGCAAGATGATAAGTCCTTCGGGCCATCCATAAAACCTTCGGGTAGGATGTTTTTACATGAATTTGAAAATGAAACTTATGTTTTAAGAAGATGAAATTTTTGAAAACGAGGAATGTGATTTTCAAAATTTCATAATTTATAAGTCTGTCGGGCCATCAGTAAGTCTTTCGAGCATGATGCTTAAATCCTTCGGGTCATCTGTAAGCCTTTAGAGCAAGATGATAAGTCCTTCGGGCCATCCGTAAAACCTTCGGGTAGGATATTTTCACATGAATTTGAAAATGAAAAAACGATGTTTTGAGAAGATGAAATTTTTGAAAACAAAGAATGCGATTTTCAAAATTTCACAATTTATAAGCCCTTCGGGCCATTAGTAAGTCTTTCGAGCATGATGATTAAATCCTTCGAGTAATTTGCAAGCCTTCACCGAAGAGTAGTGAAGCAAATCCATCAGTAAGTGCCATCAGTAAGTCTTTCGAGCATGATGATGAAATCCTTCGGGTCATCAGTTTAACCTTCGAAGTTGAGCCTTCATGAAAGAATAATGAAGCAAAATCACACCATAAGATTGTTCGAGTTCTACTCCCTAAAGCAAGAGGGGGCGAACCCGTAGGCAGAAGATTATTCGAGTTCTACTCCCTGAAGCAAGAGGGAGCGAACCCGTAGGCAGAAGATTGTTCGAGTTTTACTCCCTGAAGCAAGCGGGAGCGAACCCATAGGCAGAAGATTATTCGAGTTCTACTCCCTGAAGCAAGAGGGAGCGAACCCATAGGCAGAATATTGTTCGAGTTTTACTCCCTGAAGCAAGAGGGAGCGAACTCGTAGGCAGAAGACTGTTCAAGTTCTACTCCCTTAAGCAAGAGGGAGCGAACCCGCTGGTCGAAGATTGTTCGAGTTCTACTCCATGAAGCAATAGGGAGAAGACCCGTTTGTTGAAGATTGTTCGAGTCATATACTCCCTGAACGAATAGGTAGCAGACTCGTCATTCAAATACTTCTCAAGTTTCATTTATCCTGAAGGAACAGTGGAGTGGATTAACCTCTTGAAGTTTTCATGACCGGACAAATTCAATCATCTTTTTATCTTTGCTCTATTCTCGTTATACGATAATGAGCAAAGAGGGGCAGCTGTAGATGCTTGATTTGTCTGGGGCCCATATATCACTTGCAAATGAAAACAATTTTGGGGGGTTAAAAACCAGGAAAAAACGTGGAGACCATTTGGATATTTTCTTCGAGGTGATAGAAACTGAAAGGAGCAGTTTTTTTTACGTGGATGGTCAGTTTTAATGAAATAACCACTCATAAACAAAAAAGGAGGATTACATAGGGAGAAGGGGTAAACGGAGGAAAAAGAAAAAGAAAGAGAGACAACAAGGGCATTAGGATAGTAAGGAGAGACCATTTTTTTCTACAGACGACAGAACAAAAAATAGAAAACAAGTGTAAACAACATTTTCATATTACCAGATCAAACACTGTAAACGAAAAGAGGGGGGAGCTTGTTGGTTCTTTTTTCTACAGAGAAGAAAAAGCATTGTACAAGGGTGGATTTTTCCTTTTTAATTGAAAGTCAAAGGAGACAGTGGAACTCCATTTTTCATTGAATCAAAGCAACGCATATCATCAAAAGGGTATTTGTTTTCAATTTCCATTTTCCATTGCTTTCATAATGTTCTTGTGTGTGTCTATGTTTCAAATCAGAACCAAAACAGAAAAATAAAGGGAAAGTAGTAATGTTACCTTAGTAGTTGGGGTCGTATCGTCGGAGAGGGGAGACGTTGAAGAGATAATGAGGCCGAGAGGTCGAGATTTTTTTTGAATCTGTTTTTAAAATTTCTAACGTGATTTAGACTCAAGATTGAAGGTTAGCAAGGCGAGATGAGGGTTGTAGGGAGTTCGGGGTTTTCAGTTTAGGTCACCGGATCGACGAATAGTGGTCTATATGAAGAGTTTAGAAGTCTCGGTCGAGAGGGGTTTAGGAGAGAATTGTAGGCTCGGGTTCTTCAGGGGTTGTTTAGATCTTCTCCATATGTTTGGTACTGGTCGGATAATGAGAGGGCCACCGGTTTATGGTGGCCATTGCGCTTGGTCGTTCGTTGAGTGGTGCTGTGCGTGGTCGAGAGAGAGACGAAGAGTGGAGATAAGGGAGGGGAGCTAGGCAGCATGTTCTGCGTGAAATTAAAGTTTAGTCTAGGTTTAGTTAGGTTTTATAAAATGTCATTTGGGTTAATTAATTTTTAGCCATTGAATTTCTTGGTAAAATCAGGTTTCCAGTCCCTATATTTTAAGTTTGTTTTACACTTTAGTCACCTTTAGGACTGCTTTAGAATTTAATCTTTTGTGTTTGTCCTAATTTTTCTGTTTTTCCAATTTTAATTTTAGTTATCATTTTGTTAGGTTATTCACGTGTAGGTCCCTTGTTTGTGTGTATACTCATATTTAGGTCCTTGGTTTGTTTTTGATTTGCAAGCTGAATATTACATTTATTTAAATTTAGTCATCTTTTAATATGTACATATATGTATTTTAATTTATAGTTTAGCATGTTATGATTTTTATTTTATTTTAGGTCACATGTATACATAATATGTTAATATGCATAATTTATAATTTTTTAATTAAAATATACGTATGTAATTTTTTATATGTCACGTTGTATGATGTTTTTAATTTTGTATAATTAATTTTGGCATGACATCCATTTTTTGTACAATTTGTATGATATCCTCATTTGCATAACTCGACATATTACATAATCGGACTAAGGGGTAATACCCTTTTAATTTAAAATTGTCCTAAGTGGTATGTCTTAACTGATTAGAGGGTCGTTTTGACGATTTTAAATTAAAAGTGTATCCTGAAAGTGAAACAAAAAAAATGATTCGTCACCTAAAATTTGGGAACGAAAGAAAATGAAATGTTCGTTTATTTAAATTTATCGAGAAAAGGTTGTTATAGCTTTTAAGATCTGGTCTCGATATTCGTAAATAATCGAACATTCTTTATCTTTCTAAAACGACTTGGTAATTTTAATTTAATTTATTTGGGTGCATTTGAATATTATAATGAAATTTTAATATTATATTATTTTGATTTGAGTAGGAATTAATTTTCTCAAGTACTAATAAATTATTCCTTCTCGATATGAAATAATTGAATATTATTACATTTCATCGTAAAATTAGCATTTTTTCAGGATCATAAATCAAATCAAGTTCGAATTTGTCAAGTTCAATGCAAAGACGTTAATTAATCGACTAGGTACCGATTTAGGGCGTTGTGGGGTGCTAATCCTTCCCCACACGTAACCGACTCCCGGACTCAATTTTTGGTAACGCAGATCTTAATTTGTTGTTTTAATTAAAATTAATTTTTATTTAAAATGACAAAACATTTTTGGGTGCTCAATCACACCCTAATCAAAGATTGGTGGCGACTCTTCAAACCGTATTTTTCGATCGTAAAGGAAATCTAAAATTTTTCGAAACGAGAGGTCTTTTAAATCGCATTTGTTTTTAAATTAAAAAGAGGATAATTAAGAATTAATGTGGTTTTCAAAATCTCACCTTTAAGGAAAAATCGTTTCGACAAATTGAATGTAACTTTCATCTATAAAATCGAGTTTAGGTGAGAATTAAATACTGATATGCATGTCTTATATATTATAAAACCATATAACATGAATTTGCACGAGTCAAACGATTTAATTATACGGATAGTCTGGTTTGCTGTTGGTGGAAGAGGAGGTCGGGTTGGAGGCGGAGATGGAGATCCTTCGCCTCATTGAAAATCGATTGTACCTGCTATTGTTAAATTCTTGAGAAAAATAGATGCTAATGTATTTGACTATTTCCCACTGTTTTTTGGTAAAAAATTGAATGCTAATAAAGATGATGAATTAAGAAGTTGATATAATGAATTTCACAAGCTTATCATGCCGGTATTTTCCATGCTAATTAAGAATCAAAAGTCAGGCAGCTATTCGGCACAATTCAAGCCATTAGGGAACTGTGACATTGAAAAAACGTTGGCTTAATCACATAAGTAAAAAAAAAAGGGAACTGAGTTAGAGATGAGACAAGAGGGGATGGTGAAAGGACCAATCTGAATCTTTTTCCAACCAGGTTTACATAGGCAGTCAAATCCAAGCACCGAGTCGTTGGAAGCCTGACATGTTCCTTGCCCACAATCTATGATCGAACAAACAACATCTGCAACATGCATGCATGTATGTTACCATAACCAATCCTACAGCAACTGAAAGATGGATGGATGTTTCTGATAGATAAATAATAATAACTGTGAATGGATTCAATGTTACATGTGAAGAAGTGGGTGTTACAGATACAGTTGAGGTAGCGAGAGAGGAGTAGAAAGAGGAGGATGGAAAAGAAAGTAGTGAGATATTTGAGATTCAGATTATCCATTGGTTTGGAATCAAGGGAGTTAGCCAAGACAGTTGGGACGTATTTATAGTTATTAAAGCAGCCCACCCAACAGACTGGCTTGCCTCTTTCGCTGACTCTAGTCATTTTGTTGACCTTGTACGTGTTCTAGTCCATATAGGGAGGAGGATGGATGCATGTATGTCATCATCTGCCGATGCGGCTTTTTGGCTGTCATCCCCTATGAATACTCCATTCATCGCCGTGTCCGCATTAGATCGACCATACATGGACGTTATCCAAGCACAACATATATTCTCAGGTTTTCTTTTTTCGAGATTTTTGCACGATGTATGATGTTTCTTAATTTTTTTTTGGATTAAGTCTTGGGTGAAAAACCAAATCCCTTATTTATAGTCTTACCCTTAACAGCTGATTTTTCTCAATTTAAAACGGTTAGTCGAACTCGTCATCTCGAGGTGACGAGTTTCAAGTGATCATTGCTGCCCGTTGAGCAACAGTTAGAAAACGGTTAGTATTTTTAAATTTGAACGAACTCGTCACGTCGATGTGACGAATTTATCCTATTTTTTTCTTTTTTTCTTTTTTAAATTTATAAACTTTATTTTTATTTTTAATTTTTTAAAATATTTTGTAATTGACTCATCACAATGTCAATAAAATAATGGTTCACGTGGGGCTCATTACGCGAGGACTAATAAAAAAATAATATTCGAGAGAATTCATCACCTCGTCACCAATAAAAAAATAATGGCCCACATGATGACGAGTTCGAGGTGCACTGTAAAAAAGTGTTGTATTCTCTCAAATAAATTATGAGCAAGCCCAATACCCTAAATAATTGATTCGCTTAGGGTGTTAGGCAAAAAAAAAATTAAATTGTACTACAAAAGTCCATCATATCATTTTTTTACTTTTGAAAAAGTCTCCATTCCTCCATTCTAAGATTAAAATTCAAATCATCCCTCTTTCATGTTACATTGCATCATTAAAATTCTTATATATTATCTTTTGATAAGAGATATTTGCACAAAATATCTTGAAAATTAATCTCTAAATTTTAAAACAATCAATTAAATTCTCAAATTATAACCCACATTTCAATTGATCCTTAAATTTTAATTTTTTTAATATCAATTATAAATATCATTCTATTTTAATATTTTATTAGTCCCAACCCTACTGTTAATATTCTTCCCTTCAATCTTAGAGAAAGAGTTCCAAGTTTGAGGATGAGAACAATTAAAGATTCTGAGCCTCCAAGTGGGTAGGGATGACAATCAAAACCGACAGTTTTTTGGCTTGAGGCTGGTTTAATAATCCACAAGCAGCTCCTTACCACTTTAGAAAATCAATTTTAGCGAGTAGCTCATCCATGTGGGGAGTGAATTTCATCCACAGAGATCACAATTCGGCTGCGGATCGTTTGGCAAAGAATGGCATTGGTTGTCTACAAATGATGTTATGGTTGGCACCCTAAGATTGGTAATGGTGCGAGAGCTTATTGCTGCTCCTTGTTATATTAGATAAATGTGAAGGTTCCTGTTGTCTTGAGATACCTGTTATATAAGGGCTGCATCGAGATGCCATAAGTAAGAATAATGGTTTCTTATAGCTTCAAAAACCTCACTGTGATTAATGAGGCTTCTATGGGAGGCGGGGTGTTCTTGGAGTATATAACTTATGTCATATTAATTTCTCCTATGACCCTTTACTTTCCTTCCCAAGAATTTCGTTCTAAATAAGAAAATATGAGGAGCTGAAAGCTTAGGATCTAAATAAATCATTAGCTTTTATTTCGCATAATGATGATTTATTTAAATGCAATACAGGTATATTGAAAGAGAAAATAACCTCAGTGACCAAAAATCCCATATAATATACGATTTTAATCAACTTTTTCCGGATTTGCCAAAATGACCAACAAAATCGCAATGCGATCGCTAATTCGCAACGCGATCTCCATTATCGCAAATTCGCGTTGCATTTTCGCAATGCGATAGTTGAAAATCGCGTTGCGATGGTCTACAGTGTCGTTGCGATTTTCCCAATTCGCAATGCGAATAAGTAAATCGCAACGCGAATTGGGAAAATCGCAATGCGAATAAGTAAATCGCAACGCGAATTGGGAAAATCGCAATGCGACACTGACTATCGCAATGCGATAATACAAAATCGCAACGAGATACTTACTTTCGCAACGCGATACTGACTTTCGCAACGCAATTCTGACTTTCGCAACGCGATAATATATAATCGCAATGCGATTTTCAAAGCGCCATTAGTATCCTGGCCAAGTATTTTATTTTTAAATTCCAAACACGAATATTAATATATTGGAACACTGAACCGTCCACAGTATATCCCGTAATCGCAACTCATAACCTAAAACCTAAAATCACAACTCAGTCCCATCTCCATCTCTCACTCTCTCACCCATCTCCGACGAAATCCGTCCCCATCTCCGGCGAAATCCGTCTATCTCCATCTCTCAGAGCCACCCTCACAATCAGAAATGGAAAATCAACCAAATCAACCAACGAGGGTTAGTTTTTTAATTATTTTCTTTTTGAAATTTTTGCATTATTATTAGGTTTTTTATATTGAAATTGATGATAAGTTTACTGGTAATTTCAATAATAGATTAACCATTTCACTTAGATTGCTTATTAAATCAACCGAGAATCGCAACGCGAAATGAAAATCGCAACGCGATTTTAGTTTCGCATTGCGATTCTCTCGTTGCGATAGTCATTTTCGTGTTGCGATTTTCATTTTCAGAAACTATTCTTCTTCTGCAAATTGAAACTTGAATGAATTGCATTACTTCAACCAAAAAACAAAGACAAATAAGAAATTCACAGTGTTGCAAATTTAAGTTTGAAGAATAAACTACTACTCTTTATGTTTATTATGTTTTTGGTATATCTTCACAGTGTAGTTTTGGTATATCTAACTTAGTATGTTTATTGTTTTTGTAGAACTTTTATTCGGCTCAATTAACCTTAAGAAATAAAGTCAGCCTGGCCAAAACAATTGCGTCGAAGCTTTCACCTGCACAAAGAAAAATGTTTGAGGATACTTGCTTCGGGCCATGGCTGAAAGTACAACATCGCGGTGGAGATACGATGTTGACACACCTATTTCTTCAAACCATGACTAGGGATCTACCAGATACTATACAACGTCATGATGAAGAGATATGGTTTGATTTTCCACCGGCGTATACGTGTTTTGGGCGGGAGGAGTTTTGCTTAATCACCGTTCGGACACGATGATGTAGGTCGGTACACTAGACACATTACCCGCCCATCATGGTTATCCCGGGTTTTTCCTGAGCTGGAGAGGCCGAATCTACACGTGGAAGACCTGACGATATTATTGAATAAGAAAGATGGTTTTACTCGGATGGATGACGTCGACGTTGTCCGAGTATGCCTTCTAATTCTTTTGCATGCCGGCTTTTTAGGCAGAGAGGCCAGACAACCTATTCCAAATGATCTAATCAAATTGGTAGAAGACCTAAATGCGTGGAACCTGTTTCCGTGGGGCTCGTATTTATGGAAAGCTACATGGAATAAGTTATCGTCTGCCTTGTATGATCGAAAAAGTTTGCATGGCGATGGTTCCAAATACACTTTGACAGACTTTATTTGGGCCTTTAAGGTAAGAATTTTTATATAATGTTTCCAAAATTATAAGTAATTATTTAACAATTACTAATGTTTGTTATTATATTGTTTGTAGATTTAGATATTTGAGGCCTTTCCCGCCATGAAGACATATGCAATAAAAACTTCAAATAATATTCCCAGGGCTATTTCCTGGAAGAGGAAACGAACCTTGCAATGGGAAGATTTACTACGGTATACGACAATAAATAATGTAAGTTAACATAAATACTACCATATGTTTATAAACAAGTTATTACTAGTACACGTTTAACTTTGTTTGAGCTTTTATATTGTTAGGAGGCCAACACTCCTCTACAGAGGCTGACACCCACGGAAGCTGAGCTTGCCACTGATTGGTGGCAAGCTAGTAAGCGTTTTTTTTGATGGAACGGTTGATGAGCAGCCTCCACTTCGGGAGCCATCACCTCGCCCAGAACTATCACCTCACCCAGAGCCATCATCTGATCGACCCGGCTATACACCTCCACAACGACAGCCATCACCTATTATGTCACATCATCGAGCCTCTTCTCCACCATCACCGCAAGATAGGCGACCGACAAAGATGACACGACGTTTATCTCCCTGTTCTCCACCTCCACCTCAACGGATGAGTTAGGGGAGTTACGTGATGAGGTCAATGCCTTGCGTGAGGAGGTCGGTACTTTACGCAAAGACGATGGTGCATGGCGTGTTGAGGTGTCTACATTACGCGGTGAGGTAGCCGCTCTACGTGAGATGGTAGCATCGTTGCAGAATGAGGTTCATACTCTACGCAACGAGGTAAGTTTAAGATTTTTCATACTCGTAATTCATTCGGTTGCTGCCAATACTGCTAAACTGTTTTTGTTAGTATTTGTTTTTGGTTTTGTTTTTGTCTTTTGGTTGAAGTAATGCAATCCATTCAAGTTTCAATTTGCAGAAGAAGAATAGTTTACTTTCGCAACACGAAATGACTATCGCAACGCGAAATGGCTATCGCAATGCGAAATGAAAATCGCAACGACAAAATCGCAATGCGAAATGAAATCGCAACGACAAAATCGCAACGCGAAATGAAAATCGCAATGCGATTTGTGTTTCGCGTTGCGATTTTGTCGTTGCGATTTCATTTCGCGTTGCGATTTTTTCGTTGCAATTTTCATTTCGCATTGCGATAGCCATTTCCGCGTTGCGATAGTCATTTTCGCGTTGCGATTTTAAGTTTCGTGTTGCGAAAGTAAACTATTCTTCTTCTGGAATGTTTATATATGTTGTCCTTTTAAATGTTTATATAAGTGCTTACTTCTGGAATGTTATCTGAGCATTTTGTGAACTATGATAGAATAATGACTTGGGTGAATACAATGCTAGTTTGAAACATATTTGTCTTTGTTTAATATCATGTCTTTTATTTACTGATTTATGTATTAATTTTTTTTAGCGGCCCGATAAGGTGGATGCTTTACGTCGGGTTTTCCTTGCACGACGGAGTTCACGCATCAGACGGCGTGGACGTGCTATTACGTCTCCGTTCACCCCAATGGTACGAAGACTCTACAAGAAGAAGCCCGACTCACCGGTCATCCCTCAAGAGTCCCCTCCAATCGTTCAAGAGGCCCCTATTCTCCCTCAAGATTCCCCCCCACCGTTCAAGAGGCCACTGTCATCGTTGAAGAGGTCCCTCCCACCATTCCAGAGCCCGATTCACATGGGGTAATATATCGAAGTATTGAGAAACCCTCACCGGTTCTGGACATGATGGATGAGAGTTGGCTCTCGTATGAGTTACCGGCTAGTACCCTTCCGGTATCTGAAGTGGAGAGGAGACAACTACCGGAAACAATTGTGGATAATACCCTTTGGGCTAAGACCGCAGTTGATTTTTATCTACATGAGTGGAGCCAAGGGTGTTACACTGACATCAGCAAACTCAACGATGAAATGTTTTTGTTGCTTGATCGGTCTTGGTGGGGTGTGCTATTAGGGGTTGAAGACAGTGGCTATTTGGATGGGGAGGTAAGTCTTATATTTGTCTTATATATGATTTTGATTAATTTGTTTAAAAATTAATGTAATTCACTAATATATGTATTTTTGTAAAACAACATATCGATGCGTGGGTGTCACGTCTACTAATAATAAGGAAGCTTAGGAAAAATAAAAAAAATTCGCTATATACAATAATGCCGACGGCTTTTCACGCAGTTCACTTGAAGAATCAACGAGATGAATCATTTTTGTTGGGCAATGGACAAGCTAAACTTTATCCTGCATGGTGGAGGTCGATAAGGTTAGTGTTATTTTTTAAATTTTTTAAAGGTGTTCATAAATAAGTGTGCAAATAAATGAATATTACTTATGATCGCAGGTGTTTATCCCTGTTTTGGAACGTCGTAACTGGCTTCTCGTCCAACTTCAGCTCCCATCCCTGAAGATAATAGTGTATGACAGCATGATCAATTACATATCACTGTCTGATTTGAGAGATATTTTCAAGGGATGGAGCTCTCATTTGACTAAATTCTTGGATGGGATTAAGTATTGGAGTCATTCTGGACACAAGAAGTTCAATGTCACAGTTGTCAGAGACGAGACCGCGCCACAGCAATCGCCGGGAGCCAGAGGGGATTGTGGTCCTCTCGTATGCCTTTGCTTGGCGCGTTTGACGACGGGAAGCACAGAGTTTTTACCTCCCACGATAGAGATAGAGCTGCAGTAGGCTTGTGGTTTCGGCATTATATGGCTAGAGCAATATATTCGAGACGCTGCTACCTGCATCCGCGTTATGAAAGTGTCCATTGTTAATTGGTAAGTCAAATGCAAGTTTTGTTAACATATATACTTCTTTGGTTTGAAAATGTTGGTTAAGTACCTAGAATTCAATAATTTGCTGTTTGTAGGTTTTAGATGTGTAGGAAGTCTTGTTTGAGCAAATGTTTGGTTTCTGCAGGTTAATCCTTAAGTGAGCTGCGTGAAATGGATGTACGGGGTCACAAAGTTGTTGATTCATTGATTCAATAATTGATAAAGAAATAAGAATTATTATTGTTTTTTGATTGTTTAATTGATTTGTAAAAGATGATTTGTAAATGTTGATTTGTTTAATTGATGTGTACATAATTTGTGTTGAAATGTAATAGTTGATTTATTGATTTTCAATCTGCTTTATGTTGAAGGCAAAAGACTATCGCAACGCGAAATGGCTATCGCAACGAGAAAATCGCAATGCGAAATGAAAATCGCAACGAGAAATCGCAATGCGATTTTCATTTCGCATTGCGATTTTCTCGTTGCGATAGCCATTTTCGCGTTGCGATAGCCATTTTCGCGTTGCGATAGTCAAATGAATGTCTAATAAGTGATAACAACTGAACAGATCATAGCAATGTTCAAACTCAAGTTACTAATACATGCCTAACTGAAAATGTTAAAAGTGCACACATAAAATACATAATGCAAGTTTTGTTAACATATACTCCTTTTGGTTTGAAAATGTTTGGTAAGTACCTAGAATTCAATAATTGTTAAAAGTTTATGCATGTTAATCCTCGTTGCTTTTTCATTTCGCATTGCGATTCTATCGTTGCGATTTGCATTTCGCATTGCGATGGTCAAATGATTGCCTTTCGCAATGCGATTCTGACTTTCGCAACGAGATAATACAGAATCGCAATGCGAGTTTCAAAGTTCGCAACAGGTTTTAGTTTCGCAAGCCAAATTTTTTGTGTATATATCTACGCAGCAGCAACAACTCATAACCTAAATCCTAAATCACAACTCATTCCATCTCCATCTATCACTCTCTGGCGACATCCGTTCCTATATCCAACGACATCCTTCCCCATCCGGCAACAGGTCTTAGTTTCGCATCTCGTTTATTTAGTTACAACCAGGAAATCATCTAATGTTGATCATGTTTGGATAGATTTGTGTTTTGGAGGGTCATGGGAGAATGTTCATGGTGTTTTACAATATGCCTTTACCCATGAATCTTCAACTAAAAATGTCATTAAAGAAGGTAACTTATGAAACCCTAATGTTACGTGTTTCAAAGAAATTGAATTTAGAGCCCTAAGTGGATTTAGGCTATCTTATCAGAGAAATGGTAAAGTTATTTGTTAACCGACAATGAAGTATTGAACGATTCATGCTTACATTAATGTTTCAAGTGATGATGTTACATTGTATGTTGTTGAACCTAGAAGTAGTATTGTTGGGTCAGTAGCGGGTAGTAATCAACTAAGTGGGTCTCAAAACCCACAGCCTTTCTCTAATCCAAATCCAAATCAACTTTCAGCACCAAATTCCGGTTTTCGTATTGACCAATTAGACGATGATGAGCCAAGAGAAAAAATTGTGAGTACTAGTCAGTATTCGAAATTTGATCTGGTCAATACCCGGACTTTGATATTGGTCAATACGGATTTTGATGATGTTCAGAAGAAGAAACAGACCCTGCGTGTAATGATTTTGATATTGGTCAATACCCGAATTTTGATGATGAAACACCCGTTGCCGAGGAAGATGTTGTGATGATAATGAGGAAGAAGTTACGACTGTGAATGAACATGTTGAACATCATTCTGTAATTCATATAATCCTGAAGAAGAAAAAGAAGAAGAAAAAGTCCCTGAAGAAAAGAAAATGCCACGGGAGTATAACTGGAATATGCCAGAATTACTTCAGCTACCGGAAGAAGAGTTGGCAAACAAAACAGTTGTTTGTTACACAAAAGTTATTCGTATCAAGAAAGATGATTATTTTGACACAAAGGAAGACTTGAAGATAGCTTTGTATATGAAATGTGTGGAAGATGGCTATCAACTAAAAGTTAACAAATCAAGCAAAGATCGTTTTGAAACAAGGTGTACGATTGACAAAAACTGTACGTGGCGTATGATTGCAAAGAGGATAAAAGATTGCGCAATGTTTCAAGTTAGGACTTTTATTGATAAACATACATGTTCAAGAACCAAGTTTTCCTCACCATAGACAGGCAAACAAAAAGGTGTTGGGTGTTTTCTGGTTGAGTTAATGTTTTGAATGGCAGGGTATATCGGGGACATGAAATTATGGACTGACATGATGCTCGGTTCAAGATTAGTATATCATATTCTCAAGCTTGGAGAGCCAAATGTTATGCCTTGGAATTGTTGAGGGGGTCGCCAGAAGCATCGTTTGCCCAACTGCCTTATTGTCACAATTTAAAGTTGAAAAATCCTGGGTCGGTAACTCATATCAAAACAGATAGAGATGGACGCTTTGAGTTGCTGTTTATCGCCATTGGTGCTGCGGTTAGTAAATCAATATAATTCTGTTGACTCATTTCTGTTAGTTACATGCATTTCACATTTAAATGATTATATTTCTTGTGTATATTATTTTGTAGATTCGTTCGTTTATTACTTGCATGCGCCCAGTTATTAGTTGACGGAGCACATTTGAAAGGTCGATACCTTGGAGTAAACTTATTAACAGTAGCCATGGATGCTAACAATGGGATATTGCCAATAGATTACGGGTTGGCAATCTGAAACCTCTGATTCATGGACATGGTTTATGGGGCATCTTAGGGATTGCATAGGTCCTATTAGCAATCTGACAATCATATCCGATAGGGCAAACTCAATTGACAACGCTGTTAGAAGGTGTTTCCCAGATGCTTTTCATGGACTTTGTGGTGTTCATTTGTATAGAAATCTAAAATCAAGGTCTGCTGGTATAAAAAAGCACAAATGGACATACTGGAAGGCTGTAAAGGCTTATCGGGAAGTGGATTTCAATAAGCATATAAACTGTTTAAGACGTGTTTTGCCTCAGTGTGCTCAAACACTAGAAGATGTCGGGTTTGAAAGATGGTCAAGAGTACATCAACTTGGAGCAAGATATGGTTTCATGACGTCTAATAGTGCAGAATCAATTAACGCTCTAAGTCGTCATTCCCGGAAATTACCCATTACTATGTTAATGGAGTTTTTTCGAGCCTCTATTCAACAGTGGTACTACAAGAAAAGAAACCATGCAGGTATTATTTCTTTGAATTCGTAACTTATCATATTTACTAAGTATTATTTATTTAAATTTACAGGAACATTGGAACATCGTGTTACACCATGGACTGAAAAAAAGAAACGAAACGTGTTGTGAAGTCAACGTCATGGAGAGTTGAACCATGTTCAAACACTTTGTTTGAAGTACTGGATAATAACTTAAATGGGCTTGTCGATCTAAATGCAAGGACGTGTAGTTGTATGAAATGGCAAACATCTGGTTATCCGTGTGGCCATGTTATAAAAGTTGCTCTTCATCTAAACCAAGACGATTCAAGCACATACGCTATGGATTGCTACACTACAGAAGTATATCGACAGACTTATGCCGAGATTGTCTACCCTATTTCACATCCTTCTGAGTGAGACATACCAGATGACTTACAAACAGTTTTGCCACCAGCCATGGACAGAAGGCTACCTGGCCGACCAAAAAGTCACGATCGTATACCGTCTAAGGGTGAAGAGAATAAGAGATCGACATGTAGTCGGTGCAAGGAAAGTAGTCATACAAGGTTGACATGTGGATCACCAGTGCCATCACAATCATCTTTTCCTCTACCAAAATATGGATCATCATCAAAATCCAAAGCTCATATGGTGTTAAGAAAAAGGCAATCAAAATCGCAATCATCTTTAAAATCCCAATCACAACTGGCTTCACCTTTTGGGACTGTTAACTTAGGTGATTTTTAAATGCAAATGTTGTATTATGTAGATTTTATGTGTGAACTTTTAACATTTTAAGTTAGGCATGTATTAGTAACTTGAGTTTGAAAATTGCTATGATATGTTCAGTTGTTATCACTTAATAGGCAATCATCTTAATGTCTATCGCAACGCGGAAATTACTATCGCAATGTGAAATAAAAATCGCAACGAGAGAATCGCAATGCGAAATGAAAATCGCAACGCTAATTTCGCAATGCGAAATGAAAATCGCAACGAGGGAATCACAATACGAAATGAAAATCGCAACGCGAATTTAATTTCGCGTTGCGATTCTCTCGTTGCGATTTTCATTTTCGCGTTGCGATTCTCTCGTTGCGATTTTCATTTCGCATTGCGATAGTACTTTTTGCCTTCAACATAATGCAGATTGAAATCAACAAAATCAACCATTACATTTCAATCAATTAAACAAGCACAAATAAGAATTATGTTAACATCAATTAAACAAATCAACTTTTCAAATCACCTTTTACAAATCAATTAAACAATCAAAAAATAAGCAATAATTATTAGAGAAAATAACACTTCTACTTGAATCAACTTTTGTAGCCATACATCATTTCACGCAGCTCACTTCTGAGATTAACCTGCATAAACCAAACATTTGCTCAAACAACACTTTCTACACATCTAAAACCTACAAACAACAAATTATTGAATTCTAGGTACTTACCAAACATTTTCAAACCACAAGCCTATAAACATACCAATTGTTTATGGACATTTTTATAACGCGGATGCAGGTAGGCAGCGTCTCGTATATATCGATCTAGCCATATAATGTCGAAACCACAAGCCTACTGCAGCTCTATCTATATCGGTGGGAGGTAGATACTTTATACTTCCTGTGATCAAACGGTCCAACGCCAAGCATAGGAGAGGACCACAATCCCCTCTGGGTCCTTTCGTTTGTTGTGGTGCGGTCTCGTCTCTGCTAACTGTAATATTGAGCTTCTTTGGCTTCTTGTTTCCAGAACGAGTCCAATAATTATCGCATCCAAGAATTTAGCCAAATAAGAGCTCCATCCCTTAATAATATCTCTTAAATCAGCCAATGATATGTAATTTATCATGTTGTCATATACTATTGCCTTAAGGGATGGGATCTAAAGCTAGACGAGAAGCCAATGGTTACGTTCCAAAACAGGGATAAACACCTGCAATCATAAGTAATAATTCATTCATTTGCGCACTTATTTATGAATACCTTAAACTCAATCTAAAATAAACACTAACCTTATCGACCTCCCACCATGCAAGATAAAGTTTAGCTTGTCCATTGCCCAACGCAAATGATTCATCTCGTTGATTCTTCAAGTGAACGTCGTTAAAAGACGTCGGCATAATTGTATATCGTGTATTTCTTTTATTTTCCTTAAGTTTCCTAATTATTAGAAGACGTGACACCCACGCATCGATATGCTGTTTTACAAAAAAGACATATTATTAACTTACATAAATTACAAAAAAATAATCAAATGAAAATATAAGAAAATATAAGACTTACCCTCCATCGAAATAGCCATTGTCTTCGACCCCTAATAATACGCCCCACCAAGACCGATCAAGCAACAAATAGATATCATCATTGAGCTTGCATATGTCAGTGAAACACCCTGGCTTCGCTCATGTAGATAAAAATCAACTGCGGTCTTAGCCCAAAGGGTGTTATCCAGAATTGTGTCCGATAGTTGTTTCCTCTCCTCTTCAGATACCGGTATGGTACTGGCCGGTAACTCATACGAGAGCCAACTTGAATCCATCATGTCCGGCACGTCAGAGGGTTTCTCAAGAATCCTACATATGACGCCATGTGAATCGGGCTCTTGAATGGTGGGAGGGACTCTTCAATGATGACAGTGGCCTCTTGAACGGTGGGAGGGGACTCTCGAGGAATGATAGGGGCCTCTTCAACGATAGGAGTGGACTCTTGAGGGATGACAGGCGATTCGGGCTTCTTCTTGCGGTGTCTTGCACTATTGGGGTATACGGAGACTTAATAGCACGTGCACGCCGTCTGATGCGTGAACTCTGTCTGCAAGAAAAACCCGACGTAAAGCATCCACCTTATCGGTCCGCTAAATAATTAAATACAAATATCAGTAAAAAGAGACATGATATTAAACAGTGAAAACAAAGATAAATATATTTCAAACTTTCAACCAAAAGACAAAACAAGACAAATACTAACTTCACAGTGTTAAAGTAAAAAGTTTAGCAGTTTTGGCAGCAACCGAAAATTTACTAAGCAATCTAAGTGAAATGGTTAATTTAAGTGAAATTACGAGTAAATTTATCATCAAGTTAAATATGAAAAATCTTAAACTTACCTCGTTGCGTAGAGTATGAACCTCATTATGCAACGATACTACCATCTCACGTAGAGCGGCAACCTCACCACGTAAAGTAGACACCTCCACACGCCATGCACCATCGTTATCAGTAGTGAACCGATCCTCACGCAAGGCATTGACCTCATCACGTAACTCCCTTGACTCATCCGTGGAGGTGGAGAATAGGGAGATAGAAGTCGTGGCATCTTTGCCGGTCGCCTATCATGAGGTGATGGTGGAGAAGAGGCTCGATGATGTGACGGGATAGGTGATGGCTCTCGTTGTAGAGGTGTATAGTCGGGTCGATCAGGTGATGGCTCTGGTGAGGTGATGGCTCTCGAAGTGGAGGAAGTGGAGGCTGCTCATCATTCGTGCCATCAAGAAAATGCTGACTAGCTTGCCACCAATCAGTGGCAAGCTCAGCCTCCGTGGGTGTCAGTCTCATTAATGGAATGTTGGCCTCCTAAAAATATAAAAACTCAAACAAAGTTAAACGTCTACTATTAATAACTTGTTTATATATGATGTATTTGTGTTAACTTACATTATTTATTGTCGCATATGGTATTAAGTCTTCCCAATCCAACAGACGTTTCCTCTTCCAGGAAATAGCCCTGGGAATATCATTTGAAAGTTTTTATTGCATGTGTCTTCATGGCGGGAAAGGCCTCGAATATCCAAATCTACAAACAATATAATAACAAACATTAGTAATTGTTAAATAATTAATTATAATTTTGAAAACATTATAGAAATTCTTACCTTAAAGGCCCAAACAAAGCCTGACAAAGTGTATTTCGACCCATCGCCCCGCAAACTTTTGCGGTCATCAAAGGCAGAGACAACTTAGTCCAGGTAGCTTTCCATATATACGAACCCCGGAAACAGATTCCATGCATTTAGGTCCTCTACCAATAATATTAGCTCCTGAGGAATAGGTTGTCTGGCCTCTCTGCCTAAAAACCGGCATACAAAAGTAGTAGAAGGCATACTCGGACAACATCGACGTCATTCATTCGAGTAAAAACCATCTTTCTTATTAAACAATTTCTTCATGTCGTCGACGTGTAAGTTCGGTTCTCTATTGACTCATCGGAAAAACCCTGGATAACCATGATGGGCGGGTGATATGACGAGTGTACGGCCTACATATCGTGTCCGAATCGTAGACCAGTGATTAAGCAGAACTCCTTCCACCCAAAACAAGTATACGTCAGTGGAAAATAAAACCATATCTCTTCCTCACCACGTTGTATACTGTCGGGTAGATCGCTAGTCATGGTCTGAAGCCACAAATGGGTCAAACTAGCATCTCCACCCGGATGCTGTACTCTCAGCCATGGCCCGAAGCAGGTTTCTTCAAACAATTTTCATTGTGCAGGTGAAAGCTTCGAAGCAATTGTAGTGGCTAGGCTAACTTTATTCTTAATGTCAATGAAGCCGAAAAAAATTTCTACAAAAAACAATAAACATACCAAGTTAGATATACCAAAAACTACACTGTCAAGATATACCAAAAACAATAAACATAAATAGTAGTTTATTCTTGAAACTAAAATTTGCAACACTGTTTGTCTTTTGGTTGAAATGAAAATCGCAACGAGATAATGAGAATCGCAACGCGGAAATGACTATCGCAACGAGAGAATCGCAACGAGAGAATCGCAACGCGAAATGACTATCGCGACCAGAGAATCGCAACGCGAAATGAAAATCGCAATGCGATTTTCATTTCGCGTTGCGATAGTTATTTCCGCGTTGCAATTTTCATTCTCGAAACTATTCTTCTTCTGCATTACTTCAACCAAAAGACAAAACAAAGACAAATACTAACTTCACAGGCTAAACAGTTTAGCAGTATTGGCAGCAACGAATGAATTTAATAAGAAATCTAAGTGAAATGGTTAATCTATTATTGAAATTACAGTAAACTTAATCAATCTCAATATGAAAAACCTAAAATAATGCAAAAATTTCAAAATAAAAAAAAAACTAACCCTCGGAGGTTGATTTTCCATTCTGAATGATTGTGAGGGATTTTTGACTGTGAATGGTTTGTGAGGGATTTCGTCGGCGATGGGGACGGAAATCTTCGGAGATGGGGACGGATTTCGCCGTAGAGATGAGAGATGGAGATGGGACTGAGTGTTGTGATTTGGGTTTGAGGTTATGAGTTGCGATTACTGTGGACGGTTCAGTTTCCGATTTATAAGAAAAAATTCGTGTTTGGAATTTGAAAAAAAAAATACGCGTTATACGAATGGCGCTATGTAAATCGCGTTGCGAAAGTCAGAATCGCGTTGCGAAAGTCAGTATCTCATTGCGATTTTGTATTATCGCATTGCGATAGTAAGTATCGCATTGCGCTAGTCAGTATCGCATTGCGATTTACTTATTCGCATTGCGAATTGGGAAAATCGCAACGACACTGTATACCATCGCAACGCGATTTCCAACTATCGCAACGCGAAATGCAACGCGAATTTGCGATAATGGAGATCGCGTTGCGAATTAGCGATCGCATTGCGATTTTGTTGGTCATTTTGGCAAATCAGGAAAAAGTTGGTTAAAATCGTATATTATAAGGCATTTTTGGTCACTGAGGCGATTTTCTCATATTGAAATGATTGGGGTTTTCATTTAGATAGTATGAAAGTATATAGAGATTTTTCCCATGGGAACAATTGAGTTTTGGTTTTAATCAAAACAATAACCATAATAATAATAATAATAATAATAATAATAAACAATTGAGTTTTGGTTGGAAACGTTTTCATTAGAAGAAGTGAATACAGAGGAGACAAGAGAAAACAATAATCAACCTTGAATGATGTGGAGAAAAAAAGCCCACAACATCAAGTGTACTGCAACTTCCAGAAATTACAGCTTATTTCATTTATCTCTTCTTTCAAGATGACCGTCTAAAACTAGTCGTTGCCCGCCATCATCAGTGGTATAAACAAAAACAAAAAGCCTCTGTACAGAAATTTATCATTTCTTTCTTGGATGCTTTATTTATATGTTTGCTTTATTTGGCCTCTGCTTAAGCATTCTGGAGGTGTCCTTGGAGCTGCATGTCAATAATTCATTAACCACTATTTAGTACTGATTACGATAATTAAACTAATTATAGAAATCAATTTACCTAATCCAACTGCTTCTGTGCTTTTCATTAACCTTAGGCGCTTACAGGATTCAACAAACATTCTGTTAAAAAAATCAATAAAATTTTGTAATAATTTCCAAAAGAAACTTTAGCAAGAGCAAATTAGTAAGTTGAGGGCAATTTGGGAACTTACGGCCATGGTACATCTCCAACCAGCATCCAATCTCCGTCCTTATCCTCGTATGTGGACACATACTCGATTCCATTCGTTTGGTCCATTTTCTTCTCATTCCAATAATTTCCTGTAGAATTAAACGAATCATGTTAATGAACAAATTACTCTTATATACCTTTTACCATTGAAAGTGGGAAATAAGAAGAAGAAAAAAATTATATACTCCATACGATAGAGTAGCTGCTTACTTATGGTGAAACGTGAGAACATGTCTTCGAGGGAAGTCAACAGCTGCTGATAACTGTTGTACATCTCGATATCAACTTTCCTTAAATATGGAGCACCGTCCACCGCCATTTTTACGTATTTGCAACTCTTCTTTGCTCTCTTTGCATGGCCTCTCCCCGGCGGCCAACCCACCACTGGCGCCCTACAACATTTTCATACACATATTAATCCCAATGAACCCTAAATTAAGTTTTGCTACTCGTCCCTTTTATTCTTTAGTAAAACAGAATTGAACCGGAAAGAAAAAAACAATTAATGATGGTTTATGAGTTTCATAACTTACTTTGAAACATGGGATTTAGCAGCTTCTCCGGCAAATCTGGGATCGACCCAACTTATTAGTCTCTATGTTGTCACCCAGCAGATCAACGGTTTCCCTAAACCCACGTTTACTGCTTGGCCTAGCTCCACCGTCCGAGTTTACTCTAGACTCCGGGTAACCCTAAAGTCAACTCGGTGGCCTCGAAGTTCAAGCCGCCGGCATCAGTTTCCGGCAAGCGTTTTCCATTCTCTGATGACATTTTCTTAAAGTTCATTTTTTTCTTTCAAAACTGGCGGTTGCTAGCTACCAGAAAACACAACATTATTTGGCCAACACTTCTGGGTTTATATAAACAACAATAACTACGTAAAAGGAGGCGAAGAATCTAACAGGCAACATAGTGGAACCATTATGAAAGGACACGTGTCGTTAGAAGGGCGGTTGTGATTTGCCCATTTAAGTAGGTGACAGCCTGACGGGAATTATGACGGGAAACGTGTGGTTGTTCGATTGTGTGAGATTTTGAGCGCTTTAAAGTTTGGGAGGTTGCCGGTCGGGGCTCACCCGGTCACTTAAAGACAGAGATTTTACGGTACAGATAATAATATAAAATTTTATTATTTAAATTATTTATGTTTATGTGTAAAAAATTTATTGTATTATATTTTCGTTTATATATTATTTATTTAATCAGGTTTGTTTCAGTTGTTTTTTTTACAGATATAATATTGTCACACTTTTAAACTTAAAGAATAACACGACTTTCAGCTATTGTTTATTATGATGGTGAAATTCGAGAAGATGAAACCGGCGTTGTTTTCGTATCAAATGAGCGTGTTAAAATACCATTCAAGAGAAACATAACTCTTGAGGAGCTGATAACGAATATTTCAAGGAAGATTCATGTTGGAAGTAGTAGAAAAATGTCGTCGTTGCAATACAGATTTCCAACATCATTGTTGCCATTAACTTATACAACGTTCAAACTTTCGAACAATGATGATGTTGAAATGATGGTTGAAGCTTAAAGTAATTATTCAAACGCCGATATTGAGATGTATGCAAATTTTGTTCAAGTGCGTGCTTTTCGGGGTCAATCATTAAGCTCCCACTATGGGTTGGTTGAACAAGTTGACAGCCCGACGACAGTAATGTGTAATGATTTTAATGCCATAATGGGGAGACATTCATCCGTAACTCCATACGATATGTACCGAGGTGGGTCGACGAACAATCTGTATGGCAACATCGCGTCCAGTTCAAGGGGAAGGCATTCATCTGCAAATCCCTTTGACCTTAATATCGAGATGTCATCGACGCAACAATCTGTGCAGTTTCTATTTGACATGATGGCTTCAAGCTCCAGGGGAGGCATTCGACTGCAAGCTTTTTCGATCTCAATGTCGATATGTCTTCCAGTTCAAGGAGAAGGCGTGCAAGTAGTAGGTTCTTCGACCTAAATGTAGAGAGCATGGAGGAACCATCATCTCCACCAGAAGAACCTCTTCGTGAGCCTGGTGCGGATGGTGCTGAGACTAGACTATTCATTCACCCAGAATCACCGTAATTCAACTCCGATGATGATGATGATGTAGATGAATTTCCAGGAAATGTGGCACAAACTGACCCTCCAGCACAATGTATGAAGCTGATTATGGTGCAATGTACGAGCCAGAATTTGCGGATATGCCTCATCTCGGTGACTATGAATATTACTCATCAATAAATAATGGTGAGTTATCTTTAGGCATGGAGTTTTCAAGCAAAGAATAAGAGATGATGGCTATAAAAAATTACAATATTCGTAATTCTGTTCAATCCAGAAGTCGATTGCTCCACGACAAAAAAAATATGTATGACATTGTGCCCGACGCGAAAACGGATGCAATTGGATGGTTCGTGTATCGAAGAGGAAGAGGAAAAACAATAGATGGGAACTAACAATATTCAACGGTCCTCACACATGTTGTGCTGGAGGGGTCAACCAAGATCATCCCAGCTTGGACTCTGAGATGATATGCCAAGCCATCATGCCCATGGTAAAAGCAAGCTCTCATATAGCTATTGCTGTGTTAATTTTAGCTATACAATCGCAGTATGAGTATATTGTCTCCTAAAAAAAAGCTTGGTTGGCAAAACAAAATGCCATTGTCAAACTTCATGGCGAATGGGATGCATCTTACAACGAACTTCCAAGTTTGTTTAGGCTGGTGCAGAGGTTGAATCATGTGACCAATTGTGGACTTCGAAACCTCCTATGCATACCATAATGATCGAGTTCTTCGCAATCGATGCCAATTCTATCGGGTTTTTTGGACTTACCCACAGTGCGTTAATGTTGTCAAATACTGTAAGCCTGTGGTCCAGATCGACGGGGCTTTCTTGTATGGAAAAGACAAACAAATTTTATTATTGGCAGTTGTCCAAGATGGCAATCGCAACATTCTTCCAGTTGCTTTTGCTCTTGTCGAAGGAGAAGATACAAATTCTTTTTCCTCCGAAATTTACGTGCACATGTTATCTCAAGGGAAAACATCTGTGTCATTTCATATCGCGGAGCTGGGATCAAATCAGCAATGGAGTCTTTGGGTCCAATGTGGCAACCACCTTTTATCCTACATAGGTATTGTCTCCGACACATTGCTGCGAACTACCATGGAATGTACAAGAAGAATGATGAGTATCAATTAATTGTGCGTATGGGTAAGTGAAACTGATGTAGTTTGTTTTCTTTCGATCCTTTTAATTTTGCAAAGAAAGCAAGTTAGTAAGTTATACATTTATTTATCAGGTTACGAACTACTTCCTCGAACGTTTGAATCAATACTTCAAGATTTGCGGGCGAAGAACGAGGAAGGATACGATTACATCAGCCTTATCGATAAAGAAATATGGACGAACGAATATGATTGGGGATATCGATATAGACACATGACAACCAACTTGGCAGAGGCAATAAATTCAACCTTAAAGGGTGCATGTCACTTACTAGTAACGACTTTGGTAAAGACTATATATTTTTGTTTGGGGGCACTTTTTGTGAAGCTCGAGGCACAAGCTCAAACCTGGATGCAAGGCGGTCATGTCTATCACCCTAGATTAGTTGTAAATCTACAGAAAAAAAATTATGCATCAAATGGAATGTCTGTAACAAGCTTCTCTAGAAGGCATGAAATGTTTCGTGTCACAGAGTTGTCGCGACCTCTTCAAGGGATTGAAGTTGTGTCGTTAAGAGTAAATCTAAGGGACAGAACGTGCGACTGCGGGTTTTTTCAAGCTCTGAAGTATTCATGCTCTCATGTGATAGCAGCTTGCTCGCATACACGTCAAGACTATAACCATTTTGTGGATCCTGTATACCTACTATCTGAAGTTTTTAAGGTATACGAATTTGAGTTCCCCCCATAGGTAATGACAAAGACCCTGATAAGGTTCAAGATTGGCGTCCGATTGTACCAAATTCGAGTTTATTGAGGGAGCGTGGTCGTTTAAAATCCAATCGAATTTATTACGATATGGATATTCGAGAAAGATCTAGACAAGACAGAAGATGTGGGCATTGTAGAAACCCATGACACACTAAAAAAACATGTTCACTTTTGTTGTCATCAAGTAACAATTGATGAGGAAATGATGTAGTTTGTTTATCAAATAATAATTCTTGTACTTTAATTTGCATTTACTTTAAGTTAATGTTATTCGATAGCCGCTGATGAAGATAAAAAAACGATACAATTATACGAGATTGGATGTTGGCGTTATATTAACGAATAATTGATATTAATGATACAATAAGTATTAAATAATAAATGATACCCAAATTACAATAACTTATATTAAATGGTACTAAACAAAAGTAAGCAAAATAAATTAACAAAAAGTCCAACAAATTTAACAAAATAAATTAAAATCAATCCAACCATATTAACGAATTAAAGTAAGTATTAAATGATAAATAATAAAAAAATTACAATAAAAAGTCCAATAAACAACTACAATAAAAAAGTACTAAATACAAATATATTAAAAAAATAAAATCTATCGATGCATGCGACGCGAATGTGTTTAGCAGGGCGGTGGCTGTCGGTCTCGAGGAGGATTTCTTCGTATCACTTGTTGTGACTCCTCGCTGTCATCATCATCGTCTTCGTCCTGAGCAGCTACATTTTGTTGATGAGGAGCTGATGACGATGAAGCACCTCCATAGAATAAGGACCCTCGAGGTGTATGACTGACTATCCCACCGGCCTGCGAAAACTAGAAAACTTATAAAACCCAGACATCGCTGAGTGTGAAAACTGAACATGAGGTGTCTGTGTTGCGGCCATAGGTGATGAGGCTGAACCCGCCAAATATCCAGCATATGAACCCCAAGTCAGATCTGCAAAACATAGACTCATAATAGGCTCCAAGAGGGGTCATAAAACTCTATGACGGTGGCAGTGGCGGGGTCATAAAACCAGGTGAAGGCGGCGACATCTGGTAATGCAAAGGCGGTGGCGGCATCATATATGTTACAATATGTAAGTCGATGGATACGCTAGCTGCTGTGAAGGTCCTGCTGGTGCTGCTGTGAAGGTCCTGCTGTTGCTGCTGTGAAGGTCCTGCTGGTGCAGCTGAGGATGAATCGGAAGCACCTGCTCTCCGTCCACAAGTCGGGGGATGATGGTGCTGTGTCGGTGAACGTCTCTGTCGACGTCGTGGAAAGGTCTACCCTCGTGCATCCTCAGGAAGCAGAAACGGTTTCCCGTTACTGTTGAACTACTCATAATAATCGTCAGCAACCATCAAGAGGTCAAGTAAAATGGGCTCTCTACGGGGAAGGCGTCGATGTTGATCCTTCCACAATACGATCCACTCATGATGCCTCACCAGCCAATCTGTATCTGTCTTGCTGCGTCTATATGTGCTATGCAACTCGTCCATATTACGAGGTGCTTCCGAAATTGGTTGAAAACAACCAAATTGTCGAAGCACGCGATCAATGGAGTGTCACTCGACGGTCACATAACAGATCAAAGGGACCATCGCCATCCAAACATCTGATGGGCCCCTCAACTCAGGCAGGATCACAGTCCTCACATCATCAATATAATATGTCACCCATTCAAACTAAAACAAATATATATAATTTTTATCAAAATTATAATCTAATTATATAACTATAATCTAAAATCGATTTTTAAACATTAAAATTCATACATGTGTGTCAGCCTTCTGATCGATTAACACCCTAATTTTTTTCTAAATCATCAGGTAGCTCCTGATGATTTTTCCTATCAGTAGACCACTTATTCAAAGAAAAAAATTTATTATACGTTGTATCAAATGATTAATATACGAAATCAGTTTTACAATTACCTCAATAGTAGTGGAAATACGAATGGGTTCTTGACAACGGGACATAAATAGGGTAATCGATACCATGCCTAAGACTGCAGCAGCAGGAGACATCTGCCGATAGCATTTCTCCTATAATCAATGGCTCGACACATCTCCCTATACAATAAAGCCAAAACTGCAAAGCCCCAACTGAGTGATCCGGGCAGATGAAAGTCGCTAAGATGTCGCAACCACATGCAGTGAACTTGGTTGCGCGATTTGTCCGGCATCAGCAACCCTCCTATCAGCTGCAGTATGCATGCTCATGCATATATTTTAACTTCATCATCAGAGGCGTCCTCACTCAACTCCCAAAAATTGGCATCTAACCAATTTAACGGTATTCGACCACCGTTAAAATTTTCCGGGACACGTCCTAGATTTTCCTGGCACAAAGTAGTCTAGGAACCCTGCGCGATCCCTGATATCACATCTCCATCCACCGAAAACCCCAGGTCCATAGCAACATCATCAAGTGTAATTGTGCACTCTCCGCACGGAAAATAGAATGTGTGGGTCTCCGGCCTCCACCGCTCTACTAAGACAGAAAAAAGGTATGGTTCTATCTTACAGTGACCCTGATATCTACCTATGTAACCGAATCCAACGTCTACTAAATACGGCAAGACACGACTAGGTATCACTAACTTAATGTTCCTAATAAAAGGATCTAATACACGGTCCTTCTCCTAAAATTAAATAATTACAAAAATTAATTCTTAATATAATAATAATGCATTAAATAAATCAACAAATTATTATTAATAATTTAAATTAAATTAAAACGTTAAAATGTTACCGTATCAGCAAAATGTCGAGATATATGATTTTCATCCAAGCGAAGTAGACCGCCTTATATTATATATCTGCAAAAAAATTATATAAGTAAAATATTAAATAAATTAAATACTTAAATAAATTAAATATAAAATATTAAAAATATAATAAAATATACCTTAAACAGATAATATAAGAATATTTGAGAGAAATTGAGAGAATTTGGTGTTATGAAAGTGATTGAAGATGACGTATTTATAGGGAGGGATTAGGATGTGAAGCGTCCGGGTAGGTGGGTAATTAAACCTAAGGCGCACCGTAGGGGGGCACCTTACTGATGCGTGGCAGATTCACAGGTAAGGCACGGCCCCTGCCCCGCGCTATACCCTACGTGGCTTAAGGCGCGTGTATCTCATGTCACCATAAGGCGCGCCTCACGTGGCGTGCCTTACCCCACGGGGCGTGCCTTACCACACGTGGCACCAAATCAGCGTTAAGCGCGCTACAGGGGGCGCCTTTCTGCAAAGGGTGTTAGATCGAGAAATATAGTTTGAACAGTGCCTGATCGAAAATATTAAATGAAAAATATTAAATGAAAAATATAATTTTTCGGGATAAACGTATGTTCTTTGACTATATTGGTCATACTTGAGGCTATTTGACCAAGCTGACAGGACTTTAACGAATATTTACCTTTTTGGCATCGTTTAATATATATTTCCCGAAGTGGCACCCTTTCGGCTGAGCTGGCGAAAGGCGCATCCCCGGGGACGCGCTTTACCCTTGTTTTCGCTGAGTTGGATGCCACGTGTGGAAGGCGCATCCTCGGGGACGCGCCTTTCGCCAGCTCGACTGCCACGTATTTTGTTTAATAATAAATATTTTATTTTTATTATTATTATAAATTAATAATATATTATGTAAAGTGTTTCGATTATAATGTAAGAATTATCAAATGTATTTTGTTAATGTGTGTTAAAGGTGGAGTGAATTATCTACATTAATATGATATAACAATATATGAAAACCAGTTTTGACTTTATTGTAGTTATAGGAAAAATGTATGAAATTATAATATTACACATATGGTTATTATTTTTTATTTTGATTATCAATCTATTAATTTTATCATTTAATTATTTAAATGTTATCAATCTAATCATCTCTTATCAATATTTAATGAAAATATTGATGCATAAGTTAATAAATTAGTATAATTACATATTTAATCTTCAAGACTTACATATTTTATGAAATTAGTCTTATTGAAAATTTAATTTAATAAATTTAATCCTCCAATCAGAACATGAAATGTGTCATCGTATACATAAATTTTTTAATAACTTTTAATTTGTTTAATTTAATATTTTCTCTACTTAGAAGGTGGAATTATTATATTTTAAAAAAATTATAACTATATATTATTATATTAAATAAATATTAAAAATATTTATGTATTTAAAAGTTAAAAAAAATTATTTAGGTGTACATACATTGACAAATTATATAAATGCAATAACATTAAATTATTAGAAACAAAAACATTCATTTAAATACAATATTAATTACATAAGAGTTAACGGTTATATGATGATAACAGAGCTGGACATTTTTTTCTATTGTGCCCGATGTTTCTACAATGCCCACATCATTTTTGTTCTGTTGACTTCTCCCGAATATCCATATCACAATGTATTCTAGTAGATTTTGGACGACCTGAGTCCCTCAATAGCAATGAATCTGGTACAATTGTAAGCCAAGTTTGAATCTCATTTGGGTCTCTTTCGTTTCCTATGGGCGGAAACTCAAATTCATATACCTTGAATACTTGTGAAAGTTGGTATACGGGATCACATAATTTTTGTAGTCCAAATGCGAATGTGAGCAAGCAACAATGACATGAGAGCATGGATATTTGAGTGCTTGAAAGAAACCACAATTGCACCACCTCTCTTGCAGATTAACTCTGAAAGAGTTAGCTCCAATCCCTTGCAGCGGACGTGGCATTTCGGTTACAAGAAACAATTCACGGGTGCGAGAAAAATTTGTAACTAACATCCCATTTGATGCAGCCACTTTTTCTGTAAATCAACTACTAGTCTTGGGTGGTAAATATGTCCGTTTTACATCCAAGTAAGAGCTTGTCCATCGAGCTTTGTAAAGAGTTGACCCAAACGAAAATAAGTCATTTTAACCAACGCCGTGAGTAAATGACGCGCCCCCTTTAAGGTTGAATTTATTGCTTCAGCCAAGTTTGTTGTCATATGACCATAGCGATACCCCCCGTCATATGCATTTGTCCACATTTCTTTGCTGATGTCCATAATGTACTCGCACCCCTTCTTATTTTTGCCAAACAGCTCTTGTAGCATCGACTCAAACCTTTGAGGTAAGAGTTCGTAACCTAAGCCATTAGGAATATGTAATAGTTAATATGAAGTATAAATAAGTAATAAGAAATTGATAGAAAAATTGGGAAAAAGTAGCATACCCATCCGCACGACTAACTGACGTTCATCGTTCTTCTTGTATTTTCCGTAATAGTTTGCAGCAATATGACGGACACAATAACGATGTTGAACATGTGGAGGTCTATACATTGTACCCAAAGAGTCCATTGCTGCTTTTATCACGGCTCATCGGTCTGAAATAATGTATACTCATTCCCTGGTGACAACATGTAAACGTAAATTTTTAAGGAAAAAAGCCCAAGACTCAGTGTCTTCTCCTTGAACGAGTGCAAACGCAACAGGAAGAATATTGCGGTTTCCATCTTGGACCACAGCCAATAATAAAACTTGCTTGTATTTCCCATACAAGAAAGTACCATCAATTTGGACAACTGGTTTACAGTACTTGACTGCATTAATACACGGAGGGTAAGTCCAAAAGACACGGTAAAATTGGCAGCGATCGCGAACCATTCGATCATTCACGTAATGATGTTGAGTTTCGAACTCAACAATTGTCTCGGGATTAAGTCTTTGCACAACATGAAACCAACTGGGCAGCTCGTTGTAAGAGGAATCTCATTCGCCATGAAGTTTGCAAATGGCATTCTGTTTTGCCAACCACGCTTTTTTATATGAGACTGTGTACCCATATTGTGACTGTATAGCAGAAATCAATACTGCAACAACTATATGAGAGCTTTGCTTCACAATGGGCATGATTGCTTGACAAATAATGTTGGAGTCCAAGTTGGGATGATCCTGGTTTATACCTGTTGCACAACATGTATGAGGACCGTTGTATCTGGTTAGTTCCCATAAGTTGTTCTTCCTCTTCCTCTTTGATACACGTACCATCCATTGACATCCGTTATCACGTTGGACGCAGTAGCAGACATATTTCTCCGTGTTAGATCGATCAACTCGGGACTTAACTGAGTTACGAATATTGTAACTCTTTATTGCCATCATTGCTTCCTCCTTCGATGCGAACTTCATTCCAATATGTAAATTACCGTCATTGACTAATGATTGAAGTCCATAGTTTCCAACATCAGGAAGATCTGGAAATTCAGGCTCATACATTACATCATAATCAGCCTCATACATATGTGCAGGAAGTTCGGCTGGTGTTGTATTTATCGGAACGTCATCCTCGTCATCATCAGAATGTACGTTAAACTGTGGTGAGTCAGGTTCAACGAATAATCCCGTTTCAGCACCATCTGCACCTGGCTCCCGAAGAGGTTCTTCTGGTGGAGATGAGGGTTCCTCCGATAATCCAATGTTGAGGTCAAATAAGTTCCCGCTTGCGTGTCCTCCCCTTGAACTTGAGGCCACTGTATCATGTGGGATGTGAATAGACTGCCGTCTCGTTGGCATTTCCATATGTAAGTCGAAAACATTGGCAGATGAATGTCTGCCCCTTGAAGTAGAAGAGATGTTGCCATATGGATTATTGGTGAAGCCACGTGGGTTGAGATCATAAGCAGTTGCAGATGAATACCTTCCTATTGAACTTGAGGGCATGGTATCTGGCGTTGGATCCGCCATTAATGATGTGAAATCATTACAGATCAGTTGTGTCGGTCTATCAACTTGATCAGTTTGATATGCAATGCCAAAGTGAGAGGAATATGAGAGACCACGAGTTGCACGAACCTCAATAAAATTGGCATACATTTCAATAAGAGATTGTGAACTCCCATATGAGCATCAACCATCATAGAAACATCATCGTTTGAAAGATGAAATGATGTATACGTGAGCGGAAAAAGTTCAGTAGGAAATCTGTACTGAAGTGAAGATAGTCTTCTCTGGCCTGCTACACGAATCTTTAACGAAATTTTTGTGATTAACTCCTCAATTGTGATGTTTTCTCTTCAAGATTAAGGGGATATAATGATCTGACTCAAAAACAACCCCTCTTCAGCTTCCTTAAATTCTCCATCATACAAACAACAGCAGAAAGATGACTCTTTTCAGAGAATTTGAGAATTTAGAGTTGGGAATTTGAGAATTTGAAAGCTTGTGAACTGAAGTTTGTTTTGAAAGTTTATAATATGTTGCATATAATAGTGTCTATAATCGGAGTACTATTCACATGAAGGTGCATTCTCGGGGGGCGCCTTCCATTATTTTGTCAGAGAATATGTTATCATTGCCCTATTATGTCACTCATGTCCCTCGGGGAAACTAGATATATCAGTACCTATTATTTCACTATTCACATGAAGGCGCGTTCCCGGGGGCGCACCTTCCATTATTTTGTCAGAGAATATGTTATCATTGCTCGGAGGGAACCGATTCCCCCAGGGGGTACCGATTCCCCCTTGTATAACGGTCGAAATATTTGAATTTACACTTAGGGAACCGATTCCCATAGGGGGTACCGATTCCCCCCACGCTCTAAATGTTTTATTAATTGTTTTCACACTAAACGTCTATATTATTTTCTCTAATTATCCCCAACGTTCAGAAGTGATTCAAGGTGTATTTAAGCAAGCTTAGAATCCATTGATCAACAACAAGAAACATCAAGCAATTAGAATCAAGAGAGAATCAAAGAGAAAGCATCAAACCTCAAGTTTGAGCATTTCAAGCCTATTTTCATTCAATATTCATTTGCTTTCAAGAACACTTATAGTCGAACCACCTAAACGCTTAATTTATTAAGTAGACTTTGGTTGACAAATTAGTCAATCGATTAACTCAACAAAAAACGTTATGTGAAGTTTGAATAAATTAGATAAAATGTATAGATAAATTGAATAAATGTGAAGTGATAAGTTGATTGTGACATGAAATTGTATGGAATGAGCATCGAGATGTTTTTACGAATAAATGTGAAGTCATAAGTTGATTTAATGTATACGTTTAATATATGTTAATGATAAAATCATATGTATGGATAAATTTAATTTCAATTTAAGTATTGTGAACTATAATTGGAATATAACTTTTAATTTCGAATACAATTGGAATATAAGTTGAAATTTAATGTTAAATTTCTAAACTATAATTTATATTTTAATTTTAAATTTCGAATAATATTATTTTTATTTTATTTTAAATTTCGAATAATATAATTTGTATTTTAAAAACATTTATCAAACATTTAATGTTAAATGTTAATAAAAAATAACAAAATATGTATGTAACAACCATGAAACATTTAAATAAAAACCAAATTACATAAAATTCTGAAATATAACTATTTAAATTACATTAAATACAACTGGATCACCGATGTCGTCTTCTCGAATGAGTTCCACATGGCGGTGGTTGTCTATTTCGTGGAGGATTTCTTCGTGGAAGTTGTTCTTCAGTCTCCTCATCTTCACTATCATCATCAGCAGCATTTTCTTCATTTGGTGTAGATGACGCTGAAGGGGCTGAAGGGCCTGTATAAAATAACGACCCTGGAGGAGTGCTAGTAACAATCCCACCGCTCCCCGGGAACTGTGAAAACTGTGGAAACATTGGCATCGATGTCTGTGATCCAGATGGAGATTGAGGTGTCTGCGGAGAAGCACCACCAGCCAAATAAGATGCATATGAACCATATGCTGGATCATTAAACATAGTCGTATATGCACCTCCATATGGTATAAAACCCTGCGGGCTAGGCATGTAACCTGGCGGGCTAGGAATGTAACCCTGCGGGCTAGGAATATAAACTGGTGGGCTTGGCATATGAAGTGGAGGGCTGGGCATGTACCCCTGTGGCATCGACGGATAAGGATGTTGTGGTGGGACTGATGCAGAACCGGTAGCGCCTTCTCTCCGTCCACACGTCGGGGGACGATGATATTGAGACGGTTGACGTCTTTCTCGGCGCCTAGGAATGTTAACCCCTCGTGCTTCCGCCGAAAGTAGAAACGGCTTCCATTTTCATTAAACCAATCCATATAGTTATCCGTAACCATATGACCAGTTTCAGCGTAATATTGTCGAGGGGCCAACAGTGTATATCGGTTCTCCCAAAGCGCAATCCAATCTCTGTGTCTCACCACCCAGTTAACATCTTTTTTCCTCGTCTATCTATTATGCACGTCGTCTAAATTCCTAGTGCTCCAGGAATATATGCGTACAACTATACTGACGGAGCACGCGATTAACTATATGCCACTCAATAATAGCATAACATATAAGAGGTATAACCGATATCCATACCTCTAATGACCCACTAAGGTGGGGTGGGATGCAAGCTTTCACTTCATCGCTCGCATAAGGTATCCACTGAAACTGAAATATAATATACAATTCAAATAAATAAATATTCTAATTATATCTAGCATTTTAAATTAAATATTAATAATTAAACAAATTTAAAACATACCTCAGACCCAGCTTTTGTATCAATAAGTAAACGAATTCCTCTAACCCAGTAGGTATACTTTTATGGCCCTTTCTTTTCATCGACCTATAAAATATATATAAACTAAATATCACCCTATTTAATTGAAAATATTTAAATCAAAATTTAGTTCAAAAATTACCTCAACAATAAGGGGAATACGTATGGTTCATTCACGATCGGACATAAGAAAGGCATGCGGAACCACGCCCATGATTGTAGAAGCAGAAGACATCCACCGATAGCAGTTTTCTTATAATTCATCGCCCGACACATTTCTCTAAAGAGAAATGCCAAAACTGCAGCGCCCCAACTATATCTTCCAGCTTCATCAAAATCGATCAGATGCCGCAACCACATACAATGCACCTGGTTGCGAGATTTGTCGGGCATCAATATTCCTCCAATTATTCGTAGAATATATGCCCGAGCACATGCCTTTGCTTGATCCTCTGAAGCATTTTCATTTAAAACCTCAAAATTAGCTTTCAACCAAGATAAAGCTATTCTACCTCCATTAAACTCTAGCGGAGCAGCTCTAAGATAATCAATGCACATTGATTGCCAATCACCATCCGCCATACCACACATCATATTTCCGTCGACGGGAAGCCCCAGATGCATAGAGACATCCTCCAATACGATAGGTTAGAGTTTGCAACCGCCTATAATTGTTGCAATATACTCGAACCCGGCAGAAGCCAAATATGGCAAAATACGTTCCGGTGTCGTATACGTGGATTTTAATAAAAGACTCTAAAATACGATCAGTATCCTAAATAATATACATTATAAAAATAAAAATTAATATAAATTCATAATAACTTTAAAATAAAATAATTTAATATTAACATTAATTATAAAAATAATTACAATATCGCTAAAATGTCTGGAGATATGATCATATCCAATCGCAACAGCATTTCGTTTTCCATTATAACTGTAGACAAAACAATATAATTAGCAAAAATTAATAATTCTAAATAATAATAATTATATAATATTATTTTAATAAAAAAATATTTACATAAATTATTAATATAAAAATATAACTATTTAAAAAATACTAACATAAAATAATTCTTACCACTAATAACAAATTTAAAACTCAAATAGTTGGAGAATTTGAGTTATATAAGAGAGGAGAATATGATTTTGGTGAATGAGGGAGGGTTGAGGGGGTTTATATAGGGGATGAGGGGGGTAGTTAGGGAAAACGGATGGGGGCATTTATGACATTTAATGGAAGACAGGTCCCCGGGGATACACTTTCTACACGTGGCAGTCGAGGCTGGCGAAAGGCGCGCCCGGGGATGCGCCTTCCACACGTGGCATCCAACTCAGCGAAAACAGGGTAAAGCGCGTCCCGGGGACGCGCCTTTCGCCAGCTCAACCGAAAGGGTGCCACTTCGGAAATATATTAAACGATGCCAAAAAAGTAAATATTCGTTAAAGTCGTGTCAGTTGGTCAAATAGCCGATACTTGAGCGGTATTTTAACTTACATTTAATTCAAATATATTTTTTCTAACTATCGTTTAGGATAATTTTCTAAGATTTGACAATTAAGAGATTATTCTTTTACCATCATTTCTTTATTTCCCAACAAATAATATTTTTCTCTTAACCATTTTTAATGTTCTTTTACCATTACTAAACCTCGAAGATATCATTGCTTCACTACTTTTGCACTTTATGCATTGTTTTTTTTACTATGTTTCGAAGAGATATAATAAATATAAAATAGAGGCGATCGATCAATCTGATCGTGAATAAATGTTTACTATTCAATAGTTTATAAAGTCAAAATATTACGGATAATATATTTTTAACACTCTTAAATTGGAGCATGGATTCAAGAAATTATAATTCAAAATAGTTTTAGAAAATTATAATAACAAATAATTGAAAACATAGAAGGTTTGAAATGGTATAATATCGTGGACCCACAAGGGAAGATGCATGTGATAAAAAATACGCTTAATAGAGGTAATTAAAGGTGCAGAATCAAAGAGCATGAGAATGATGGGACCCATAGTTCTTGGAGTAAAAGTCAACTTACGTGATAGAAGACCATCCCCTCTGGTCCCATTTCTTCCAATGTGATCATGTTTCTTTGTCGGTAATTAAACTCCCCGTTTTCTTTTCTTTCCTTTACAACTTTTCAATTACTATTTCAATTAATGAGGAATTTAAAAATATTTTTGAGAGTATCTCCTAATTATTAATAATAAATTATTATATGTGATGAATACAAATAACTAAATGAGTATGTACTCACCCTGAACAAGCCTTATATCTATAACTTATTCCAACACAAGCTCAAAAAATGTATACGTGTTTAATTTGATTAAATGTTGAAATTACGATTGATTACTAGAAGTGGTTAATATAAAAATACTAACTTTTTTAAGGGAGTCAAATAAATTATTATTATGTTGAAATAGGGGTAAATCAACATTCGTCATGAATTAGTTGTGTCGAACATTTTTAATATATAACTAATAATTAATCGTTAAATTATAAAATATTATAATTTAATCCTCAAATTATTAAAAATTCTAAAAGTTTTAATAAAAAGTAGAAGAAATTGAGTATCCTTAAAAAAAGAAAGAAATTGGTAAAACTAAATAAATTTAGAATTTAGAATATATGTATATTTCATGTTTTAACAGATTGGTTTATCTTTTATTGTTAATTTGAAAACTTCTTTTACTAATTTTTATTACTCAACAGAAAAGAGAGGGCACCATTTCTTATTTTCTTCCCTAACTTCAATTCCTTTACTAACTTCAATCCAGACATGAGCTAAAGTGGAAATGAACTGAATTACTTTATTATTGTCCTTTAAAAAAATATTTATATTGTATATATGATATTAGATATGATGTTCATTATCATAAAGAGAAAAGGGGATGAGAGACAAATTCAACATCATGATTGGGTAGAGAAAGTGCATTATTTCATTATTCGACCATAAACCTTTATTTTATGCTAAATTATGTTTATTTTCATGGATCACTCCATGTTGTTAGTAGACAACAAGAGGTATGGGATCGTTTAAAAATATTCCAAAATATTCTTAAGAGTTTGATTTGGAAAGCAAAGAGATTGAAAGAGAATCAACGAGATAACTTGGAATAGGGGATTGGTTCGGCCTCCCGATATTTCCTATTATCAACTAATTTCAAAATATCTCTTTCCCTTTCAACAAATCCAATCAAACTTGGAATAGATTGACACCACCGTTAAAAATGATTCCTTGCAAGGTGATCAGAAGTTCAAATTCTGTCGTTTGCTTATTAAGTAAATTAGGTTGGGAGAGTCGTCCCATAATAGGTCTTTGCAAAATTCAATCTGGATTAATGGTCAATAAATCAAATACTAGTGATTAATTAAAAAAAAATTCCGTATTCACATATTATATATATATATATATATATAATATACACATATGCAATGAGAGAGATCATAAATGCGAAAAGAATAAGATAACATGAGTTTTCATTTGAAATCTCTGAGGCTTGCCTTCGTTGTGTCAATAATATTTGACTTAATGACCTTCAGGTTCAGCCAGCGACTTCTTCTTATATTCGACCAACAGCTTTGCCTGGCTTTGGAATTTTATTATCTCAACGGGCCTTTTTTTTTTGGAATTTAACTCTTATATAATTCAATTAGTTCAAGTGGAACTTTATTTTCTTGTTAATATGATTTATGTCAATAATTTAAGTTTTGTCATCTATAAATTGTTTAATTTCTTTCATGGTTCGTTTGAAAAATAATATTCCATCACATTGCCGTTTTATAATCGTGTTCGGAGTATGAATTTTATTTTGTTGACCTTGAATTATTAATCAATAAAATTTATATTTTTTCCCTTAACATACAATATTTGTGTCCTCATAAAATGTTTTCATCTATACCCTACATTACGTATCCTCTAAAAGTATTGTTATTTTCACTACATATCTTTTGAAAATATTGTTCTCATCCACTTCCAGACTATATTGACCACATGCCTCCATCTAACATTTCTTTCGGTTTACATCTATATTCACTTCTCTTTAATCATGCTATGGAGGAATCTCCCTCGGTTTTAGACTTTTCTCTTGTATCTATTCTCCACAACTCTTGGCCGCCTAATCAATGTCTCTCCGCTCACATCTCATATCAATTGACATTGAACGCTCATATTTCTAGTATTCATGGTGTTCGAACCCTAGACTACTATGAATAATAATAATTCATTTCCCATCGAAATCACTCGATTCGTACATTTACGAATATTTTTTTAATTATTTACGAACATGTATATATAGTTATATTTTTGAACATTCATGAATATGTTCATATTTATGTTTACGGATATTAAACAAACATACAATTTTAAAATTCTTAACGATATAAACATACTTAAAAATAAACAAATGAATTTGAACAAACATCTATTCAATTTCATATAAGCGTAGTTAATTTACAACCTAAATTGTAAAGTATAAAATCATATTCAAATAATAAAATAGTAACAATTCTTAATTATATTAATTCAAAAGTGATCTCAAAACACGAAATAACAGTTTCATATTCATGATGTGGAAGCAAATAATGTTTCCTATCAATTAGGGGTTCTAATCATCCCAAACACACTTTAGCAAAAAAGATACATCAAAACATCATATAACAACCTAAGAAAAGTACATTTCAAGTACCTTATTAATTAATGTGACACGAAGCAAGACATATTGTCTCCTTAATTAATAAAAAGGGACTTATAGCCATCATTAACATTAATTTTAACAAAGTACAGTATCAAAGAAACTTGGGTCAAGTAATTCTTGAACTTGGGCATTAATTCTTGCATGGGGCCATCTCTAGTTACTCCTTTAAAGCTCCGCTGAGAGCTTCCCCTGCTTGCAGCACTTCGAATCCCTTCACATCTCCCTTTTTCATGATCCTTAGTCTTTTGCATGATTCAATGAACATTCTGTATATAAATTTATTAATTATTCGTTGACACCAAAAGTTTTACCATAAAAATAAACAAATGTTTCTCTAACATGAATTTAAGGTTTTGTATTTAAAAATTTAACTTACAAGTATTCGAAGGTTACATATCATTTTTAAATTAAGTAAATCAAATTTAATTTAAGCTTAAATAAAGTATTTGCAACATCACAAAAGGAAATATAGGTAATTTAAGTTGATAGTAGCTGAGGGTTTATCATTTGAGGGCAATATCGTTGTCAAAACCGACGTATTATATGAACTTTGCCGATGTCGGTGAATATTAGTCCAACCTAGTGGAATCCAATTATTACGGTGTGGATAAGAACCATTTTAATACAATATATTTAAAATTTTTAAAAATAAAATAGAATATTTGACTATAATTAATTAAATTTATTTGGTGTATCTCTTAAAAAAGTGTGGTAAAAAAAATTAAAACATTCATTTTAAGTATGAGTCTAAAAAAATTAAAAATAACTTTTGTTTTATTATTTTACATTTAAATAAAAAAATCAGTTTAAACAACAATAAAAAAGTAACCCTAGATACTAATATTATTCCGTGATAATGAATCAAACAATAATATTCTTTATTTATTAATTAATTATACTAAAAGTTCCTAAATTATTACTCTTTTCCAAATTAGTCTCTAAACTTTTGATATTCACTTTATCCTTAAACTATGAAGCTCGTTCTAAATGGTCTCCGAATTTTTTAAAGTTCCAAATCCATCCCCAAACTATGATTCTTATTCTATATTAGTTCCCAAACTTTTGAATATTCCAATTTCGCTCTCAAACTTTTAAATGGTTTTGGGAAACATTATTGGAATGTTTAAAAGTTTGAGGATCAATTTAGGGTGAGAGTTATAATTTTGAGATGAAATTGAAATGTTAAAAAATTTAGAGACTAATTTAAGATGAGTTTTGTTCTCCTTAAACGTCTCAAGATTAAGCAACTATATCTATATGAGTGTGCACGTAAAATTTCTGAATATATCATATATTAGAATCCCTTCATACTACTTACAAAATGTGACATGGGTCTAAAAATAAAAGATAGCGATAAATAGAGTATAATCACTAATTAAAATTTTGAAATTAAAATTAATTGTGAAAATGTAGTGGTAGTTGGAAGAACAGACTTACTCCCAGGGAACATCTCCTGCTAACATCCAGTCTCCATCTTTGTCTTCGTATATGGGAACGAATTCACAGCTGTCTGCATCCCTTAACGCCTCTCCTGTTATCATTCATATTCCAAAATCAATTAAACCAAACCCCCTCTCCTTTCTTAATTTAAAGTTGGTTGATGAAAACAGAAACTCACCAAAGAGCTTCTCCAATGCAGTAGCAAGACGAGAGTAGCCTTTGTGCAATGCTAGATCAATTTTGCGGAGAAAAGGAGCACCGTCCATGCTAACTTTGACGTAAAACTTCGATGTTTTAGACCCATCTTTATCGCCCAAACTCTTGTTTTTCCGATACGAGCAGACTGGCGGCCACCCCACCACTTGACTCTTCCCATTGCTCTTCTCATTTTCATCCTCCTCCGAAATCTCCCAGAATAACCTCTTCTTGTCTCTTTTTTCGATCCCACCGTCCCCGGGGAGACCCAACCTCAGCTCCGTGATCTCGAATCCCAGACCTTCCTTACCCATTTTTCTCTTCTGTGGGTTGAAAAGGTGATATATTGGTTTGTTTGTAGCAAATTAATAAGAAATGTGAAATGAAAGACTAGTTTTTATACGAAGGAAGGGAAATAGTGGGAGGGATACCAGGTCAACTTAATATGGCTAGGTGGTCGGTCACATGAGAGGCAAAAGTGGGGGACTTTACCGGCACCATAAGTTGGCCATGGGGACATGATCAAAGGGTTGTCTAATTTCAGGGATGTTATTCGATTTGGTGGGAAATCATAGTGGCCATTTGATTTCCTGATTTTGGAACAAGTCCATGTGATACCATATCATGCCCTTCTTTTTGCCAATAAATTATTGAAAGACCGCCCAAAAAAAAACACCATGATATGGGGCAACTATGTTTTCTATGTATACCCATCTATTGTAATGCTGAGTACCATTCATACCCGCTGATTTATTTACAAATTCCATCGGTAATTTTTTTATACATATAAACAATATTCAAGATCAATTTTTTTTATCTTAATGTCAACTATGATTAATGTAATGTTTCTTCATTATAAAAAAAACATAAATCACCATATAAAAAGGATAGGGATTTCCCCCCTTAAAGTGATAATTAACTTTTACAGTTTAAATGATTCATATGGTAAAATATAACACCCACAATTTAAAACTTAAAATTTTCAACGTGCTGAAGATACTAAATTTTTTTTTTATCCATATTATTATTATCCTTATTATTATTAATATTATTATTATCATTATTATTATTATTATTATTATTATTATTATTAATTTATATTAAATATATTAAATACATAATAATAATTACAGACCCATTACATTTGGACCGGCCCAGTTACAAACCAACCAGAACCGGTCCAGATCCAACCAGAAACCCTAAATATTTGGATTTCCAGTTAGGGTTTCCTAACCCTAATCTAACCAGCCGCCTCAGCTCATAGCCGTTGGATCTGGCAAGATCCAACGGTCCAAATGGCTCCAGAGAGGAACCCTAGGGTTTGATACCCTAGGGCCACGCGGCGCCGCCCAGCTCCACGCGGCTGCCGACAGTCTTCTCGCCGCCTCCGCCGCTGCCAGTCCCAACCGAAGACTCCAGAAGATAAAATGGCAGCCGTCCACGCCATGGCTACTCGGTGAGTCACCACTGGTAGTCCGGTGACTCACCGAGAGCCCTTCTTCGGACCGGTCCGACGGCTACAATGGTGGTGGCTATAAAAGCCACCACCCCACCTGCGAAGAAAAAAAAAAAAGAGAAGAGACAGAAACCAGAGAAAAAACAGAGAAACGGAGAGAAAAGAAAAAACAAAGAAAGAAAAAAAAACAACAACAACTACCAACGATCCCAGTCCACAACAACAGAGCAAAAATAGAAGGAAAAAGAGAGGAAAGAAGCTTACCAAGGAAGCCTTGACCAACACCGGAATCATTAAACATCGCCGGAGAACCAAAAATACGAAGGTATTTTCATAGATTTACTCCGATTTGGAGTCTTTTTGGGAAAACAAAAGTTGGATTCGGGCTCAGGGTGTCTAGATCTATGTTTTAGGTGAATTTGGGGAATTTCCGACCACCGGCGGCGGTGGTCGGCGGCAGAACTCGCGGCGGCAGACGGCTGCCGGATTCCCTCCGGTGAGGGAATCTAGAGAGAGGCCAGAGAGAATTCTGGCTCTCTCTCTCTCTCTCGGTTTAAGAAAGAAGAAAAAAAAAGAGAAATGAAATGGCTGGCCCTTCGGGCCAGCCGATTTGGACTCTTATAGTCCTTCCCGAACGACGTCGTTTCGGGAAGGACTATGTGCGTAATTATGAAAAAGTTAAATCCCTTCCGCAGTCCTTCGTATTTATAAATTTTACATTTTGGTCACTAAACTGAATTTATAATAATTTTAATTTAGTCTTTGAATTTTAATTTTATTCATTTTAGTCCTTTTTATTAAAATAATATATTTAGGATAAATGACAGATTCAATCCCTTAATTTAAATAAATAATTTTTTAATCCCTAGTTCATATTTTTAATTTATTCTATTATAAAATTTGGATTTTAAATAATTTCCTTTTGGTCACTAAATTATTAAATTAGAAAATAAAATATTTAAACCCTATAATTTCAATTAATTAGTAATTAGTAAGTAGTTTTATTTTTATAATTTAGTTATTCATTTTATATGTCTTCATTTATTTTATTGTTTTTAAATATATTGCTTTAGTAATATTTTATTTTATTATTGTTAAACATTTTTATATATTCATAAATAAACATATAATAAATAGTATTTTTTTTAAATATTTATTTTTAATATCGAAGAAAATGACAGTCTTAATACAACTAGATGTCCTATTCTGATATTTTAAAATTAAAAAGTAAGCAATATTATTTAAATTAATATTTATCAATATCAAAGAAAAGAGCTGTCTTAAGGCACCTAGAAGTTCTTTTCGGATATTTTTAAATAAATAAATATTTTTATATAATTTTGAAATAATAGGATTATAAATTAAATATATTTTTGAATTTTTAAATTTTAATAATAGAAACAATTTATAATTAAAAAGTACCAATTTTGGGCGTTGTAGGGGTGCTAATCCTTCCCTAAACGTAACCGACCACGAATCCCTTTTTATTATTAAAAAGAACGAATTTTTGGTTATAAAACGCAGATCAGTGCATCTTTTAAATAATGTTTTCTTAAAAACTTTTTTTTAAAAGATAATTTTTAGGTATTCGACCTACCTGACCCAAAAGGCCGATGGCGACTCTCAAATTATTTTCAAAATTATTTATTCACATCAATTTCCCCGCCAAAATAAATATTTCGTGCCCGGACCAAAACCGGTTACGACAGCTTGGCGACTCTGCTGGGGATCTGGTCAAACTTTTAAAAATCAATTATAAATTGTCTCTATTAATTAAAAATTAAAAGTTCATATATTTAATTTTTAATTCTTTCTTTTCAAATATTTTATTTATTTATTATTTTTATAATATTTATATGTTTTATTTTATTTGTAAGTATTTTATTTATTTCAGTATTTATTTTTCTGTCAAAGGTTTGAACATTTCTCCTCACACACAACACTTGCATTGCATAACATAAAGCTCTATAATTGAGTTGTCCCTTTTAAGTGGGAGTGAAAGCGACGTCTTCGTGAGAATTTATTCTCCGTGTCAGACCTAGCAAGTAACTTCCGGGGTTCATATGCTCTATGTCTTCGTGAGAATTTATTCTCTGTGTCAGGCATAGAGAAATGTATCCCCTCGAATTGAACTCGATCCACTTTAGTCTGTGATGGACTAGGATTGAGGGTTAGCAACCCAAGGGGGCACTAACAAGGACAATTCGGGTACCTTTATTCTTAGATCTGAAGCCTTGCATATAAAAAACCTTAGAAACTCTTCCGATCAGAAGTCATGCCAAAATTTTGTCCAAAATAGGTGTACACACAGGAGAAATGAATTCTAACTTTCCTGTTAATTTATTTATTGTTTAAATTACATGTTTATTTAAATTATTTAAATTCAGAAAAACATGTTTAAATAAAGAATATTTATATTATTAAATTTTCTTTATTATGTAAACTAATTTATTTTCTTTTTTCTGTGTTCTTTATTTTTCTGTTTGCATAGCATCATACAGGATAAAAGACATTGATCCTTGTGTTAATTGTCTCATTGGAAAGCCTTCATCTATGGATAAAAAGTGTTCAAGTCAAATAATTCTAAACTCAGAAGTAAGACAGTGGGCTGAGAATTTACAAAGACAAGAAGGAGACAGTCTGCAGGATGATTATGTATCTGACTTGGCCAGTTATGCTTCAGTTTCACTAAAAAGAAATGATATGCAAGATTTGCGAAGCATTTGGGAAAGTTGGGATTCAAACAAAAAATTGCAGTTTTATCAGATTTACGGAGACATCCCATATTTGCTCTATGTAGAAGTTGATGATGAATTACTCCGAGCCCTAATTCAATTCTGGAATCCAGGGTACAATTACTTCACTCTCAATAAGGAAGACTTGGTCCCTACTATTGAAGAATACACAACTTTGCTACATATCGAAGGGGCTTTGGATAATCGAATCTATTCAAAGTCAATTAAAACTCAACCCTTTCGAGTTAAATTAGCAAAGATTGCCGGGGTACGAGAAGAATGGGTAGCAGCCCGTACAAAACAAAAAGGCGAAAGCGAAGGCATTGCTTGGACCAACATTAAAGAGCTTATTCAGAGTCATCCAGATATTAAAGTACGATTCGATTTATTTGCTCTGAGTATATATGGTATGGTCATCTTCCCAAGAGTATTGGGATATATTGAAGCTGCAGTGGTAGACTTGTTTGAACAGCTACCGAAGAAGATTAATCCTGTTTCTGCAATCCTAGCAGAGACCTTCAGATCGTTAAATTCTTGTAGAAGACTAGGAGGTGGACGATTCTCAGGGTGTACTCAGTTGTTATATGTGTGGATCCGTAGTCATTTCTGGAGAACAGAAAAGATTTCATACCGACGTTTTAATACGGATTATTCACCATTAAAGGAATTTCTGGAGCAGGAATGGCCTAAAGAAATTAAGAAAGATATGTGGATTAATGCCTTTCGAAATCTGCAAAGCAATGACATTGTTTGGCGAGCTCCGTGGCAAATACAAAGGGAATTCATTTACAAATGTGGTAATTACAACTGGATAATGTTGCTCGGATTATGGGGAGGAATTGGATATGCACCACTTCTGGTTATAAGACAGTATGAAGGTCGTCAATTTGTACCTGTCACTGCTGGACTACAGTCATCTGAGTTCGCATTCCACAGCAAAAATTATAAAAGAAATATCATGGAAGCCGTTACAGCTTGGAAAACAACTTTTTGTATTAGAGCTAAAGCAGCAAAAGAAATGCTAACTCCTGATTATGAAGATTGGAGATCTGTTAGAAAAAACGAAAATATTCCTCTACCAGATCAAAATGAGGATATTTCTATGGAAGATCGCATTAAGGTGGTTCCATCAGAGATTGAAATCTTGAGAGCTGAGTTTGAAGCAGAAAGAGATGGCTGGTCGAAAGAGTTAGAGCAAATGAGACAAGATAAAGTTATGTTGGGGGTTGACATTGACTTTCATTCATCACAATGTGCAATGTTGAGAAAAGATAAAGAAAAAGGTGAGGATGAGTACAGAGCCTTACAGAAAAATTACCAGGAGTTATATAAATCCCGAAAATCATCAGGACCCAGCCAATCGACGGTACAAATGACCAGAGAATTGAACATTGAGAAAAGACGAGTTGAAGATCTGAAAGGAAAGAATAATCGTCTACTCAAAAGCCTGGAAAAAGGAAAGCAAAAAATGGAAGATTTCGAGGTCGACAGAAGAGAGCGAATTATAAAACACAAGGCTGAACACCGTGAGATCATGAATGAAATGCAAAAAGAAAGAGATCGAGCCAAAGATTTAGAAGAGATGAAGAATGACATCTTTGTTAAATTTGAAAGCGAGAAAAGTATCATGTTCAAGGGATTTGAATCTGAAATGAACCAGTTGATTGCTGAGCTTGAAGTCAGAGGCCAAAAGATGGAAGAATCCAATGTTGAAAAAAAAATGGGAGTTAGAAAGAAAAAATTTCAATACCAGACTTGAGGTAGAGCAGGAAGTAGCTAGCAATTGGATGCAAAGATGCAGAAACAAAGATGTTCAAATCCAGAAGCTTAATCAAAGAACGCAAGAAGCACGAACAAAACTTGAAGAGGATCTGGATCAGTCTAGAAACAAAAACTCAGAGTTTAATGCTTACATTTTGCAACTTGAAGAATCATTGTTTCAAGAAAAGGTTCATCTAGGACCTAATGATCTCAAAGAAAGTAATGAGGAAAATGCTTCACTGCGGAGACGCATTAGAGATCTTGAAAAAATTTTGCACAATTGTCAAGTCAGAGTCACTGAGTTAGAGCAAACTCTTGAAGGAACAACTGAACGATGGCAAAAGTCAACTGAGTTCTATGTCGAAAGAAGTGAAGAAAGAAGCAATATGGTGTTCGAGGCCATGGTACAAATGAGTGAGGTTGCCAGATATGTTGGGGAACTAGCTGTTGAAGCCGAAATAATTGAGCATCAAGTTGATCCAATTTCTAAGTATGGAAAGAAGGTGTCATGGTTAATGAAAGAAATTATAGAGCTTAATAGGAAAGCTACGCCTTATCTGTAGTTATGAACTATTATAAAGAAACTTTTGTATGCCGATGAAAGTTGTTCTATGACAGTTAACCTTTTGGGATCAATGTTTTTACATACATGCATTTTGCATACATTCATCATTCATTTCATAATTTTCACTATGAATTATTTTATTAAGTTAAAATTCATCAATTAAAATTTGAAAAAATAATATTAAAAGATTTTTCAATCGAAGTTACTCTGGCCAAAAGAGAAATACTACATCACTACAGTACTAGACAAGCTACTAAGAGAATTATGGAGGATAAAATACAGCGTATTGAGGAACAGCATCATAAAGAACAAGAAGAAATGAGAATGAAGTTGGAAAAAATTGAAGCCAGTATTGCAAATTCACAAGACAGTATGATGAAGAAGATAGAGGACATGTTTAAAAGGCAGGCTATCAGTGGAAAAATGTATGAAAATCCTGTATCTTTCGACCAAGAACCCATATATCCTCTAGGTTTTTCACCAGAACCAATTTATCACTCTGGTACTACCCCTATACAAATCAATGCTCGTACATCTGCATTACAAGAAGCTAAACCACATGAAGATCAACAAGTGGATCCCACATCTTCAAGCAAAAATCCGCTTATAGATGTGAAAGTAGGGGATCTTAATACTGATCAGTTGATCCCAGATTTGAATGAGCTAAATGAGAAACAAAAAGTAAATGAAGAACTGACCAGACAGATCAAGAGCTTAGAAGAGCGAATGAAATCCGTGGAAATAACTGAATCATTCTATGGATTTGATGCTAGTGAGTTGAGTTTGGTTCCAGACCTAATCCTCCCTATCAAGTTCAAAGCTCCCGAATTTGATAAATATAACGGTACTACATGCCCTTCATCCCACATTACTATGTTTTGTCGAAGAATGGCAGGATATGTGAAGGATGAAAAATTGTTAATTCACTGCTTCCAGGATAGTTTGACAGGACCGGCTTTAAAATGGTATACTCAATTGACCAAAGCCAACATTAGATCCTGGAAAAATTTGGCTAAAGCATTTTTAGAGCAGTACCGCCATGTGACAGACATGGTCCCTGATAGATGGACTCTCCAAAACCTGGAGAAAAAGAATAATGAAACATTCAGACAGTATGCCCAGAGATGGCGTGACACTGCGGCCCAAGTTCAACCACCTTTGTCAGAAAAAGAGGCCACAGTGATGTTTGTCCATACATTGAAGGCTCCTTATTTAAACCATCTAATGGGGAATGCAACCAGAAATTTTGCGGATTTGGTCATTTCTGGAGAATTAATTGAAAATGTCTTGAAAAGTGGCAAGATTGAATCGAATGATGGGTCTAGTTCCAAAAGACCTACATACCGGAAAAAGGAGAATGAGGTCAACAATGCCAATTCTTACAGCAAAGATTCATCGAAAAGTGTTACAATAACCCAGCCAAGGGTTAAGAAAGAGGAAACAAACAATAATCGAGCAGAGTCCAGAGGATCTCGAAAGGAAAATGAAAGGTTGTCTTTTACACCTTTACCAGTACCATATGCAGAGATCTATGATTCGCTGTTAAAAGCAGATGTTATAAGGCCCTATCCTTTGGTTCCCATGCAACCACCATTCCCTCCTTGGTATGATACAAAGGCACACTGTGTTTACCATGAAGGAATTACAGGACATTCTATTGAAAACTGTCTAGCATTCAAAAGGGTGGTTCAAAATTTAATCAACACTGGGAAGTTGGAATTCAATACACCATCCGCATCAAGTCATCCATTGCCAAATCATGGAGATAAAAACGTGAATGCAATTCAGGAAGAGAACAGAAAGAAAGTAAAGACTGACATTTCTGAAATTAAATCTCCGTTTGTTTGGATATTTCAACAACTTTCTTTAGCCGGTATAATTCCACAACAATTCAGGCCAAAGCAGAATGAAGGCAAGAATTATTGTGAATATCATCAGGAGAAAGGGCATAAAATTCAACTATGTCCTAAGTTTAGAAATTTGGTGCAAAAATTGATGAACAACAGAGAAATAGAATTCTTTGAAGAAGAACCCGGGAAAAAAGAAGATGATGTTTGCTCATCAGAGGATTCTAAATCAAATCAAAGAATAAATGATCCTGTGATCATTAATGTGAAATCATCCACGGTGATTCCTGCACCAATAAGGCCAAAAGTTGTTATTACCACTCCTCTACCATTTCCATATAAAGATACCCGTAGGGTACCTTGGAATTATACTACCAATGTTTCAATGGTAGGAGGACCTGTTTCTTTAGAAAAAACAGAAGAGAAAATACAGAGTTTGAGTACTACATTGACGTCTGAAGCAGTGAGCGAGGTCGGTTTCTTTACAAGAAGTGGGAGATGTTACTCTCCCGAAACATCCAATGCTTCAGAACAAGTGAAAACAAAAGGAAAAGCCATGGCAATACCTCAGAAGGTATTTGAGGATGAATCCCTTCCAGCATTCAATGAACCTGTGACAGAAAAACAAGCTCAAGAATTTTTGAAATTCTTGAAACATAGTGAGTATAGTGTGGTTGAACAACTACACAAACAACAGGCGAGAATTTCTATTCTTGATCTTTTGATGAATTCAGAAGCGCATAGGAATGCTTTGATGAAAATCCTCAATCAAACATTTATCCCCGAAGATATATCCCTCAATAAACTTGACAGAATTGTGGGACATATAGCCGCTGACAATTACATAACATTCACAGACGATGAAATACCAGAAGGCGGAATGGGGTCAGTAAAAGCTTTGAACATCACGACACATTGTCATGGTCATGTGTTGCCAGGAGTATTGATTGACAATGGATCCGCTCTCAACTTGATGCCCTTAGTTACACTTCAAAGAATGCCTCTGGATCAATCACACATGAAGAGTTATCAGAATGTGGTACGAGCATTTGATGGTACTCAAAAAGAAGTGCTTGGGAAAATGGAAATACCGTTGTTAATTGGCCCAGTCATGTACAATATTGACTTCGTGGTTATGGACATCCACCCCACATATAATTGTCTATTAGGGAGGCCATGGATTCATTCAGCAGGAGCCGTTCCTTCTTCATTACATCAGAAATTGAAATTTGTTGTTAATGGACAACTAATATGCGTCAGTGCTGAAGAAGAAATCATTGCGTCTGTAACAAGCGATGTTCCATATATCGACACCAATAATGAGGCTCTTGAATGCTCTTTTCGAGCTCTTGAATTTGTAAATACAACCTATATTGCAGAAGGAAGCAAAATTCCATATCCCAGATTGTCTGATTGCACCAAGATGACGGTACAACAAACTTTAGGCATCGGAGCTAAAGCTGGGAGAGGTCTAGGAAAGAATCTTCAAGGGATTTCAGTTCCTATCAGTATAAAGATGAAAAAAGACCGTTTTGGGCTGGGATTTAAGCCCAATCTTCAGCAAAAGAACAAAGAGATGAAAAGAAGATGTGAAGACAGAAAGGAAAAATTGAAAGGGGGAGAAATCCTTTGGAAACACATGTCTTTCCCACAGTTGAAGACCACATTCAGATCAGGGGGAACTATTAATGTAGAACAGCAGCTTGTTGAAGCCTTTAAAGAAGAAAAGTTGATGAAAGATCAAGACATAGTTGAAGAAGCTATGAATGGATTATTTATCAACATGATCATGAATGACAACAAAACTGGCAAATACTTGGATAGGATTCGACCATGTCTTCCTGGAGAAACACTCACCAATTGGACCGTTGAAGATCTTCCTATAGTTTTTAATATTAATGCAGAGTAATATTCAGAACTAATCTTTATGTTTAGCTCAAAAATATGAAAACTTTTTGTTATCTTGTAAAAGAAATTATGTTAAATATAAGAAATTTTCTTTAAATTTTCAGATGGCAATCATTCTTTACATTTCTTACATTTTTACATTTATTTATTTTCATAAATTTACTATATTCTTTCGGAAATGTTCCGACTTAAATTTGCAGGTGTCACCGTGTTAATAGCATGTTTATTCCTAGATTTAATCCAGTGATAAATTTAGAGCAGCCTATATGTCTGGAAGAAATCAATGGTTGTGAAGATGAACTGGAATGTGATATTCCTACTGAACTATTAAGATTGGTAGAAAAAGAAGACAAACAAATTCTACCCCACAAGGAAAGGGTTGAGACTGTGAATTTGGGAACAGATGAAGACAGAAAAGAGGTGAAAATTGGTACTACTCTGACAATCCCGATAAAACAAGAATTGATAAATCTCCTTCAAGAGTTCAAAGATATATTTGCCTGGTCCTATCAAGATATGCCTGGTTTGAGCACAGATATAGTGATACATAAGCTTCCAATCAATCTAGAATATAAACCAGTCCAACAAAAGCTCAGAAGAATGAGGCCAGAAATGTTGTTGCAAATCAAAGAAGAAGTGATGAAACAAATCAATGCAGGTTTCCTACAGGCATCTAAATACCCAGAATGGGTAGCCAACATTGTTCCCGTACCAAAGAAGAATGGGAAAGTTCGAATGTGTGTGGATTACAGAGATCTCAACAAAGCTAGTCCGAAAGATAGCTTTCCATTACCCCACATAGACACATTGGTGGACAATACTGCAGGGCACGCATGGTTTTCATTTATGGATGGCTTTTCAGGATATAATCAGATAAAAATGAATCCTGAAGACATGGAAAAGACGACATTTATAACCATGTGGGGCACATTCTGTTATAAAGTGATGCCATTTGGATTGAAAAATGCAGGGGCAACATATCAAAGAGCCATGGTAACTTTGTTTCATGACATGATGCACAAAGAGATTGAAGTATATGTAGATGACATGATTGCCAAATCCAGAACGGAAGAAGAACATATTCAAAATCTGAGAAAGCTTTTCCAGAGATTGAGGAAGTATCAATTAAAGCTTAACCCTGCTAAATGCACTTTTGGGGTAACTTCTGGGAAACTTTTGGGATTTGTAGTCAGCAAAAAAGGAATTGAGATTGATCCAGATAAAGTAAAAGCAATTCAAGATCTTCCACCACCCAACACAAAAAAGAAGTTCGAGGCTTTTTGGGGAGATTAAATTATATATCTCGGTTCATTTCTCAATTAACTGACAAATGTGATCCAGTGTTCAAATTACTTCGAAAGAACAATCCTGAAGTTTGGAATGAAGAATGTCAAGAAACTTTGGATATTATTAAGAAATATTTATCCAATGCCCCAATTTTAGTATCACCAATGCCTGATAGACCATTAATTCTCTACTTGACGGTCTTCGAAAATTCGATGGGATGTGTACTAGGACAGCATGATGAATCAGGAAGGAAAGAAAAGCTATTTATTATCTGAGCAAGAAATTTACTGATTGTGAAGTTCGATATCCACCAATACAAAAATTATGTTGTGCTTTGGTGTGGACTACTCGAAGACTCAGACAATATATGTTATACCATACTACTTGGTTGATATCAAAACTGATCCTTTGAAATTCTTAATGGAATCACCAGCTTTGACAGGCAGATGGCTAGATGGCAGATGTTATTATCTGAGTTTGATATTATATGTCAACCAAAAAGCAATAAAAGGAAGTGTAATAGCTGATTTTCTGGCCAGTCGTGTATCAATGATTATCAGCCTTTGAACTTCAATTTTCCTGATGAAGATTTGTTATGCATATCCATGAATGAAGAAGTCAGAACAAATGATGAATTTGCAACTTGGAAGCTTTACTTTGACGGAGCATCTAATGCTTTGGGACGAGGAATCGGGGCAGTGTTAATTTCTCCTGAAAATGTTTATTATCCCTTTACAAGCAGACTGGAGTTCTTTTGTACCAATAATATGGCGGAATATGAAGCTTGTGTCATGGGGTTAAAAGCATCTATAGAAAGAAAAATCAAATTTCTCAAGATATATGGAGATTCATCGTTAGTGGTGTATCAATTGCGAGGAGAATGGGAAACAAAAGATCCCAAATTATTGGAATACCGAAATTTTACACTCGAATTAGTGAAAGAATTTGAGAGAGTTACCTTCAATTATCTCCCTCGAGAAGAAAATCAAATGGCAGATGCTTTGGCTACATTAGCTGCTATGTTTCAGGCAAATAAGAAAGTTGATATGATGCCAATCAAAATGCAAGTATATGAAATTCCTGCACATTGTTATAGTGTGGAAGAAGAGGTAGATGGTAAACCATGGTATCATGATATCCTGCAATATATCAAAAATCAAAGTTATCCACCAAATGCATCGGAAATTGATAAAAGAACCTTGAGAAGAATGGCTGCTGGATATTTTCTTGATGGAGAGATTATGTATAGAAGAAGCAATGATCAAATGCTATTGAGATGCTTAAATACCAGCGAAGCTCGAAACGTCATTGAAGAAGTACACAGTGGAATATGTGGAACACATGCAAATGGTCTTTCCATGGCCAGAAAAATAATGAGATATGGATATTATTGGGCTACCATGTACACAGATTGCATTGATTATGCAAGGAAATGTCATAAATGCCAGATATATGCAGACAAGATTCATGTACCCCCATCTCCTTTACATGTAATGACAACACCCTGGCCATTTTCTATGTGGGGAATAGATGTCATTGGGGCAATCACACCAAAAGCATCAAATGGACATTGCTTCATCCTTGTGGCAATTGATTATTTACCAATGGGTTGAAGCTGCTTCATACACCAATATTAAGAGGTCCACAGTCTGCAAATTCATAAAGAAAGAGATAGTTTGCCGATATGGCCTACCAGAAAGGATCATTACAGATAATGCTCTGAACCTGAACAACAAAATGATGACCGAACTTTGTGCACAGTTCAAGATCAAACATGCAAACTCAGTGGCATATCGTCCAAAGATGAATGGGGCAGTTGAAGCAGCAAATAAGAACATCAAGAGAATCATTACAAAGACTACTGAAACTTACAAAGATTGGCACGAGAAGTTACCTTTTGCTCTATATGCATACCGAACTACTGTTCGAACATCTACTGGGGCAACGCCTTTTTCTTTAGTCTACGGGATGGAAGCAGTCTTACCAATTGAAGTTGAGATTCCATCGCTCCGAATATTGAGAGAAACAAAATTGGATGAATCTGAATGGATCCAAGCTAGAGTTGATCAATTGAACCTTATTGAAGAGAAAGATTGAAAGCTATTTGCCATGGACAGATGTATCAGAAACGGATGATGAAGTCTCATGACAAAAAGTACATCCAAGAGAATTCCAAGAGGGTGATCTAGTATTAAAAAAGATCTTGCCTATACATAAAGATTTCCGTGGGAAATGGATGCCTAATTGGGAAGGACCATACGTTGTGAAAAAGGCCTTTTCCGGAGGAGCGTTGATCTTGGCAGAAATGGATGGAAAAATTCTGAGAAATCCAATAAACTCGGATTCTGTCAAGAAATATTATGCTTGAAGAAAAAAAAAAGAAAAAAAATAGAAAATAGAAAAAAGAGAAGAAAAAGAAAGGGGGTCAAGGTGAAAACCCGCAAAGGGCATCTTGTAACCAAATGAAGGATTTGAGTTGAAAACCTGAAAAGGCGGCTCAAATGCAGGTTGATATTAGGCATCTGGCAATTGAACCCTCTTAAGATTTTGACAGTTTGGGAGAAACTTCACATCTACAAGCATTTCAACAACGTTGAGATCTTCCAGACAAAAGCTTACATCATCTCTAAATTGTGTCAACTTGATTAATTTAGAAATACTTATGCTTATAATTTGTTGAGACATTTGAATTTTATTCTTATGCTTGTCATAACTTTGAATACAATTATATCTATTTCAAGTTCAATTTATTTGAGATTCAATTTATTTTGGAAATTCAATTTATTCTTTTCTATTGAATTAACATAATTTTGAAATAATTTAAAGATTTCTGAATATCACTTTATGTTAATACTTTTAAATACATGGAATACAAAGTAGGCAAATCATCACTAGCTTAAAGCCATGAACATCAAGATTGTTACAAGTGGTGCTACCGACAACAAGGTCGAATCCGCCAAATCTACTCATCAATTGCTCCAACCGATCACCATTCAGTTCTTGCACATCTGTTTTTAAAGATATACTAAAACAGTAGAAGATGATCTTTGCAGTACTGATTCCAGCAAAAAGAAACAAGACATTGATATCACTGGGAAATATGTCTCTATATAGATCCTTGTGTATGGTTTTTAAGGAAAACTAGAAGCATTTCCACCTCATCAGGTTCAAGTGGAGCAACTTTATTCCTTCCAACCCATACTAGATTCCATTTTCAGCATTCATTAAGAACATACTTCTGGACACTCTAAGGTGGCTCATTGTCATAAGCTTCAAGAACCTTACAGATCCTTTCTGTCAATTTGGCACTTCCTGTACATGTTTATAAACAGTTTAACTTTATTCTTGGATTCCAAGAAGGCCATCATTTCTTTGTCAATGGAAAAGCATCAGCACATGAAAGAAGCAGAATAAGAGAAACTCTGTTGGCAGATTATGAATATAGCCTTTTTTAGTGTAGCAGCATGGAAATGCTTCGAATCTACAAATTCTGGCTCTATATCGAATAAGTACTGTGATATCCCAGACCAAACATAATTTAGAAGATGAATTTACCAATAGCATCTTCTGGAAGTGTTCTTTGAGTTATCTGACCTGGTTTAGCAGAACAAGCATTGAATTTGGAAGATGAATTTGCCAATAGCATCTTCTGGAAGTGTTCTTTGAGTTATCTGACCTGGTTTAGCAGAACAATCATTGAATTTAGAAGATGAATTTGCCAATAGCATCTTCTGGAAGTGTTCTTTGAGTTATTTGATCTGAAGAAGTGTATCAGCAGCCTTAGTCATTTGAGCAGCATATAAAATTTGCCAATTCTGCAATTAATGAATTTGGACCACACATCTCTACCTGACTATTGAAGCTTCAGCCTTTGAGAATCCCATTTTTGTCAAGTATAACAGTTTATTCTCCTCATCAGAATCAGAATTCAAGATTTCTCGGTATTAGAAGAACTATCGATATCTGTGAAATCATCCTGAAAGGTTACTTCATAATCAGATGAGTTGTTATCAGAATCAACATGTTGCCTGAATGCAAGCTTTTCAAGAGCCTATACTATTGAATTTTATTCTCAAGAGATTTTTGTGACATTATATCTATATTTGTCAAAGATGATAGATTTCTTTCATTTGAAGAAGAAAAATCTATTGGGTTTTTACAATTGAAGAAATACTCAATTCACCAATCTGAAATCAAATAACTCAACATTCATGCATCATATTTTAAGTGTTTACAAAAATAGGTGCATTTTCATTCATTTTCATCTATGTTGAATTTTTAACAGGAATTTCAAAGATTTTAGCAAAGATTTGAATCCATCATTTGATGGAACAGCTTTTCCAGAGAAGGTTCATAATGAGAAGAACCCATCTGAAGAAGGAAGAAGAAGTTCATAATAAGAAGAATTTGTTCAACCTTTTACTTGAATCCGTCATTTGATGGATCAGCTTTTCCAGAGAAAGTTCATAATGAGAAGAACTCATCTGAAGAAAGAAGAAGAAGTTCATAATGAGAAGAACTTGTTCAACTTTTTGTTTAAATTCATCATTTGATGGATCAACATTGCCAGAGAAGGTTCATAATGAGAAGAACTCATCTGAAGAAGGAAGAAGAAATTCATAATGAGAAGAATTTCTTCAACCTTTTACCTGAATCCATCATTTGGTGAATCATCTTTTCCAGAGAAAGTTCATAATGAGAAGAACTCATCTGAAGAAGGAAGAAGAAGTTCATAATGAGAAGAATTTGTTCAACCTTTTGCTTGAATTCATCATTTGATGGATCAACATTGCCAGGTAAAGTTCATAATGAGAAGAACTCATCTGAAGAAGGAAGAGAAAGTTCATAATGAGAAGAACTCATCAAGAGCTTATTCAACCTTTTGAATGACTCTATCACAAAAAGGAGGTCATCATCATCCCCAGCAGAAAGTTCATAATAAGAAGAACTTATTTGGAGAAAAAGAAGAATTTATTCAATATCTCCATAATGATCAAAGTAAAGTCAAATGGATAAAAAATTTTATTATCTTTTCATCTTTGCCCTATTCTTGTTAACACAAGAATGAGCAAAGAGGGGCAGCTGAAGATACCAAATTTTTTTTATCCATATTATTATTATCCTTATTATTATTAATATTATTATTATCATTATTATTATTATTATTATTATTATTAATTTATATTAAATATATTAAATACATAATAATAATTACAGACCCATTACATTTGGACCGGCCCAGTTACAAACCAACCAGAACCGGTCCAGATCCAACCAGAAACCCTAAATATTTGGGTTTCCAGTTAGGGTTTCCTAACCCTAATCTAACCAGCCGCCTCAGCTCATAGCCGTTGGATCTGGCAAGATCCAACGGTCCAAATGGCTCCAGAGAGGAACCCTAGGGTTTGATACCCTAGGGCCACGCGGCGCCGCCCCAGCTTCCACGCGGCTGCCGACAGTCTTCTCGCCGCCTCCGCCGCTGCCACGTCCCAACCGAAGACTCCATAAGATAAAATGGCAGCCGTCCACGCCATGGCTACTCGGTGAGTCACCACTGGTAGTCCGGTGACTCACCGAGAGCCCTTCTTCGGACCGGTCCGACGGCTACAATGGTGGTGGCTATAAAAGCCACCACCCCACCTGCGAAGAAAAAAAAAAGAGAAGAGACAGAAACCAGAGAAAAAACAGAGAAACGGAGAGAAAAGAAAAAACAAAGAAAGAAAAAAAAACAACAACAACTACCAACGATCCCAGTCCACAACAACAGAGCAAAATAGAAGGAAAAAGAGAGGAAAGAAGCTTACCAAGGAAGCCTTGACCAACACCGGAATCATTAAACATCGCCGGAGAACCAAAAATACGAAGGTATTTTCATAGATTTACTCCGATTTGGAGTCTTTTTGGGAAAACAAAAGTTGGATTCGGGCTCAGGGTGTCTAGATCTATGTTTTAGGTGAATTTGGGGAATTTTCGACCACCGGCGGCGGTGGTCGGCGGCAGAACTCGCGGCGGCAGACGGCTGCCGGATTCCCTCCGGTGAGGGAATCTAGAGAGAGGCCAGAGAGAATTCTGGCTCTCTCTCTCTCTCTCGGTTTAAGAAAGAAGAAAAAAAAAGAGAAATGAAATGGCTGGCCCTTCGGGCCAGCCGATTTGGACTCTTATAGTCCTTCCCGAACGACGTCGTTTCGGGAAGGACTATGCGCGTAATTATGAAAAGTTAAATCCCTTCCGCAGTCCTTCGTATTTATAATTTTACATTTTGGTCACTAAACTGAATTTATAATAATTTTAATTTAGTCTTTGAATTTTAATTTTATTCATTTTAGTCCTTTTTATTAAAATAATATATTTAGGATAAATGACAGATTCAATCCCTTAATTTAAATAAATAATTTTTTAATCCCTAGTTAATATTTTTAATTTATTCTATTATAAAATTTGGATTTTAAATAATTTCCTTTTGGTCACTAAATTATTAAATTAGAAAATAAAATATTTAAACCCTATAATTTCAATTAATTAGTAATTAGTAAGTAGTTTTATTTTTATAATTTAGTTATTCATTTTATATGTCTTCATTTATTTTATTGTTTTTAAATATATTGCTTTAGTAATATTTTTATTTTATTATATTGTTAAACATTTTTTATATATTCATAAATATACATATAATAAATAGTATTTTTTTTAAATATTTATTTTTAATATCGAAGAAAAGGACAGTCTTAATACAACTAGATGTCCTATTCTGATATTTTAAAATTAAAAAGTAAGCAATATTATTTAAATTAATATTTATCAATATCAAAGAAAAGAGCTGTCTTAAGGCACCTAGAAGTTCTTTTCGGATATTTTTAAATAAATAAATATTTTTTATATAATTTTGAAATAATAGGATTATAAATTAAATATATTTTTGAATTTTTAAATTTTAATAATAGAAACAATTTATAATTAAAAAGTACCAATTTTGGGCGTTGTAGGGGTGCTAATCCTTCCCTAAACGTAACCGACCACGAATCCCTTTTTATTATTAAAAAGAACGAATTTTTGGTTATAAAACGCAGATCAGTGCATCTTTTAAATAATGTTTTCTTAAAAACTTTTTTTTAAAAGATAATTTTTAGGTATTCGACCTACCTGACCCAAAAGGCCGATGGCGACTCTCAAAATTATTTTCAAAATTATTTATTCACATCAATTTCCCCGCCAAAATAAATATTTCGTGCCCGGACCAAAACCGGTTACGACACGTGCTATGTTTATTTACCTTTTTTTGTTAATTTAAAAAGGTTCAATCACATGAATACAAATTATTTGCCCCTATCTCTCTGCCCTTATTTGTGTCTCCGTAAAGAACTTATGACACGTGTCTTTTTTAGATGTTCCTCTCCTTTATCTTTCTCTTAAAATTCATTTTGAAAATGGTAAATTAAAAGTAAAACAATTAAATTAACTAATAGGAAATAAAAATATAAAAATTAATTCATATTTTTTTTAGTTTTCAAACTGAAAAATAAAAATAAAAATATTTTTATTATTTAAAAATAATTCATATTTTAAATGGTTAAATGTTCAAATTGATTTTTTTATATTACTCATATAAGGGATATTAGGAGATTAATCTTCTTAAATTAAATCAAATAAGGGACTATGTCAAGCATAGTTAATTACAAATGTTCTTAAATTATATCTTAGATTTTGAATTAGTTCCAAATCATTAAATATTTTTATTAACTTAAAACAACACTTTTTTAATAATTAAAATGTATAAATTGTTTGTAAACTTAAATATAAAAGAGAATTTTATATTTGAATTGTTGTTGTTCCTAGAGATCACGAGTTCGAGCAGCGACTGTAGCAGGGTGATTGAGTGTTCATTGTCAAATGGTTGAGAGTATTTAGAAAAGATAATACTATGTAATCACCTTAGCTTATTCAAAATAAAAAACTTTGTAAAATATAAAAAATAAATCTAATTTTCTTATAAAATCAGAATTATACATTTTCTTCGATTAAAATTATGTCAATTATTTAATATATATTTTTAAATTTTACTAAAAAATTAATTGAGATTTGAAATTGTTTTATTATTATATTTGAATTTAAAAAATAATTATATATTTAATTATATAAATAATATTATTTACATCCATTTTTATATTTATTTTATTTTAATTTATATATTTAAAGATTAAAGACTAATTTAAAATCCGAACTATGTTTTAAAAGGACGTTAAGTGAAAGTTAAAATATTAATTAATTTGTTATATGGTAAAAAAAAGAAATTATTTTTTCAAAAAAATCTAGAAAATGTAAATTAATTTATTTTTATTTCGCTTTATTATTAATTACTTTTAATTATTTTTCTTTTCATTTAAAATTTTCAAAATGAACTTTAAGATAAAGATAAGGGAAGGGAAAATTAAAAAAACAGTCGCAAGTTCTTTAAAGGGGCACAAATGGGGGTAGGGAGATGGGCAGAGGATTTATTTTCTTATATGATTGAATTTAATATCGTTATAATTGATTAAGATGACGCTCATTTGTTATCTCGTTGATCTTCTCTGGTTTGAACTCTCAAATTAAATTTAGATCATAACTTGCGATAGCAGGGTGATTAGTTTCTTAACGATTATAGAAGAATTTCTCAAATATGTATCTAATTTACGATTTTTTTCATAAATTTTATTGTAATTTTGGATATTTTATTTATTTTAGCTACTTTTATTTAAAAAATACCATTAATAATATAAAAAATTGGATACAACACTGATGATTTATCTAAAAAAAATAAAAATTAGCATATATATTAGGAATTGGGATTATTATGAGGTAATTGTTATTGATTTTTATTATAAATAAGTTCAAATGATGTTGTACAATTTTATTATGGGTAATACTTTTAATTCAATTTTATTTTTTATTCATAACTTCAAGATTTAAATATATAACTTTATTTAAAAGATATAATATTTCATATTATTAAAGTGACTAATTACTGGTTATATTAATTTCACTTTAAACTCATAACTTGTTACCCACTAAGGATTCTCCCTGCATATTAAGATTTTATGTTTGATAATAAATAATTTTATGCATTATTAATAAATTAAATAACATCATTTAAATAAAAATGTCTACTTTTATTCTTAAATATTTTTAATAAATATCATCAGTTAATTCACTAAAATTGTATGGATATATACATTGTCAATACATAAAATATAAACCCATACTTCTATATTTAAGAAATGAATTTAAAAAATTAAATTTCATTTGTAATGTAAACTGAGAGAATAAAATACACATTATATAAAAAAAAACTATAATTATTTTTGAAATAAAAAATCTCTATACCCATTTCAAACCTGATACAAAACGCAGGATTGCACAGCAGAATTGAAGTATTAACATCAGAAAACAATGGGCTGTCATCAAGATTTGCTCCACTGAATAATGAGAAACATGTATAATTCAATATCTAATTTGCTACCATTGGGGGTGCATAAATGATTAGTCAAATATTTTGATACTTAGGACCGTGATCAATGTGTTTTGCAGAGAAAACAATAAAGTTCCAATATTGCCCACCATTAATTATAATTAACATGCACAAAGATCAATGAAGCATGCATGCATGCATATCCATGATCATCATGAAGAATTATAACAAGTATGCTTACCGTCATCGTCCACATTTGATCTATACGTGGCTGCATAGTGGAACTTGAGCCAATATCATATTTTACAGAATTTTCCTGAGAAAACTAATTAATCTCCATTCTTTTGTCTTTACGAAAAACGTTTAGAGATTCTAGACAGCAAAGGATCTTCGACTTAGAAAACACAGAATCCATATGATTCCTTGTTGTTATACAATCTAGAAATGGTCCCAAAAAAACTTGTTTAATTTCATAGTGCATAGTAGATAGTATCACTATTATTGATATACTTATAATCATAATCATGGAGGAATCTATTCTTAGCATCACAGATCCTCTTGGGTTAAGTTGAATTTGAACAACAAAGAAATATACTTCACTTCCAAGTTTAATTATGTTGAATTTATACTTTGATATAACAAATATATGTAAAATTGATTTTGGACTTAACCAAATTTTTCAAAAATAATTCAAAGTCCTAAATAACTTGAAAAATATGTGTTCTTAATTGCTTTATATATATGAAATATGTTTGAGTTAATTAAAACATGTTTAAAGTGTTTAAAATGTGTTTAAAATTTTTTTAAATATGAAAAATACACTAGTACAATGTGTTTAAAACTTTGCACCAAAAAACTGTTTTAATAACCCGATTTTCTCCAACGGTCATATTTTTAAGCAAGAGTTTCGAAACTTTCATCAAAGTTTCGAAACTTTCAAGAATAATGTGTTTAAAAGTTTTGATACTTTTACAAAGTTTTGAAACTTTCTTCAAAGTTTCGAAACTACATGTGCAGGTGGCCTTTATTGCATGTTTTTAAAGCTTCCCAACTGCTATAACTCATCCCCAATGTCATAAACGGCCAACAAACTCATTCCATACAATAAAAAAAAATCCAATAACACTTGAAGAATGTTACTACATCTATCCGAGCTTAAAGATCAAGAGAAAAGAGTTTTTCATTATTATTTTCCATTTTCTCTTGTATATGGTGTATTGAGTCTTATTGAATATCTTTGTATTCATTCTTTGTGAGCTTAAATATTTGTAAACATCTACCTAGTGAGGTATTCTTGTTTACCCAAATCAAACCATGTAAAAGGGGAGTGGTTCTAGTTTAACCTTAGAAAAACTAGAGAGTTGTAAATGTTACATCTTATCCTTGAAAGATAAGAACAAATTAGTGAATTTGTTAGAAAATCCTTAGTGTGAAGCTAAGGTAGTGGATGTAGACTTTGTTGAGAAGTCGAAAAACTATAAATCATTGTGCCAAATTTTCTATCTTTCATTGCTTCCACACCAAAGATTTTTAAAGATCAATTCACCTCCTCTTGACGGTTTTCGGTTGATCGTTTCGAGCCCAACAAATTATCTATATAATAAATATCTACGTACATTATTATTTATGTTGGGAGAATAGAGAGCCAAATACAAATTACAACAAACTTTTAAGTTGGTGCATACACATGACGTTTGCCATGTGCACCAAACGAAGCATCTTCCTGTATTTGATTCAAATCACAGGCTTAATCACTTTAAATAGAAGGTAAAAATAAATATAATATTAGACGTCTTGGAAAACCCTAGTTGGTTATTAAAAAAATGGTTTGTGTCTTATTAATAGGGTTACTATGACTGAAGAAGTGGACAATGTCCTTCTGTTGGGATCACTGTAACTAGAACACACTGATTTTTTTTTTTTTTTGCACATGCTTCTCTCTCTCGAGCCAACAGATAATACCTTGAATAAATTGAATTATTTTTTATATATAAAATATAATAAATGAAATAAGAAAACGATAGGGTTTGAATCTTTTTTGGAGTCTTCTTTAAACTAGATGTAGCTAGCCTTTTTACATATTCCTTGATATTAATTAATATTTAGCGCTTTCCTTTTTTCTTAATTATCAAATATGATTTTGAGTTTGATCATTCCTTCTTTTGGTGGAAACCATTGCCAGCTTTTCACTTTAAACACAAACAATTGCTAATAATGTAGTTAACAATAGCCTTCCAAAGATGGCTTAGTGGTTTTCCTATTGGGATTGGGGTAAGATCTTTTAGGACATATGGTTTAAAATATGGCGAGCATAAAAGATCCCAATGATGATTACACTTGGAACATGATCAACTTGAGAATTCGTCAAGTTTTGATTCAGTATATAAATATGCAAAATTTAAGGTGAAATGTTTCTTATCAACCGAGCATATGTTCCCCTAGGGTTAGACAAGACAATAAGATTCATGGAAGGGCCCTACTCCAAAGCACTGTATTAGTCTCCCGTCTTTGAAAGACTAATCGTGGTTACCCAACATCATAATTAATATATACATATATGTCCTACCTTAAAGGGTTATCGAGAATAGATTGAAGGGGTTGATAGAAATGGTAAATCCTTTAAAAATTTAAATTTTCATATAATTTAAGTTTTTATACACATATATATCTTTGATAATTTATTTTCACATATAAAATTTTATAAATTCACACTTTTAAAAAATTAATAAATCTATCTTCTAAAACCATACGTATATCCTAATTGATATATGATAATCTCTTTCGTTGGTTTTGAACGTTCGTGTTAAGCCAGTCCATTTATGAGAACGCGTGTGGACCAGAGAAACAACAAGTGTCTTGACTGGTTGTTGAGCAAGGACAAAGGCAAGTTGTTGAGATGGTATCGTAAGTGATGGTAACAATACAATCGGGAAAGGAAGGTTCCTTAATTTAAGTTCAAACAAAAGGACTAAAGAATTTATACCGAACTTTTCTGTCATTTCTTTCGGTTCCCACGCAAGTTGATGTAAAAAATATGTTTGAACCATGGGACTGGATTACTAGGGGAAACATATCAACTTTTTTATTATTATTATTATTTATATATCTACATAAATTATTTTTTTTCGTTTTTCTGAAAAAAATATTAAGAAAGTAAAAGGAGAGACAATTAAAAAAGAGAAATAACCTCAGTGACCAAAAATACCTTATAATATACGATTTTAACCAACTTTTTTGGATTTGCCAAAATGACCAATTAAATCGCAATGCGATCGATAATTTGCAACGTGATCTCCGGTATCGCAAATCAGTTTCCAGATTCGCAACGTGAACTTTGACTATCGCAATGCGAACTTTGACTATCGCAATGCGAATATAAATCGCAATACGATAGTCAAAGTTCGCGTTGCGATTTATTCCAAATTCGACTATCGCAACGCAAACTTCGACTATCGCATTGCGATTTACATATTCGCATTGCGATAGTCCAAGTTCGCATTACGATTTATTCCAAATTCATTGCGATAGTCGAAGTTCGCGTTGCGATTTATTCCAAATTCGTTGTGATAGTTCAAAATCGCAACGACTGGTGGTATTGCATTTGTTTTTTAAGAATTTTCTCTAAAAAGATAGTATTCGCGCGGACGTGTCGAAGACACGTATTACCACGACCAAGACACGTATTACCACGACCACGACCACGACCCGACCCGAGACGAGACGGACGGCGGCGGCGCGCGAGAGTTTCCCTTGTTCTCTATCACTCAACAAGAAAGTGGGAAAGCCAAGCCTTAAATACCATTCCCAATAGTATTTCCAATACTATGTGTGATTGAGTATTACCAACACTTGTTTCCAATACAATGTGATTATTCAGGAAACAATTAACAATCATACACCTTAAAACAACTGAATCAGCAACCAATTGCATTAGTATTATACGATTAAATATGTCATAATTAAAAGTCAATCTACAATCAATCGCGATTATTGCAATTTTAAGCAAAAAATTTAAAAATATATCACTATTTAAGGCTCAATCCCACATAATATTGGGAACAAGTATTGATAATGCTCAATCCCACATAGTATTGGAAACACTATTGGGAATGGTATTTAAGGTTTGGCTTTCCCACTTCCTTGTTGAGTGATAGAGAACAAGGGGGACTCTCGCGCGCCGCCGCTGCAGCCGTCCGTCTCGGGTCGGGTCGTGTCGTGGTCGTGGTCGTGGTAGTGGTAATACGTGTCTTCGACACGTCCACGCGAATACTATCGCAACGAATTTGGAATAAATCGCAACGTGAACTTCGACTATCGCAACGAACTTGAAATAAATCGTAACGCGAACTTGGACTATCGCAACGAATTTGGAATAAATCGCAACGCGGACTTCGACTATCGCAACGCGAATCTAGAAACTGATTTGCGATACCGGAGATCGCGTTGCGAATTATCGATCGCATTGCGATTTAGTTGATCATTTTGGCAAATCAAAAAAAAAAATTGGTTAAAATCGTATATTATAAGGCATTTTTGGTCACTGAGGTTATTTTCTCTTTAAAAAAATAAAATAGAATAATTATTCCAACACATCCAACAGAAACCAGATATTGTTTTTGCTTTTGAAATAGATATATGGAGGTCTCAGAATCTTTGGGTCTTCTCCTACGTTCTTTGTTTTGTATGGTGAAATGTTTATAAGTGTTAATGAACTTTAGATCATAAAACAAAAATAATTCAAAACTTAAAAAGGAATTAAAACTGTGACAACACCTGCTTCATACGGATGAAGGTTATTAAAGAAGAAATAAATATTAACTTAACAAAAAATGTTAATGTCCCAATATTCAAGCCGGCGACCAACTAGTGATACCGTTAGTATAGCTTTTCTTTTTCATGCCATGAAATCATTTAGATTGGTCTGGTTTTCGATATTGTAAGAATATCAATCAACGACCATTTTTTCTTCCTAATCTCCATCGAAGTGCGATCACCAATGAAATTAACTTTAAATATATAGTTGTGAATCAAAATAATAGAGTAAATAATTAGAAATAAAATCACTCAACAACCATTAAGGAATGAGGAAACTGGGAACTTTAAATATATGCATTTGTGACCTGACTGACTGACTACTTTTGAGATGGGCCCAAGTACAACATTGCTCCAAACATTACCCTCTCTTCCACGCTCGCCCCAATGAAGAAAGGATTTGTGGCAAACCATGGAGCTGGGTGATCAATTTTAAAGCAATCATATTATATATACTCTCGTAACCGTTTTTCGTCCGGAAACGAAATTTTTATTTTGGCGGGAAATGTGATGTGAATAAATGATTTTTAAAATATTTTGGGAGTCGCCATCGGCCTTTTGGGTCAGGTAGGTCGAATACCTAAAAATTATCTTTTAAAAGAGTTTTTAAGAAAACATCAGTTAAAAGATGAATTGATCTGCGTTTATAACCAAAAATTCGTTCTTTTTAATAATAAAAAGGGATTCGTGGTCGGTTACGTTTAGGGAATGATTAGCACCCCTACGACGCCCAAAATTAGTACTTTTTAATTATACATTGTCTCTAACAATAGAATTTAAGAATTCAAATATATATTTAATTTATAATTTTTGTTATTTCAAATTTATTAATACTATAATTTTTAAGAAAATATATTTAATTTATATATATTTATAAAAATATTTATTTATTTAGAAATATCAGAAAATGACTTCTAGGTGCTTTAAGACAGCTCTTTTCTTCGATATAAAAAATAAATAAATATTGATAAAATATTTATCTAAAAATAATAAAAAATTAGATTAATATATATAATTGATAAAAGTAAAATATTTATTTAAAAATATCAGAAAATGGACATCCAGTTGCTTTAAGACTGCCATTTCTTAATATTTAAATATTAAAAATAATATTTTTTCTAATAAAATAACATAATATGTGTTTTCTGATTTTTATAAGTAAGATATTTATTTATTTTTAACATATCAGAATAGGACATCTAGTTGCTTTAAGACTGCCCTTTTCTTTGATATTAAAAATAAATAAATATTATTATTTAAACCAAACTATATATATATATATATATATATATATTTATATAATAAATATAATAATGAAAGTAATAATTTACATATATATTAAAAGTAATAATAAAATAATATTGCAAATAAATAAAATTAAATCAACTACTAATAATAAATGAAATCAAAACTATATAGTAAAAAGCTAATGATTAAATTAGAATATATTAAAACTAAATATCTAATTTGTAAATAACTATTTAATATTTCAGTGACGGAACATGTAATTTTTTCTATTTTAATTTAGTGACTAAAATAAAATTGTATTAAATTCGAATATCAGATTAAAATAAATTAAAAACATGCATTTGGGATTAAAATATTAATTATTAAAATTAAAGGATTAAATCAGTAATTTACCTAAAATAGTTATATAAACATATTAATGATTAAATTATAAAGTAAACAAAAATTAGAAGACCAAATTAAAACATTTAGAATTTGATTTCAGTGACTAAAATGGAATGTTATAAAACTAAGATGGCTGCGGAAAGGGTTTGGCCAAAAGCAAAATTACAGATATACCCCTCCCTAAAACGGCGTCGTTTGGGAAGGGGTATAAATTCCCCAAACGGCTGGCCCTTCGGGCCAGCACTCTCATTTCTCTTCTCTCTCTAACTGAGAGAGAAGAAAACTCTCTCGCTTCTCTCTAGCTTCCATCACCGGAGGGAAGCCGGTTATCGGCCGGCAGCCGTCTGCCTCCGCCGTCCTCACCACTGGCCACCGCATCCGGTGGCTGGGAAATTTTATTTTATACCAAAACGTAGATCGGGTCGTCCTAATGACGGTTCCGGTGACCGTTTTTCTTAAAAAGCTCCCGATCGGAGCAAATCTATGAAAATACCTTCGGGTTTTTGTTATTTCCGACGACGGTTGGGGCTCTCCGATGACAGAGTAAGTTTCTTTCCTCTTTCTCTTTTTTTTCTAGTTGCTATGTTGTGGGTTCGCTCTGCTTTGGGTTTGCTGTTGGTTGCTCCCTCTCTATTTTTGCTCGTTGTTCTTTCCTTTTCTTTTTCTACAGGTGGTCGATGGCTTTTATAACCATCGACGGTGTGGCTCTCGGACCGGTCTCAAATGGTGACCCTAGGTGAGTCACCAGACTATAGTGGTGACTCACCATAGGGCTTTGACGTGGGGAGGGGCAGCTGGCCTTCTGGAAAGCTCGGTGAGGTGGCGTGGCACTGACGGCGGCGTGGCAACAGTTGAAGCGTCAACGTGGAGGTGGCGGCTGAGCAGAGGCGGCGGCTGGCCTTCTGGAAGATTGAGGCGGCTGGGAGCTAGGGTTTAGAAAACCCTAGCTAAAACCCCAAATTAGTTTAGGGTTTCAGTTAAGCCATCTGGTTGGGCTTCCAGATTTGTAATTGGGCCCCGATTTTGGCTTGTTTGTAATAATAATAATAGTAAATAAAATAATAATAATAATATCAATAAAAAATGGGTAAAAATTAGTATCTTTAGCTGCCCCTCTTTGCTCATTCTTGTGTTAACAAGAATAGAGCAAAGACGAAAAGATAATAAATTTTTTATCCATTTGACTTCACTTGATTATGATGGCAATGTTGAATAATTTCTTTTTTGGGATTAGTTCTTCTAATTATGAACTTTTTCACTGGGGATGACAATTTATCTCCTTCTGTGATGTAATCTAGCAAAGGTTGAACAAGCTCTTCTTATTGTGAACTTCTTCTTCTTCAGATGAGTTCTTCTCATTATGAACTCCTTCTGGAAATATTGATGATGATATATCTCCTTCTGTGATAGAGTCATGCAAAAGGTCGAACAAGCTCTTCTTATTAGGAACTTCTTCTTCCTTCTTCAGATGAGTTCTTCTCATTATGAACTTTCTCTGGAAAAGTTGATCCATCGAGTGATGAATTCAAACAAGAAGTTGAACAAATTCTTCTCATTATGAATTTCTTCTTCCTTCTTCAGACGAGTTCTTCTCATTATGAACTCTACCTGGCAATGTTGATCCATCAAATGATGAATTCAAACAAAAGGTTGAACAAATTCTTCTCATTATGAACTTCTTCTTCCTTCTTCAGATGAGTTCTTCTCATTATGAACTTTCTCTGGAAAAGCTGATCCATCGAGTGATGGAATTGAGCAAAAGGTTGAACAAGCTCTTCTCATTATGAACTTCTTCTTCCTTCTTCGGATGAGTTCTTCTCATTATGAACTTTATCTGGAAAAGCTGATCCATCAAGTGATGGATTTGAGCAAAAGGTTGAACAAGCTCTTCTCATTATGAACTTATTCTTCCTTCTTCAGATGAGTTCTTCTCATTATGAACTCTCTCTGGAAAAGCTGATCCATCGAGTGATGGATTTGAGCAAAAGATTGAACAAGCTCTTCTCATTATGAACTTCTTCTTCATTCTTCAGATGAGTTCTTCTCATTATGAACTCTTTCTGGAAATGTTGATCCATTATGATGGATTTGAATCTTTGCTAAAATCTTTGAAATTCCTGTCAACATTTAACATGGATAAAATGAATGGAAATGCACCTATTTTTGCAAATGCCTAAATATGATGCATGGATATTAAGTTCATTTTTATTGGATTTCAAATTGGTGAACTCGGTCTTCCTTCATTTGGTCAAAATGTCATTTCAAACTGCATTTCTGATTTGGAAGAGCAATCTTTGTGCCTTCTTTGCTTCATTTAAGTCTCAGAAGAAATGTTTCATTTATGGAACTCTTGCCGTAATCAAAATTATAACCTTGATGCCCCATTTTGTCTTGGATAAAACCAACTTTCTCTGCTTGGACTTGTACAGAAATTAAAGCTTTCCTCTTTGAAAAGAGAATCTATCATCTTTGAAGAGTATAAATGTAGATATGTCAAACTCTGCAGAGATTAATTAGGAGAATAGAGTATGTTCTGATTTGACTCTTGAAACACATCACAAGGAGGATTTATCCTAATTCCTTTCATGTCTTCACATCTAATCAGATTTCGAATAAGGCAACTTGGACCATATCATGTCGAGATGTTTAACAACATCTTGTCGTTCAACATTAATTGGCTCCACTAGTTTCTTGTTGTTAAAATTTCTGTTCTCCTTCTGTGAAAGAAATCTTCATCATATCTCACTTCTAATCTTGGGGTTGAAGAAGACAGCCTTCATCTTGGATCAATAAATGGAAACCGTATGATCGCAACATTGGTTCAGCACCATAATCGTTGGTTCATAAAACATTTGATAACACATTCATCCTTTCATGTGGCTTCTGCCCGAATTTCTGGTCAATGAAGCTCTTTGCACAGTGTTCAAAGCTTTTTTATGATGTCACAAGACCTTTTGAAAATAAAACTCAGTGGGAATACAAATGGAATGCGGGCATGACCAAAAAACTGGTCCAATTCACAAGATATGCTAGTGTCGAATTGAATAAGAGATACCAACTGGTCTTGTTATCATCTTGGGCAAGGGAAAGTGTAATACCGATCATGTTTTCCTCTATAATGAGTGTTGTAAGAAATGAAAACACATCAGCTATAGGAGCCATGTATAGAACGATATCCATGAAATTCTTGTCACTGGGGATGAAACGCCCATGATAAAACCAAAATAGATGAAAACTCCGTTCACCCTGGCTGACAATGATAACACCAATAACAATGGGAGTAAGGGTAATGTAATCTGAGCCTCTTTATTCAATGTCATCAAGCAAACAACAATTGATGTGAAAAACAGCTTCGTAACCTCAACATTATGGTTGAAACTAACTGCCAGGAATCTCAAAGAAATATTTTCAATCATCACCGATTCAAAGCCGAGATTTTGAGGAATTGAACCCTGGATCGACTGGTTTGCCTGAGGACCATCTTTATTCATGCAACCATGATGTAGATTAACAAAGAACACACTATCATGTGACACATGGTTAAGAAGATTGGGTATTTGAAACCATACTTGCTGAGTAAATATTTGTTCAACAACAAGACACCCTGATGTAACTGCCTGATGAACAAAGTAATTATGTATAGATAGCTCGACTGTCACTGTTTTACCCTTTTCATTCTTCATATCTTTCTGTCTCATTGGAAATATTTTGTCAAATTAATGATCTTTAACACATGATGATATGGGCCTTCAACATGTCCCAGCATTGCTGATACGAACGTTCAAAAATGCATCAACAGTCCTAATTCTGATTGAAATGGGCTTTCAGCATGCCCCGACATTTGCTTCTTGTTAATCTGAGCCTTCAAAATGCCCCACATGGATATGTCTAAAGGAACCTTTAAAATGCCCCAACATTTGCTGACACAGATGTTAAAATTGTGCTCAACATTACTTCTTGTTGAGATGAGCCTCCAAGAATGCCCAAATATTCATATTGTTGTGAGCCTTCAAAATGCCCCAATATTCTATTTCTGATTGAAAATGGGCCCTCAAGATATCCCTCTAGATCTGTCTGATTTACTCTCAATGTCTATTTGACTGAAATGTCATGATCCCCATGAGGTCCAATTTTGACAATGAACTGTTGTAGGTACTTGTAGCTTTATTCGTGACCCAAATCTGTTTATCTTGAATACTCTCATTCTGGTGTCACTAAACAGTAGTATTGTTAAGTAACTGGAGAAATTATCTTCATGTTGTCACAAACTTAAGAAGTACTCAATCATTCTGACAGAAACATCTGAGATATGTGTCTTCTGAATGAGGTGACCATTTTCTGTATCTGGAGGGATTTAGTCAGACAGAGCAGTATAAATAGCTTGGTAATCCGTTCCAGGCTGACACAGTGGCTTATCATCTTTCAGTGAAGGCCATCTTTGAAATATACTTTTATGTGGGAGAGAAACCAATTTATGCGAACAATAATCTGATGCAATAGCAAGACTACATATACAGTGGTACAGGTTCATCAAAAATCCATACCCATGCAACATGTTGATTCTGATAACAACTCATCTGATTATGAAGGATCTTTTAGGATGATTTCACAGATATTGATAGTTCTTTATGATACCGAGGAAATCCTGAATTTTGATTCTGATGAGGAGAATAAACTGTTATACTTGACGAAAATGGGGTACTCAGAGGCTGAGGCTTCAATAACCATGGAGAGATGTGGTCCATATTCATCAATTGCAGAATTGGCAGATTTTATATGTGCTACTCAAATAGCTAAGGTTGTTGATGTACTTCTTTAATGATCCCAATTACAAGAGAAAATGAAACTTGGACTATGATTTTTGGAAAAGGAAGAAGCAGAGGAAGCTTGAAAAGAAGCTTCTTAATTAAGACGATCAGACAGTTCATCTTCTAAATCTAATGATTGGTTTTGGGGTTCTTACCAAGCCAGATCAAATAACTCAAAGAATCACTTCCAGAAGATGCTATTGGGCCTCCTTATTTCTACTACGAGAACATGACACTTGCTCCAATTGGTGTTTGGACCGAAATGTTACGGTACTCATACGATGCAGAGTCAAAATTTGTAGATTCAAAGTATTTTTGTGCTGCTTCACATAAAAGGGAATACGTTCATAATCTGTCCATTGAGAACAGATTTCCTCTTATTCTGCTTCTTCCACGCACCATACATGATGATTTTCTATTGACAAAGAAATGGTGATCTTCCTGGGATCCAAGAACCAAGTTGAACTGTTTACAAACATGTACATGAAGTGCCAAATTGACAAAAAGGATCTGTAAGGCTCTTGAAGCTTATGACGATGAGCCACCTTCGAGTGACCAAAAGTATGTTCTTGATGAATGCCGAAAATGGAATCTGGTATGGGTTGGAAGGAATAAAGTTGTTCCACTTGAACCTGATGAGATGGAAATGCTTCTAGGTTTCCGTCTAAACCCTACACGAGGAGGAGGATCTGCTAGAGACATGTTCCTCGGTGGTATCAATGTCCTGTCTCTTTTTTCTGGGATCAGTGATGCAGAGATTGCCTTCTATTGTCTTGGCATATCTTTGAGATGTGCAAGAACTGAATAGTAATCGGTTGGAGCAATTGATGAGAAGATTTGGCGGATTTAACCTTGTTGTCGGTGGCATCCTGTGTAACAACCTTTCCGGAAGAAATAAACATCATCAGGATGAACTATAAGATTTTTGTTAGTGCATTTTCTTGCAATGATTGCTACATCGAATATCTCTTATGCTGTTCCAAAATACGCACTACCATATCCCACTCTTCCTGAACCATGGAAAGGTTTGGCTGATAGTAAAACTGGTTATCTCAACTTTTGGAATCCTGTAACCAATGTTACCCAATATGAAAGGCATACAAGTGTAGAATCTGTTCCAATGTCTTATTATGTGCCATAAGTTCTCAATTTCAAATTCAACAATCTTCTAAAGGACATAATGGATTTAATATTGACAAAGAAAATGATCGGTATGGAAGAAATAGTAATGATGTATCAAGACTTGAGCCAGTATCACAGTATAACCAGAGTGCAAGTAGTGACTTGTTCATTCCCATAATACACCTTAATGGTACTTATAGCTCTGTGATGTAATCTTCTAGAGAACAAGGATTGATGGCTGGGGAAAATAATTTGTCTGGTGATGCTTATCGCCCTCAACATGAGATAAGTGATAGTTTTTCTTGATGAATTGCTAATAATGTCATAAGAGAGCGTCATAAGTTCAATTCCCCAAATTTTCCGCCTTCTCAGACCACTTGATTTCAAGAATGCTTCATCATTTTGGTCTGACTTATTCTTTCTACAATAGATGTAGAATAGGCAACAATCTGCTTTAAGGACCTTTCTCATTTGAGACTGTCTTGTTTGAAAAATGTTTTTCCTCCTTTCTTTATCGAAGAATGATAGAATTTTGTAAAATGTTGCCTATCACAGGTTCACAATAAAATCAAATCATAAGCATGAATTCAAAGAATATCAAAAGAATCAACAATTCTTTAATGTTTGAGAATTATAGTTCTTTGACAAGTATCAAGATTTGGTTTGGTTTCAGGATGGCTTTCCTATTTTCTATGGTTATATCTATTTAAGATGTCACTCATCTATTGCTCTTTGTGAACTTTTTCACATGCCTCACTTTGAGGATTTGGTATTTTAACCGGATACGTACAAAATGACGCAACTAGGATTGCTAATTACTAGACCTTCTAGAGTCCTTCCATTTCAATTCTCTGGAATTTTTCATTTAGACTCATCTAATCAAAGTAGTGAGAAAATATCGGTCTAAAAAAGAAATTTCTGAGTTCTTGTGTGAAGTTGACTATAACAGATGTTTCGTAACTCCCTTAGTCCATTTGTTAACACATTTGCCATTTTGGATAGCTAAATTCATCTTTATTGTATATAATATTATAATCACCTTTATCAGGTTAATTAAAACTTATCCATAAAGTCGGGGCGATTAACCAATTGCTCTAGAGGGACAGTTTATTGGATATAATAATATAAATAGATTAGCTGAATATTATCCATAAAGCCGGGGCGATTAACCATTTGCTCTAGTGGGACAACTCAAGCTTTATTGTATATAATAATATAACATGGGTATCCAAATCCAATTTCTTAAGCTTGTTAAGAAGAACCTGTTATAGTCTAGGTGTTTTAGTGGAATTCAGAAAATCTCTTCGTTAGAGTTCAATTCCCAAGCAACTGACTTAAACTAGATTTACCTATTTGTAAAAAAAATATGTTCATCATCGAACATCATCAATAGAAAAATATTCTAATTGGTTTTGTATTGTAATACATCAACGATGCCCAATGTTGTACGCTCCTATATATAAATACCAAGCCTTTTTGTAATTTCTTTCAATAGGAGTAGGCTATCTCATATTTGTAATAGGATAGTGTTTGGGTGTATTTCTTCTGAGGTAAGGTCAATGGTCCTTGTTTTTTTGGTTTTAAATCCTGATATTCTGTCAAACATTATAACTCTAATCATGAAGAGCTTTTTAATCCATTTGATATTCAAAGAACTGCAAGATTTCAAAATTGACTCAATGCTCATAACCTTAATAAGCAACACAAATTTATTTATTGCACAAAAGGCGGAGAAAGGAACAAAAACAAGTTTAAACATGATGCTGAAAATAGAAAAGTACTACAGTGGTAGATAACAACTTCCACTTGTTTATTTAGCCTACCCCATCATTCCAATAATGTTGGGTGTGTAATTGGCCCAAGATTTTCCTCATTTTCCCCCCATTTCTTGATCATCTTTTGTGTCAACTTCTTTGGGTAAGCCTTCAGATACATAACTCTTTACCTTATTCTGAGCAGTCTCCATCATCATCTTTTTCTTTTTTGGCTGGTAATTGAGCTCATTTTTGGATTCAGAATAACTTTTACTAAGGATGATAGCCTTGTCCTGATTCTGAACACATATTGTGGCTGTAATTGGAGCAATATTCATCAGACTCTTTGTATCCAGACTCTTTTCACTGGTCTTCAGAAAATTTGATACATGCGTTTGAGGTTTCTTCAGAGTTTCATCTTTCCCATTCATTCTTAAACTTGTGGGCCAGTCTCGAATTACCTCTCCTTTTACTTTTTTATCACTTATAATCAGAGAAGTATTGAGAATTGAACGTTTTATCTTTGGCTCAAGTACTTTGTTTTCTTCATTTTCTGCGGCATGTACTTTACTTGTTTTGATACTACCAACTCCATTTTGATGTTTAATTCTCGATTGTTTGACCAAAACAGACTGGTCATCCAATTCTATGATTCCCTGAACCAAAAGGTCTTAAACTCGTTGTTTGAAGCGACCACACTTTTCAATGGAGTGTCATTGGGCTCCAGCGTGATAATCACAAGAGAGTTTCTCATTATACCAACTCGGGTATGAAAGAAAAAAAGGCTTAGCTCGACATGGAGTAATAATCTGGGCTTTGAGTAACTCAAGATATAACTTGTTGCATGAAACTGAAGGAAACTTGGGTAGAATTTCCCCTGACATCACTGTCACATTACAATTGTTTACTCTGCTTTCTTGAAGACCTTGTGACTGTTTGCTTTGTTTAGCTTTCTTTAATGGTACTGAAATTTCTTCCATGCTTCTCTTCAACTTGATCTTTGTCTCATTTTCTGGGGCCATACCCGATTTTTGGAGATTTATCGAATTTCCACATTCCCCGACAAAGTCTTGGTCATTTGTTTCCATTGTATCAGCTACATCATTCATAATCCCATTCAAATCTTTCACAACAGGATTCTCTAAAGGTTTCTCTCCATGGATTACAATATTTAACAGGTCCATCAATTTGGTCAGTTGTTCCTTTGAATCATTCTGGAATTTTTTCACTTGATCAGTCATCTTTTGTTGTGTCTCGATAAATTGCTATTATAGTTTCTCGATTCTACCAACCCTTGCTAAAATCTCATTCATGGCTATTATCCTTCTTTAGGAAGACCAAGTTAACTCCACTTTGATTCTGTCATGGAATTCTCCACGAATTATTCCACGTTGTCATGATTAAATGCATGTAGAATAATTTGAAATAAAATGTAATTATGCAAATATGCAAATGCAAAAATGAAAATATAAATATAAACGTAAAAATGAAAAAAATGCTAAATGTAAATGCAAATGTAAATATGTGAATGTAACAATAAAAATGCAAATTGTGCAATACAAAAGCAAACATAAAAGTATAAATGAAAATGTAAAGATGCAAAAATGCAAATGCATGTATGAAAAGGTGTTACTCAAGAGTGATCATCTTAGAACAGATTTCATTGAACACAAAAGCTTTGGTACATTAAACAAAACTTTTACATGTAGGGGATAGCTTTCACTCCTAACTTCTCTATTTCCCTTAAAAGCCAAACTAACTTCCACTCATACTCAGGTGTGGAGTTATCAATCTGTCTTAACTCTCTCGTGAAACCAGCTAAGTCCACCAACTTATGAGCCACATTGTTTGCTTGAGCAGCGGCTTCCTTCATGATATTATCTTTTTCCTTCATCTTTTGCATTAACTCTCGAAGTTGTAAACAATATTGTTCATTTTTTCTTGTGAGAGAATCTTTATGTTCAAAAAGTTCTCGTACAAGATCTCCATAATCATCTACACATTTCTTCAATGTTTTGTTCTTGGCCATAGTGGCTTTTAATTCAATATCGATCTCAAGCTGATGAATCTGATATGATGCTTCCATGTTGGTCATAGCACTATTCAACCTTTGATTTTTGACTTGACATCTTTTCAATTCACTAACAGACGTATTTCATCTTTCTTCTGCAACTCGTGAATTATGATAAAACTTCTTGCCTCGTCCTTCATGTATGTTACAGTTCTTCTTCAGTTTGGTGACCCTTGTTACCCACTCTTCTGGGGTGTTTCCTATGCCAGCATTTTGAAAGGCTTGACTGACCTTCTGGAAATCTTCCTGTATGGTTTCCATTTTGGTGCTCTGTCGAAACGATTTTTCCTTAAAGGTGAACCACATTAATTTTTAATTTATCTCCTTCAATTGATTTAATTTAAAAACAAATGCGATTTAAAATATCTCTCGTTTCGAAAAATTTTGGATTTCCTTTACGATCAAAAAATACGGTTCGAAGAGTCGCCACCAATCTTTAATTAGGGTGTGATTGGGCACCCAAAAAATTCTTTGTCATTTTAAATAAAAATTAATTTTAATTAAAACAACAAATTGAGGTATACGTTACCAAAATCCGAGCTCGGGAGTCGGTTACGTATGGGGAAGGATTAGCACCCCCACAACGCCCTAAATCGGTACCTAATCGATTAATTAACGTCTTTGCATTGAATTTTATAAATTCGAACTTTATTTGATTTTTGATCCCATAAAACAATGACGTAAATTTAAAAACATTCAAAAACACTCAAACAAATTAAATTGAAATTACCAAGTCGTTTTAGAAAGATAAAGAATGTTCGATTATTTACAAATATCGAGACCAGATCTTAAAGATATAACAACCTTTTCTCGATATATTTAAATAAACGAACATTTCTTTTTCTCTCGTTCCCAAATTTTAGATGACGAATCAATTTTTGGTTTCACTTTCGGGATACACTTTTATTTTAAAATCATTAAAAGAATACCTCAAATCAGTTATGACTGCCCACTTAAAACAATTTTAAATTAAAAGTGTATTACCCTTAATTCAATTATGTAATATGTCAAGTTATGCACGTGAAGTTGTCATACATATTATACAAAACTGATATCATGTGATCAACAATATTAATATACACGTATATATCTACAAGTTATATAATATGCACATGTATATAAGATATAGGAAACAATTATTTGTACAACACGCATATAGGTAAAAGATATATATACTAACTCAATGAATATAAACAATACTTAGCAAGAAGCAAATGACGTACGCAACATATATGTATATTTATACCTTATGAATACCAAGTTTATTACCTATTAAGGGTACTAAGTTTGAAATTCATCAATAAGGTTTCAAAAAGCTCAGAAGACAACATAATATCCAAAATATCGTTAAGTCGGAAGAATAAATCCAATGAAGAATCGTGACCAAAAGATGCACATGAGATTGAATGTAAAACAGTTGAACAACGGATATGATTTCGATTCCAATTTTTGAGCCATCTTATTACTTTACATTAACTAGAGACTGCCACAAAAGTATATTTTCTTATATGGTAGCAAAACTGAAATGATTTCAATTTCAAAAAGGTGCAGATAAAATTCCTAACACTGAGCATGGATCAAGTTCCACCTTTTGCAATCATCTTTGCATTAAACTTTAACTATGTTACTCAATAACACGGGTCTTCCAAGCTAGAAACAATAGGCTTCTTAACTAAATCCAAATACCCAAAACCAATCACTTCCAAGATATTTTCATTGATTATAACAATCATCCCACCAATCAAGAAATAAAAAATCCAACTTGTTTTGTATCAAACAGAGTCAGCAACAGATGAATACTCAAAACTAGAAATTTAAACTTAATGTTTCAATCCAAACGATATCAAACAAGTATAAAACATAATGAAACAAAATACCCATCAAGTAGTTTACCCTCAAGACAAGAACAAAACCATCTCTTTAAGGGGGAAATGAAAAGGGTAGAGAAAGTGAGAACTTACATGTAATGAGAAATGGGACTTGACCTTAAGAGTGAGAGACGACGTTGAGAAGAGAAAGATAAAAGAGGGAATCGAGGAGAAGCAACCAAAATTGAAGAGAATGCTACTGCTACTTCTACTGTTAAGGTCATACTCATTTCCAGATTCCTTTGTTTTCCTTTTTTATCCTCCATACATCGTCGATCCCACGCCTCTTTATTATTCTTTGTATTCTGTTGCTTTTCTTCTTCTTCTTTTCAATTAGGGAAACCCCCTTTTACAATATGCTTGTGAATACCAAAAATAGGAATGGGCTCTCGAAAATCTCTCCTTTTTCCTTTCTCTGTGTTTGTTGTTTTTGCCTATAATCTATTTGATTGGTTACTGCTTGGTCATTTTTGAATTAAAAATGCTTGATGCTTGATTTCTAAAAAAAAAGGAAAAATGAGGAGAAAAGCTTTGTATTGTTCTCTGTGTAAAAACGAAAATAGAAGGCCTTGTTTTTGTATCTCCCATCCCCGGAAGAAGAACACTGTTTTTTTTTCTTTACCAACGAATCCCCCCTCTCTCTTACTGCTCTCTAATAACTCCAATCCCACCCCCTACAAAACTGTTTTTTCCTCTTTATCATCCCACTTACAAAACTGTTTTTAATGCAATTTTCCATAACTCCCCACAATGATGAATTCATCCTTATTTGATGCCTCAAAACGATTGCACGGTTAGATAGCTGACTTACGGGACCTGGACAAATCGAGCATCTACATGCTCAATTTATTGTTTTCAATCTTCAAATGACGTATTTGAGCCTCAAACCTCAGCAAATCTTCTTCTCTCTGGGGGCCCCTACTGATACTCTTACCGTTGAAGACTTTTGGTATTAATCTAGCAGGACATTCAGTTACCAAACTAGGTCGATCATTTACCATAAATTGTAAGGTTCCATGATTCAAAAGACTTTGGACTCGACGTTTGAAGGCAAGACAATTCTCAATAGTATGTCCTTGAGCTCCGGTATGATATTCACAATGAATGTTGATGTCATACCAATTTGGATACGGAGGTTGGAATGGTTTTATGTAATATGGAGCTACTTCTCATGCTTCATGTAACTTTTCATACAACTCTTTATATGATATAAGTATAGCATCAACATGAGAACCGCCTTTTGTCTTGGATTGAACCTGAGTTTTAGACGTCGGGAGCAGACTAAACTTTGACGATTTCAAATTGCATGATTTCTTCTCATCTCTAGAAGCTTTTACAGTGGTCACTATTTCTTTAGTATCTCCAGACAATTTGTGAATACTAATGATGACTGTCTGTAATTTCTCAAGTTGGTTAAGATCCGAAGTCCCTTGCGTATCTGACATTGCAGGGTTAAGTTCATTGAGCTCTCTTTCTTTTTGTGCAGGAATTTCTTTTCCTTTGTCCAAAAAAGATATTCTATCCATCATCTTGGACATCTGCTCTCTTATTTCTCGTATCTCCTTTTGCTCTTCAATGGACACATGATCTTTAGGTGCATAGCTCTCCTCTATCTTCAGAGTTCCCTCGGGATGTCTTTTCTTGGCCGCATCATATTTTGTCTGATCATAAAACTTTTTGTCCATTTACGATTTCTTTCCAATATGATGAACAGTCTTTCAAGTAAACACCTTTTGGTTATGCCATGGTCATGCAATGCAAACAAAAGAAATCAATATGAACAGATTAGAGCAATGTAACATGCATAAAAAAATAAGAAAAAATAGAATAGTTAGTACCAACTAATGGAAAAAAATCTATCTATCAAGGTATAAATCTTAACCTCATGCTTTCTAGTTCCATGCTTTGTTTGAAAAAATTAACCTAACCGCATGATTTCTAGTTCGCATGCATTTATTCGGGAAAAAGAAAAGGAAATAAATTAAATTAAAAGCTAGAGTTTATTTCTCCTTTGTGTATACCTACTGACAAAATTTCGGCATGGTTTCAGATCGGGAGAATTTCTAGGGTTTATTATATGCAGGTTTTCAGTTCTAGGAGTAAAAGTACTCGAACTGTCCTTGTTGATTCCCCCTTGGGCTGTCAAACCCTCAATCCTAGTCCATTACAGACTAAAGTGAATCGAGTTCAATTCGAGGGGACACATTTCTCTATGCCTGACACGGAGAATAAATTCTCACGAAGACATAGAGCATATGAACCCCGAAAGTTACTTGCTAGGTCTGACACGAAGAATAAATTCTCACGAAGACGTCGCTTTCACTCCCACTTAAAAGGGACAAGCTTGATTAAAAAGCTTATGTTATGTAATGCATGTGTTGTGTGTGAGGAGAAATGTTCAAACCTCTGATAGAAAAATAAATAATTAAATTTAATACTTGAAAATAAAATAAAAGCATTAATAAAATTATATATATAAATATTAGAAAAATAATAAGTATATATAAAAATTTTGTAAAGAAAGAATTAAAAATTAAATATATGAATTTTTAATTTCTAATTAATAGAGACAATTTATAATTGATTTCAAAGTTTGACCGTCCCCAGTGGAGTCGCCAAGCTGTCGTAACCGTTTTTCGCCCGGGTACGAAATTTTTATTTTGGCGGGAAAGGTGATGTGAATAAATGATTTTTAAAATGTTTTGGGAGTCGCCATCGGCCTTTTGGGTCAGGTAGGTCGAATACCTAAAAATTATCTTTTAAAAGAGTTTTTAAGAAAATATCAGTTAAAAGATGAATTGATCTGCGTTTATAACCAAAAATTCGTTCTTTTTAATAATAAAAAGGGATTCGTGGTCGGTTACGTTTAGGGAAGGATTAGCACCCCTACAACGCCCAAAATTGGTACTTTTTAATTATACATTGTCTCTAACAATAGAATTTAAGAATTCAAATATATATTTAATTTATAATTCTTGTTATTTCAAATTTATTAATACTATAATTTTTAAGAAAATATATTAATTTATATATATTTATAAAAATATTTATTTATTTAAAAATATCAGAAAATGACTTCTAGGTGCTTTAAGATAGCTCTTTTATTCGATATAAAAAATAAATAAATATTGATAAAATATTTATCTAAAAATAATAAAAAAATTAGATTAATATATATAATTGATAAAAGTAAAATATTTATTTAAAAATATCAGAAAATGGACATCCAGTTGCTTTAAGACTGTCCTTTCTTAATATTTAAATATTAAAAATAATAATTTTTAATAATAAAATAAAACAATGTGTTTTTTAATTTTTATAAGTAAGATATTTATTTATTTTTAACATATCAGAATATGACATCTAGTTGCTTTAAGAATGCCATTTTCTTTGTTATTAAAAATAAATAAATATTATTATTTAAACCCAATATATATATATATATATATATATATATAATAATAATAATGAAAGTAATAATTTACATATATATTAAAAGTAATAATAAAATAATATTGCAAATAAATAAAATTAAATCAACTACTAATAATAAATGAAATCAAAACTATATAGTAAAAAACTAATGATTAAATTAGAATATATTAAAAATAAATATCTAATTTGTAAATAACTATTTAATATTTCAGTGACAGAACATGTAATTTTTCTTATTTTAATTTAGTGACTAAAATAAAATTGTATTAAATTCGAATATCATATTAAAATAAATTAAAAACATGAATTCGAGATTAAAATATTAATTATTAAAATTAAAGGATTAAATCAGTAATTTACCTACACAACAACAACAACAACAAAACCCTATTCCCATATGCAATGGGGTAAGGGGGAGGTAGGGTGGTAGGCTGCCCCAACGCCAGGTTGAGAGCAGCATCCGTGGAAGACTTCCGGCAGTAAGAAAATTAAAAATAAAGATAAAATATAATGCATAGATAAATAAGTAAATAAATACATAGTTGAAATAGTTGAACAATTTTCATACGCTGTCTTCATATACGCATCTGTAATTTGAAGTAATCCCTGCAAATAAATCCTTGCGTGAAAATCTTTGCTTATAGACAGAAACGTAAGTCCCGACTAAATTTAAAAGAGGAAACATGAAGAGAAGGATAAACAGAAGTCAGCGATAGCAAGCTGCGATAAGGAATAAAGTTAAAATGGTTAAGACCTAAACTAAGGTAACACTACTCCGCCACCCTAATTCTAAGCCTACATAAATTCCAATGACAGAAACATATAAAAAGTAGAATTCATGAAAATTACTACAAAGGCATTAAAAAAGAAGACTGAGATGCCCACACTACTTTGCTACCCTGGTCTTAAGTCTCCATACTTTCCTATTGGAGGTCATGTCCTCGGTAAGGGCTAAATCCTTTAAATCATATCTCAAGCAGTCTACCCACTTCCTCCTTGGTCGTCCTCTCCTTCTGGCACCGTCGACTGTTATCGACTCTACCCTCCTGACCGCATCCGACGGTTGTCGCCTAAGAACATGCCCAAACCACCGTAGTCTTCCCTCCCTCAATTTTTCGGATACAGGCACCACCCCCAAAGACATCCTAATTGCAGAGTTTGGTGTCATGTCCCACAGAGTCCTACCACATGCCCATCGAAGCATTCTCATTTCTGCGGCCTCCATCCTCCTTAAGTGATCCTTCTTGATTGCCCAACATTCAATCAGTAATTTACCTAAAATAGTTATATAAACATATTAATGATTAAATTATAAAGTAAACAAAATTAGAAGACCAAATTAAAATATTTAGAATTTGATTTCAGTGACTAAAATGGAATGTTACAAAACTAAGATGATTGCGGAAAGGGTTTGGCCAAAAGCGAAATTACAGATATACCCCTCCCTAAAACGGCGTCGTTTGGGAAGGGGTATAAATTCCCCAAACGGCTGGCTCTTCTGGCCAGCACTCTCGTTTCTCTCATTTTTCTTCTCTCTCTAACTGAGAGAGAAGAAAACTCTCTCGCTTCTCTCTAGCTTCCCTCACCGGAGGGAAGCCGGTTATCGACCAACAGCCGTCTGCCTTCGCCGTCCTCACCGTCGACCACCGCATCCGATGGCCGGGAAATTTTATTTTATACCAAAACGTAGATCGGACCGTCCTAATGACGGTTCCGGTGATCGTTTTTCTTAAAAAGCTCCTGATCGGAGCAAATTTATGAAAATACCTTCGGGTTTTGGTTGTTTCCAATGACGGTTGGGGCTCTCCGATGACAGAGTAAGTTTATTTCCTCTCTTCTATCTTTTTTTTCTGGTTTCTGTGTTGTGGGTTCGCTCTGCTTTGGGTTTGCTGTTGGTTGCTCTCTCTCTGTTTTTGCTCGCTGTTCCTTCCTTTTCTTTTTCTGCAGGTGGTCGATGGCTTTTATAGTCATCGACGGTGTGGCTCTCGGACCGGTCCCAAATGGTAACCCTAGGTGAATCACCGGACTATAGTGGTGACTCACCATAGGGCTTCGACGTGGGGAGGGGCAGATGGCCTTCTGGAAAGCTCGGTGAGGTGGCATGGCACTGACGGTGGCGTGGCAGCAGCTGAAGCGTCAACGTGGAGGTGGCAGCTGAGCAAAGGCGGCGGCTGGCCTTCTGAAAGATTGAGGCGTCTGGGAGCTAGGGTTTAGAAAACCCTAGCTGAACCCCCAAATTAATTTAGGGTTTCAATTGGGCCATCTGGTTGGGCTTCCAAATTTGTAATTGGGCCCCGATTTTGGCCTGTTTGTAATAATAATAATTTTAATAATAATAATAATAAATAAAATAATAATAATAATATCAATAAAAAATGGGTAAAAAATTAGTATCTTCATATACGCATATATTCAACCCCAAAACCATTAATGCTAATAAATTATACACATGATCAAACAAGGTAGAGGGAAATTTGATCCCAAGGGGTAATCATACCATTGGCTTTCACAAACTTCAAAGATACTCCTCTTTCTACGCCCGCAAAGCACTCTAGTTAGGCGGGGTAATCCTTGCTTGATCCGTCACTCCAAACACATTTGAGCTCGAGCTTTCATGTCAAGTTGATGCATCATCTTCAAATCTTAAGGTTTTTAAGTGCTTCCAGCTTTCCATTTGATACAAATGGTTTTGCACCTTGAATGATTCCAGTATCGTTTGCACCAGCAATACAGTCTTTGAGTTTCCACTCCATTACTGGTCCCAGTGCTCCATTCCTGGATAAGAAAAACAGAAAGTAACAATTAATCTCAAGAGTAACTTGAGATGCATGGAATCCTCTTCACAAAGTCAGAATGCTAAGAGAATTACGTTGGCACAACTTTATTGGATGAATCTTCAATTAACTTAACAGCCTCAAGTTTCTTGGTAGGATCCAAGGTATACAACATTTCTGCAACTGCCGCTCTATGCATCAAAGTATCTGCAGAACATAAAAGCGAACATTACGAGACTATACCACCTACCTCAAGGATCCCAAAATACATCACGTTAAATAAGCTCAATCATACCTTCATGATTACCAAGGAAATTTTTTTCTCCTGCAGTTGACTGCAGAAAGAGAAATAAAGGGATTTAAATCAGGGCCCAAACTGATAAAATATCAGTAATACAATGAACTCCCACTTAGAAGAATAACTATTATTAAGCAATTTCTTGGAAAACCTGATGGAGGGGCGCTCAGCTTCTAGGACGCTGCACACAAGTTTTTCTGCATCAGTCACTGGAGCAGGCATTGAGCCCACTTTGTGGAAAAATTTGATCTACTTTGCATAAAGTTCAAATAAGCAATATAAAGATTAGATTATCTTTGTAAAATTGTACCAAAAAGAATATAGTTATACTTTTGCAAGACAGTGCGCAATGCAAGCCAGATTTTACGTACCAAGCAGCAATGTGAATCCGGATTATCAGCATTAAACCTTAGCAGTTGCTTTATAGCCTTCAGGAAAAAGGAACAAAAACAAGACAACCATTGTTATGAGATCATGAAATCATAGTACCAAGAGTTCACAATAATTGCTCTTCAACTCAAAGATATGTTTACAGATTCTTTGACACTATGTAAAGATGAATTTGAGGGAGATGCCTTGGATTTCATTTGCTATATAAACAAAGAGAATGAAATGCACATACAATGTACAAAATAGTTCAACATAAAAAAATGCATTTCAAGTTCACACGTCTATGGATACTACAAAGCGTGTCTCCGAAGAACCAGGTCAGTTCTTCTGAAGTAACTTCAAGTACTTAGTAGCTTCCGACAAGGGATCCCCAGTCTAAAAGAAATATAACATTAAACAGAAACCTAGAATAATAGGCATTAGACAAACACAACTTTCCAGCACAAGAGGACTTCAATCAGGAATATAATGCGTAGAAGAAGAGATATATATAGGTAGGTAACCTTCAATAATTTTTCTCCATAATGATCTGGATCTATAGGTTCAACGTGTCGTTTCCCAGACTTAAACGTGCCACTAGCACTTGATCCTTCATTTTTCTCCTCTGCCACCTAAAATAAAGCACAAACATTAGATTAGATCATAAAAGAAATGTTATCCAAGAATCATTAAATCAAGCCTACATACTTTCTTAGCTCGTTCTGCCTCCTCTGCCTCTTCATGTTCTTTTTTTCAGTAGTCTTTGAAGTGTTGACATCTAATTCAGTTGGCGAGTTCAAACTAGAATCGTACAACTTTAAATAGTACCTGCACTTCAAAAATCAATACAAAGATAATAAGTTAGGAGTTTAAGTACTCACCAATTTTGAGCAAAGGTTTTCAGAAAAAAGAGACACCAGATGGAAACCATACGATGAATTAATCATAAAAACTATTAACTACGGTTATAATTAACAAATAATATAAGCTACAGTAAAATACAATTATCTATCCTTAACCTAACAGAAATCCAGGAACCACCTTCCTCTCATTTAACCAGCCACAATCTCAAGTTGCAATATGCACACAAAAAAATTGCTTATAATACAAAGTAATAAAGTAATGAACATAATACCTTCAAGAAAACTTTCATACAGAAAGGTTCAGACAATGCATTGTTGCAACTTTCAACTAACACATGATGAAAGCACCAGTATTCTATACAATCATCCCCCCATTTGCCCAAAAAAGCAAAAGCAAAAAGAAGCAAAGATTGATAATGATGGTGGAGTCTGAAATTCAGATATTTGAGATAAAAATATAAAATTGGAGAAGAAGATTTTAAGGTTGCAAGAGGAAAACCAAAAAAAATACAAGGAAACGAATTTACAAAAGGATGAACTATGAAGGCATACAAAGTTCAAACAAGGTCAACACAAAGCAGGAATCGGCAACTAGACCTTAAATTTAGGAAAGAATGTCACAAATGTAGAAGACGACGAAACCAAAAATCAAATGCAGCTTCTTTACCACGAGATCTCTACATTACAAAAATCCCCACTTGCACTCTATGTGTGCAAGAAAAGTGCATTCTCAATGGTTAAGAACCAACGGTTCAAGGCAATCTTTCAAATCAAAATTAAAACCCCATGCAGGAAAAAAAATAAAAACTAAAGCAAGGATCAATCATAATTGATTCAAAGTAAGGGATCAACGGCTCAAGATCAACCTTCATTCTTCATTGATTAGAAGTGCGGAATTAGTGACTAAAGAAATCTAGATGCATATAAGTAATAACAATGACATTGAAAAGACCAAAATACCAACTCAGATCAAATATAAGTTCATTCAAATGCTCACGATGATCAATATTGAGGGCGTAGATCAATTGCATTTTTCACTACAAAGTGCAAGAGGTTTGTTGCGTAAGTGAGTGCAAAACAAAGGTGAAAAACATATTATCAATGCAAGAAGTGAAGAATTCTTTCAATGAAAAAATGTGGCAGTCCAGCCACCATAGTACAGATGAACTCCAGCAAAAGGAAATGGTGCAAAATAAAAGCAGACCAGCTCATAAAGTGCAAATGAAGAAAAGCCAATTGGCTAACTGCTTCTGAAATTGGATCAATCTTGGTTTCAAGCACTGACAAGAGAAGTGTCACATTGGAAGTGCAAAATAACTGAACGAAGGCCATAACTCGTCCATCTTTTTAGATCTAATGCTGCTGCTGTATGTTTCCTTGGGAGTATGAGTTACATTGCCCTTTTACATCCTTTCATCATTAGTTTTTTTTTATTGCCAAGGTCTGGTCCAACTAAGAGTTCAATACTGTACCAACAGACCACATGGCTGTTGATTCACTGCACGTGCATACACCCTAGCGCGCGCGCACACAAGATGAACCTGATAAAAAAAATAAAGCACCACATGCATGTATTAATCAACAATATGCAACATACATTAAAACACCCAACAAAAGGAGACAATGGAGCATTTTACACCTGCTATCAAACAGAATAAATCTTCAATGAATCCCTGAAAAGCATGCAGAATGCTTCACCTGATGGCACCGGCTGCTGCTTTGTGAAAATAAGAATGTGAATGCAACTGATCTTGAAATTTTAGCATATCAACATATGCACGCAGTGTCATTTTCCGTAAACAATAAGAATGGAAATCAAATTGATCTTCAGTAATATCAGCATAGTGCTTCTCCACAGCTAAAAATTTTCTTCAGGACCCGTCCAAGATCACCTTGTCGAAAGTAGCTTTCACCAGAAGCAAGTTCATACCTTCAAAACATGAATAACACTCGGAAGATGCATCCAGATTATAATAAGAGATAGCTATATGCCTAAGGAAATAAACAAAACAGACCATATGGATCATATTGTGTCTGTGCAACCAAAAGGCAATATTGCATTTCTAGACATGAAAAAGGCATAGCTAAGAGATTGTATGACAGATTGAGGAGTAACAGAAAAATGCTAAGAATTGAAATCCAATTAAAGAATGAGGATTGGTGTACCCAAAATGGACACACTAGAATGCTATTTGCTTCTCATACACCTACAACCTCTGCAGATCTCTTGCACATCTGCCTCCTCACATCATTTCTTTCATCCTTCCGTCCCTCCCCATTTGATTCATCGCAGATGGGTTTCCAAGCCCACTATAAATGATAGGTTTAATACAAAAATAAGAGTATAAATTATATCCAAAATTAATTTTTTATGGCTTCAAAATTTTTCATTAAACACTACACTATTTAAAAATATTTTAAAAAAAATCCAAACGTGACATATTATTAACGGTTGAAGATCAAATTTACCGCCCCATACTCCATTACTCAAGTTCGGTTGTCACCGAAAACATTCTTATTTACTTTATTTTTTTTATTTTCACTATATCATTGAAGGATTATGATTGACAATGTATTGTTGAATGGTTCAAATAGAACACTACATCCAGAGCAGTTTAACAATTAATCTCAACTATGTACTACCTCGATCCCACAAGAATTGCATCAGTTTGTTACTTGTCTTCCTGCCTACCATCGCATCAGTTTTAATCTTAAAACATTGTTGACTTGTCTCCCCTGTTCAAACTTTGTTCTTAATTTAATTGAATTTCACCCTCTTCAACAATTAGATGAACCGGGGATTTAATCAAGTCAGACAGATGAGATCGAAATCAAGAAAGATCTTTCAACTTAAAACTTGAAAACACTTGTCACCAAATGCAATGATAAAATTAAAGAATCATCTACTGGACAAGAGCAGAATCCAATGCTGCAATATCTCAATAACTAGCCAGCCTCCAAATAAAAAGAAGAAACTCAAACATTGATGATGTACTTCTCAAAACCAAGCTCAACCCATCAACCAGACAAGTATGCTTTCACCAAAGAGAGAACGACATCACCTGTGCAAACAAAAAGTTCATCAAGCAAACAGCTGATGCACAATAATTCTTGTTCACACATTTATAAAGCCCGCCTAAACTTCTCACAAGCTTCATTAAAAATTCAAGCCACAAGAAAAACCTGCAAGAAACCATAACAGCAGTTTCATAACTTTTGCGGAGCAAGCCAGAGAGAGAGAAATATCATTTTATCTAAATATATATCCATACCGCGCATTTAAAAAATGGAATGCTACCCATCAGGCCATAATAATATTCTTAAACTGAATGCAGCATGAGCAGGCGTTTGTCACATATAACTGTCAGAACAAAATTGGAAGAAAGAAAGAGAAGTTAAACAATGAACAAGAACACCTCCAATTAATGGGAGAAGATAAGTACTGCACATGATAAACCAATTCAGAACTCATTTATGCTTTAATGCCAAGAAAAAAAAACTTCAAAACTGCCAAAATGCAACAGGGCCATGTTAAATCAATGAAATAGTCTCTCAAGTGACAAGAAATCTTCAATCTCTTATTGGGGGGGGGGGGGGGAAGGAGGGAGAGAGGGAACGCAGACATGTAAAGTGCATAATTATTTATGCTTTTCTTGGACATCAAACAACTGCCTAAGGACTAATAATTAATAACTAGTTGCAGCCCCAAGTGTTCCAGGTCAAAATCTGGAGATGACAAAGGGCAAGGAAGAAAGGCCTGCACCACCAAGTAATTCACAAATAAGAATTCCAAACATCCACAAAGATAATAACAACTTTGAAATTTTTTTACCTTCATCAGTTTTTATTGGGACAGGCTCCATCATAAATAAGTAAATCACTTGCTAAAGCTCATTTCTGAATATCTGCATGGAAATGAATGACAAAACAATTCAAGAGGCATACATATAACAGATGATAGAAACAGAATGAAAAAAATTTCCACCCATCCACAGAAAAACCATAAGATTTTCAACTTGCCTGCGAGGCTGCTTATTTGGGTTATTGTGTCGTTGCCCAAATTCATCACTCGCAGGCTCTGCATAGGAAAGTTGTATAACTACCAAAATATAAGAAACAGGAAAGGTCTATGTTCAGAAATCTCAGATAAAGGCACGAAAATAGCTTACTAGTTTGCTGGGAAGGCTTCCATTCATTATTTGTTTTGTTAGACACATTTTCTTCGCTGAAAAGGGTAATAAAATATTATTAAACAATCAGCAAGAAAAGATAACGACCAACTTTTAACTTGTAAATGGCATAAAACATAACCAGTTACACTTCTATATTATTAGAATCCATTTACTCCCACCCCACTTCTCACACACTTAAGGTAAGGTAAATTATGAAACACTTTAAGGGTGCAAGGTTATGACCATCAAACAATCTACTGATAAAAAATTGCAAACTGCATCAATGGACCATTATGGAAATAAATTAACATGAACATGAAAACTAATAAATACACTTTTAGAACATCTTTCAGCACTTATTTTCCATTTTAAAGTAATCTACGTGAAAAGAAAAATATTTTTATATCCCGTTTAAACCAATCATACAATCATCCTCCATAAGACCTCCCATGTCGCACCAAACATTTTGGTCAGGGTCCAATAAAAAGAAGAAATAGCTGATATTGAATGAACAGAAAAATGGATATATAGCTAACACATTCAGCTGAAGTTAATTATGTTTTAATCCTGATTGGAGGGGTTTCTAGCAAAAAATTCCAACCAAATTTTAACCTTCAAACCTGACAGCAGGGAGGCAAATATTTAATGCTTCCAGCAGGACACCCATGATATTAAAAACAAGCAGGTTGAGGTGACCAAAAACCAATCTACCAACCTTGAGGATCCAGTCGAAGATATCTGTCCTGATGGACGAGCATGATAAGACCCATCAACTGCAATATAAGGTGGACAATATGTTGCCCCTAAAGCTCCAGCTGCACCCGTCAATACTGGCAGCCTAAACATGAACATGAAAGTCGTTAATATGCTTTTGGCTCCGACATATAAATTAATCAGATTACAATAATTGAGGACATGTGACCGAGGTAATTAGCATTGCATTGGTAGTCAAATCATTGTCCACGGTCCACACTCTAAGCAATTATCAAATTACTCTTTCGTTACTCTCAAAATCTGTTGCAAATGGAGAATAGCCATGAAAATATTATCTACAAAATATGGGGAGTCCTAAAAGCTGACTGCCTGACTCATAACTAACCCTTATTGCATAATGGAAAGATAACTAAAAGCCATGGGGGACAAACCAAGATCATCCTTATTTCTCAATAGAAAACAGATGCAGTTACAGGGGAAGAATCACTATACCATGTCATTTCAGAATTTCCCCTACCAAGTTGCGGCTGGGCAACATATCCAGGAAATGCCATGCCAACAGAAGGAACACCAAGTCCACTAGGGTGCTGGCCCCCAAATTGCATAACTGCATGTCAATAATTCAAGGGGAAAAAACATTAAAAATTGAGCTTATGGAGGCTTTAATACCAAGAATTAGGAAATAATAGAACTGAATCTCAGCAACTCTGTACATAAAAGATATTCCCTAACTTCCCATAGTATTTTGAACACAAATAACTCAAATAAGATCCAACCTCTAGCCAAAGCCAACCCAGGAAAAAAGCATATACAATGAAAAGCTACATCCCAGGAATCAAAACTACATCTGATCCCTATACTCAGATGAAAACTATATCTAATATCTCCTAAAACATTTAATCCATGCAAAACTTCACACAAAAACAGCACCAAGTATTTAGTGTGCACAGTTCCAGATAAGGCAATTTTCCCCTTCTACATTGACTTGGTAGATATTGTTAACTAGATAAATTATTAAAGAGCTATAAATATAAAAGCTTTACCAGGCAGAAAGGCGGGAAAGTTTTGATCACCCTGGTTGACAGCAATACTCCCACTAGCTCCCATAATCTGAGCTCCACCATAAAGAAAAGAGCCCCTTCCAGCTCCTTGAGCACTTCCTTTTCCCTTGCTCACCAATGCATCCTTGGATTTACTTGTTTCTGACGATTCAACCTCTCCAGATTCATAGGAACCGCCTGACGTGGCTTTTTTTGGAGGAGAGGAAGCTTGAGACCCAACAATACTAGGATGCTGGCCCAACTGCTGAGCACCTGCTTGTACAGAAGAAAGTGTCCTGCCTTGAACAGAACTTCTCTGAACAGAATTCACCTGCGTTGGTGGAGAAAATTTGTTTACTTGGTTCTGATGAGGAGCTGGCTGATAGGCCTTCTGTCCAGGGATAGCTAAACCTCTCCCTTGTACCCGGGAGTGAGAGGGCTGACCAGTATTACCTAACTGTACGTTGGTTAAAGGCTTCACATAAGCTGACATGCTGGAATCATCTGTATAGAGCTTGGCCATGCTGAGAGAATCAAGTACATTCTTCCCTTGTAATGAATTGGGCTGCGGAACAGAAATATTCTCATCTGTCACAGAAGGGTGAAGTTTCCTGCTTATGCTTCCGGCTTGCATGTCCTTCTTCCGAGTCAAAGTAATGTCTTTGTTGGAAGACCCTAATGGATAGAAGGGGGGAGAAGCAGAACTCAAGCTTGATTCAACAATATGTTTCCTAGCAGGAACTGAAGCAGTGTCTGCATTTGTTTCAGGAATGAAAGCTCTACTTGAATTGGATTGTGAAGTTCTCTCATGAGGCTTCCCAGAACTAAAACAGTTTACTTCAATGTCATGCAAACTTAATCATGGTAGGAATAGAGAAAAATTAAGGAAAAAAATGCACATATGAATGCTCACAGTTTGTTTTGTGTTGGAGGTGCCTGACTGCTATTTCTCATATTAGGTTCATACCTCCTAGGTCCTCTCCCTCTTACAGCCTTAGAAGCATGGTTCTGATTATTGCTTTTCCCAGATGCTTTTGACCTACTTCCTCTAGGGTAACCACCATCTGGATCCCTATTTTTACTCCGAGTTCGATATCTACCTCGAGAAGATCTTCCTCCCTGAATGTGGAAGGAAAAATATTATCAGTAGGGAAAGAAAAAAGATCAAATGATAATAATACAAGAAAAAAAAAACAACTTATCATTCAAGTTGAATATGTACAAAACCCTTACGCCTTCATAATGTTTTTCTTGCAAATTCATCTCCTCAAACTTATCATGTCCCCATTTCCTATCATATTTGGATTCCCACAATTTCCTGCCACCGTGTGTTCGCCTAAAACAGAAAAATCAGGTTGATACACAACTTAGAAACGTTTACAAAAGCTTTAATGGAAAAGGCAGGGCAAGGTAATGGCAACGCAAATAAGAGTGTAAAGGAAGAAAAAAAAAGCAAAGTAAAATACTGAATATTAAACCCATAAAAATATTAAATCAATACCAGAAATCAAGCACCGGAAACAAAGTCATTGGATTATTAGTTCAACAGTCTCATTAATAAGGTCAACAGTTGAACTATATGGATAAATCTTTGCAAAATATGCCCAAGATAATAAACAATCCGAGTCTTTACTCACACATACCAATGAAATATGGGTATAAAATATAAATGAAGATTTGGAGCATAAAAACCTATTGTTACCAAAATTTCATGTAGTTGTCATAGCATTCCCAGTATGGATGAAGAGTATTTGATTATTCAAAGTAAATTTTTATAGATAGTCATGTTATTAATTAAGATGGCAATTTAGACCCATAAAAGCTAAAGATTAAATTTTGAATACCTATGACGACCACCAACATTGTCTCGGAATCTATCATCGTGCATATAGAATGCCCCAGCAGTTGGCACTGCAAATGGCTCATTTTCATTCTTTTCTTCTTCGCCTTCTTCTCCTACATGATTATTATCATTATTGTTAATCCCCATTGCCTCATCCACATTCCTATTCCCATCAACCACCCCCCGATTCCTTTACATCTTCTCTGTTCCTCTCCACATTCTCTTGCAACTCTCCTTTCCTTACTTCCTCTACCTCCTCTTCATCAAATTCCTCATCCTCTTCATCATACACTTCGTCGTCGTCGTCTAAGTCCAATTCTTCTTCGTCGTCGTCATAATCTGCAGCACCGCCCTGATCATCTGATTCATCGGAATGAATCACAGCCCTCCGATCCACCCTTGCCTCAGTGTTCTTAGCCTCTTCCCTTTCATCTTCCTCATCGTCACTCGCCGCCTCTCTCCTTCGCATCGCCAGTGACCGCTTCGCCTCCTCTGGATCACTCTCGTACTCCACCTCTTCTTCACCCGTCTTAGCCATCAGGTCCTCGCCAACCAAAACTAACTCGGATAAAACTTAGATAATAAAAAAAAACAAACTTTGTAACGAAGCAAAGAACAAATTCAAAACTAATCGCCTAAAAGTCGAAGATAACCAATACCCAAGAAGCCTTGAAATTGAAGGGAAATTTAGAAGATTTATTTTTCCAAAGAATGGGATCTACGAGGAAGCGTTATTCAGGAAAACCCTAGACTTTACAGACTAAAAGAGTTTGGGCAAAACTAAAACTCAACGGTGAGAAGAGAAGACTTCGTTTTGTTATGAATTGTTTTTTAGTGGTACTTAAGAGTTGAGAGGATAGAGTTACTTTGGGAAATTACGTAACTCACAAGTCGGATTGAGTGTTGAGAGTTAACACACGTCTATTTTCTGTTCTCTTCGATTACTTACAAACTTTTATTATTCAAAATTCTAATTCGTTTTTTTTTAATTTTTATAACCAGTTAATATCACAGATTAATTACATAGAAAATAACTGGGAAAAAAACATGTTGAATAAGCTCAGAGATACAAACGTTTATAATTTTTTTATGTTTATTTAATATATAAAAAATCACAAATAGAGGAATATTTGATTCGTTTATATTCACAAATAAATTTATTTATTGACTCGTATATCCTATTCTTCTTTTTCTTTTACTATTTTACATTTTAATTATAAGTAAAGGTAGAACTAAATTGAAAACATGGTGAACTTTGAAATTCAAATTGTTAAGCTTAAAAAAGTTAAGGACTAGTAATAATATTTTACCATTCTTCTTTAACTTGCAAATAAAAGGCTTAATAAAATTAAGTGTCCGAACTATGGCTCGAAAAAACATTTTAGTGCCTAATGAATTTTTTGTTAAAAATAGGTGTCTAATGTTTCAAACAGTATAATTTTAGGTGTTCGGACATTAAACGCCTTTAAATATCTCTATTTAGTGACACATGTCATATTCTAGTAATTTTTGAGAATTTTTTAAAAATTAAAAAAATAATTTTTTTTTGTTAAAAAAAAGCCCCTCGTGATCTCCCCTTTCCCTTTCCTCCTTCTAAAAGTCACCGACCGACCAACGGTGACTGCCACCAACATGTCATCATTACGGGCGTCGACCACCGATCAAACTCCGTTGATATTTCGTCGTAATATGCTACTGTTTGTCGTGAAAAAGCATTCAAAGGTTCGTCAGATTTTAAACCACCGTCGTTGTTCTTCGTAGATTTCGATCGATTCTAACATCAATAAGCCACATCGTTGCCACCATTCGAACCATCGTGCTATTCCGATCAAAATCCAACCGTTTGACGACGACGATGATGATCGAAGATGGCCAACGACCATTTGGGTTAATAAATTGAAAGTGGGAATTAGGGATTTGGATATTAGGGATTTTAAATTTAGAGATTTTTGGTTACGGTAAGAACGATGATTAATCAATGGATGGGTGAAGACAGGTGGGTGACCATTCGGTGATGGCGATGGTGGCCGGAGATAACCGACGACGATTAATAAGGGGTTGAAATGATATATTTTAGTTTTTTTAGAGTGTTTTTATAATTTTAGTAAAAAAACTTAGATTTTTTATAAATAAATTAAACTTTTTTTCTTTTTTTTAATTAAAAATAATTCTTTATTATTAAAAAAAATTAAAAATAAACGATAGACACCTAAAAGTATAACCGAGAAAACGTCATACATGTATTTTTAATGAAAAAATCTTCCTCCACTAACATGTTTTTCAATACATAGTTTAAGCAATTATTTTTATATTAAGCCCAAATAAAAAGATAAAATTCAACAAAGGTTTGGGAACGAATATATTCACAACCATGGAACAAACAGAAGAACAATTTAAAAAATGCACGGAACAAACAGAACAATATCAAAAATGCACTGACCCTGTACTTCATATTTGGGACAGCACCCTGACTTTGGACACATTCACGTTAAAGTGCACCATTGCAATGCACTTTGCAATGCACTTGCATTCACAGTGTAGAATCAGCTCAGAATTCGACTCTCATATCAAAAGGTAACTCCTGCCCTCGCTACAGAACCACTTCCCCATGATCTTAGAAACAAGTTAAATCCCACGTGTTGAAGAGGGAAGAGCTTCCAATCACTTTTTTTATTTTATTTTAATAATCATTTTTTAAAAGTTCCTCAAGTGTATGAACTTTCAAATTATTGTCCGAAAATGCAAATTTTTGGTTATGTAAGAACTCGACATGCCAGGTTTATGTGACATCTAGGCGAAATTCAAATTTAATATTTGCATTTTTCTTCATATCTTCTACTTGCGTGCCCTCACGTATCAATTAGAAAATTTTCCGGTTTGATTTGATGTTAATTTCACCCATTGAAAATGACAAATATGGGGGGCAGCTATGGTAAACGCCCAGCGCGGGAGGAAAAAAAGCAAGAATAGTAGCGGTTGTGATTGAAAATCACGCGTTTTAGGTAGAGATGTTTACAATACAAGTTTCAAGCTGACTAGAGGAAAAATCAATGCCCAAAAACACCACCACAAGATTCAACGCCTCAAGAGGGGAACCAAAAAATGAGTACCTAAAGTTGAAACATAAAATGCACTGAATGGTGTATCGTCAATAATTCTCAAATTATTTCTACATGCGCTATGGCACAAGAGTTTTTTTTTTTAGGACTGAATGCCTCAAAGAATATGCTAAAACCTTAGACAAGAAACTGAAATCATAATTTGAAAGCTAACCAAATAACTAGAATATGCTCCATCCCAAAATTCAATGTGCTTGCGAGATCCAAATCATCGGGAATGCAAAGACAATCAGCAATTATATTTCACATCTTTCTAGCTTCTAGTTTGAAATCTGCTGGTTAATAGATAAGTTAATACACTAACGATGATAAAAAGGAGCCACAGTTGGTAAATAATTACTTACTGCCTAAATCTATTCCAGAATAATTAGAAACGAATCATAACTATCTCCACCATTAAAGTAAAAGTTCTTTGGATGGAGAGATTCACTTCTAAAGGACAAGATGCTCACTGCCCTGACCGAAACTAGGTCATGAGTCAAGTGAATTGCTAATCGGCATGGTTAATAATTCTTTCTCCTTGGAGAAAATAACAATAGTAGTAAAAGCAAAAGTTCCTCACCTTAAGTACATGCTGAATGGAGCTCAAATTGAGTGTATTCATAAAACCTAGTGATCTGGTGTAAGCACAGCCAACACGAGGGAAAACAGTGATGCAAGAATCAGGGGATGACAGAACAAAAGAACTACCGAAAACACATCAAAAAGAATATAACAAAATTTAAGACACATTAATGTCTTAAGGTTTTCGGAGTGCAAAAATAAACATTAATAATTTGGTGTTAGAGTGCAAAAATTGGTTGCACAAACGCTAATTAGATAAGAGCAGTTTACAGGGAAGAGGGGGTCAGAAGCCAGTAAATGAGCATCATATTAGTCAATATTAATAGGCATCTGATTAACTAGTTCTTTCCCAAGTTTGGAACACCAAAGTTGTAATACGAACAAAGGAGATATTAGCGATCACCAGAAAACATGTACCGAATTCCAAATAGTGAGTGAGATGAAAACAATTCAGCAAACGTGTTTCGAGGTCGGAGGTAGGTGTGTTTAATTAGTTGTTGCAGCAAAACAAATCACAAAAAAGAAGTCGGATAAAGCCCAAAAGAGAAAGTGGTTAGAAATGGCATGTTAGAACAATTAATCACCAGAGACAAAATTTTGATTTTCACACTGCCCCAACCAATTGCTGTTAGGCTGACGGGGTTCCTTCAGTATTCGTACCCCACTCTTCTTCCTCGTTACCATTAACGAGTACCGCACCATCATTAGAATCAGCATCCACACCAACAGTCCCCTCTTGGCTACCATCTTCTCCATTCTCCTCCTCTGCGGTTTGACCATGCCCATTCAGTCCTGCAGCCTGTGATGCTCACCAAATAAATGGAGGACAATAAAATCAAACCAGACTCCTGAATCACTCAAATTAATTCCTATGTTTAATATGTTCCGACTTCAAAGAAAAACAGAGACATATGGATTCTATACCTCATAATCAAGTTCGCCATTTTCAAGAGGCTCGTCATCCTCGATTTGCATGCTTCTGAAAGCCTCCACAAGTGTCAACTTCGATCTATCAGCATGATTCAAATAATCCGCTGCAGGAGGATAAACACCGCTGAAAACCAACTCAAAGTTAATAGCATATCCGTGTGAGACAGAAAAAAAGAATATGACAACTACAAGGCTTTGCAATCAACAGTGAGGCAAATTATAGAGCAATCAAAAAGGACCAAACCAGTGGAATTAATAATGTTTGAAAAATATTGACTTACAATAAATAAAAGAAAGGAATCATGTTTGATACCTTGTTTCTGCCACTTTGGATTCAACAGAAAGAGAAAGTTCCCAATCTTCAAACAAGTTGCGATACTCTTTAGGGTCAGCCAAAGATTCAGCAGCTTTTGGATTAACCTACAAATGATGCAAAAATAAAGCCGTCATTTTGCAATCTATACCATTAAACAAAACAAGACAAGTAACAAAATGTCAGGAAGGTAGTTTTCAGTATGATTACAAGAAACATGGAAGCCCAATATATTCATGTTACAAGGATACAATAAAATTAAAATATATTTCCCTTATACAAGTAAACAGATTCAAAATGCTTCCACCATTGGTTTATTAAAAGAATAAAAAGACTCCAGCTTAAAATTTCAGCAAGCAGTACTTTAATGCCACAATATTTGAAAAAAAAAGGACAAGATTTTTTTTAGCCTTAAGATGTAAAGCACTATACACAGAACTTCAGACCTATCTTTTCCAGGAAAGTATCAAGATGTTTTGTAATAGTATTTACTGTTATCTTGTACAAAAGGGCAAGTATGGAAAGGAAAAATAGGAATAGTGCTTCGTCATTTTTATTGAACTTGCAGTATTTTGAATTTTGTATTAATTTACAGGAAATCAAAAGAGAGAAACAAAACAAACTGAAGCTTATGCATGATACAGCTAACCCAGCACCTCAAGAATAAACCATGAAGAAAACACCGGAGAAACAAATAATGGCCACTAACCTTATTGAGGTCTTTTCTCCAAATTGCTACTATCTCTGAAACCTTGCTTGGAAGATAAGACCGTGCCATCAAAGCAGCCTCTGGTATCCGATTGCTGTAATAGGAATATTTCAATATATCCATAAATATAATGACATGGCAGTCTATTATTCCAGGTACTCGATAATGAATTACCTTTCCACCAAAAGCTGAAGGCAATCCTCCAATTTACCCAACATGAATAAACAAAGAAAAGCTACATTGTTCTTCCCTTGTTCTTTGGAAAGAGATGCAAGTGTTGCTATTCCTTCAGCATCTCCCAGTGAGGAATAAAGTAACAATAAACCACTCAGGTCCATTGCATGCTTCATGCACTGTTCAGCCAGTTCTAGCTGCAATGACAAGTTTAGAATAAATAATAGAAAAGCTTCAAAAGAAAGGAGAGAAGGCATTATTATCTAAAACTAACAATATATAAGACATGCCCATGAATTAAGCTTGATTTCCAAAAACAACTATTGCATAAAACTAAGCAAGTATGACGAGGCTTTTGTACATTCATTCACCAGTTTATAAACTATAGAGACAAATTGAGAAATAATTTACTGAAAGGAAAGCTATCTATGCCAACATCCTCAAGAGAGATTTCATTCAAGAGAAAAAACATTGGAGATTTTCAAATTGACTTGCTACAACATCACGAAACAAATATAAAAGAAAGGAAAGCTGCTAAGATAGGTGATGGGAGAATCAAGATCTGACAATCACAGCAGAAAGAGACGTCACTGAAACAAATTTCGCAAATTAGTGAATATCAAACACCTTTCCAGTGGACATAGCCAATTCTCCTAACTGCTTCCATTTAGACTCACTCTGAACTTCTGTGGCTATTTCCTACAGAAGAAAAAAACCCACAGAGTGAGGATAAAAATATTGTTAAAAAGCACAATCAAAGCTTAATACAACATCAAATATATTACTCTAAAATTCAAAGAGAAAAAACATCTAAGAAGCAGTACAACCATCAAAATATTATTCAAACTTTCTTACCCTAGCAATCTCTAATTTACCAAGCTGAATGGCAAGCTCAAATCTGTAATCAGGGTCCGTAGCTACTTCAAGAGCATCCTCTATCATACCTCGTGATTCCAGGAAACGAGCAACACTACCAATCAGAGCAAACAATTAACAAAAACCAAGAAATTTTTCAACAAACACAACTTTAAAGTAGAGAAACTGGACATGAAAAAGTTTTAACATAAATAGCTTTCAGGATGGAAAGAAGAGGCAAAGATAAAAGGAGCAGCCTTCTAATCGGCTACTTATTAGATCTGGATTTCTAAGTTTGTCAATACAAAGATATACTACGAAGGTATTACCATAGATGAAAACAAATTCCAATCACTAGGGACGTGGATATTCAACATGAATGATTAGCACAAATCAAAAGTTCAAATTAAGAGGGAGTGAAGGAAAAGGGAAGGAAAGAAATATATCCTACATCTCCATCCAAATTTGGGATGGTTGCAAGAATAACAGAAAAGGAAGGAAAAGGAATATTCAACATGAATGATTAATACTAGAAAATGACCAACAATGTCTTTGAGAATGAAAGGAAGATAAGATTCTTTATATATTTATGAATACCTATTATGGTGCTCTTTAGGAATTGAAGGTAAAATTTCATTGGCCCTTTCCAGGTCTCCACGCATCACAAGTGTCTTATACTCGATCAGGCTCAGAAGTAATGTGTATCCTATTACACTGTAACATATGACAAAGATTAGAGTAGCACGTATTAATAATGTATTTTCAAAGGAAAAAATAACTAAAGTGACTCAAACATGAAAGTTAGGCATTGCCAGCCGACTTACTTAAACTCTTTGTCTATTAGATACACCCGACTTTGACTTGCAAGATATCCCAACAAGTACATAGGACGGTCCAAATGAAACATTGTGGTGACCTAAAACCATTACATCATCAAAATGAAACAGTCAGAAACCTACGGAATGCTTTCAAGACAAGGATAAGCAGAACACAAATACCTCACCACCAACACAGTAATTAAGTCTCCATGAAGAGTTATTGTAAATGAAACAGTCTCCAACCCAAATCCCGGTCCTGACACGTTCATTAGTTTCGTGAAGAAGCTCAAATGCATCCTCAACTCCCTGCTCGTCAGCTGGTGTTCCACTATCTAAGGAAGATTGAACTACATCCCTCTACAACATCAGAAATATTAAATTCCGTAAGAAGAGTTCACAGTGCAACACATTTTGCAGATCTAATAAGATAATAATATAAATAGACTTACATTGTACTTTAGGATATAGAAAGATGTATCACTGGTAATTGCCACCAAGTCACCACTATCAGCCCAGTAAAGATTCTGACATTTTTGGTAACATAAACAGAACTACATTTAGGTTCAACATAGCGAAGCAGCAGCAAATGGGGTTCATAGAGTTGCTTTAGCTTACTTTAACAATAACATCAATCCGACGAATCAACGTGCATTCAGCCCAACTATAAAAACAAATAAAATCATTAGAGCAGATTGCCAGTAAAGTGCCCCCAAAAATATGCTCAGCAGAGAAGGTAGGCCGGACACTCTTCTTTTCCTGAAAATGTTAAATCCCCATGAATACCACACTGTAAAAAAGAATCTTGAACATTGGTATGAGTAAAAACCTTAACAATATAGAGGAAACCACCACAATAACATGACAAGTTAATATTCATAATTATATACGCTTCATGCTTGTAGAATTGCCTTCTGTTTACAACATAAAATTTTCAGAATTGAAATCCCTTCCCAAACCAAAATTTTATTCATCCTTTTAGATCCATCTCTCCAGCTGCAAATGATATGTTGTTTATAAATTATGACATATCTTTCAACAAATGAAGTGTGCATTGACACAACCATTCTTATGGTAAGAAATATGCCTTTTATGACAAGAAACCATCTAAATGAAAAAGACTGCAGACCTGGAAATTTTTTGTGAAAATCTTGATCTTTGATGAGCTTTCTCTGACAGCATACTCTCCATCAGATGACCAAACGAATTCCAATGCTGAACCAAAGGACCTATTTCTCCATGCTAACGCTGTATATATGATGTACTCGCCATCTCCACAGACAACAACAAACCTACCATTTGGGTTATGCTTTAAGCTCTGAGAAGATAGAAAAAATGGGTAAATGGTTGTGCAAGAATCCAAGCATAAACACTAATTATAAAAAGAATTAACCAACATTGGGTGACCCTTGATCTTATGCAAAATTCATTTCAATAAGGCTAGAAAGCATCAACTAACACGAGGATAGAGATCACATGTCCCTAATTCCTTAACAGCCAAGGGCAATCTATCTCCATCAGTAACCTAGACCAAAGCAAAAAGCATCTTAAGATGAAAATCATGTATTAAACACCAAGAAAATGTTTAACAACAAATACATTTACCTCAAAATCTGCTCCTACACTCTTAATATTCACAGTTTGAATTTCATTGTGCTTAGCCCATATGATTTTCCCACTGTTGTCCATACTTGCTACAGGAACTTCCCGACCAATTTTCACCATAATAGTTCCTTCATCATACCCAATCACAATCCTGCAAGACATAATCGTACAGTATTCTTAGCCTTTTACGCATAGCAGATTAAGAAGTGAGAAGTACCATGTGAACTAAACAATGAAAACAGAAACATGAGCGTACAGAACTCAGGTCAAGCGACCTAAATTGATTTTTCACCTTCATTGAACACTTAGTCATGCTCAAAACAAAATGGAAGGCACTCTTCAAGAATTTAATGACCAAAAGAAATTATTCTAGTATGTAAGTATTAAAGAAAACGGAAAACTGAAAAAAGAAAATAAGCATAAAACAGCTGCATGGTTTAACCAAAAGTTATTACCTCCGGGAACCTTTTATATATCCAACTGCCCAAGCTCTCTCAAGACCATAATTCAATGTATTTTCCAGCCTGAAAACAAAAGAATTGGTGAAAAAATGAAAAGCTTGAAGAATTCAAAGATATCACAACAAACATAAAAGACTATCAAGATCAAAATATCTTTAGAAAACAATATAGAATTAAAGCAAATGAGGACAAACTATAGATGGTAATGCACCAATATGGCTTCAGACCATGAATTACTACATCTGTCTAAATGATGAATTGAGGAATGAAGGGGAAACTTGATATTTATGCAGAAAGATAATAGGATATAATCAGCCTCATCACAAACCAAATAGACACTAGAAATTTAAATGGGTAATTTGGTTCTGTTTCTGCATAATGATTCAAGTTTCCTCTACATTTCTTAATTTCCTTTCTATCCACAAAACAAATGGCCACTGGAAAAGAAACGGGAAATATCTTCTATCTCAATAATTACCTATACGTGGTAGCATGCCAGATGCGAACTGTCCCATCCTCAGAACCACTAATAATAATTGGAAGTTCAGGATGGAAACAAACAGCAGAAACATTGTGTGTGTGGCCTTCCAACGTCTGAACACAACTTTTGGTTTGGAAGTCCCACACCTGCATCCATGGGATTTATTTGTTAACAGTTCACTCAACATTTATTTAAGATGAAAAGAATGGCAGAATGTGAATAGTAGCTGTTTACCTTAGCAGTGTGATCATCAGACCCGGTGATTAGGTAGGGCTTATCACCACCTGTAAAGTAATCAACACAATTTACACCTTTCTGATGGGCATCCAAAGTAAAATTTGGGTCGGGGGATCCAAGGTTCCAAATCTAGAATTTCGAACAACAAAGGCAAATTTAGAATGGCTATACCAACTGAAGAGAAAAATGAAAAAAAAAATACAAATAGAAAGGCCCTTTATACCTTTGTGGTGCGGTCAAGAGATGCACTCGCAAAAGTGTTAGTATCTTTGGGATTAAAAGTCACTTGCATGACATAATGGGAATGTCCCTCAAATATCTGAGTACACATCCAACCCTTCTCCCAGTCCCAAAGTTTTATGAGCATATCATCAGATGATGACAACACATACGGAAGTGTAGGATGGACAGCCACACATCTAATGTAATCAGTATGTGCCTCAAATACTTTGACCTTATCCATTGTATTGTAATTGTATACGCGAATAAACATGTCATCAGCTCCAGCAACAACCCATTGTTTGCGTGCAACAAACTTGGCCGACCTAACTGCAAATGCAAGATGTCGAGTTTAGAGAATGATAATAGTTCTACCACAATGCACCTGGAAATGAAAAAACATTATCATCAGATCAAGATAATTACATACCTGGCAACTCAGTGACCTCAAACGACTTAGCCATGGTCTGTGTACCAGGTTAACAGTAACAGTAATCAATAAGTGGAAAATCCCAACAGTACCAAGGGTTCAGATAAGCCTAATCCTACTTAAATAACATGTTAAGACCTCAAAACCTTATACCAATTAGATTTCATGAAATTACAAAGAATTTCTATAGCCTTATATTGGAATAATCATGTCAAAGTGTGAATGGAACTTGTATTGTGCAATAAAATAAAAAAATATAAGAAAAAAAGAAGTTTTACATACAGGACTAGCCAAATTTTTAGAGCTAAAAAAATCCATGTTAGATAAGCAAAGTATATGCTTTTAGCTTTGCAAATAATATAGCACTCACTGGAAAACTAAGAATGTTGGATTAGTTGTAAAATAAACTGTGTGAGAGCCATATGGTGTAAAGATTTTGGGTTAAGGAACAACATATGGACTATAGTTTTATTAAATTAGAATATTAGTAAAAAATGGATTCAAAATTAATGATTAAAAAAACTTGTAAAATTGATCTATTTCGTTAAAGCAGCTCAAAGTTCAAATACTCCATAGGAAGATTCAATAGAAACCGTACTCATAAGATTTGAGTAAAATGAATGAAGATGTGAGATACTATCAGTTCCAAGTCAAAAAAGTCAAAAGAACAGGATACAATTTGCGGCACTTAGTGATGAAGAGAAGATGGAAATATATCCACAAGATGAGCCAAACCAAAATGAAGAGAACAGATTATCGTTAAAAAATAGATGGAACAAAAAATGAAATTACTCCTAAAATAAGGAAAGTCGAATCAAGTATCATACTTCGTTTTACATCAGATAAGCAACATAAATGTAATGTTGCAGTAATGCAAATCAAAATTGCAATCCAAGTAAAGAGTGAGATACAGCGAGTTTTCATCTCAGATTTGTTGGTTTGATGTCTTGAGTTATATATATGGGGAAACTCGTTAATAAAGTACTTCTACATCTTTCAAACAGAGAAAAACCTTCAGCCAAGCAGAATGGACAAAAATTTAAGTACATTTAAAAGTGATGGCGAGAGAGTTGGGTCGTCCATCCTCCGATGAGGAATGGACTGTTTTTGTTGATAACCTTAGTAAGAGAGTTACGAGAAGTGAGCTTAGAGAGATTTTCATCCAGTATGGTAAAGTAGTTAGGGTCTATATTCCAAATGTTATTTTTAAACCGAACTACAAATCATCCACGTTTGCCTTTGTGCAATTTGCGTTAGAGAAAAGCTGTAGTAGAGCAGTTCAGAACGTGAATGGAACGCTGATTGATGGGAAGCGAGTGTCAGTGGGGGTGGCAAAGTACAAGAAAAATAGTAGAGGAGGAACAGTGGGAAATAAGCTTCAATCAGCAGGTAACAAGCAAGTCATAGGGGACAGGGGTTGGCAACAGGTGAAAACGAAAAAAGCGAGTAGTTTGAGGAATGGCAGAACGTACGATGAGGTGTTGATGGGGGATAGTTCGAAGAACATGGAGCAAGTAATAGTGGAGAGTGAAGGAGGTAAGGGTTTGAAAGATAATGAAGTGAGGAATGTATGGGATATGCACATTCCCAATGATGATTATGGTTGGGTGAAGTATTCATTAACAGGGGTTGTCAAATATCCCCTGCAGCCGAACATGGTGAAGAAGGCTATGGCAAAGGAGGGGTTCCAGGTAAAGATTGTAAGCTGGGGATTCGTAACGAATGCTGTCATTGTTATGTTCAAGTCAAATGAAGACTTCGTTAAGGCGTGGTCGAATTACCGAGACAAATTGTTTTCCTGGTTTCAATGGCTATCACCGGTGATGAGTGAGGATGGTGTTCCATTGGCGTATGGCTTGGTAGAGTTGGTAGGGTTACCACTGCTTTGCTGGAATGTACCATTTCTGGAAAAACTAGCGGGAAGGTGGGGAGATCTTGTTTGTATATTGGACGAGACTAGAAATAAAGAAGATCTCTCTTCGGCGAGATTATGTTGAGGGCTGCTAGTCCTTATGACATTCAAGAGTCCATCATAGTAGGGTCATATGGAAGATCTTTTAAGGTTAAAATTTCTTTGGGAGGTAGCTATTATGCAGCCACAGATGTTTCCGGAGAAGAGTTACAGGAAATTCCAGTTAACGGTGATAGCTCAGGGAAGAAAGTAGACAGTCGGGGAAAATCTGCAGAGGTAGTGGGGACAGAGGTGGGCACGTGGGGGCAAAAAGTTGTAGAAAGTGGGGGGTTTGAGGAAGGTGGGGAACATTCTCTTGAAAAGTCGTCCTACACGAAATCCTATGGTTATGGGCTGTCAGGGAATCTGGAATGTGTAATGGAGCCAGTTTCCAATAAGGAGTACGCGGGTCTTGGGCTGAGAGATGTTGTGGATCAGAGTTGCTCAGCCCAATCTGATTCTAACTGGGATTCCTTTTCACCAGTAACTAAAATTATTCCTAAGGGGCCGGCTGTTAAGTTGAAGTGGGATGGTTTAGAAGAGCATAACAAGTGTCAGTCTCTCCATGAATTAATAGAGGTGGACAGTGGTGGTCTTAGAGATAAAGAAGGTGAGGGTGTCCAGGAGGAGGAAGAAAATAGAATGCAGATGAAAGTTGTTAGTCAATCGGTGAAGGAGGTAAACAAGGAGATTAGTGTGAAGAGGAAGAAAAGAGGATTTCCAGTTCCTACTTGTATGACTCTGCGTGCAGCACAGGATGGAAAAAAGAAAAAAGGTCATTATGCCAGAGTTTACAAAAGGTCGAGGAACAGAAGAATATGGTTTAATTCGAGTAATGATGATGTTTTTAATGGTTCAGAGGCTATTACGATTCAAGATCAGAAGGGTTCAGACCGCACAAACTTTCATCAGCCTTCATTAGAAGACGTGGAGTGCGTGGAAGCGGATATCTCTTCCTCCTTAAAGTTCAGGAGAAATAGCAGGAAGAACAGAAGAGGTTTAATTAATCTTGCCTTGGAGTTGGTCAGTATTAACACTGCCTTCTCTCCTGTTTTTTAAACTGGTGGAGGAAGCTATGGCCACGTGGGAAGTGAGCATATTGTTAGGCATATCTTTCAAGGATGGCAAGGAGACATTTATTGAAAAGATTTTATGCCTTGAGAAGGGATCGGAGGTTGTAAAGGATGATGGTTATGATGGTTAGGTTTTGTGATCGGTTGAGTTTGGTTTGGGTGGTTGGGAGTGATATTTTTAATGCAGAATTTTAGTATACTGTCGTGGAATATTAGAGGTTTAGGGAGGAGAGAGAAGATTGTTTCTGGCGCTAGACTGGTTAAGAAGGTCAAACCAGTAATGGTTTTTATTCAAGAAACCAAGCTCGATCATTGTAAGGGGTCTATTGTACGGAGATTAGGTGGGGATCTGTTAAAGGGAGTGAAGGTTTCTCCAGCACAGGGGTCTAAGGGCGGATTGATCTGTTTATGGAATGAGAATATGTTCAAAGTCACTTTTCAGCATGTGCACAGCAGATTTTTGGCGCTTGTAGGGAAATTTATAAACGATCATAAGGAGTTCGTTTTTATTAATGTATATGGCCCTGCAATTGAGGATGAAAAGGAGGCCTTTTTTGAGGAGCTGTTGTGTTTCGTTGTTTCGATGAATTTACCGGTTTGTATAGGGGGTGATTTTAATGCGTATATTGATCCGGGAGAAAAGCTAGGGAAAGCTCAGAACTGGCACACAATAAACATCTTTAGAACTTTTGTGCAGCGAGCTAAGCTCATTGATTTGCCCATGTCAGGAGGGACTTTCACATGGAGTAGCAACAGAGAAGTTTCAACATGGGTTAGGCTTGATCGGTTCTTAATAAGTGACACTTTCCTCAACTGTTTTCCTAAGATTACACAGAACCTCCTTTCGAATTTTGTGTCAGATCATAAACCGGTGTTGTTGAAAGATTTTTGTATAAACTGGGGCCCAAAACCTTTTAGATTCTTCAATTATCTTTTACAAGAACAAGGCTTTGATGATTTTGTTGTAAACCTTGTGGGAGATGAGAAGAATAAGAGGGATTATGGGGGAATTTTTAGGACGTTACAGATGGCCAAAAATCAGATCAGAAGGTGGCAGGGAATTAGTAATGTTGGGCTGTCAGACTCCATTGCGACTCTTGAAGGGAAGATAGATAATTGGGAAAGGAAGTCGCAAGGTGGGATCCTGTCCAAGGGGGAGTGGGACCAGATGGTAGAAGGGAAAAAGGAGTTGTGGAGGCTATTAAGGATTGAGGAGAGCATTTGGTGTCAGAAGTCCAGGAGTAGATGGATTAAGGATGGAGACAGAAATACAAGGTTCTTTCACTTGAGTGCTTTGACGAGGAATAGAGCCAACACTATTCATTCGTTGAAAATTAAGGGAGATTTTATTTCGGATATAGGAATGATTAGAAGTACTGTGTTCAATTTTTTTAAGGCAACGTATAACACCAAATCAGCAATGGAGGTTGAGGGCTTAAACTTGGAATTTGCACAACTAACTGCAATTCAGAGTGCATCTTTGGAGGTGGAATTTTCTGAGCAAGAAGTATGGCAAGTAATCTCTTCTTCGGATAGTACTAAAGCTCCGGGCCCGGATGGGTTTACCATGGGTTTCTATAAGAAATATTGGGCAAGCCTAAAGGAGCAGATCATGGAGTTTTTCTCTGATTTCTATCAAGGAAAGATGTGGGATCATGGAGTTAATCATACGTTTATAACTTTGATTCCTAAAAAATGTATTCCCGAGAACATTGAAGATTTTCGACCCATTAGTCTTGTGGGCAGCATGTATAAGATCCTTTCAAAGGTTCTCTCAAAAAGACTTATATCTTGTGTCAAGGATATCATTAGTCCGTCTCAGTTCGCGTTTATTCCGGGTAGACAATTGTTGGATTGTGCATTTCTAGCCAATGAAGGAATTGATTCTTGGAGGAAGCAAGGACTTAAAGGGGTAGTTTTCAAGGTGGACTTCAGTAGAGCTTATGATACAATAGAATGGCATATTATTCAAAGGCTTATGAGGGAGATGGGTTTTGGAGAGAGATGGTGTTCTTGGATATCACAGTGTATCTCCACAGCTTCTATCTCGGTATTAGTGAACGGGTCTCCTACTAAGAGTTTTCTATTGCTAAAGGCTTGAGGCAAGGTTGTAGCCTTTCTCCTCTTCTGTTCAATTTAGTCGGGGAATTACTTCATAGGATGCTGTCTAAAGCAGTGGACTTGGGTCTGTTTCAAGGTTTCTCTTTTGGTAAAAATCAGAATCCCTTCTCTTTGTCCCACCTTCAGTTTGCAGATGACTTAATTATTTTCTGTAGAGCGTCTATTACACAGATTAAGAATGTTAGAAGAATTTTGAGGATTTTCGGCTTAATGACGGGGCTCCATTTAAATTTAGTTAAAAGCAAACTTTATGGAATTAATGTGGAAAGTGACATCCTTGAAGAATGGGCTACGAATATTGGCTGTGCTATTGGTTCTTTTCCAACGGAGTACTTAGGCCTTCCTTTAGGGGCAAGAATGAATTCGGAAAAGTTGTGGGATCCGGTTATTGCCAATTTTAATAAGAAATTGGCTGGTTGGAAAGTTACTTCTTTATCTTTGGCTGGTAGATTGGTGTTAATAAAGTCGGTATTATCATCATTACCTATTTTTTTCCTATCTATGTTTAAGATGCCTGCTACTATTTCTCAAAAGTTGAATTCATTGATGTCGGATTTTTTATGGGGGAGTAGGGAAGACAAGAAGAGAATGCATTGGGTGCGCTGGGATTATGTATGTAGGCCGTTGAGTGGAGGAGGATTGGGAGTGGCGGATTTGAAGGTTACTAATAGAGCTTTGTTGGGAAAGTGGGTTTGGAAGTTTGCCAATGATAAGAATTCGATGTGGAAGAAATTTTTATGTAGTAAACATAATGTAAGCTGTCATTCGATGGATATCAATAGAGTTTTTTCTTTAAAGGACTCTTGGATATGGAGGGGTATTGTGAACAGCTATTTAAAGGATGATGTCATTGGAAGCTGCCTTAGATCTCACGCTAAGCTTCAAATAGGTAATGGTAAGTCGATTTACTTTTGGAGTGATACGTGGAATGGGGATTTTCCTTTGAAACTCTTGTTTCCCAGAATATTTGCTCTTTCCTCAAATAAATTGGGTAAGGTAGCTGATTTTGGGAGTTTCGGCTCGTCTGGGTGGGTTTGGAACATTATGACCAGGAGAAACCTGTGTGATTGGGAAGTTGAGCAGTTGGTTGGGTTATTGGACAGTCTTAAAAACATCAATCTGGTTCAGTCTTTGGAGGATTCTTTGTTGTGGGTCGGTTCGGAAGATGGGCAGTTTTCTGTTAAAGCGTGTAGGAATTCCTTTTCTGTTTTTATTGATGAATCAGTTCAGTGGGAGAAAGTTGTTTGGCTGGGGTTAGTTCCACCAAGAGTGGAGACTTTTCTTTGGCAGTTGTCTCATCAAAAGGTTGCTGTGAGAGTGGAGTTGCTGAGAAGGGGGATCGATGTAGGGGGGATCATTCTCTGCCCGTTGTGTAATCAAGGGGCAGAATCAGTTCAACATTTGTTTGTCTCTTGTCCTGTTTCTTGGGAATTATGGATGAAAATTATAGGGTACTGGGATATTCAGCTTGCTATTCCACAAGACCCCCCTAAACTGCTCAGTTCATGGGCTGTTTTGAGGCCAAAATCAGTTATTTGGAAGTTCATTCCAGGGGCAGTTTTTTGGTCCATTTGGAAGTTAAGGAACGAGATCATTTTCGACAAGGGAAAGTTAGACAGAATTTCTTTATCTTTTACTGTTCGTTTCAGACTAGCTAAGTGGTTTGTTGCAAAGTTTCCTCGGTATTCAACTCAAGTTGATTTTTTAATTGGTGACCCCTCTGTGGCAGACAACTTTCCAGACTTCAAGGTTTTGAACAGCATTGGGTCTTGCTGGATTCCTCCTCCTATGGATTATTTTAAAATGAATGTTGATGGAGCGGTGAGTAGTTTGGGGATGGTGGCTGGTATTGGGGGTATTCTTAGGAACTGGAATCGGGTGATTCTGACTTCTTTTTCGATAAATGTTGGTCCTAATACTCCCATCCTAGCAGAATTAAAGGCTATCAAGAAAGGCATTGACATCTTTGTTTCATCTGTTTGGGCTTCGAAGGGTAGGCTTATTGTTGAAAGTGATTCAAAGACAGCAGTGGAATGGATTAAATATCAAAATTCTGTCCCTTTGTACCTATCTATTTTTGTGAAGGAGATAGTGTCTGCTGTTTCTCGAAATCAGATCGTTATCAGGTGGATCCCTAGGTGTTGTAACTGTGAGGCGGATAAGCTGGCTAAGGAGGGTATTGGCTGAGTGTTTCTAGTCTTTGGTATTTTAGTTGGAGTGTGTTTTCTATGTGGTGAGGTATTGTAGGAGTGTTTCTTGTCTTAAGTATTTTTGTAGGAGTGTGTTTTCTTCTGTATGTTATTTTTGTAAGTGTTTCATTTTTAATAAATTGATGTTCTCTTTTCCTCCTTTTTCTAGAGGGTTCTTGCCTTACGGCAATGGACTACTTAGAAGGAGGTTTTAAATGAGACATCCTATTCCTATCAAAAAAAAAATAAGTACGGACTACACTTATTTAAATTAATTGAGCTTCATGATATTCTTTTATGGGGAAAATAAGTATCTAATATGTCAACAATAGTTTCTCAAATAACAACCACCAAGGATTTAAAACTAAGACTCCAACCAGCCATTTAATTATGGTGATATTTCATGTTAAAGAACAAATAAATATAGTAAATAATCAAAACAAATATGGATTTGGTTAATTATTGGTATTTAATATAAACAAATAGAAAAAAAGTAAAAAACCAGTTTTACAGGTTGAAAAGATCTATTGCTGGTTCAACAGGTCTCTGGTTTCATGCACCATACTGGACCAAGCCTCCAGTTCTCAAATGAGCCAGTTGGTCTAATCTGTTTTTTAAATCCATGCACCCAAAACACTCAAGGAAGTGCATTATGACCGAAGTTGGGAAGTGGAAACAATGCTTCAAAGAGTAAAATAAAATCAAGCTTTGTGATGCAATTTTCAAAATTGTTCTTTTCCAACTAAAAATATAATATTGAAAAAAAGTGGGAAAACACACACATAGGATAGTAATTCAACTAAATTTTAGGTACTAATTGTGACCAATAAATAAATCCACCAAGTCACCTATTTTGCAGCTCTACCACTTAAACTTCTAGTTTTGACGACAGTTTACGAATTATAAAACTTGCGTACCTGTGACTGGTAGTTCCAGACACACACAGTTCCAGAATACAAACTTGCTAGAATCCTTCAATAACGATTACAATATATCATACGTTGTCTTCAAGCTTGAAAAGATTAGTTTCGAATATATAGGAAACTGAATGAAGGGTTGAATTACCATGGTTCAGTAGGATGGAGATCTACAGACTTTACTCTCTCTGATCTTTGAGCAAGTTTCCTCTGATCCAAACATCACAATAAAGGATGAAATTACCACACTCTCACCAAAATAACAAGAAGATCTAATCAACACGTTGAACTGAACTAGAATGAAATGAATAACACGTACCTTAATTTCAAGTCTGAGCGGCTGTTAAACACCAAAGCAAAAAAAAAAAACACACACACACACACAATTAGCCGAAGTCAAACAAGAGATCATAAATCAAACTCATTCAATATGAGGCCGAGTCACAATCGCCGGATTCATATCCAAACTTTCATAAAGGAAACGCGAAAAGAAAAATCACGCGGCATATCTTAACTATATTCAAATCCCTAACTCTCCAGCTCTGCTGCATAGTACTGAAATGATAACAGAAACAAAGGGCGACGTTGCAAAGCTAGTAAAACTCGAACTAAACATAATTCAAAAATCTTCGCAATTCCGATTCTATAAATTGAACAGAAAATTTAGAAACAAGTGCAAATCGAACGGGCTTTGAAACAGATCTAATGCGGGATCAAACAGATCAAGAAATCAGACTCACCATTTTTGCAAATAAAAGTTAAACAAGAAGAAGCTCTAGATCGAGATCGCGCTTTTGATAGAGAGATATAGATAGATCTTCTTGTAAGTTAATTGTGACGTCAACAAAATATGAATAAGAGAGACAAAGTGAAGAAATGCTTTGGAGTTAAGGGATAGATTTACTGAAGTACCACTCACTCACTGCCATGGTTAAGCTACGGTATATACTGTCTCAGAGAAGAATATGGATTGGCGGTGTTGGTTGTTCTGATGTGTTAAAATGGACGGTAGAGATTTTTTTAGGATTGGTAAAGCTGTTGGGCCATTAATGGTCGAATTTTTTTGGGGGGTTTCAATATTTTTATATTTTGGACTTTTTGTAGGATAAATAGGCCTTAAGGACTTTTCATTAACCATTTATTGGGCTAAATTTGTCATTATGATAGTAGAAAAAAAACACGGATGGATTTGAAAAATATATACTCCATTTAAAACGTTAAGAAATATTTATATAGTACTATTTTATGTATTGGAAATAAAAAAATATTTTATAAATATATTTATTTAAGAGTGATTACAACGAAAATGATCCGATACAAATGAATTATTTGAATTTAAAATCTCTAAAGATAATAATATTTTATTTTACTACTTAGATACTCATTAGATTCTAATTTTATTTTTAAAATAATCTAAGGTAATTATAGTGTAATATATATTTATAATTTTTTAATTATTAATAATACACTCTATAATAACAGCTACTCTAATAAAAGACTTTAAAAAATAATAATATTTTCTTTAATCAATTAGACCAATTAATGGGTTCAACTATAATATAATTTTTTGTTTGCACCATCCATGCATGGAATAATTTCACTTATACTTGCAAGACAATAAAAATTATAATGAACTAAGGGTAAAATATATTAGAAGTCCCTAAATTATGAAATTTTATTGTTTCGATCTATAAAATTTTAAACATTATAAAATGATGATTAAAATTATTAAATATTTATATTTTGAGCACTTTGTTGTCCCGTCAGAGAAAGAATTGACATAACACGTTAATTCAATGGTTAATATCTCATTTGACATTTAAATCATAATTAAAATTTTTTATAATTTTTTAATATTTTAAACAATGATATGTAAATCATAACACGTTAATTCAATTGTTAAATCATACATTTAATAATTAAAAAAATAAATTGTTCACAAACTTTTAAAAATATATAAAAAATTTATAATTTATTTTTTGAAATTACAAAAAAAAATATGATTGTGATTTTATGAATATTTTTAAAATTATATGTAAAATAATTTTTAAAAAATCAAATAAATTAAAATTACAAAAAATGATATGTTCTTATAAATCCAAAATTGGGGCTCTAAACTATAAATAATGTAAATATGTATTCAAACCCTACAATTAATATTTATGTTTTTAAAATTTGTGTTTAAACAAATATGTATTATAATGATTATAAGATATTATTTTTTTAAATATTTTTTAATTTATTGATAATACACAAATATCGATAGGGACGGAATCACGTAGTGATTTGAGAGTTGAGAAGGGCTCTTTGCCCCCTTAAATTTTTGTGTGTGAAATAACACTTTAGGTCCTTATTATTTTAGATAGTGATAAAACTAAGCCTTACTCCCTTTAATTTTTAGGTTTAATTCTTTATTGAGTATATATTCTTTTGAAATTAAACAAGTTAACATCTTCCAATATTTAATCTTAGCTCTATTCCCACGATTACTCGAATACAAGACCTCCTAAGAGTATAATACTTTTCTTTAGCACTGAGTTCACTCAATAGATTAATCATCAATAGTATTATTGTTATCAACAAATATAAATAATGAATTCAATGGAATCGTACTTAATATTCTGGTCCGCTTCACAAAATCAAAAATTGAAATTTTAACTGCTATCCATAGATTGAAAGTTTATTTTTTTTCAGATATTAATGAAATTATTGGATTGGTTTAAACCGTCAAATTTTCTTGAAAAAAGCTACATTTTGTCATCATATTGGAACTTTAAGTGGAATCAAATTTTCTGTTTGTTCACGTAGTGCAGTGTTCATACGCTAATGCATGAAAGCTGGTATAAACGCTAATGCAGTGTTCATAATTGCGGCGTTTGAGGTATAAACGCCGCTACATTGCCGTTATATTGTGGCGATTGTTTAAAAACGCCGCTAATTGGCTACTCTTTTGCGGCGTTTTTATAAAACGCCACTAAAAATAACTCTATACCGGCATTTGTCCCATAAACGCCGCTATATAATCATTTGGCGGCGTTTGGATTATAAAATGCTGCTATATTTCAAAATATTGTGGCGTTTACTCTCTAAACGCCGCTAAATAAGCCGTTATAGAGCACTTTTGTTGTAGTGTATGTATATTTTCACTCCCATCGGCGACTAAAATTTTCATTTGGAGTGCTTGCAGGCTGTAGCAACACCACACTTGCTTCCAATGAAAAAGAAAAACTTTTTTAGGAGGCATTGTGCACCAACAAACAAATGACAATGCTGTGAAAACGAGATTGAAACGACCGAACATGTTTTGTTCATTGTCCTTTTGAAAAAGAAGTGTGGAGAATTTCTTCCCTTCACCATGATCCGTCCCCCATTGGCTTTCCACCTTTTTTAATTGGTGGCTTGACGTTAAAAAAATATTCTCATGTATGGATGCATGTAAAATTTTATGTTAGGGGTGGAATTTTAAATTTTAGAAGGAGACGAACTTATAAAATTTTATAAGACGAAAATAAATGACCAATAAGAAATGTAAAAAAAATCTAAAATATATTATAATTTGAAAATTTCAGATGGACGACTGTCCAACCAGCCTCTTGGTCCATCCTTTGTTCTCATGTTCCCTTCTAACCCAAGGCTGCTGCAGGTGTTTACTCCTCCCCTGCCAAACGCCACCAAAATTAATCTCGACGCAGAGGCCCAAACATCAACGAAAGCCGCAGGTTTGGTATGGCAGCTATTGCCCGTGACTCAAGCGGCAAATCCATAACCAGAGCAAATGCGCTAGTGTTGGCACAATATCCTACTATGGTTGAAGCACTTGTGCCTCGATTAGGGTCCATGCTTGCCAAGTCCCATCAATGGCAATATATTACTATTTAAAGTGACAACCAGACCATTGTAAATAGCCTTGCCAGTTAGGACTCTGTTCACTGGGAATACTCTACAGTCTTGGAAGATATTGCCTCTTTATTATCAGGATGCTCAAATGTCATCTTGTCCCATGCTATGCGTTGTTGATATCTTGCAGCCGAGTAGGTTGCAAAAACGATCAAGAGTGGGGTCTGTGATCTGTCCACTCAACTGGTTTAGTTAGCTCCCCAGGGAGCTTTTATCTTTGACGTAATGTTGTTCTATGAAAATGAAAATCATTAGTAACCGAGTAGAGTTGTACAAGTTGAGAAAAATGGACTCTAGAAATGAAAACCGAAGAACAAGTAGATGTTATTTTACGAAATTTTTAATGTTATGAAGTGATTATAAAATAGTTTATGTTCATAATGTTTTTAATCAATTAACAATATATATATTTGCAATTATTTGAACTTAATTTTTTTAAGGAAAACAACTTTCTCTTAAGAAAATTAAAAGACTAGCTATATATTTATTGAAATGTAAAAATGTATATATTTTTTAAAATATTTATGTAATTTATTATTTGTCCATACAATAATTTTAAATGCATATAACGTGTATAATCTCTTTATATTAAATTATCATCTATTTATATTAAATAACATTAAAATTATAAGTATGAACCAATCATAATTAAATATATATTTATAAATAAAAAAAGTTAGGTATTTAATTACATTAAAAGTTAGACATTTAATTACATCAAAAAAATTAAATACCTAATCATACTACTTGAGTAAACACATTTGATCAATTAGTTAAATTGCTCTTTTTTATTCTCTCATACCCTTAAGTCATAAATCATAGACCTATTAGGAACCATTGGTGCAACTCAACATTATCTTTTGGGTGAATTTAAAAAAAATGTAAATATTAACTAAAATATTTTAAGGTTTTTTCAATGTAAATTATATATATAAAATTATCCTACTATTAAAAGAAAAAATTACAAATTGTTAAAATTCATCCATTCACATAAAAAATAAAAAAAAATTCATCTAATTTCTTTATTTACCGATTATTTCACGCAACTTACATATAATAATAAAATATATAAATTTAATTTTATAATAAATCCATATAATTTACAAATCGTTAAAATTCATCCATTCACATAAAAAAATAAAATTTATCTAATTTCTTTATTTACCGATAATTTAACGCAACTTACATATAATAATAAAATATATAAATATAATTTCTGTGGCTATGAACTCTCTTAATTGGTTGCTTATGCGACTCCACTATAAACAAAAGGAACCGATACACACACCCATATTCTTTTTTCAAAGAATGTTTTTACCTCCCGATCATTCTAGGCTCGTTTGGCAAGAGTTGCTTTCCTATCCCGTCTATTATAGAGTTTATTGTTTCATGTCTATGAGGTTGTTGGAGGAAAGAAAAGTCAAAAAAGGAAGGTGTGCCACCGCCTAAGAGCATCTCCAATCCTACGCTATAGTGGAGTAAAATCTCCACTTTGGAGCTCCAATGCTGCGCTAAAGATGAGCGCCAGTTTAGCGTGGCAAGCAGTTTCACGCTACATGTAGCGTGTTACTGTAGCTACGTTAAAAAAAATTAATGATTAAATTAGATTAAAGTATATTAAATTATATTGAAGTAGATTAAATTATATTGAAGTAGATTAAATTACAAGATAAATAAAAGTACATTGAAATTAGATAAATAAACGTACTAATTTTTTGAAACATAAAAATACAACAAACATAAAAATATAGAATTTTTTTAATGATTAAATTAGATTAAAGTAGATTAAAATAGATTAAATTACAAGATAGATAAAAATACATTGAAATACATACTAATTTATATTTATGAATGTTTTATTTATATTTATATTTTGATATTTATTAGAAATGTATATGTTTTATTTTATATATGTAAAATCAATATTATAATAGTTAAATATTATGAATAAAGTAAAGTTGGTGGTTATATAGAGATAGTGCTGGAGATGAATTACTGTTTCATCTCTAGAGTAGAGATAGAGATATCTAGAGTAGAGATGAGGTTGGAGGCCTAAATGCTTGGCATTTTCAGCAAAGTGCCCTAATTCTTTATTTAAAATGTTTTTGGGTTAATTACATTTTAGCCATTGCACACTTTAGGGTATTTATAAGATTAGTCCCTAAGGTTCAACTATAAATACCCTAACCCATTTAGCTTCAAAATCATCCCAAAAATAATTTTTGTCTCCCAATACTAGAGAGGTTTCTTGTGAGTAGTGAGTGTTTTGTAAACACCTGTAAATTTTCTCTCTTAGTAAAAGATTTGCAGTAGTCCGGAGACGTAAGCAAATTGGCTGAACTCTGTTATCAATTTCGGGTATTATTTTTCCGCTTTTATTTCGCATTCTCACTAATCTGGTTATAGGGAAATTACTTGTACTCGTTTTATTTCTCAACAACTGATAATCAGAGCTTTTGGTTGTGAATTCTGTCAATTTTTTGTTAGGTTACTATTCATTACTGTTTACATGAATAGTAAAAAAATATCGGCGATATGAATTAGTCGTCGGAGGTGTTCTAATTCACGGTGGTTCGCAAGAATTGTCAGAAACGATCCAAACGAAGCCATATTCCAGTGGGAGTGATGGCTGCAGACGAAGGGAATGTGAAAATTGAGAAGTTCGATGGTGCAGACTTTGGCTTTTGGAAGATGCGGATTGAAGATTTTCTGTACCAGAAAAATCTATATCAACCTCTCTCAGGATAGCAACCAGAGGGCATGAAGAATGAAGATTGGGCTCTTCTCGACAGATAAGCCCTCGGAGTTATCCGACTGACGTTATCTTGCAATGTTGCTTTCAACATAGCAAAGAAAAAGACCACGACGGGTCTTATGGCGGCTCTCTCCAGTATGTATGAGAAGTCATCGGCCTCAAAAAAGTGCACTTGATGAGGCGATTATTCAATTTGCGGATGGCGAAAGGGGCATCAGTGGCTCAACACCTAAATGAACTCAACACAATTACAACCCAGTTGAGTTCCGTGGAAATTGAATTTGATGATGAAGTTTGAGCTTTAATTCTCTTATCATCTCTACCAGACAGTTAAAATGCTACTGTTACAGCAGTTAATAGCTCGTCGGGAAATAGTAAATTGAAATTCGACGATGTTCAGGATTTGGTACTGAGCGAAGAAATTCGACGGAGAGAATCGGATGAAGCATCAACCTCCTCAGCCTTGCATACGGAGTCTAGAGGGAGAACTTGAGAAAGAAATTCAAATCGTGGCAGATCCAAATCCAGAAGGGGAAAATTAAGAACGGGAAAGAACGATTTTACCTGTTATAATTGTGGCAAGAAGGGCCACTTTAAAAGAGATTGCTGAGCACCGAAGAAAGATATTGGAGCACATGAATCTACAAACATAGAAGAAGAGACATGTGATGCCATGATTCTAAGCGTAAACATTCCCATCGAATCATGGATCTTGGATTCAGGGGCATCTTTTCACTCCACCTCATGCCAAGAAATCATGGAGAACTATGTCAGTGGTGATTTTGGGAGGGTTCATCTAGCTGATGATGAAATCTTGAAGATCGTCGGAAAAGGAGACATCCGATTAAAATTACCAAACCAAACCACCTGGACGCTGAAAGGATTGAGACATATTTATGGCCTCAAAAGAAATTTGATTTCTGTTGGACAACTTGATGGAGAAGGATATAGTACAACATTTTCATGTTGTTAATGGAAGATTACCATATGAGTACTCGTCATTGCTCGTGGTAAGAAGACTGGTACTCTCTATGTAACCTCAAACTTAGAGAATATCATTGTTACAGCAGATGCTGATGGAAAATCAAACATATGGCACCAAAGGCTTGGCCATATGAGCGTGAAAGGAATAAAGACACTTTTGTCAAAAGGGAAGTTGCCGGATCTAAAGAATGTAGATGTCGGACTATGCGAGGATTGCATCTTTGGCAAATAAAAGAAAGTAAGCTTTACAAAGATTAGTAAGACACCCAATACAGAAAAGTTAAAGTTCGTTCATACTGATGTATGGGGATCATATCCAGTTCCATCTCCAGTTCCATTTCTTGCAGACTCATTATATTATGTCACATTCATCGATGATTCAACAAGAAAGGTGTGGGTTTATTTTCTGAAGAAGAAATCAGAAGTCTTTGATACATTCAGAAAATGGAATGCCATAGTGGAAAATGAGACTGTTTGAAAGTCAAGTGGTTGAGGTCTGACAATGGAGGAGAGTACAGAAATAGAAGATTCAGAGAATTTTGCGCAAAAAATGGGATTAAGATGGAGACAACAGTTTCCATGACACCACAACAGAATGGCGTAGAAGAGCGCATGAACAGAACTCTGAATGAACGTGCCAGAAGCATGAGGATACATGTCGGATTGCCCAAATTTCTATGGGCTGAAGTTATCAACACTGCAGCTTACCTGATCAACCATGGGCCCTCAGTTCCTTTGGATGACAGAAAATCAGAGGAAGTTTGGAGCAAGAAAGAAATAAACATTTCACACTTAACAGTGTTTGGTTGTATTTCTTATGTGCACATAGACTCTACTGAAAGAAGTAAACTTGATGCTAAGTCCAACAAATGTGCCTTTGTTGGTTATGGCGGTGATGAGTTCGGTTACCGGTTTTGGGACTATGAAAATCGGAAGATCATCAGAAGAAGAGATGTCATTTTCAATGAGAATGTGATGTACAAAGACAGGGCAACCATATAATCAAGTAGCTCCAATACCAAAGCTGAAACAAAGGAATTTGATGAGTTTGAGGAGATTTCTGGAAATGATGTTCAGATCAATCCTGAAGCAGTTCAAGAAGAACCACGCACACCAGAACTGAGACACTCTTCCAGAATTCCTAAATCAATCCATCGTTATTCACCTTCCTTGCACTACTTGTTGCTGACTGATAATGGTGAACCAGAGTGTTATGATGAAGCAATGCAGGTGGAGGATTCAGTCAAGTGGGAGTCTTCAATGAAAGATGAGATGGACTCGCTTATGTCAAATCAGACGTGAGAATTAACTGAATTATCACCAGGAAAGAAAGCGCTCCATAACAAGTGGATCTACAGGATCAAAGAAGAGCACGATGGGAGCAAACGCTACAAAGCAAGATTGGTTGTCAAAGGGTTTCATCAAAAGGAAGGTATTGACTACAATGAAATTTTCTCTCCAGTTGTAAAACTGTCTACAATCAGACTGGTGTTGAAAATTATAGTTGTAGAAAATTTACATCTTGAGCAGTTAGATGTAAAGACAATTTTCCTTCATTGTGATTTAGAAGAAGAAATCTATATGAGGCAGCCAGAAGGCTTCATAGATGCAAGCAATAAAAACCTGGTATGCAGGTTGAAGAAGAGTTTGTATGGTTTAAAACAAGCTCCTAGACAATGGTACAAGAAGTTCGATAGCTTCATGGGTAGCAGTGGTTTTACCAGATGTCAAGCATATCATTGTTGCTACATCAAGAAGTTCGATAATAGCTTTATTATTTTATTGTTATATGTTGATGACATGCTTGTTGCAGGTTCAAACATGCAAGAGATTATAAACTTGAAGCAAAAATTGTCAAAGCGGTTTGCAATGAAAGATCTGGGCGCTGCAAAGAAGATTCTAGGGATGAGGGTCAAGAGAGACACAAAGTCGGGGACTTTGATGTTATCACAAGTTGAGTACATCAAAAAAGTACTCTCCAGGTTCAACATGCAAGATGCTAAACCAGTAAGTACACCTTTAGGTGTTCATTTTAGACTCTCCAAAGAACAGTCACCAAGACGGAGGAAGAACGTGCACACATGGTGAAGGTGTCGTATGCCTCAGCAATTGGAAGTCTGATGTATACCATGGTTTATACCAGACCAGATATTTCTCATGTAGTGGGAGCTGTTAGCAGGTACATGAATAATCCGGGCAAGGTACACTGGGAAGCAGTCAAATGGATCCTCAGATATCTGCGAGGTACCACAAACAAAGCACTTTGTTTCAAAGGAGGAGATACGATACTAACAGGCTATATAGATGCTGACTTAGTCAAAAATGTCGATATCAGAAGAAGCACTACAATGTATGTCTATACTCTAGGAGAAACTGTAGTGAGTTGGGTTTCTCAACTACATAAGATAGTTGTTCTCTCCACAACTGAAGCAGAATATGTCGCTGTTACGAAAGCCAACAAGGAGATGGTTTGGCTCTAAAGTTTCTTGGAAGAGTTAGTCAAGAAACAAGAAAACAATGTCTTGTATTGCGATAGTCAAAGAAAGAAACAAGAATCCGTCTTTTCATTCCAGAACAAAGCACATACAATTGCGATATCATTTTATCCGGTCTCTTCTGGAAGCTGGGATTTTGAAAAGATTAGTGGAGCTCAAAATTCGACAGACATGTTAACAAAGACGGTGACTACGAACAAACTGAAGTTGTGTTCAGCTTCAGTTGGCATGCTAGAGTAACAAGACCAGGAATGTTGCTGCATTGACCGAGGTCTGAAGAAAGATTAAAATCAGTCTTCAAGTGGGAGATTGTTGGAGGAAAGAAAAGTCAAAAAAGGATGGTGTGCCACCGCCTAAATGCTTAGCATTTTCAGAAAAGGGGGCACCGAATTCGGTGCCCCAATTCTTTATTTAAAATGTTTTTGGGTTAATTACATTTTAACCATTGCACACTTTAGGGCATTTACAAGATTAGTCCCTAAGGTTCAACTATAAATACCCTAACTCATTTAGCTTCAAAATCATCCCAAAAATCATTTCTTTCTCCCAATACTAGAGAGCTTTCTTGTTAGTAGTGAGTGTTTTGTAAACACCTGTAAATTTCTCTCTTAGTAAAAGATTTGCAGCAGTCCGGAGACGTAAGCAAATTGGCTGAACTCCGTTATCAATTTCAGGCATTATTTTTCCTCTTTTATTTCGCATTCTCACTAATCTGGTTATAGAGAAATTACTCGTACTCGTTTTATTTCCCAACACAGGTAACCGAAAATATAGAAGATGACGGTGAGGAAGCTAGGGGTTGGAAATAAAACATATTAAAAAATAATAAATTAGAATTTCATCCCTAAACTATTTTAAGTTTACAAAAGACCTAAAAATAATATTTTGTCTAAAGTTTAGGGATTAAAATAAAAGTTAAACTCTTTAAATAATATGTCATATCATCAAACTAACGGCATTCAACGTCATAGTGACCAAAACTTAAGTTTTTTGAATTTGGTGAGAAAATGTAAAAATATAAAAGGTAAGTGACTATTTGAATAGTTTATCCTAATTTAATAATATATATATATATATATATATATATTATTTTAATTTTTTTTGGGTTGGGGTCATAGCCCCCACTAGTGCCCATCATCTTCCGCCATTGCTAGTCTCTTCTATACATAATGAATCACGTTTGTGATGAGAGGGATCCGTACATAATCTAGAACATAATAATTACGGCTTGTGGATGAATTAGACAAGGGGAAAATGGAAAGAGTGAGCTTCTTTTTCTGCTCCTTGAGATCATTCATGTCTCATTTTTAAATAGTCTAATTCATATATGAATTAGGTAAGTGTACCATCCATCATCATGTTTTATCCTACACCTCTATGTCAATTGTATATTTGTTTGGATGCTAAAGAATAAAGATATACACTTCTTGAGTGATTTCTTAATATAAGTAAATAAATAGTTCTTGAGTCAATTATAAACTAGGTTAGCTCTCAATTTTTTTATTACACTAAGGTGATTACAAATTAGTATATGTCATAAATATTCTCAATCATTTGATAATGAACGTTCAATCATTCTGATGCAACTGCTAGTGCTCGAATCCGTGACCTATAAGAAACCTTGACAAACTTAGTAGTCGAAGCAGATGTCGATGGCCAGTTGAAGCAATACGGGGAGGTGGATCGACCAACATGCAAAATGAAATTCTTATCAGTGACTATCAAAAAATGGTAAAAGAAGGATGGGTTAAGGAAGTTTGACATACCTGGAGGGAATGAAATTGATGCACCGATCAGATGGCACACCTAACTTCTATATGAACCGAAGGAACGTTCTGGGTTGAGCAGCCACCAAATGAACTGCTTAATCTTTTGCAAGCTGATATCTATAGGATAGAGCTATTAAGATGGTAAACAAAACGTTGTCGTTTTATCATATGTACCAAAAAAAATATTCTACACAAAGGACGTCTTAATATAGTTGTGAATCATCTTTATACGAACATTTCATTTCCCCCTAAAGTTTACATGTTTAAAATCCTTGTTCAACAATATTAGCAAATATTTTTTAAAAAATAAAAGTATTTATATTGAATAAATGCATGAAAGCGTAAAAATAATTATAATGGCTAGATTTAAATTGAAATCAAGTGATAAAAAAATTGAAATCAAGATTTTATAGTGCTCACTACCATCACCACCACCACTACCGGAAACATATCAATGTCAATAAAAACATGAAGACTATTTACATATAGATCGCCTAAATTGACTTGGAAATGAAGGCTAAAAGTAGAAGTAAAATACACATGGAAGAAAATAAGTCAACTAGGGTACGATAATGGGTTAGAAACTATATTGTAAAAGTGGGGTTTAGTCACATGAATGGAACGGAATATACCAAAGAATAAACTCGTCCACTTCACTCAACAACTCCCCCTCACATGTCCTCTACGATCTTTCCCTTCTTCATCCTCAGAAACTATTTGGACCTTAGTCAACCACTACATTAATGTCAAATGATAGCCCTATTATGTTAATGCCACTAACAAAATCCATAGCCTTATTTTGACTTGAGAAATATATTCTGCACAAGGTTTTTCGCACTCTTTTTTCCTTTTTGCTTCCCTTAAACCTTTGAATGTCTGGCGTTACCGATTGCCTTGCCCGCGACCTCTTCTATCTCATCCTACGCTGCATGCAATGAAAACGATTGATATTTAGGGTTTAGTTTTGTTTCGTAATTTAACATTGTTTCTAAATTTATCATTTGATGTTTAATTATTTATATTTAAATGAAATGATATTTCCGAAATTCCATATGGATGGGTATCAAGCAGTAGCAAGCGTATGGGGCTAGTATTTGTGTGTACTTGATCTGTCGGATTTTTTATTCCTTGCACTCGAGAGAGATGTTTATGGTTAAAACAACAAGATTTGAAAACGATTTTCCATTCCCACCATAGATGCTTGTTCAGCCACGTAAATTTTCACTTTTCAGCCACCTATAAAAGTAATCCATGTTGTTAATAACACAAATAGACAATGATCTTCTAACAGCATGATGATGCCTTGGTTTAATGCACAGGTGGCCGTATAACATAGAGTTAAAACAAACCTAATTCTCTTCCAAACGCAAGTGGAGGGTTTTCCCCCCTTTTTTCCTCCGATCTATCCCGCCTTGCATACAGGGATGGATCGAGGGAAGCAAGCAGCGACAGCTACTTCCCTTGAAAATTTAAAATTATTATATATTTTAGATTTTTTCTATGTATTTTTATTTTTGTCCCTAAAATTTTATAAGTTCAAGTTCGCCCCCTAATATAAAATATTGCGTATGTCCTTAGGTACATGTTCTATGCAAAAGCAAGCGTAACACTCCAAGTGCTCATCATCTAAAAGTCTTTGAAAATAAAATAAAATGAAATGGATTCCCTGTGGCATTTGAGCTGTTGGAATAATGACCCTAGAAACTGGCTTTGATCGTCTGGCAATAAGAACTCAGTCAGTTATTCCCATAAACTGAAATCCCATTTCGACCCTTTCAAATTTTAGAATATTCTCGTTGGTGGCTTTTATCCGAAATGATAGAAAGCAAAGAAATGGTGGTAGTGAAAGATATTGTGTTTAATTTTGGTTCATCCATGGTGGGAACATATATATTGATTAACAAAATGCACTGTCTTTTACAATCCATTTATAGGTAGCAATCAAAACCCTTCAACTTCTCGCCGCATACAGGTGGAGGTCATATCTCCTTGTTGCTCTATTTAATTGCACAATTAATAGAATTACATATACACACTCTCGAATTCAAGTATAACTATCATACAATGTCAAAAGATTTTCTATTTGTATATCTGCACATGTATTTGAATATATGATATTGAACATGAAAACTGAACTATGAATAAATACGAAAATAATATATGCCAGAAAAGAAGATCCTTTTGCCATAAAATATTAGTGGCCCATGTCAAGACATTACATTTTGAGAGAAGTAATCGCTGATCGTTGAATAAGGGCGTAAACTTTTTGACTGTCAGCTATTCTTGGCCTCGTATATTTCCAATCAACACTAATTCTAACTTTTTTTTTCTTCGATTCTTTATATATGGTAATATTTCTCACTTAAATAGAATTGAAAGATGATAAAGTATAAAACACACGGTGATTGAGAAATACCATGAGAAAAATCCCAATAAAGAAGTAGACATCACGTGGCCTGCTATTCATCGTGAACTTGGAAATTTCAATATTTCAACCATATATATAATTCTCCTCCACTATAACTAAAATAGACAAGAATTTTACCAATTGATATATAATGTAAGAGAGGATTGAATATACTTTTTTCCCTTTTTAATAGAAACATTTCTTGAAATCTTTAAACTTGTAAAAACTATTATAGCTAACTTGAGCATCCAACGACAGGTATCAAGGATGTTTTGATGCTCTTATAAAAATTTAATTTTCAAAATCTGATAAGTTCTCATGATTTTAGACACGGTTCCAATTTTTTTAAAGACTACACTTCAAAGTTCATACAAAATTTTTTTTAAAGATAAATATAACAAATTAAGGACGTGCAATGCAAAAGTAATAGTATCTTTGCTAATGGTAGGCCTATATTGAAATTGGCTTAATTGGTCAAAAGAAAGGTGCTCTGTTTACTTTATTTCCCAAAAGGAGAACAATGTTATATTTGTTTATTTCATCTTTATTTTAATTTCAAAGGAGCAAAGTGCTCTATTTATTTTGTTTGTCAAAGAAAGCATAAAGCATTATCGCACCACTCTTTTGATAATTGTCGACCCATTAGTTTCTGTTCACAACATATGGGAAGTAATTGGAACTATCTTTTCATAAATTCTAAAAGAAAATCTAAGTACTTTTCTTGTACGATCCTTATGTGATCTTGAATTGTTAGTTTTGTTTCAATGGTTATAAGAAATTTTTCTAATTATGTGTTTAATTTCATCCATCCAATTTGATTTCAATTTTTCGTGTCCGCACCAAAAGTTGCAAGTTCAATTTATCTAATTTTCTATACCTGATTCAAATTTACTTATCTATGACCTCTTGAGGAACATTGACTTCTACTATTGCTTTCACAATACCACCAGCATGATACATGGAACCAATTTGACTCGATTATGATCATCAGCTCTGCATTTCACTGTGTGAAGCTCGGCTTGGTTTTCGCCTTTTGATTTGTAAGTTTAATGTACAAACTATTTATATAATAGAAAATTAAAAAGGACGGTAAAAATATATATTTTTTGGTGTGCTTGGTAAGGATAATGAATAAAATTAATAGATTATAACATTTTTTATTTAATGGTAGAGTTCCGTGTGTGTGTGTATATATAATTTCATCATTTTCTGTAAATTAAAATAAAATTGTAAGCTTACCGAGCAATGTCGTATTGTCATGTACAACGTTATCCTTCCAAAACTTATTTGCGGGTAGCACGACACATGCGTAACTAAGACAAGGCATTCACGTATTCATACACTTGTAAGTACATAATTCTTAAATTTATGGAATGCTATATTTCAAAATAATTGCATTAAATTAAACCTCGATTAAAAACCGTCTGTATTCTTAATCGGATGAAGTGTTCTATACTGTCGACCAAAAGTCAATTTGGTACGAACGGTTAACCAATGTCTTCCGTTTCTCCTTCTAATGAAACGTGCAGATTGATTTGCTTTCCTGCAGTGCTCCATTATGTATGAAGTCAAAAGCATACCGCTGCAAAAAGGTCATTCGTTTATCGGGATATATCCAATTATTTCTCCCCTGAGTTAGGTTATCCAAAACAACCATTCGAGACGAAATTAAATCGAAATCAAACTTAAAAAAATAAACAAAATAAAATAAATTTCTTTAACAAATAAAAGAGAATAAATAGAGAGAAAAATACTATTTTTAATTTTTATTTTGTGATCGGAAATAGTTGAGAACTGTTGTTACATAATTTCTTTTAAGACAAATTTTTGGTCATTTCTTTCATGCTCGAGATCTTTGGTTGTCTATTTCACATGATGTAACAACTCGATAATCAACAAACTATAGCACAAACTTTCGAGATCGCAAAATATTTCTTGCCTTTGTCTATCATCGAGAAACTAGATAATGAGAGAAAATATTTTTCAAGAAATTAGAAGTTCTTGAATTCCAAAATTGTTTAGCCTAGAAGGTTAGCACTCTATTTAGGAATTCTTAAAGTAGATTTTAATAAAAATAGTGTTATTCATTTATATTCAAACTCTAAAAGATCATGTCTTTTAATTTGAAATATTTAAAAATATATTGTTATCATTTTAATATTTAAAAATATAATAAATAACTTTTATTTTAAAATATTCAAAAAAGATATTGATATTCTTTTAATATTTAAAATTTAAAAAAATATAGAAATATTCTTATAGAATATAGAAATTGATTATAAATTGCGTCCAATAGAATTTGAACCTATACCAAAGGTTTAGAAGATCTTTGTCCTATCCATTAGACAATCGACACTTTTCATTACAATTTTTTTTTGTTTTGACTTTTTTTTCTTCTTTTGTTTGATTTTTTCTTTTCTATTGTTTGTAAAAACTAAAGAACATGTGGAAAAAAATTTAAGAATTGCGTATTTATTAATTCAATTCAACGATGTTAATGCATCGTTGAATTGAATTAATAAAAATTCAAATAGAATTCGAATATCAAGCGGGTAGCGAGAATTGAACCCACATCATTAGCTTGGAAGGCTAGGGGTTATAGTCATCTTTTACTTTAAAATATTAAAAAAATATAATTATCCTATTAATATTCAAATACAAAGAGATAATAAATCACTTTTAATTTAAAATATTTCATTAATGAATTCACTTCATTTTTCAACATGTTCTTGACACTTCTTTAATTTTGCTACTGTTTTGGGCGGGAAAAAGAGGGGGAGGAAACATGACTCCTCGTGCCTTGCTTTCCACGTCGATATAACATAAATATTAATGTGGGTATAAGTTGGTGTTTGTTTTTGCAGAGGTAAAAAGTATGTAGTCTGTGGACCACATCTACAGGCATCTGCAGCAGAAGAGATGGGTCAAAAGTCTGCAATCTGCAAGAAGAAGACTGTTTGTTTTTTAACGTCTACAGAATGCTAAAATAAACTGAAATATAAATAAAATGATTTTTTAAACTTAAGAGAGTTTTGCAATACTGAGATTTAAATAATTTTAGTTTTACAATACTGAAATTTAAATAATTTATACAACTACAATAATATTTTTTTAGAAAAATAAACACCACCTTATTAATTCTATTATAAGTCTCACATAATCACATGTATTATTAGTTTTATAAGTTTTATAGAATAAAATTTATAAATAATCATTAAATTATATGATTTTTTTTTAAATATGCAATTATGTAATACTTTTAATTTTTTAAATATATATTCATAATTTATTTTTATAATTATATGATATTTTTAGAAAATATTTTTTAATTTATCAAATTATTTTATGATTATTTTTTATTTAATTGTGATTGTATTTTAAAATTTTAAAAAACATAATTTATAATTTTTTATATTTTAAAATCTTAATTAGCAAACAATGAAATCATTTTTTATTAAGCAAAGTGGTTTAAATAATTACATTTTGTATAAAAAGTTTAAATATAATTTCAAAATAACAAATCCAAAAAAATATTATATTTAAACTTAAATCAAAATAATTAAAATAAATATAAAATTTTAATAATATAAAATAATTTATATGATATAAAATTAAATATCTATAATATAATATTAAAAATTAATATTTAATTTATTTTAAAAAATTAATATTAAAATTAATATCTATAATATAATATTAAAAAATTAATATTTAATTTATTTAAAAAATTAATATTAAACTTAAAATCAAATATAATATAAAATTAAATATAAAACCTCTTTGAAGAGATTAGAAGACGTATGCAGACATAAGATCACGTCTGCGCCGTGCAGACCACGCACAGACGTTAGAAGAGCTTCTGTCTTCTAAAAAACAAATGGTATGCGAAGCTCAATGTCTGCGCATGGTCTGCGCGACGCAAACATAAGAACTTTGCAGACCTTATACAGTAAAAACAAACACCACCTAAGAAAATTATCAAATACAAAATTATCTGTTCTGGGAGTAAAAAAATAACCGGCTGTAGATAAACATAGGATAGGATTTTACAAATTTTTATTTGAGTTTAAGCTCATACCATATACACTTTTGGCTTTGATTGATGTTCCTTTAATTCACCACATTAAATTTAGTTTAAACTGATTATTTAGAGAAAAAATAGTTTAAAATTTCAATTATAATAAGAATAAAAAAATTACTCATCCAATTTGGGTTTGTAAGGCCAAGTTCGAATCCTACAACCGTCACGTTTAGTGGATAATTTATAAATTCTTATGTAAATCTCAATTAAGTCTTAGATATATCGTGACCCTAAACTAAGATAATCACATCTAACCTAAACTTTTTTAACAAAAAAAAATAATCTCTGACAATGAAATAAACACTAAGCATTACTATATATCCATCAATGGCACATCAAAGTAAATGTTAAAAAGGTTACTTGCATTAAATGATTTCTTTATATAAATTTGATCATATATTTTCAAACGGTATTATTATAGTAAAAACCCTCATTAATTATATTTTTGAGAAATAATTCTAATGTCAAATTAGTTAGAAAAATAATCTCCAAACAATCTGAATAGGATTATATCGCGTTCTATAAAACGTGTTTAATGAACCTCGTGTTTTATATAGCGCGATACCCATCAACTTTTTTAGATAAAGTCATTAATATTGGATAAAAGTAATAATAAATTTATGAAACTCGATTTTCGTAAAACGTAAGATCTGACTTCATTTCTTGTAGAACACGAAGTATACTACATGAATAATTTGTGGTTATTTTTCTAAGAGGGTTATTTCTAAAAAATAATTAATTGGAATTTTTAATATAATAATGACTTTTCAAACACCTCACCAGTAATAATGCTTAACAAAAACTTTGAAGAGAATAAATGTTTAATCAAAAGTAGATTAAGAAAAAGAATGGAAAACTAAAAATAAAAAATATAAAGATCGGTAAACATAGACTAGAATCTTTCTCTACTTGACGCAAAGGTAACATTGACTAGACGGTCTCGATTTATTGCCCTCTGCTCTTGTTTGAAACGAAGTTCAGATTGGATATTCCATTCCTCTCCATATAAACTTATTGTTAACCTCGATTGCAATCCATAATTAATATATATTATATTTTTTATATGTTTTTATGTTAATTATAAATATAGAAATTTTTTAAGTGTAAACATAATAATATAATAAACATACTTAGTTGCGATAAATATTTTTTTTTATAAATTCTATACTCAAAATTTATTAAAAAATAGAAAATTGTTACAACTAATTACAGACAAGCAACAATGCAAACTTGGGGTCTTTATTTACATTGAAACCGATTTTAACCGTTGAGAACACTCTAAAGACCAATTAGTCTTTGATCTTCTAAAGAGCTTCCTTAAATATGACCCTCCAAAAAGGATAGCTTTCACTTCAAGCAGTTGCATTTGGGCGGTAGACGCACCTTGCCAACTTTGCAAATTTCTAAATAATTTCTATTCTATTTATACAACGTAAAAGAACTATTAAAATATTAAGAGTATAAATATTAATTTAATTTATATAAATTCATTTTTGTAAATTGTTAAAATAAGTAATTAATTTTAAAAACTAAATCATTATTTTATAAAGTCAGATTCAAGACATAATTCACATGTTAATATCTAAGTTTTTCATCTTTATATTATTACCATGTGCTTGAATATGTTTATGTTTTAATTTTTTTCTTCCATTTGATAAATTAAAAAAGAATGAATTTTTATTTAACTCATTAAGTGATCTTAGTGGTTAAAAAGAGTTTTATTCTCCTTAAAAATGTTGAGGTGTGTTTGTTATCCTTTGTTAACAAAGATTCCGAAAAGATACTATATTAAATCACTTCGATCTATTCTAAAAGTATGAATTTTTATTTAATTTTTTATTAGTATTAAAAATGGAAAAATAAAATTATATTTTTATATTGTTAGACATTTATTATAGTGAAGATAACAGAGTAATTTTCCTTTTTAGGAAATTAGATAGTGTGTTAGGCAGAGATATATGACTCACCGTCTCATATTTTTCATAATAAATTATAAAATTAAGAAAAATATTATTTATACAGGGACCCCGTGTTAGTATATATATAACTTCTATCCAAATTATATAACACAGTAAAATACATAACATGACATTTCTAAATTTACAATAAAGTTTTTCGTTTCTTACAATATTTTATCTTGTCCAGTGATCCAGTCTGCAAATCCAATCCCTAAATTATTTGAAACTACGAGAAAAACAAATCCAGGAGGTGTCCTGTGGGGCCCATGAAGAAAACTAATGTGCAATAGTAATATCAGTGTGCAGTTACCCTCATTGTTTAATTTTAGTAAATACGTTAATTTCTGGCGTTTTTACCCAAAAATAATCATAGCAACAAAATATTACATCTTCAAATATTATTAAATTACCTTTTTTCTTATAAAGCGAGGATCATAAAGCGTGCTTTCGTGGGATTTTGTCTGAACATGCGTCATGATTTGCGCCTTCGCAGGATTCTGTTTGAGCTAGCTCCACGTTAGAAGGTGCAGATCATGAAGCGTGCATTCGCAGGGAAATCTAATACGTACAGGAAGACTCGTATCATGTGGCGCGCCTTCTATTATTCACCTTGAATTATTGTGCACTCCATTATTACCCGAGCCTTAAATCTTGGCTATTAACCCATTCTCCTCCCCTTTAAATACCACCGAATACAAAAATCAAACCACACCAAAACTACTTTTACATTCGTCCTTCTATCAATTTATTCTATCAAGCTAAGTAGATTTTGTTATAGTTTTTAGAAGGTAAAATTATTTTTTATAATATTATATTTATTTTATATTTAATTATTTGACCAAATTTTATTTTAAGAATTATTTTCTATTATTTTTTACGGTTGTAAAATGGAAAGCGAGATCATATCTTGAGATATTTTGTTGATACGGTAATAATATTAAATTGTGTTATTTAAAATATTATGATTTTTTTAACATTAATTTAATTAGGTGTATTTCAGCTATTGTTTTTGCATATATAGGACTCTCAATCTTTCAAACTCTCAAAATAAGGCGTATTTCAGCTATTGTTTACTATGATAGAGAAATTCAGGAAGATAAAACTGGCATTGTCTTCACATCAAATCATTTTGTCAGAATATCTTTCAAGAGAAACATCACTCTTGAGGAGTTGATCACTAAATTTTATGGAAGGTTCATATTAGAAGTACTAGAAGACTATCCTAACTTCAGTACAGATTTTCAACTGCACTATTTCAGTTAAATTATACAATGTTTGAACTCTCCAACAATGACGATGTTGTTATGAAGGTTGATGCTCATAATCAAAATTCAGACGCTGATACACAAATGTATGCCACAATTGTTGAAGTGTATGTGGTTCATGGTATGTCATTATGCTCCCACTATGGGTTGACTCAACAAATTGATCAAATTAAATGTCCAACTCAACTAATGTGTAATGATTTTAACTCCTTAATGGGAAATCCACATCCTGGTACCATCCATCAAGTTCAATGGGAATACATTCATCAACAACTTGTTACGATCTCCGTCGATAACATTTTTCCAATAATCAATTGCTCGATACATTTCTTTATATAGAGATTCCAAAATCGCGGAGCCCCAAATGAATGAGCCAACAATTCGAAAATCTGCGAGGTGACGCAACCACATACAATAAACTTGGTTGCTAGATTTATCGGGCACCAAGATCCCTCCTATGAGTTGTAATATGCAAGCTCGTGCATATATTTTAGTCTGTACCTCGGAATAGTCTTCACTCAACTGTCAAAAATTTGTAGCCAACCATGATAAATGTATTCGACCACCGTTGAAATTAGGCGAGATACCTCCAAGATACTCCTCGCACAAAAAATTTCAATCACCATCCACCACACTATAAATAACATCTCTATCTATCGAAAACCCCAAATGTATGAAAATATCTTCCAACGTAATAGTGCACTCCCCACATGAAATATGGAATGTGTGTGTCTCTGGTATCCGTCTCTCAATCATTGCAGAAATAAGGTTGAATTCAAGGTTACAATGCCTTTCATATTTCGCTATATCACCGAATCTAACCGCGGGTAAATACGGTATCGACAAAATGACTCGATATATGATTCTCATATAAATACAGCAACCCCTAACATTTTATAACTATAAAAAGTAGCACAATAAAATATAATAAAATAATAAATTATTAAATGATTATAATATAATAAAAAATTAACTTCTAAAAATGATAACTATACATTCGTCAAACTTGATAGAATTATATATAGAAAGAAGAAATATAATATTTTCGTTTGAGGTGTAAGTGTTGAGAGGGAGAAGGGTATTTATAGGGAGAGGATGAAGGGGAGGCGGACAAATGATTGGACAGTATTTATATCAAACGGTTAGAATTAAATGAAAGGTACGGATCATGATTCGAGTCTTTTACCAGCTCGGATGAAACTCTATGAGGATGTTTTTCATTATCTGCGTTTTATTAAAAAAAATATTAAATTAATAATATTTAAAGGAAAAATATATGACAGTTAATATTTCGTCTTTAGAGTTTTTTTTTTGTTTTTTTGGGAAAACACAATTTCTGAACGCGGTCTGTTTCATTTTCTAAAAGCGTCCAAATGATAAGTACGAGAGTCAAACAAATATCAACAAACTGCACCGTAACTGCCCTCTGAGATACCCTTCCAAGTTCTACTTGTCTATAAATTCAGAGCCAATGCCCATCCACAACAAACCATCACCCAGAAAAATAAGAAAAAGCCTCTTTGATTCCAGTTATTGGTGAAAGAAAAAGGGGAAGGGAAATGGGTTTGAACTCCAACAGGGTTGAAGATTTCTTTGGCCATACTGGAAACACAACCGTTAAGGTTTCTACAGAGATACCAATGCCAGCACCGGAGGTGGCAACTATGGAGATACACAGTGTTTGCATGCCGCCGAAGAAGACCACTTTCCAGAAGCTCAAACACAGACTTTCGGAAATATTTTTCCCCGATGATCCTCTCTACGGATTCAAGAACCAAACGTGGTGTAAGAAGCTGGTTCTGGGAGTCAAGTCTCTGTTCCCAATATGCCAGTGGGGTCTTGACTACCATCTCCGTCTGTTTAGGTCTGATATCATATCTGGTCTCACCATTGCTAGCCTTGCAATCCCACAGGTAAAATCATCAACCGACACTAATGAATATCAGTGGACGTGTTTTTTAATATATTCCAGTTTCTTTAACATCATCAGAAACGTGAAATGAATTTTTGTTTCTTGTTTACATTTTTCATGATAAAATAATTGTCTAGAACTTATCTAAAGATGACCCCTCCCCCAATTCTGATTGTCAGATATGGCAGTAAATTATGTTTTTGGATCAGATCAAAATTCTTTCACCATAAAAACTCCTTACTCTTTTATGGTAATCTATTTTGCTTTTATGGACTGCAGGGAATCAGTTACGCGAAGCTTGCAAATTTGCCACCTATCGTTGGTTTATGTTAGTATCAGAACCAAAAGAATTCTGATCTCCAAGTTGAATGCAATGTTAGATAAATACAAATTAATAGCTTTAATTGATATGAATTTCTATCAATTCATGCAGATTCAAGCTTCGTTCCCCCTTTGATTTATTCTGTCCTAGGGAGTTCTAGGCATCTTGCTGTTGGTCCAGTGTCCATAGCATCCTTAGTGATGGGCACAATGCTCAGTGGAAGTGTCTCCCCTACTGATGAGCCTAATCTCTACCTTCAATTGGCCTTCACTGCTACCTTCTTCGCTGGTGTATTCCACGCATCTTTGGGTCTCTTAAGGTACTCTTTTAACGTTCTAAAAACGAAAATATAACAAGCTTAAGATTCCTTCACTATGGAACAAAGTGTGACATGCATATTGGTTCTGCCTTAGTATCTATTAAACATGGGTGTTCATTAACCTTAATCATCATTTACACAGAAAATAAGAATTCTTGAACACAATCGAGTATAGAAACAAAACCTGCTTCTTTTATCTATTAGGAATTTTATGATTCTGGTTTTGATTTACAGGTTAGGCTTTGTTATCGATTTTCTATCGAAGGCAACACTTCTCGGATTCATGGCAGGTGCAGCAGTCATTGTGTCATTACAGCAGCTAAAGGGGTTGCTTGGAATAGTTCATTTCACAAACAAGATGCAAATCATACCTGTTTTGACCTCTGTATTCGAGCACAAAAACGAGGTAAGTGGATACAACAAGGGAAAGAAATTTAAACTGCCTTTTATTAATTTTCTTCTTTTTTAAAATAACAAGGTGTTAGTCACTGTAGCATGTTGGAAGAGCTCTTCTTGCTTTTAGGCCAAGAAACCAGTGATTATTCTTTTGGAAAGGGGAAACTTACAAATGCTTCCATAATCATTGCTTGGCATGACTTTGATGAATGAAAAACTATCCCTTTGATTTGGTCCTATAAACTAAACCACAGAATCAATGACTGCAGGGCATGTGCCTTTTATGTATATGAGATGCCTTCTATTCGCATTATGCATGCTTTCATGTAGAGAAAGACATTCTACTTTCGAAAAGTAACAAAATTATCTAACGGTGTAATATTGGTTTAAAATCATCTGCAGTGGTCCTGGCAAACTATTGTAATGGGATTTGGCTTCCTGTTCCTTATGTTGACAGCAAGACATATTGTAAGCATCTCTATTTTACCTACAAAAAGTTTGTCCAGATTCTAGCTTAGTTCTTTAAAAATTTTGATATTTGAAAATTTCGTACAGAGCATCAGAAAACCAAAGCTTTTCTGGGTATCAGCAGCTGCCCCATTAACGTCCGTAATTCTCTCAACGATCATAGTTTTCTGCATTAGATCAAAAGCTCATGGAATATCATATGTAAGAAATAATTCTTATTCTCTACTTTTATGTAAAAGATCTTTTTGAAAAAGTTCTCCAAATCTAAGTTGTCTTTCCCATTATATTTCACAGATTGGGCACTTGCAAAAGGGTTTGAATCCACCCTCATTGAACATGCTATTCTTCAATGGCCAACATCTGGCTTTAGCTATTAAGACTGGAATTGTCACTGGGATCCTGTCCCTCACTGTAAGCTTTCCTTAACCAGAACTGTCATTGATATCTTATTCGATAACTGAAACCCTTTTTGTTAATGAACATTACCGGACAACAAAAAACATAATATTCCAAAACATCTTATGGATGGCCTATCTTTCCTGTAAATGATTGTGGATTTGCATGGGACTTCCACCATGTTCTTGATATCTTTTTTTCTGTATGATTTCTCGATCTAATATCCTGATGGTTTATAATGTTTTTCAGGAAGGGATTGCCGTGGGAAGGACATTTGCTTCTCTAAAGAACTACCAAGTTGATGGAAACAAAGAAATGATGGCAATCGGTCTCATGAACATGGCTGGTTCTTGCACATCGTGTTATGTTACAACAGGTGTTGATTCTTTCACACTACTTCCAATATGAAAACATACTTTACTGCATCCAAAACTAATCTATTTGACATGTCTTTTTCAGGATCGTTCTCTCGATCTGCAGTCAATTACAATGCTGGAGCTCAAACAGCAGTCTCTAACATAGTATTAGCTGCAGCTGTGCTTGTGACTCTGCTGTTCCTGATGCCACTATTTTATTACACCCCTAATGTCATCTTAGCAGCCATCATCATAACAGCAGTGATAGGGCTTATTGATTACCGGGGGGCATACAAGTTGTGGAAAGTTGATAAACTTGATTTCTTGGCTTGTATTTCTTCCTTCTTTGGGGTTCTGTTCATCTCTGTTCCTCAGGGACTTGCCATTGCAGTAAGCATTTTTAAACTTTTCCAAATGACTGCTTTCATCTCATCTTCTCCTAGTATTTTATTGTTGAAAGCATCAACGCAGAATAACAAGTAACAAAAAATTTTGCTGGGTGCCTGATATTGCAGGTTGGAGTTTCTGTATTCAAGATTCTCTTGCATGTCACCAGGCCAAACACTGTGGTGTTGGGAAATATTCCACGAACACAGATATACCAAAACCTCCACAGATACAAAGAAGCTTCAAGGGTCCCTTCATTCCTCATACTGGCAATAGAATCTCCAATGTACTTCGCAAATTCAACTTATCTACAAGAAAGGTAACTCCATAAACGCCTCCTTTGAATGTTACCATTGATAGTCCAAGAAACCATATGATAGATTGCCAGGCTGAAATGTTTTATCAGTCTAGCAGATTATAGTACAGCATCTTGTTCAGCAAACCGTTGACTGACTGAAGGAATCTCTTTTGTTATAGGATGTTAAGATGGATTCGAGAGGAGGAAGAATGGATTAATGAAAACCATGAAAGCAATTTGAAATGTATAATTATTGACATGACGGGTAAGATAAAGCTACCATATTTTGTACCCAAAAAAAGCATCCCCTGTATTTGGCTAACAGAATGAATTTTATCAGCTGTCACAGCAATTGATTCAAGTGGCATCGACATTTTATGTGAACTAAGAAAGATACTGGAGAAAAGATCACTTCAGGTAAATGTTTGTCCAATAAATTTTCACTTCAAACATTAGGATGAGGTTTTGACACTTTGTTTTTTTGGTCATTTTCAGCTAGTGTTGGTAAATCCAGTGGGAAGTGTGATGGAGAAATTGCATCAGTCGAAAGCCTTAGAGTCGTTTGGAACGAGTTCATTTTATCTCACAGTAGGGGAAGCAGTGGGAGACATCTCAGCTTCATGGAAGCCTCAACCATGATAAGATTTGTAGAAAGTTGCAAACGTTTGACTAACCCTTTTAGACCCTCTGGCAGCCATGAAAATGGTTTAGCATAGAGAGGACCTTTTTGCTTCGTCTCCATTTCCTTGTCATTTCGTGAGAAAACCACAAGTCAATTAAACGTTATGCGTTGGTTTAATAGAGTAATCAAAGAAATTAAATAATTGAACTCTCTAGACATTAACACTTAAAGCGCCTATTAGCTACCAATTTAACTCTTTTAATACACTACACTGTGCTGATGAGCTCTGGGAAATTGGTAAGAGGTAAGGGTTGCACTCACTTCTCTTGAACCCTTCCATCAAACCTCTTTGAGGTGTGATCAGGATGAGTTTCCACAACCAGAGACCAGGAGGTATATTTTCAATGGTCAAGCTCATGTTATATAAGTGAAGACTTTTCAAAAAAGTAAATGATTTTGATATTTTTCCAATATTTGTTTCAAGCAAAATAAATTAAATGAATTTTGTATCAACGACAACTGAACCAACTTTTACCCAAAACAAAACAGAAAGAAACGATCCCTTATTAAAGTGATCAATGAAGGATAGACTCCTTAAGAATACAAGATAACGTGCGAGAATGGTTCTTGTATAGGAAAGTCTCCAAAAAGTTGTCATTTTCCTTTAAATAATTTTCTACAAATGGACAGTGCATCACAAACTTAAATTTCTCGACCTGGAGGAGAAACACACTGGATTCATCTGGATCCTCACCACATCGGACTTATCAGATATCACCAATCAGTAATAAACACTCAACCAAACAACTCTACTAAATAATGAAAAGCTACTCGATTATGAAAGATAAAATCAGAAAACAGTATCCGATACAGTGAATCATCTTTTGCAAAATGACCTAAAATTGTATTCTAAGATCTCCCTCAAATGAATGCATACCCAGCCTTTTGTGCTCCAGCTTCATATCACTTAAGCACCACTAATCCCAAGCTTTTATGGTTGCTCTCTGCCATCTTTAGAAGCACTTCCGTATTATACCCAGAAGCACTGGACATAGATTATTTAAATAAAGCTACTTCTCATTACAGATTAGACTTCATATCTAGAGAACTATATCCTTCAGCCCTTCCAAAGAAGTGAAGAAATACCATGAATTTTGAAGCCACAAGGGATTTCTTCACACACGATTCTTTGTTAGTCAAATATCTGCATGGAGTAGTTTAAAATTCAGCAGATATTATGATTATATATATATATATATATATATGAACTGAAAGGGAAAAAATGTAAATAATATGACATGTTAAACTCCAACCCAGAAAACTAGCAATGTACTATGTCAATGACTGAACATGTATTTGAACCATTTCTGTTTTATGTTTTAACTTTAGCTGAAGAACTGAATCTTTTTATTTTTTACATTTTCTTAGATAAGATAACTAAAATGAGAAGGGATCTTCTTTTCTTTTAACAATTAGGGGTTAAGCATTAAAATAGGGGGGGGAAAACTTTTTTCCTGGAAATCCCTCGACCCTCCATCAATGTCACCGATATAAACCAATAAAGAAAAAATATATTTTTATTTCATATCAAAATTGAGAACTCATTTTAGCACCGATCTGAATTATCTCTTACTTGATCTGTATCGGGTGGGAATCTCTCTCAGTTCCCATTTAATGCATAAATATTCACCTAGTAAAGCCATCACTGCAACTCCAGTACCATTCACAACCCACCAGGTAACAGAGGAAGGCCAACCTCCATATATAAGGCATATGAAAAGATGGATAATATAGAGGGTGGCTGAAAAATCTAAGCACTTCTTTGCCCTTTCAATCAAATAAATCATGTACCCAGCTCTGCATAGATCCAAATGAAACAAAAACACAAGTTAAAATGAGATAAGTTTAGAAAATATCTAGATTATTAGTACAGTATGCTTCCAAGTTTCAATGGAGGCAATATCATCATATAAGTAATATTTAACTCTGGCCAATTAATTCATAACTAAATGACTTGGGCAAAAATAACAGATTCAATGACTTGGGCAGGGAGGTCAATTACTTTCAAGCTTAACTACAATATCCTAAAAAATAGTTCGACTCAGTCAACTTTGCATTTCAGCTTCGAAAGTCATGTGCAGAGATCTCTAAATCCTACTTTTAGTATCATAAATAGACATCAGAAAAATAATGAAAGACCATTATTCAACATCACAAGTGTGCAACATAATCTGTATGTAGATCAAAACAAGTCCGGCAACCTATATCCATCGATAAAACAAAAGAAATGGGGATTATTTAGTTCAATCAAAATCAACTGCAGGTGCTTTGAGGTACACAGCAAGGGTTAGGCCATAGTTGAACAAAATAAGAGTTAACTTTAATGCTACCATTCTTTTATGTCTATAATTATTCATATTCAAGCAAATCTAAGTAATTAGTATATCCAAAAAGCATAAGATAGAAACTAACCATTTCTTACATAAATGCATTCAAAAGTTAGGCATATAATCATACAAATGAAGCACAGATAAAAGTCAAGGCGGGAACTATATTCTCAGTTTCTCACCCTGCAATAGCGCTAAGCAGAAACGAAGCAATGACACACCAGCCGACAAGGGTGGAGCATGTAAGAGTAGAGAAGTCAAAGAAATAGACCAAGCTCATACGAGAAACTTGAGTACCGACAAGAAAGGACAAGAAGACTCCAAGAGTGAGGTAGTATAAGCATTGGAGGCAAACAATTTGGGCTACAATAAGCCAAGGATCCCATACCATCGCCCCATAGAACATGACTGCAATTTGAATTAACCCTTTCAATTCCCAAATACCAGAGGTCAGCAAGAACCTCAAAGAATTCCCAAATCAGCCACTCAGTAAGATTTTAAATGTTACTTATATCCAAGGGTCAGATCCTAAAAAAATTGAATCCTTTGAACCGAATACAAATACTTAGAAAATTAGATGGATCAAACCTTTTGAAAGTAAAGAAAAACCCAGCTTTTAAACAAGGAAAATTCAATGTTAAAACTGAGTTTGGCGTTAAATTTTTTTCACTTTGTGATGTACCCAAAATCGAGACTCGGTGAACTCGGATCTGGTAAATCAACGAGTCCGGAGGGGAACAAACCCGAATCTGATAAGAAACACCGGCTGTTATTTATCAGATAAATTAATAATATATATATATATATATATATATATATATATATATATATATATATATATATGTATATTTCCCAATTCCAGCTAACTTATATAAAATTGAGATTTTGGTTCAAAGAACTATAAACGCTTGACACAGCAATTAGAAGATGAAAGGAAAAAAAACAAGAGAGAGAAAGAAAGTGAAGATTAAATACTGAACATCAAGATCGATACAATAGAAGATGAGGAACCGTTTAGCTTGACGAATTCTGCAATTTTTGTTTTCCCAAAACTTCTTGTTCAATTCAAAGAACTATAAACGATTGACACAGGTCACAATGAAGGTTTGGATTTATTGCTATTAAAATACAAAATAAAACTAAATTTACGTTTTCATTTTTCCCGTTTCAGGTTAAATATTTATTAACAAATTATTGTGTTCAATTAGTCGTGGGTTCGATTCCCATCATGGTCGAGAACAGTTATCCAAATTAAAATGCTCAAATAGGGCTGATGTTTTAAAGACCTGTAAAGGTTGGTTTTTATAAACTAGTTGAATAAGTCATTAATTTTTTTAAAATAATTAAATAACATTCTCCATCATGCATGGGCAATATGGTCTTTAATTTTTAATGTAAATTTATATTTCAAGTGTGATTGTCCCAAGTGAACATCATAATTCAGAAAGGTCATTTTTAGTAATTTATATTTTATGCTTGAATTTAAAATTTCTAGAGAGAACAATACTTCCACTAATCACTAATACCATTTGATGGATTCAGTTAATTGTATTATTTAGTACCTATAGTAATTGATTTTTATTGTGACTGTTAAATAATGCATTGATTTTTGACGAATCAACCAAGCTCCTTAATTTAAACACGATCGGTGTCAGATCAATATAAAAACATGCAAAAGTTATATTATAGTGCAATATAAACCAAATATTCTTAAATCAATTTTGGTGACCAATTTGTAAGTATCTTAAAAATATTAATTAATCTAATATTCTGATGACCAATTTATGTTCCTATATTTATTTTCTCCTTTTTTTCCCAAACCCTAATGTTCACTGGAGAGTAGAGACGATCGCTGGAAGCTTCAAAACAAGTTATATTATAGTGCAATCTGAAGTTTTACAGGTCTGTTTTCATCTCTTTCTTTGTTTTATTTGGTTTAATAGTTGATATGTAAAGTTATTGTGGGTATCTTCACATCTAAAACTCAAGAAAACATTATACTTCTTTCTAGAAATAGATGGGAAGATAAATGTAATAATCGGAAGATATGAGCATCAGCAAAGAGAAAAATATATAGAATTTGTCATAAAACAAAACACAGGTTTCTATGCAATTTCTGAAAAAGAGTGTAATAGCAGAAGTAATGGGTTTTTCAGGAAGAACCCATTAATAAGTAGAAAATACATTTTGACAATGAACTTTTGTTTTCATAGTTCTTGTGTGACCTTTAGTTGTAGAGTAGACTTTAGGTGCGTTAAAATTTTGAATGGTGGTTTAGCAATAATATCAGTTACAATATGTAGCATCGAAGGGATTTCGGATCTATGTTATTGCCCTGTAGTCCAATTGTACCGTTCGAAATCTTTATGCTGTTAAATTTTTTACTCTGCCAACGGAAATGACCATTATTAACAAACCTCACTAAAGTCTGACATTGATGTCACAAAACTTTTAGCCAGTGAATTTATTAGAATAACGTAGTAGAAAATGATTGTTCATATGTAATCATGGACCACTAAGATAAATGTTATAGCGTTAAATTAAAGTCGTGTGAATCATTTAATATCTTTAAAAGATCGATCGAAATATTTGATATCTTCAAACATTTCATCACTGCTAATCAACTCTTACGCTATTTATCACTGTAGATTTGGTTGATTTGCATTGTCGACTATTTTTCATGAAAGAACAATAGAAGGTAGGGTCTCCAAAGTTTATGTTCGTTTATGTTCGTGTTCATTAATGTTCGTGTTCGTTTATGTTCGTTTATTTATTAAATGAACGAACATGAACAAGTTATATTCCTTGATAAACGAACATGAACAAAAAAAATTTTGTTCGTTTATGTTTGTTTTCGTAACGAACATGAACATACCTCCGTTCGTGTGCGTTCGGTTCATTTACAGCCTATGTAGAATACTCGATGTCAGATTTATATAACAACAATACAATGTATGGCTAAAAATTATCAACCAACAACGAGATCCATGATGAGAATATATTAGTGCTCAGGGTGTTTACCGGTGAACCTCATTCGGAGCTGCCTTTTCTCCTCCTGGTAGTTTTCCTCTCGGTGACTGTAACTTTCGGTTTAGCTTCACTTTTGCTTTTCTGCTGAGGCTTATCGTTAACCAGAACTTCGGACGAATTTAATTGACTCCTCAACCGTAGTATTTCTCCCTTAGCGGATGCCAATTCATCCTCGAGTTTCTTCACTTGCTTTTCCAAACTATCCCTTTCCTTGCCGAGTGACATCACAAGCTTATGAGCATCTTCCATGTTTTCTCGGGCTTCTTTAGATGTGTTCTTCTGCTCTGTGAGTGTTTTGTAGAGAACCATTTTCTCATCCTCGAGACCAGATATTTTAGCATTAGCACTTTCGAGATCTTTAGAAAGTTTCAATATATTTTGGTTCACCTCATCAAGTGACTTGGTAGCATCTTCTAGGTCTGTTTCAAGTGATTTTCTTGCTTCCTTGTCCTTTGAGATCTGCTTCTCCAAAGCCTGGAGTTCTTTCCTTAAAGAAGAAACATTCACCTTCTCTTCTTTCAAATCATGGGCTGTGGTTTCTGCCTTTTTATACACATCCACCAATTCCCTTTGAAGGCTGTCGCTGTTTTCTGTCATAGAAGTCAGCTCATGAGAAGAAATCTGCAGCTCATCCCTAGTTTTCTTCAGAAGCTCTTTTGTAGCTGTGAGCTCACTGGAAAGAACTTCGCCACTTTGTTTTGCCTCATCAAGGCTACCCTGCAGTCTTACTTTAGCTTCATCGAACTCAGACCTGACCTTTGAAATATCAGACTCGAGTTCTTTACAATGCGTTCTTGAGCTCTTTAGTTGCTCGAACAGATCAGAAGCCTCAATTTTGGACTTTGCAAGAGTTTCCTCGGCAATTAGTAGTTCTTCTTTCAGGTTCTTTACAAGTTCCGATTCCATCTCAAGTTCTTTCTCTAGGTTCTCTCTTTCCTTGTTCAAATACGCAACAATTGCTTTGTTTTCACTTACAGATTTTAGGGCAATCTCAAGTTTTTCCTTCAGCTGGTGAATTCCTTTTTCTCTTTCCCCCAAAAGCTTAGCATCTGCTGCAATCTTATTTTCAGAAGCCACTTTCAGATTATTGTAATCCTCCAGAAGAGCACCAAATTCCTGCCTAGAATTATCTCTCTCAACAGTTAACGAACTTATCCTTGCATTTAACTCATCCACTGTAGAATTTTTTGATTCAAGTTCACTTTGATTTCTCAGCAGTTCTTCTTTCAAACCTTCAATCTCGAAACTTGCTTTCTCTAGCTCTTCCTTAGTTTTCTTGTAAGTAGTTTCAAGGTTCTTTAACTCTGATTCTTTTTCAGCAAGGGATGAGCTGAGCTTTTGAACGTTACCTTCCTTATCATTGAGTTCTGAACTGAACAAATTAACTTTTTCTTGTAGGACATCAACAAAATCAAGCTTTTCCTTCAGTTCTTGTTCAAGAGATCTTTTTTCGTCCCTGGCCTTCGAGATATTGCTTTGAAGAGTGTCTATTTGAACTTTAAGGTCCTGCATTAACCTCTTCTCATTTTTAAGTTCCTGCCCTAAGCCTGCAATTGTATTGTTAGCTGAATTTAGTTGATCCAATAAAGACAGTTGTTCTTCCTTTGTTTTTTTGAGTTGCTTGGTTTGTTCTTCACTTTCTTTTAGCATCTTTGATTCAAAGTCTTTTTTCAATGAGACAATTGCAGCTTCCTTTTCTTGCAATTTGATCTTTATCTGTGTGTACCAATCAATGCAAAAATTAATTTAAACGAATCCATGGTAATGCAAGTCGAAATTAATTAAGAAAGGCAAAACATTACATTAAGCGGAAAACACCTAAAGAAGACTTTTATATCTAATCTTTTGCTATTTGTCTTTTCTTTTCTTGACAGGAGGTAGGGAAGTAGGGGGAAGGGTAGTTTTAGGACTGGAAATACGGTAATATTGTTGAAAACCATGTTGTTCCAACTCTTCGTTTTCTTTAAGTCAAGAACCCTCCAAACAAATAAAAGAACATAGAAAAAAGAAATTGAACATACCCATTTCATCAAAATGCCTCTATCCAACATTCACACTGGCGTCCAAGTAACATAGGTTGAAAAAGGTCCGGGTATCCAAAACGAGGAAATGGCTTTTCTTATTTGAATGCTTTCCATAGCTTCTTTAATACTCAAAGCCATTTATATCGTAAAGAAAAATGACATTGAAGGTATGTGATAACTTACTGATTCTAGGGCTTCATTTGTTGCTTTCTTCTCTTTCTGAACCAAAGCATAGAGCGAACCAAGCACACTAGTACCAAATATTCCAAGACCATTCAGAAGAGACAGAAAGGAATTAGGTGGTGAGTTTCCCTGTGCTTCCTGTCCATGCAAGCTACCCCGTTAAGAATTTTTTGAAACTTAGTCACAAAATCAAGAAATAAACATATTAAAAGCAAATAGACCGGATAGGATAATAAAGTGAGACTCAGACCTCTGCTTTTCGTTTTCCCTCTGGCTTGTTTAGCTCATTTTGTGCCTCATTTTCTAATGAAAAAAAGGAAATAAATATTAAAAAAAGAAGAAAATGAAAAAGGTGAATGATTATTAGACCAACCCTCATAAAAGGACTTAAGAAGAAGAATGCATACAGGACCAGAGATCCAATATGTATCAACAATAAAGAAAACAATAAGCAGATTACTTTGATAGAACATGCATGAGCAATTGAGCATAAAGACTTGTTTTAAAGATGAAAAGGGAGAGTGACTCGTACACACTTCACTTGAGATTAAACCTCAAGCCAACTAGTCCCGAAACTGTGACTTCATATCTGATTTCTCCTTCATATGCAAGGTAACTTGTTCAAATACTAAAAAGAACCACAGCATTTTACTAAATTCTCAACAAGGGCACCACCTATAACTAAATTTTTGCACTTTTGAACTTTTACTAACCGTAACCAAACAGTCCCAATGTTGTTGTTCCACTACCATTAAGAGGAATGTTTCTTCTCTTTTTCCTGAAAGGGACTGCAATTAAATATTTAACTCGATTATAATAAAAGCTAAAACAAAAGAAAACAAAATTCTTAACATAATAAGGGGAAATGAGAAAGAAATCAAATAAAAGCAATCAGTTCCTATGCTTTCCCACTAGCAACTGCCATTGGCAGATCCCTTGTTCCTTCGTATCCACTTTGTCTTTTACTCTTTTCTCTGCCACTCTCTCCTTGCTATTCCCAGGTCTAAGGAACCTCTGACTCTTATAATGGAAGACTGATCAATCCAACTATCTCTTATTAAAGACAACAATAAAAGTCCTACGTTCATTTATTGACATCAGACCAGTTAACAAACATTTTGAACATCAATTCAAAGTTTGCAACAAACATCAGCAAAATCCTATTGAAATTTCTTCAAGAAAACAATCTTGTTCACAGAAAAATGTTTGAAAAGGAATATAAATACGTAAATTATAATAGAGCATCAATCCTAGAAGAAAAAGCATTATATATCCAAACTCTCAATGCATACAACAGCTGTTGATGAAATTCAAGTCGGACAGATGACTCAAAATTGATAAAAAGGCAACCCGAATTGATAACTTGACATGTAACCATAAAATAAGGTTGCTCGGAAGTATTAAGGAAATGAATAAGATACGACAGGACCGAATTGATCAGTAAAATGAAACTATTCATCTTATTTCATTGCATGCATAACAAAAGGTATTTCATCTATAAAATTTGAAAAATCAAATCATAAAATTCAAAAGAACATTAAAGGTTCGCCTACTCATTCAAGTACAAGTTTGAAGACAAAATTAGATCACAAATAACAAATATTGAAAGAACAAACATATATTTTAAAAAGAAATGAGGCTTACTTAAGGCGGAGACGTCAAGAGCGTTGGCTCTGAGCTGGAGAAGAGGAAGAATGGAAATACCCACGAGAAGAACCGCCCTCCTCTTTCTTGAAACGTGGTCGTTTGGGTCTTGATGGGAAAGAGAAGCCATTGGAGGCCTGAAGCTTCTCCTCCTATTGGATTCTGCATTTCTGAGGTTAAAGTAAACGGATTGAGAATTGGAAATGGGAGCTTGCAAATAGCAAGAGCTCCCTATCACGAATCCCATTTCTACGATGTTCACCTTTTTTATAACTTACTCTGGTAGAAGCTGGGAATGAGAGAAAGAAGGAAGCTTGCTTGCTTGTTTGCTCTATCTTCATCTTTTCCAATTTTTGTCAATGGAATCTCCATGAAAGACAAAAATGTCCCTTTTGGTTGTGATAATTACGCGGAAAATCTTTATTTTAGTACATAAAATATAAAAAAAAAATTCAATTTCTTTCCTTTTCCCTCCGTTAGCTGTCGAATTTGAGATCTGCATACCATTTCTGATTTCACATAAATACTCATTTTTTTATTTAATTTAAATATATAGTTGTAAGTTTAGAAATGTGAATTGAACTCCTTAATAGTATAATAAAAGGAGGGTTGATTTTTGAATTGTAATATATTGTTGTAAAAAATATGTATTTAAATGTTTCATATATAAATAAATAAATTATTCTATTTTCAAATATTAATAAAGACTTTTTTATACAAATATAAATATTTATAAATTATTTTATGATTTAAATTCTCGACTTAAATTGATAGATGAATAAAAAATTGAAATTTAATATTATATTTTAAAAATTAATATGTAATTTTTTTAAAGAGACATAAATATTTTTTTTAAAATAATATAATTTTTAATATTATTTCGTATGAAATATCTATATATAATTTAGATGTCAATTTACAAAAAAAATATTTTTTAAATTAATGAAATTTTATAAGATTTCAAAATAACAATTCAAAACATAATTCGTTTATTATAAAATTAATGAAATCTTTTAAACCCTGTAGTTTTCTCTGTTTATCATAAAATTATTTCGTTTAATAATAATTATTCAAAAAAATAACTCTCGTTACTTCGCCATGTTAAAAGGGGGAAAACAACTTGTGATGCATTTATCATGCTAGGGCAAACGGGTAATTCCAAACGGAGATATATATTGGTCCATAAAACCAGATCCATACATGCTGGATCAATATTCGACAGCTCTTATACCCAATGCTCGTTTACCACGCGGTGACAACATCTGAAACCTTTTTATCTTCATTCCACTTGTAAGTCATGTTGCCACGTCATTCAACTTATTTATACATTCATACAAAGAATTCAGCTCAAAATTAGTGCGTTGAAAATTCGATTTAAAATATTTTATCATTTCTATAATCAATTTTTTTCCTTAACATAGTGGACTATGTATACATATTGCGTAAACCAATTCCTTTACGGGCTTAGCACTTGTTAATGCTAAAGATAAGTATTGGATTTCTTTATTATCTTTGAAAAGCATGGTTTGACTCTCAAGTGGGTAACAGCGATTAGCTAATTATAATTATTTTCTGCCTCAACACCAAATTCAACGGTTCTTGTTCCATGTTGTGCAAAAGCAAAAATCGGAAGAATTGTACCATGTACAGATTTATTTTCATGCCTTGGAACTCGCTTCCATTAGTTTCTTTTTTTTTTTTTTTGGCTCCAAAGCTTCCATGAAAACCCAGAAATCAATATCGCTAGCCAATGTACTTACCACAGACGAGCAAGATTAATCGAGCCAATGTCACATACATTCAGAATTCAACAACGAGTTCTTCAAGTTCAAGATGTTTGGACAGCAGCTCACAATATCAACAGTAACAAAAGATATAAAAATAAAGAGAAAACCGATGAGATGGGGCTCGCCCGGCCGCTACTAACTCATCTAATCAAAATTATAATGCAACAGTCTATTAATATTATATCTACCTCCGGAAAATAGATCAAACCCAATGCTGTGGTTTCCATGACTCATTATTTAGGCGTCGATCATCCATGGCTGCAAATTGGTTCACATAAACAGCTCTTTTTTTTAGGAACAGACGATCATCCAGGTTAAAGTTATTACTCTTGGCATGGATGCCTGCAAAAAGCAATCATAATAATAGTCCATTACATGTTAATGGACATACACATTGGGAAGAGGTCTTCATCGGCTCTCTGCTCCGGAGAACAGTTGGAGGAATTATTACAAGTTTTCTCCATTTCCTCCTCAGCAAAAATCTCCTCGGAGCGGCAATTGAGACTGCAAAATGCCTTTCTGCCTCTGCAGGGCTCGGAAGATAAAACAGTCTCAGCCATTACTACAAGATGCAACCCGAAGTAGCAAGTTGTAAGGGGATGTGAATAGTACAAACCTGTACATGTAAATGTCTTCGTCTTTCTCTAGCTTTTTCTTGCAAGTGTAACAGAAGCTCAAATACTCATCAGAGGCATAAAGTGCTGAAGTCTCTTCGCTGTTACCTGGTGTAGGCACTTTGGTACAAGGTTTGGCTTTTTTGTCAAAAAGGGTTAACTCGTTGTTGTGACATTTCAAAATACAGTCACCGAAAACATGAGTTGTTTTAGGGTTTGGACCGTGAGAAATTATACAAGTATAATCCTCGGAAAGCTCTATCTCATGAGCAGAAAGAGACACCATGCTATGGCTAAAGAGTACAGGAAGTGAACTTGGTTTACTTACCCAAGAATTATCTACTTGCAAAGGCCTGCCAATTGGCAGAGGTGAACTGTTAGTGTTGATGGTTCCACTTTCTGAACAAAAACTTATGGAACTCAAATTCGGGTTTTCAGTGGAGGAAATAAAAGAAGGGGAAAGCCCAGGATCCGGTTTTGGTTCTACCTGTACTTCCTCATTTCCAAAGCCAAGACTAGAAACTGTCGACTTGGTATTGGATTTTCCGGTTTGGAAAACCTGGGAGACCATGTAATTCCTAGGCAAAGAATTGGATTTCATAGAATTACCGAGGAATTCATGGGAATACCTAGAGGAAGAAGGAAATTTAGTCTTCACCTGTGGTCCAAATATTATGTTCTTTCTTGCCGGAGAATCAAGGTCCCCACCGTCCAGTTTAATGTCATCAGCAAGCAAATTCACAATGCCCAAACCCATCTTATTGCAATCCCACTTCTTTTGACAACCACTTTGAGATGGTGATCTAGGACACCTAGAACCAAATGGGTTGCTAAAATTTGCAAAAACTCTCAAATCGAGTGTTGATGTAGGGCTTCGAACTGAATCATAATCTGAAGGACCCTTGGTGCTAAATCCAACCAGGAAACCAGGAATATTGAAAAGTGAGTTGCTTATGCGCCCTAAACCCAATGTAGAGGATTCTGAATCAGGATCAGCCATCAGATTACCATCCATTGAACTTGCTTATAAAGTATGTTTTCTTACACTGCATTATCTATATATAACCTCAACCTTTTAGCAAGAAAACCAGCAACTCCTTACTGCATTAGAATCAAGAATCCATCAATATAAAACAAATGACAGTAAAAAAGATAATGAAACAAGTACCATGTATGGTGATACCTTTGGAATATACATATATATACACACACATTGATTTATCTACCCAATGGCATCATCAAATAGTGACAGAAGTGGAAGCCTAATTCATATAAAGGGGGAAAACAAAAACAAATTCCCACGTGATTATATTATATCGAAACACAAAAGAAAACCTAAAATCATGATTCATGAGCACCTTTTAAAGCTCCATGGCAAATAAACACAACAATATCATAACAATTTATAACAAAAACAAAGTTTAGCCCTCCCCGATAGCAAAAAATAGAAACAGTACAAGAACCTTGAATCAAATCAACTATGTATGATGGGGGAGAAAAAATCACTTGAAAATGTCAATAAAGCTCTGAAAACTCTTTATCAAAAGACAGTTTTCGAGAACCGATGAAGAATCTTATGAAGGAAATGAGTCCTCCCAGACTTTTGCTGAACATGATAAGGTAAATCCAAATCAACAAGGGGCAATCCATCTATACTTGATATGCAACAATGAACTATATGAATATACAACGCAAAGAAACAACAAAGCCCATCATTAATTTACATTCAGCTCTTTATAGATGCAGCTAGACATGAGGCTAGCATAGATTTTGATGATCAATATTAACGAAACCCCATATCACCATTGGCAAAAAATCTACCAGATTCCTAAAATTATACAGATTCGAGGAACTTTCAAGCTAGATAACTGAGAACACATGAAAAAAGGGGTAAATGAAGAAGAAAAACAAAAAACTTTGATCAAAACAAGTTGCGAACTTTACCCAAAAATACATCAAATGGGTACCCAAATGATGGATGATAAAGCAATTATATTTAACAAAAAAACACCTTGCATGCATCAAAATCAGCAGAAACATCATCATAGATTCAGAGTCAAAGTTAAAACATGTAGGAGTAAAGGGGGGAAAACCTTGAAAATCAAACTGATTGCAAATAAAGATCCAATCTTTTACACACCCAAATGCTAAAAATGCAGACTGATCAATAAATAAAATTAAAAGAGATACAAATTTTAGTAGATGGCAAAAAAAAAAAAGGACCCACCTGGTTTTCTTCTATTGAAACCTGTAAGGAGATAGATAAAAACAGAAAACCCAAAATGCAGAAAGATATCACTTTGGCTTAGCAAAAACAAAAGATCTCTCTATATAATTTTTTTCTGCCATATGTTGGGTTTGGTTTTTTTATTAAAGATTTTTAGTTTATTTCTTTTTGCTTCGTCTTCAATGCATCAAAATCAGAGAAACAGTGTGCCACTGAGGCTTCTGATTTACTCTTTTCTTCTTCTCTCTAATCATTAAGAAAGAAATACGTATTTTTATACGGTATTTGTTGTTTGTAGAAAACATTTTCTACTGAATGCTTTCTTTGTGAGCGTGACCGCGGTTGATACCCTGGTAAATTCTTTTGGGTAAACAACCCCAGGTCACTACACTATTAGGCCAAATCTATTTTAATCACTTAACTAAAACCGTTTTCGATTAAATCACTAAATGTTCAATATGATCTCAATCAATCCATGGATAAATTAACTGTTGATGCAACTTCTGACATGACAATTAATTTTATATAATAATATATTTTGCGCTCATATATATTTTATTAATTTAATTCTGATTTAAAACAACTTAATAAATGTAATCATTCATATTTAAAATTGCTATCAATTTATTTGAACACAACATCATCATCTAATTTATAATCTAATTACCCAATTGTAAGAATAATGTCGTTCATAAACAGTGAATATTCTTGTTTTAGAGCTGAAGACAAAAGGAAGAAGAGTTCTGTTTTTGTTTCAAGTAGCCACGCCTGATGTACACGGCAATTGTTCTCCAATTGATCTGCCCCACGTTTTTGCTTTTATTCTCCTCTCCTTCCATCCTATCTTTTTCTTGTTTCTTTTCTAAAATATTTGTATTTATATTTTTTATAAATTATATTTGAAAGTGTATGTTTTCATACAATATAATAATATAATAATTACATTACATAAATTTTAACAGAAATGTTACAGTTAGAAATGATAATAAGTCAATATATGTAATTTCTGAATTATTTAAATCTAATTATATAAATTTATTTTAATACAGTTATCTATATTCAAATTAAATTTAAAAAATATTTTTACGTTTCTCAACACAATTTCCATGACTTCGTTCCGTGTATTTATATTATTTTTTCATGTTGAATAATATCATGTGTCTTATTAAAATTATTTTCTATACCGCATATGATATAATTGTATATTAGATATTAAATTATGATTATATATTAAAATACGGAGCCTTTTAATTAAGACCATAAAATGGTGCGTTGAGGATAGACCATACAAAATCTAGTTGTATAAAGATAGATCATAAAAGCATTTGAAAGAGTATATTACTCTTTTACCCTTTTTAAGAGCGTAATCAGCACAAAAGGAAAAGTGAAAAACACAAAGCCGAACAAAAATGCATTGACAATGCCGATGTGATTTTCCCTGTTGCGTTTAACGACGTTAGTCGATAAGGACAAGGAGGGAAACCTAAAGACCTGTCTGCTTTAACTTTCCCAAACCGCCGGTGTTTAAGTATTTTGGTGACACAAGTGGGGATGAATATAACTAGACTCGATTTGAAAAATTAATTTTTTAATTTAGTTGAATTAATTTTGAGTTATAATTTCATAAATTTTATTAGACTCAAAAATTTTTAAATTCAAATCGAGTTGTAAAATAGAATTTGAATAACTTAAATAGTATCTCGAATAACTCAACATTTTTAATAATTAGTGGATTGTTTTTAAGTCTTATTATAAACTCTTATTGTTTTTCTAAAGTGGTTAGTTTTAATGTTATGTATTTAATTTATGATGATAATTGTAAATTTTTGTTGTAATTTCATATATTTTTACTTTTAATTAATACATGTAGTTTTTATTAAAAAATGATCAATTTTTTAAAAATAAAATAAAATGAATCAAAAGAAATTATATAAACGAGAATTATTATAGTAAAATGAGATATTAGAGTTTAAATAAAATCATGATTTAAGTTTTGACATTATAAATAAAATAAATTGAATTAAAAGATTCATTGTCGTAATAAATATCTATAGTATTTTATCTAAATTAATCAAATAATAAATAATAAATAATAATTATACTACAAAAGTTATACAAAATAATAATTGTATATACAAATAATATTTTATATCATATTTTAAAAATGCAAAAACCGTTTATCAATTATAAAGTTAAAAGGAATTTATCTTTTTTGAAAGAGGTAAATTGAAAATTACGAAAAATATTTTAATTTTAGAACCACGTAAATCTTACTTAAAATACGTTAGTTCGAGAAAACATTTTTGCTGCGTTTTACACAACCAGAGATGGAAATAATTTATTACAGTGGACGAAGTTTGAAAACTTCGGGTTTGACACAACATTTGTGGTGGACCCGAACAATAAAGTAAACGGTGTCAAATAACGCCGTCAAAACTCTATGATTTAGGGGGTCTGAAAAAGTGGACCCCGCTCTTCAATTTACAGTTCCGTTTTGTCGTTTAGCATGACTCAGCTTTTCTTTATATATATATATATATATATATATATATATATATAACATAATAATTCAGAAAAATAATTAATTACCCACATATAATGACTATAATTCAGTAAAATAATTTGTTGACAACCAGTCGTCCCTTCTTTGTGAAGTTGAACTTGTGGTCTCGAGTCCAATATCCTTTTATGTGAAGTTGAAATTGACCCTGAAATTGGAAAATTATTTGTTGACAACCAGTCGTCCCTTCGTTGTGAAGTTGAACTTGTGTCGTCTCGAGTCCAATATCCTTCACTATTGGCTCTGAAATTGGGAGATTGTTTGTTGACAACCAGCCGTCCCTTCATTGTGAAGTTGAACTTGTGTTGTCTTGAGTCCAATATCCTTCGCTGTGAAGTTGAAATTGACTCTGAAATTGGGAAATTATTTGTTGACAACCAGCCGTCCCTTCGTTATGAAGTTGAACTTGTGTTGTCCCGAGTCCAACATCCTTCGATGTGAAGTTGAAATTGTGGATGACCTCTTCGTCGTGAAGTTGAGCCTTGACTTGAATATCATTCGTCGTGAAGTTGAAATCCAAGTATTGTGAAGTTTGGCTTCAAGCTAGATATCCTCCGTCGCGAAGTTGAAATCTACTCTCGAGTTGATTGTGTAGCTTTGAGCTCAATATCTTTCGCTGCGAAGTTGAAATTGACTCTAGCTAAAACCTGAAAAAGTTATACATATATGTGATGAGATGGATGCAATGCTCTTAGGTATGCCTAAAATGCATATGCAACATATGTTATTTTTGGGCTCAGGAGAGAAATCTCGATCTCCGGTTGCTTTTCTGGAATCTTAGTTCTGGAATCTTCAATTTCTGATCCCTGATCTTGAATTCTTCAAATGTTCAAATCTGATGTGCACATTCTATTTTTTTTTATTTGAGAAATGCTTTCGACCATCCCAAGTATGTGCCTGAGCTGAGTGTAACGGTTCAGATGATACTTCAAGAGAAATTGTCTCGAAAGAGACAGAATTCGTTTCAAGGGAAACGATCTCAAAGATATATGTTGTTTCATGGGAAACGGTCTCAAGGGAGACAAAATTTTGTTTTAAGAAAAACTGTCTCAAGAGAGACAAAACTTAGTTCCAAAAGAAATTGTCTCACGGGGAGATGAAATTAGTTCCACGGAAAATATATTCAAGGATTTTGTTTCAAGGGAAATTGTCTCAAGAGAGAAAAAATTCATTTCAAGGGAAATGTTTTCAATGTTTATGTTTAAAAGGTTTTTGTGTTTCAAGAGAAACAATTTCAAAGGTTTTTTTTTAAGGGAAACTGTCTCAAGATAGACAAAGTTTGTTTCAAGGGAAACTGTCTCAAGAGAGACAATGGTGAGCACGATTCCCTTCATCGTGAAGTTAAAACCGTGGGTGGCCCCTTCACCGTAAAGTTGAGCCAGGAATTGGATATCCTTCGTCGTGAAGTTGAAATCCAACTTGAAAATGCGAACTGGATCGGTTCTGAATTAGCTCTCGAAATCGTCTGAAGTTGATTCTAAGATTTGTCGATCTTTCAATAGATCAAATTATTTGAGGTGTAGCTCCTTGCTACTGAGTTAAGCAACCACTATCGATTTTTACAAACTCTTTTGAATCAGGTATCTTTCGCATTGAAGTTGAAACTTGACTCTAAAGCTGCAAAAATTATGTATGCTAAAAATGATAAATGTGATGCTCTCAAATATGTCTAAGATGCATGCAACATGAATTAATGTCATTTATCTCTTGGATAGAGTCTCATTTTTGCCTACTTGTTCCTGCATGTAAAGGAAATGCATTCAGAAGGTCTGATAATTCGCATTAGGATATTGAATCCCCAAAGATGCCCCAATATAAAAAAATGCCCCAATATTTGATGTTGAATCTTCAAATATGCCCATGATGTTCCTCATTTCTTGCTTCAGCATTGATTCTGAGCACAAGATTTGTGTCTAAGAGTCACATGTCATTTACCACGATCCACTCTAGAGAGACTGTCTTGTTTGAAAAAAATGTTTTTCTTTCTCTTTTATTTTCAAAGTTATGAAAATATCAATTAAAAGAGTTTCGAAAAATGTTTAACCAAAAGTTTTGAAAATATTGTCACTTTCACGGTTTTACAATTGAGACGAATCATAAAACTAGAGTTCATCGGATATCAAAGAATTAATTACAATGTTAATCCTTCAATAAATTATAGCTATTTGACAAGTGTCAAGATCAAAGCTATCTTTGGAAAATGGTTAAGTAAGGAACGGATAAAAAAGTCTCAGATTATCGTGTTTGGTTAAAGGTTTGGCATTTTATGCTCAAAGGATTGATAGGGTAGCTTGCATGTTTCTCTGTTGGAAGTGTTCTCTGACTCCCAACCTTCGTTGTCACACTCGGATTGTGTGATGTCTTATTAAGGAATTTGTGTGATCGCCTCAGTTGCACAATTTTTATATTCAAGTCGCCTTTTCAGGTTTTCAACTCGAACACTCCTTTGGTTTCAAGATGTTATTCAGGATTTACGTCTTGAATCCCCCTTTGTCATTTTTCTCTACCATGCATTAATTACATTATTTTTTTTGCAAATTAATCCTGATGGACGGGATGAAATATGAAGATAGTATCTTCTGTTTAGAAATCAATGTATGATTAGAAGGGACTTTTAAGGCATGTAATGTAGGCCAGGGCTCATGGTTATGAAAGAAAAGGATAAATATACCTAAATAAGTGTTTCAGGGTATTGAACCAAGGATCAATTCATTCTGATGCCCTCGATCTTGTCTTGCTCAAAATGTCTCTTTCTCCTGATACTCCATGATCTTCGAGTGAAGTGATTCAAGAATGATTGTGCTTGATCAATCTCATAGTTTGAAGCTTGATGTGCCATTTGTCTTTAGGGAATCTTTGCATGTGCTTTTTGTCCATTTTCCTTTTGATTTTTGCTTCTTTTCTTTTTTGTTCTTGTTTTTCTTTTTTGCTTCTTTTTTTTTTGTTCTTGATTGAATCTTCGCACTTGGTATTTGGCCCACCTTTTGGTATTTCCTTTGGATTGATGTCTTCACTCATGTGAGCAGATTTCTTCCACCTTGCCCCCCAGTGTGGAGGGTGATCCTTGGTTAGGGTTGAATCAGAAGAAAAATACTATAGGCTCAAAAGAGGACACAAGGGATATGTTTTTTCTCCTGTTGTGAAGGGATAAAGAAAGAAAGTCGTTCATCATTTCATACATGGAAGTCCTCACAGAAGAGGTATCCCCAGGGGGATAGATTTTCAGGATTAATTCTATTTACATGAAAACAGTGTAATTAATGCATGATAGAATTATTTCGGATGAATTCTTCTTCTTTTTCCCCCAGATGTCTTAATGTTCAAGCTCCCTGCGAGATGCCCCAAGTTATGTCTTAGAAGAATGCTCATATTCAAATGAACAACTCGATGTTGTGGGCTTTAATGGTGTAAAAATGTCAATTTTGAGTCTAAAAAAACAATGGAGTGATCTTATTGACTCAAAGAAAGGTGTGGGTGTATCAAAAAGATAAAGGTAATGTTCAAAAATTTCAAAGGGATGTAATGTCAAAATTTCGTCTTTTTGGTAATGACCATGAGTTATTTTGGGTAAAGAATCAAGGTATTTTGTTTGGGGTTTGAGACAGGATAAGAAATGTCTAACCTTGGCATATGTCAAAAATCTATAATTCTTGAAGAATTAAAAGAATCCTTAATTCATTTAATATTCGAAGAACTAAAGATTAGAATTTGTTCAATTGCTCCACCTTAGAAAGTAGCATAAATTCAATCCTTTAAAAGATTAAGCAAACGATGAAAGATTAAAGACGTGTTTAAACAAAACAATCCTCTAAGTGCAAATGGTATATGCCATGCCCCCTTCTTCGGCCGTTTATGCCCCTGAATCTATCAGGTTTTGGATCTTGCGCTTCAGCGCCTTATAGTTATTAGAGGAATGTTTGGGGCTTCTTATGTGGTAACAGCTAACAGCTTCAACATCGTAGTCCTTAAGATATGGAGATTCTTTTCTTAGATCATCCTGTTCGACTTTGTCCTACCATCAGCTGATCAGGCTCTTTAATGTTACAATCTTGCTTCCATGTGGTTAAATCCACTTCACCGAGTCCTTCATGACTTAATTTCATGTTTGTGAAAATGCTTAAAAATGTAGATGAAGATGCAAAAAGGTAAAAATGCAAAATACAAGAATGCATGAAATGTTCGAGGCATTGATCCAGAAAAGTGTCCATTGCTCCCTTGCCGGACCATTCCAGCTTCCCTTGCCAGGCCGTGTATATGACGAGCTGCCTTCTGTACTTGATCCAGGAAGTCTCGGATGACTGCGTCTCTGGCCTTCACCCTTTGTTATGCTTGCTCCCAACGGAAACTCCACTGTAAACCTCCGTCGAAGAGCACTATCTGAAGCTCGCTCACTTTCTTCTTGAACCCATCTACAATAGCTTCTAACTCAGCTATTGTTTTGCCATCTCTCTCATGTTGTTTCTCCATATCAGCCATCTGGATTCTCAAGCATTGGTTTTGATGTTGACTGTCTGCTAAGCGCCTCTAGGCAATCTTCATCTGTTCCTTCCAAGCTCTCTCATCAGGCTCTTCAAACTTTCTTTTCAGGCTATGAGCTTCGTCTTTCCAGTATTCAGAAGCCACTTTCAACTTGGAGTTATCCTTAACTTTATCTTGATACCCATTTCTCAAGTCTTCGAGCTCAAAACGAACTTTTTTCTGTTCTTTTTCAAGTTTGTCTGCTCGATCTTTCTGAGAGTCGACATCTAGCTTCCACTGATAGCGCTCAGCTTCAAGCTCCTTTACCCTATGCTTCAGCTCGTTATTCACAGCTTCAAACTATGTATTGGCTATCTTAAGTTCAGAAAAGACGAGCCTGAGATATTCTTCCAGGGTTCGGGTGTCCTCACAGTCTGGCACCGGGATATTGTCATTTTTTCTCAATCTTCGCCACTCCACATAGTCCGGAGTAAGCATGTTTCTGGCAGCTACAACATCCATCCGGAATACTTTCTTCCATGAATCGACTGCTTCCTTGATAATCTTCTTATAGTTGTCACCGTGATAATCAAACTCTGATCTGACTAGTCCGCATGTTGCTGGGAAAAACTGACGTGCCCCATACTGTCTAAGTGCTAACAACAGAGCATACCCAACTGCACCCCAAATTCCAAGTAAGGTCATAGTGTCGGAGTCCCTACATCGAAAAAGAACGTCACTGAGGAACAACCAGGGGGCTCTCCAGGTAATATCCTGATCTTGGAGATGAGTGAAGACTTTCATCCACTTCTCTTTTGAAGTGCCTTCATGCCATTTCATGGTGATGAACTCTCTCAAAGGTGAATATGTAGTGCTAAATCGGCGGTAGGCAACCCCATTAGTCTTCCAGAAGTGGCTGTGAATCTAGACTTGAAGGAGCTGAACACACCCAATGAATCTACCTCCGCCAGCTCTTCGGCAATGGTTGAGAGACCGAAAGGTCTCGGCTAAGATGGTCAGTGTTGGGTTGACTCGTTTCGAAAGTTGCTCAAACAGTTCCACCACGGCTACATCAATGTACCCCAAAGTCTTCGGGAATATAATCAGGCCATACAGACCCAGTGCAAACAAGTTTATTGTCTTTCACTTATCGGGATGGTCCTTCATCAGTTGCTTGATATGAAGCCAGGCAATTCCTTCCCCACTGCCTTTACATCGAGCTCGGTCTGTTACTCATCTTTCGTCAACCCCAACAACCTTGGCTAGTGCACTCTTGAAAGGTTGACTTTTGATGTGTTTAATATAAGCTCGCTCCAGTTTGATATTTTCACAGTGCAACAGTATAGTGCACTCTTCAATGGTGGGCACCATGTTCTCCTGATTAAAAGTGAAACAACTGTATCCCGGGTTCCAGAACTGAACCAAGGCTCTGATCAAGGGATCATCAGTTTTGATTTGAAGCAATAATGCAATGTCACCGTACCGTTGGCTGAACTTCTGTTTCTGATCATTCTTCTAACTGCCCCAGATATCCTGAAGCTCTTGCACGTCGTTCTGCTTTAGGCTGATAGAGGCGTAGCTAAACAGCTCTGACACATAGCTTCCTTGAAGACTATCTCCATTTTCCTTCTGAGTCTTCTCGGACCATAGTCGTACCTCGAGATTTTTAATCTCTTGTATTATAACACCTTTATCCATTAATTCAGATTATTTTGTGTAACAAATACCTTTTTAGGGATCAATGGCCTCTTGTTATGATGCAAATGCTTTAAAAACAAACACAAAGGCAAACAGTTAATAAAATAAAAATAAATAGAAATAAAAAAATTAAAAAAAATGGAAAAAAAATATAAGAGAAAAAAAATGGTTAGGAAAAAAATGTCTTAGGTTTTGGAATGTGGTTTTGGGGCAGGCTCTAATTCTCCATAGTCTTTCGGTTTAGGTTCTAAAAAGCGGTACTCAAATTCTCCTTGCCGGTGCCCCCTTGGGCTTACCAGACCCTTAGTTCTAAACCCATCACAGGTTTGTGTGGACTAAGTTAAACTCGAGAGGACACATTCCCTTATGTCTATGCGGAGAATAAATTCACACGAAAACACAAGGTATATGAATCCCGAAGGCTACTTGCTAGACATATGCGGTGAATAAATTCACATGAATGCGTCGCTTTCACCCCCACTTAAAACGGGTTCGAAGCTCGGGTATAGAGCCTTTAAATGAAAAAAAAAGTTCTGGAAGATGTAATCATTAGAAAACGATCATTCAACTATTTACTCGGAAAAATATAACCAAAAGTAAGCAATAAGGATTGAAATGTTACCTTAAAATTTAAACTTACCCTTTTCATTAAAAAGACAACTGGGAATTACCTTAGCCTGACTCGCTTATTTGTCCCCAATGGAGTCGCCAAGCTGTCGTGACCATCTTTCGGTTGGGCCCCAGAATTGGGCTTCGACTTAGGAAAATATGGATTGGAGTCGCCACCGATCTTTTATTTTAAGATAAATAGGTAGATCGGATACCTTATTTCTTACATGATCTGCGTCTTACCAAAGATGTATCGGATTCGGGAGTCGGTTATAGTCAAGTAAGGGTTAGCACCCTTGAACTGCCCTTTCGGTACTATGTAATTTTCAGTTGTCTTAAATTAAGAAAATTATAAGTTAAAATTAAAAGGTAAAAATACGATCCCAATTACTTACCTTAGATTGATTTGAAAATATCCTTAAAAAATCGAGAAATGTGTTAGATAAACAAGGTAAAGAAAACAAATAAGATAAAGAGAATAAAATAAAAGGGAAAAATAAAATAAATAAATAAGATAAGGAAAAAAATAGTAAAGTAATAACTATATATATAGTAATATTTGAAAAATGAAAAAAATATACATATACATCAAAGTATTAATAAAATAAATAAGCTATATATATACAACAAATATTTAAAAATAGAAAAGTTACCCTCTCACTTCACCGAAAGTGGGGGGCTTTAGTCAGAAATAAGATAAAAAGAGGAAAGCGGGAGAGACTTTAGTTAGAAATAAAACAAAAAAATGGGTCCTCTAGGTTAGTAATATATAATATAATGTTTAATAATAATAATGATAAAGACACAAGGTTTTAAAAAAATAATATAATAATGAATAAAAAAACGAAAATAAATAAATAAATATAAATATATATATATATATATATATATATATATATATAAAGTTATAAGATATATTACGTAAATAATCAAATAAAAATAATTAAGAATATATATTAATAATAGGTATATAAATAAACTATTAAAAGTATAAAAATATATATATATATATATAACTAGATAAAGATAATTACAATATATATAGTAATAATAGACTTATAAGTAAAATATTAAAGAAATATATATATATATATATAATAATAATAAAATATAGTAAAAAAATGAAAATAATTTAATATATATATATACGTATAATAATAATAACATGAATAATAAAAATAAATGAATAAAATATCCATATAATAAATAAATGGACTAATATAGATTTTTAAAAAGCTCTTCCCCTCCTTTAACCGAAAATCAAACCGGTTTTTCAAAATAAGCCTCGGGGAAGCGTAGATCTAAGAGAAAAGATCTTGTTCCCTTGTGTTCATCGACCTTTCCAAAGTAAAAACGGAAAAGAAGAAGTGAAACAAGCCACATGCAAGCGATAATCGAAGCAATATAGGTAAAAATACCTCTTTTATCTCTCTGTTGAAAATTACAAGTGAATCTTTGGGGCTTCTTGCGTATTGCTTTGGGTATTTTTTTGTGTGTGCGTAATCCCGTATGATAAACGTGTCTTACAAATGGGAAGGATTACATGTATTTATAGTGAAAAAAAACTAACTAACAATAGAATCCTAATGCAACTAGACTCCTTGCTCGGTTGTTGCACCTTTGTTGATGTGGTTGTTGCTTTAAAAGATATGGTGGTGGAAGAGTCCTCTTAGGAGATGAACTCTTGCTAGTTCTATCTTTTAAGAAAATTGGTGTCTACAATAAGTTTTGGAAGATGTCTTAATCATTTAATAAATTCCGAATCGTATAATTCTTAGTTCTTAAAATCTTGATTAGGTTTAGTGTTTAGACTGCACATAGTCTGAGAAAGATGTCGTGTTTTTTGTGAGTCTTCTCATATACGTTAGACAAATCAGACAATTTCCTACCAATATTATAACATTCACACTATATCAAAATTAATTTTCTCAATACTTTAGATGAACCATTTTTTCAAATCATTTTCTCAATAAAATTATTAAATATTAATAAAATTACAAAAAATAATTATTTTAAATTTTATTCAAATATAATTTCATAATTAGTATATATTAATTAAATATTAAGATAAAGTACACGAATGATCTTTTGATTATAAGATGTTGCTTTGTTGAATTCTCGAACTATTAAAAATTACAAAATGGCCCCTTAACTTAAGGGCAATGTTTTGTTGAGTCCCTTAACTATTAAAGGTTGCAAATGGTCATCTAACTATTTATATGTTCTAAACTTATCATTTTTTGTTAAAAAATTGATAGTTGGTTGAGTAAACGTTAACATGTTGATTGAGATATGATAAAATCTAATCTCAAAATTGGTTGAGTTGTATTTATGGACCGACCGTCTATTTGTTTACATTTTGCCATCGAGTTAGTGCTTGAAGCATTGTATCTTCGAACCAGTGCTTGAAAGCATTGACGATGCCAATAGATATCATTAACATAAGATTTTATCATATCTTACCATATTAACGTCTAGTTCGGACAATCATCAAATTTTTAATAAAAAAGGACAAGTTTGGAGCATATGAATAGTTAGATGACCATTTTGTAACTTTTAATAGTTGGGGGACTCAACAAAATATCATCCTATAATCAAGTGATCATTTTATAACTTTTAATGGTAAGAGACTCAACAAAGTAACACCCTATAGTTAAGGGATGATTTGTGTACTTTAACCTAAATATTACAAATTCATTTTTATTTAAGATAATAGTTTTATGACTTGTAATTTTTTTATTAAGTTAATATGATTATAAGGTAGTATATGTTCTAAATACTTTCAATCATTTGACATTAAATGCTCAATCACTTTGCTGCAGTCGTTGGTGATCAAACTCGTAATCTCTAGGAACATCAATAATTCTTTTAATTACTTAGGTAAGTTGATTCACGTGTAAATTTATCAGTTTGGAATGGTTTTTGCTTTTATAAAGCACTTTTTAACCAAAAGTTCCAAATATGATGATAATTGCTTGATAAATAGTTCATCTATATACAAATTGAGATTCTAGATTTTCGTAAGTTATGTTTTGATATTTTCTTCGGCTTTATACTTTTTCCCTTTAATTATATTTTATATTGGTTTGATCCCATCATTTTCATCTATTACCAGTATTTTAATTTTTGGATAAACAATAAAGCTTAATAAAATAAAATAAAAAGATGTTTATTAGAAGATAGTAATAAAATAATAACAAATAATTTAGTGAGTGTGAGAGAGGATGGGGAATGATGAAGAATAACTAATTTGGAAAGAGAATGGGTGATTTAAAAGAAGAAAAATTAATAAAAGTTTTAATTATAAAAAAATAATTTTATTGATTTATTTTAAATTAAATTGATAAATTTTAGTAAGTGGCTAATTAATCAAGGGGAACAAGCAACTATCAATGTCAACACAAATATCAACCAAATCATACCAAATACACAACAATACAATAACTTAAATTATAAACAAATTAAGTCCTTCCTTGAATCATTCTCCACTCAAAACAAACATTTGTATCAATATCACCAAATCTCAAATTATAAAACAGTTTTTAGATCAACATTATTTCTTGAACACAAATTATCTATGACACTGTTGTTGCTTCTTCTTTTTTTAATTAAGAGCCCAACATACAATTGTCAAATCCTTACCTTACATGGTGCCTTGTTCTCCTTGATTTCTTGTGATCTGTCGCATTGTTAACCTTAAAATGCCGAGATTTGGGTGGAATCTTCTTGTGGTTTTGACGCAAATCCACGACCAGGTCAACAAAAGCACTCAAGATGAACTTGTGAGACTTCTTGTCATTCAAGTTCAAGTAACAAAACACAAGCTCTTCCATGAAATCCCAATCGATCTCCGAATGATGATTCATCCTGGCTTCCACCATTTCTTGCATGGATCGTCGGAAATCATCGTATGGGTTATGAGAATATGTTACCACCGCAATGCACTCGTTCCGGATATTGCTCAGCGACTCAACAGCGACGCCATCGCCGCCAGTGCTGTTGGAATCGTTGGAAACAACGGTATTGTTGATTGAAGCTGATGAAGTAGAAGTCGAACCCAAGTTCTCCGAAATCGACATGGTGGAGTTGGTGCCGCTGCTCCGAGCGTCGTCGACGAGCGAACTCGACAACCCCGTCGACACGAAGAATCTGTTGGAACCGCAGAGGTACGAGGGAGGATCCATAAACCCCGGAGAATCAAGAAAAAACCTTCCAGAGGTTTTAACCAGATGATCATCTTCTGACCCAACAGTGCATCTCCTTTCATTAATCTCATCATCATCTCCGATATACAACGACTTGAAATTTTCGAAGAGAAACCGATCAACATCCGCAAGAGTGGCCGCTTCGTCATTATTATCGTTGCTGGTTCCTTTACGACCGTGATTTCCAGCAGGATTGACTGCAAAAGACAAGGTTTTGGGGTGTCTACATCGTTTGAGGATCCATTTCTTGGAAGAAGAGACTGATTTTGAGGAGAAATGGATATTTGGGGAGGTACTTCTGACTTTGGAGAGGTAATCCTTGAGAGATTTTTGAAGCTTCTTCGACATTTCCTCTTCCTCTGTTCATGCTATTCGGTTTATCCAAGTATAAAAAGCCAGCCCATATGCAGGGATATTCACCTGGTTCATTATAATAATATTCTTAGAAGCTAACTCTTTGAAACATTACCTTGTCAGGCACTTCATGGGAATTTGGAAAATAAGGTAGGCTATTAAATAATGAAAGATTTACCCAAGGTAAATATGAACAGCGTTTTACCGGGTGGTTGTGATTTAGAAGATTTATGTGGAAAGTACAAAATCACTAATCCGGGGATATCTCAAGATTTAATACTTCACTTCCATTTGGAAACCAACAGAATCAATTAAAAGTTGGCATTTATTTAGGGGGTTTCCTGATGGTTACTTTTTTTTTACCATTGAATTTAGCATTAAATTTTACAGTTTCATTTCTTTAACGGGTGCTCTAGCGGATTAAGAATTATTAATTTATAATATTTTTTATTCTAATATATTATTTTATCAAGTTTTAAGAATAATTTATTATTTTTTCGATTAATTTAATACTGCTGTTGGAAAATGATACGGGAGTAAAATAAGATACGGCGAGGATGTGAAGATAATATAGTACTTTTATTTAGCTTGTAGAGATATAGACGGTATTATCTTAGAAACTTAATTTAAACATGAAACAACTTAGATTATAATTATATTAAAAATCATAATTTTTGGGTATTAATAAAATAGCACCACCTAATTATCTTTTAAACACATAAATTTTAAAATTTGAACTTCAACTAATTTTTAATTTTAAAATAAAAGATAAAATAATCTTTTTAACCCTTAAGTAATAATAAATACTTTTCATCCTATTTTTGTTGCATTTTTAATCCTCAAATAATTACTTTTTTCTCTCAAATTAGTCAATTAATCGGAGGTTCCATTAAGTCATGACATGGCCTCCTGACGATTTTCATTCCATTTGAATACGGTGGCATCCCCATCGACCATTTGCAAACCCTTGCCGTTTTTCGGTTGTAAAAGCTATATTATTCGTAATATCCTTGCCTTTTTCTGGTTATAAACGCTATAATATTATTCGTAATATCCTTGCCTTTTTATGGTTTGTGAACGCTATAACATCATTTATAATAATAAGAATATTATCCTTATTATTTTTTATGTACATGTTAATATAATTAATTAAATAATATTTTGTTATAGAAACAACTAATTTTATTTAAAATAGGAAAATATCAAATTACAATAAATATAGATACAAACAAATCTGATCGCATTGGCAAACGAATCACAAAATGGTATAAGCTATTGAAAGATCATCGATAAACCGTAAATCAGACTTGAGCAATGTGAAAAGCTATCCACGAATGCAAATCCGGTATCCAAATCCAATCCGAAGGTCCAAAGCAGGAAGATCAACAAGATATTAATAAGTGACATCTTGATAAGTCGTGGAGATGTAAAATCAACTCTTAAGAAAAATATAAATAAAAAAGGCTAAAGAATCACAACTTGCCAAAAACCATAATAAAATGTGTCATAAAGGTAGAAGAAAACGTGCAATACATACAAACTTATTGAAAATAAAAAATCAAAAGAAAATAAAGATACAATATAAAAAAGAAAAAGACAATAAAGAATACCGACGGTCAGCAACCAACATTAAAATTAGTGCCCAGGTAATTAACAAAGACAAAAAAAAAAGAGATGAACGCCACACCAATTAATTAAATAATATTATCTCTAAATAATTCATTTTGTTCAAATTAATCTATTTGTTACATATTCTAAAGTAGATAACTAGTTGTTGATAATGTAAATTTATAAAAATATTTGTATTCTATTTTAGTTTAATATTGTAATGGTGTTACACGTATATAAACACTTTCTTTTTTATCTAGACTCATCCATTCTACTTGAAAACTAAAGTCAAAATCATAAACTTAATTCCAACCCATAAACCAAATGCAACCTAACTGCAATTGGTCCAACCCAAGACTCAGTCTTAAACCATTAACCCAAAACCACCACCAAATCCAAATAAATATATCAACCTTAAATATGAATTTGACCCAAGAGTTTGTTTAACAGAAAACAGATTTCAAAAAAGATTTTTTTTAAAAATAATTATATTTTTTGAAAAATAATTTTTGTAAATCATTTTACGTGTTTGGATGAAGCTATTTAAATAATTTTCTTGATTAATATTTTTTAGAAATTTTTTGTTTTAAATATTGAATCCAATAAGTAATATTAAATGTTAAAAAATTAATATTATTTATGTCAATATTATTTAATATATATATTATTTATGTCAATATTATTATTAAAATGTTGCTTTTATAATTTTATAAATAAAATATTAAGAATGTTATATTTTATTAAAATAAAAATATTATAAATTATATTAATTATTTATTAAAATAATAATATTATTATAATACAATTAAATTATATTTTTATAATTTTAAAAATATTATATTATATTATTAAAATTATTAATAAATAATCCATCCCTCCTACTTAAATTGTTCCTTATTGACTTTTTTGTCAAATTTTTTAATTTTAACTCATTATTAGTTAAACTTTATTATTGATAAAAGTATAGAAAATATATTTTAAATTTTTTTAATCAAATAGTTTTTGAAATATATATTTAATAAAATTTAAAATATTTAAAATAACCATGGTCCAAGTTTAAACATTTTGACTTTTAAAAAGTCAATAAGAGACCTTTTTAATAGGACAGAAGTAGTATATGTTAATAATTAACATTTTTATTAATTATTAATATTAAATACATAAAATAGTATTGTTTTCAGTGTTTATGCTTTGATGTGAAAAGTTCAGAAAATGACTTACGGAAAATCAGATATAAGTCATTTTCAAAAAAATGCAAGGGAAATTATGTTAACTAAGAAAATGAATTACATTGACCATATATTTTTCGTCAACTAAACATTAAAAAATGAGTAAAACATTTTTTGAAAAATCAATTATAGAGAATCAACATACCCTAAATCTAATTTGAATCTTTTTTCACTTAATAGAGTCTCTCCTAGTAGGACTCAATCATCAAGAGCAAACCTTAACCATTTGTATCCTCAACTACTGGACCTTATCCCTCATTCTTAAACAAGTTATACCTCTAAATCCAATAAAACCCAACGATTTCAGCTCTTAATCGATTGGATTCTCTCTTGTTTAACCTCAGCTCCCTACATGAAATCTTTTTAAAAAAATTGACAAAAAATAAAGACATAAAACCCTAATAAAATTATTTACGAAGAAACTTCAACCCAAAATCTTAAATCCTAAACAAAGGTCATGTATTAGAGAAGTAACATAAGGCGCAAATTATAATATGAACTCATACATTCATTCGGGGGTTTTTAGAGAATGTCACGACTAATTATAAATTCATATAGTGAGGATTTTCGTGATGGTGAATAGACAAACATATTATGAAAGTATCATAATTTGACGACCGAAAGGGATATTTTTATACAATTTCTTTAAATATATTCAAACTTGTTTTTTATGGCGAGTGGACAACATATCCCAAAAGCATCACAAATGGATCTCTAAGAACGATAATTGAATAATATAATTGAAATTTTAAAATGGAGTGATCAAAATACAAATATAAACATAGGAGAGGGATAGCTAGGCAAGGACTAAAGAGCCGGATTTAATATTTGGACTGCCTAAGCTATGTATTATTTGCAAAGAAATCGATGCACAATTAATTTAATCGTTAACAATCACCTTCTCATTATTAAAATTAATTTTTAAAAAATAATGTTAATTCTACCTAATAAACTTACGGATTAAGTCAATAATGTTAATTCTTGCACCAAATGACACTCTCACGACTTCACTGTGCCTTATTTTGCATTTCTAACCCTTTAAGATGTGACCTTAAACTATTGCAAAAGGACGCCTTAGTGCTGCTGAGACATTTGAGTTCCTTATTAACATGTGGTTGCTCCATTTATTTGTTTATATACCATTAACTATATCTACCAGAAGAATATGGTCTTTGGCAAACATTTATTTGACCATAAATAGCGGATTGATAATCAAATCATCCATTTTTAGTGTTTGGTAAACACCTATTTGAAAGAGTTTATTGTGCAAAATAAACTGAAAATAAAAACGCCGGAAAATCTAAAGTTTTGAATAATTGATTGCAAAATAAGATGTTAAATGACATATTTTACCTTATTTTCCCCCATAATTACATCTTTAACATAAAATCTAATATAATGAAAATAGTATTCGTCCTAATATATTTAAGCTAGAATTTTATTTTATTATTATATTTATTAGTGTAGATTCTCAAATATATTTTTGTTAAGAAAATATAGTAAAACATGAAAGTAAAAAAAATTATGTAGTGTTGATATTTTATACAAAGTTAATAGTCTGTATCAATCTCACAAGGTTAATATTTGTAAATATTAAATTTAAAAAATATGTTTAAAATTTTAAAAAATATTCACTAATTTTCTTAAGGAATTTTTAATTCATTGTCAAAAGCATTTTATCCAAATAATTTCACCTCAATAAAGACTAAAGTATGTTAAAACATATATGTACTTAACAACTAAATGTATCATACCCTTAATTGTCATTTTACCCATATCAGCTAATAACTAAAATTTACCAAACATTTCTATATAAACAATTAATCAAATTAGTTTATCAAATCAGTTAATCAAACCAGCTACTGAAATAAGCTATCAACTATCAGTTTATTTGTCAAACACCCTCTAAATCTCCGAAAGTTAGATGAAGTTTATTCCTAAAATATTGGGGGAAACTATTTCAGCTGTATGAAAAGTACTTCAAACCAGCTATTATAAAACTGATCATATACTAATCAGCATCATTAAAATAATTTTCCTATACACAAACACTGCTGAAAGTTTGTAGTGTTCGTTATTTAAAGATTAAATGAGCAGCTATACCTGTTATAACAATGTTCTTATTCATTATAAAAAATTGTTAGTTGATTTATAATGTTCAGTTTCCCAACCACCCCAACTTATTATTATTAATATTCTCCCAAAAGCATCCCTGCGACTGGTAGCTACAGAAAACTAATGGGATAATGTACATTTGAATATTAAAAATTATTTTGTTAATCATTTATACCATGACAGAGCCAAGTGGAATATGGGAGGGCCCTGCCCTCACTTGTTTTGTTTAAGGAGTATTAGTAAAATTAAACTTTGGACTCTTCAATTTATCTAGTTTAAATATTTTTAGGTCCTTGTACAATTTGTTACCTCAAGATTCAATCCAAATTTAGTTGATTGTTTATAATATATTGCCACTTTCCAATATCACTGTATCACTTAAATCTAAAGAAAACAAAATTTAAAAAATAATGCTATACAGGGTTCCTTTTGCCAGACTAAAAGGCTCAGGCAAGTAGGTTTGCTTCAACGTATGCAACACTAAAAGGCTCAGGCAAGTGAAATGTGATCAATCATCTTTAGCTTCGTATGATCAAAGAGAGAAGGTGATGAACTCTGTAATACTCCAAAACTCGGGTTAGTAGTTTAGGTCAACCCAAGATCTTTAAGTCGAGCCAATTAGACCTCCAAAGATAGTTGGACAAGTTATATAGGTATTGGGCTTAAGTAAGCCCCAAAAGTATAAGAGAAGAGATGGTTTTAAAAGTGAGTTAATAAGAGAGAGATCAAAAGTGTAGTTTATCCATAACCGGTTTTAAGAGTTAAAAACCCCCTCATTTAGCTAGATTTCACGGAAACATTCCACCAAAAATATCTCCATCTTTTCCTTTCTTCCTTCTCAAGAGAAAACAAAAAGATAAAAGTTTCTTGAATTCCAAACCTAGTTTAAAGAAATCAAGGTAAGAACCTTAATCTTCTTCCCTCAAGCTCCTTTTTAAACCCTAAATCTGAGGTTTTGGTTAATTTTTTAGAAAATGGGTTTTTGGAGAGGTTTATAGAATTTAAGAATCTAAGTTAGTTGAGAGGATTTGAGTTGTATAGAATGTTTTTATTATAGTTTCCAAGTCAAAAACAAGTTAGTAACTTTTAGATTTGTTTATGATTAGCTAAAGAAGTGGAAGACAATATCAAAGCTAGAAACAAAGGAATGATGATTCCTAGTAGAATTGAGAGAGGTTATAGCTTCCAAAGAATTTAGATAACACACTCACAACTCCCTCGTACCTTTTAGTGGGTCATTATAAATGCAAATAGCTAATGTTTGAGTATTGAAGCATGTTGAGTTCATTTTCATTGCAAATTATATGTTTTAGGATTATTATATGTTTTAGAGTCTTATTTATGTCCCTTAATATCACATAAGACTTAATAATAAATGAAAAACCTCAAGGTAGGAAATTAAGGACCTTAAGATGATTTTTAGAGTGTTTTGGAGAGTTTTTGGGGTTAAAAAGTGAATTTTGTAGTATAAGTTTTGAAACCCTTGGGCTGGTTTCAAAACCCTTGTCCATAATGACATTCTGCAGCAGAGGTTTTAAAACCCCCTCAGAGGTTTCAAACCCCTACCCAAAATGTCAAAAATGGCCCAAAACGTTGCTCGGGGGACCTTAGACCCATAGTATGACCATAAATGGGTTCGAATACGCGTAAAACACTAGAATAACTGTTGTAGATATAGGGTTATTGATACCTTGGGTAGGGTATTGATACTGATGAGTGGGTATCGATACTGTAAGGCCAATATCGATACCAAGGGTAAAGTCTGAGCTTAACCAAGGGTAAAGTCTGAGCTTAAAGCAAGATGAAGTGTAGAGGTAAGTGAAGGTATCGATACTGTAAGGCTAAAATCGATACTAAGGTTTAGTTTGGGCTTTAGTCCAAGAGAGTTTTAAGAAGAGATGAGGTTTTCCTAAAAGCTTTTAATTAATCTCAAATAAGAATACAAGTGGAACCAATAATAATGCTTAATGCAAACGTAGGAACATAAATGATTAGGACGAAATAAAACTAGCCTTATTTGATGCTCGAGAAACGATTTGGACACTCGAGTTCCTTTAGATGCTAGTGGAGTCGAAAGTATAGATTCAATAGGGCACAATGCCCTTAAAATCGACTAACTAAGGCCGAAGCCTGACACTCACAATGGGTGGGTTAGTTAGGGTATGGTGTCTGATGCAGAAATTCCGAGGGCCATATCCTCAGTAGACTAGAGGAGTGTGTGAGCTCCGAGATGCATAAATCCCTCAACCACACCATGATGTCTACCATTAGTGTAGAGAGTGAATATAACGAGGATATTCACTAATGATTGAGCAACTTGATGTGTTTCAGTGATGCACTGTTAGTATGTTTTAGTTGTTAGTGTGACGTTGAGCTAGTTAGCTCAACCTTCGGATGTTTCCATTGGCAGGTTAGTAGATCCATCAGTCGAGGAGTTTTAGAGAGACCGAGGTCCAGATCCAGTGCAGAGCAAAGTATGTCCGAAGTTCTTGAAGTGCATGTATATTCATAAACTCAGTTGTAAAGTCAGTTTAAGAGTAAGTTTGTAATATTTTAATTGTTAAAATGTTCTATTTGGAGAGCTCACCAGTGTAAAAGTTTCAATTATGTTTTATGTAAGATTTTTTATTTCAAAACGGTTGATTTTTATTATTACAATAGTTGTTCTAAAGTCCGTGAAAGTGAGAAAAAGTTTGGTCAGCCACTCCAGTGATTTCATGTGGCATCTGGATCAGTCGACTATTTGTCGTACTGGTTTAGGGTGTTACAAATCTAGGATTTAATCCACATAGGTAAACAGATTCGATTTGCAGTCCCTTTTCCTATCTCAAAACTCGACAGAAAGATCAAATGAAGAAAAAAATGCCAAACAAGAAGTTGAGGGAGAAAAGCTGATGTTTTCATTAATTAATATGACCAAACATTGAAAACATAGTGAATCTTTACATTAATAGATTGATCATATCAAAGTAATATATATATTCTTTTTCTTGGCTCAACAAATGGATCAACCTATAAATCCGGTGTTATCAAAAACCCTTGAGGGAACAGCAAACCGAGCTGAAAAAGACCTGGAGAAATCAGAATCAGCTGAGATCAAGCCCTGATCAAAATTCTGTGCGTATGTATGAGGATCATAAGATACATTAAGCACCCCATTAGTACTCCTGGATGAACAAATAAACATCTTCTTCTTCTCCCTCATCAACTTCCGCCATAGCAGCTTCCACCTCGGCAGCTTTGATGTGGTCGTCACGAATACATTGATCGAAAGCATCCGGTCATAGCGGTTACTTCTCCATCTCAACTCCTGGATGCCTGAGCTGCAATGCTTGCTAACTTCCATGGTGGGGGTTCTGCTTTTTCAAGCCTTGTTCAGGCAGGAAGGTAAAAGCACCTATGGATTAATGCATTAGGACTAGGGTACTACTTATATACACGATGCTTCTCAAGTCCAAACCTATGATGCGCTAATAATAGGATAGGATTCATTTATGTTTCAAAAGATAAACCAAAATATCAGGCTTAATTTGACTTTGCAATATTTGATCCTGAAATTATGCTGCATGTGATGGTAGGCTTATTAATGTTCCCTTTGTCTATAATTATTGATTTATACGGAGCGGCCTTTTCCTTTTCCTTTTATGTGCCGGAGGGCCCCAATTAAATGTCTCATGGTCATGGGCTATGGTACTCAGATTATTTTAAAAATTTTGTGTACGAAAATAAATAATTTAAAATTCGATTAAATATATTAAAAAAATCAAACGACATATCTGTAACGGAATACATTATGTAACTCGAAGGATGCTCTCCAATTAAAATTAAAGGAATGTGATGTGATCGTGATCAAAATACAGTTTGATAATCCTTTTCATTGCTTGACATGTGATCATTTTAGTAATAAAAAAGTGAGCTCAACACTTGATTAATTTTTTTATGAGATTATATCTTATAGTATTGATGTTATATAGTTTATGATGCAACGCAAGAAAAAGGAAATTCAGTGAAAATCTACTCTTTTTTTGAAACATATTGATAAATTCGTCTATATTATTTAATATCATGAAATGCTTTACAAAATCCTGTTTCAAGATCTATATGCAAATATGGTTCTGGGACACTCGTGAATCTTTCAGCTTTCACACGTCTCTTGCGATCCAATCCAACTCAACCCAATGCATTTGCGTTGGCATCATCGCTTCCAACTTCATTTCTAGAAATACGAAAACAAACGGAGCACGACATCAAAATTTTCCAGAAATAAACAGCCTGTAAACCACCCTAATTCTGGTGCTTCATTAGTTTCTTTCGTTTTCAGAATAAAATCAATTATGAATTCGTTTAGTTCTGTCTATACCTGTGGGTAACAGTTTTGACGAATAACGGTCTGATTAATTGTGTGTACCACGATCTCGCACAAGACTTTTGCCTGTTGAATATTACACAATAAAAAGAATGTAAAGACTAAAATTATAAAACCGGAAGAAATGGTATTTCTCGTTGTATAACATTAATGCTTGATGACCACTCCCATTCCATCGTATTTCTCAAAACAGGGGGTTAATTTGACGAGCTTAAGCAACAATTTCATCATTTTGTTCAGTCAAATGATAAGTTGGTATGGATCAACCTCAATGGTTTGTTGCTTAACCATTTTTTTCCCTTCCAATAAATCATATTGTGTCAATCCACATCACACCCAAACATGAAGGAAGACAAACCTTAAAGCTTAATTTACCCAAAAATGATAAGGACCTAAAAATGAATTTAAAAAAATTGGGGGGGAAGACTTAAAAAGTTTGTGGGAGGGTCGAGGGGTATTAACTAAAAAGAAAAAAGGAAGGAGTAGCTTTTTTACCTTCAAAGGGAACTTAAATAATGACAGACCGAGCGAGCCGGTGACTTCCGTAACAGTATCAAACGGGACAGTTCCTTTGGCAAAATCCTCCAGCAAATACACAACATCCGACAACACCTCTACCCCCTTAAGCTCAAGCCGGGTCTCCACGTAAGAGGACCCCATCGCCCTCACATGACCATGCTCCCACGTCACGTGTCCCAGCATCTTACCTCTGTACCCGACGGCGACATCCAAGCTGGTGACGTCCATGGAGTACACGTCGGAATTCCTCACTTTCAACGTAATCAGCATAGATACATCCAACGAAATGATGGGTACGGTATGGATTTTCATGTGTTTCACGTGCATCCTTACGATTTTAATGGTTGGATCGGTGGGCCAGAAAATGTACACCAAGGTAACCAACAAGACCAAGGAAGCCGTGCCGGTGCATAGTCTCCGACAGCCGTACCAGCAGAGCCGTCCTCCCGTGGAGTAGTAGCGCAAAACGACGTGGCTCTCATCAGGAGATTGAGGTGATAAAGCAGTGTAATAGTGGGATGGCGACGGTGGTTCTTGTGGCGGTGATGGTTGTTCGAGTTTTGAGAGAGTCATTTGGCTTTGGCCTTGTGTGTTTGAGGTTTTCTTTGGACCAGCTGGGAGTGAGTGTTTATTGGGCAATTTTACCCAAATAACACCTAACAAAGAAATATTACATGTCAGGCACAATTTCTCCAAATATTACCGATATAACATCTTTTCTGAAAAAGTACAGATCATGAAGCACACCTTTGCGGGGTTTTGTTCAAACTGGTGCCACGGTGGAAAAGCGTGGATCATGAAGCACGCCTTCGCGGGGTTCTTTCAAAGCTGGCGCCATGTAGTAAAGTCACGGATCATGAAGCGCGCATTCGTTGGGAAATCTGACACGTGCGTGCAAGGCGCGGATCACGAGGCACGTCTTCCATTATTCACTTTAAATTATTGTGCACTCCATTATTACATGAGCCTTAACTCTCTCAGTTATACACCCATCACCCTCCCCTATAAATACCCCCGAATACAAACATCAAACCACACCAAAATTACTTTCACATTATTACTTCTATCAAGCTAAGTAGATTTTGTTATAGTTTTTAGAATGTAAAATTATTTTTTATTATATTATATTTATTTTATATTTAATTATTTGATCAAATATTATTGTACTGATTATTTTGTATTATTTTTTGCAGTTTAAAATTGAAGGTGAAATCATATCTCGAGACATTTTGCCGATACGGTAACAATATTAAATTATGTTATTTAAATTATTGTGATTTTTAGCATTATTTTATATTTTAATTCGTATATTATTTATTTAATTAGATATATTTCAAATATTATTTTTGGAGAGACTCTCAATCTTTCAAACTCTCAAAGTTTCAAAATAAGGTGTATTTCATCTATTGTTTACTATGATGGAGAAATTCAGGAAGATGAAACCAACGTTGTCTTCACATCAAATCATTCAGTCAGAATATCCTTCAAGAGAAACATCACTCTTGAGGAGATGTTCACTAAAATTTTAAGGAAGGTTCATGTTGGAAGTACTAGAAGACTATCCTCATTTCCATACAGATTTCCAACTACACTATTTACGTTAACTTATACAACGTTCGAACTCTCCAACGATGACGATGTTGCTATGATGGTTGATGTTCAAAATCAAAATTAAGACGCTGATACACAAACGTATGCCACATTTGTTGAAGTGTTTGTTGTTCGTGGTATGTTATTATGCTCTCACTATGGGTTGACTCAACAAGCTGATCAAGTTGACAGATCGACTCAAGTTATGTGTAATGATTTTAACCCGTTAATGGAAAACTCATATCCTGGTACCATCCCATCAAGTTCAACGAGGAGACATTCATCAACAACTTGTTACGATCTCCACCGAGGTGGCTCCACGAACAATCCGTATGACAACATCGCTTCCAGTTCAAAGGGGAATGCATTCATCTGTCAATTTCTTTAAACTGAATATGGAGATGCCCTCGACACAACAATCTATTTAGTATCCATTTGACATGATGGCTACAAGTTCCAGAGGGAAACATTCAACTGCGAGTTTTTTCGACCTCAATATGGAGATGTATGTGACACAACACTCAGTTCAAAACCCGTACAACACGATGCCTTCAAGTTTAAGGGGAAAACATTCAACTACCATCTTGTTAGACCTAAATATCTACATCACAGAAGAACCCTCATATCCACCAGAATAAACTCTTCGTGAGTCAGGTGCAGATGGTGCTGAGACTGGACTATTCGTTAAGCCAAAATCACCACAGTTTAACATGGACTCCGATGATGATGATGTAGATGAAGTTCCCAAAAATATGGTACAAGGAACATTCAACACATGTCTGAAGCTAACTATGACGCAATGTACAGGCTAAAATTTACGGATATGCCTAATATTGGTAACTACGGATTTAACTCATCAGTCAATGATGATGAATTATATATCGGAATGGAGATTCCATCCAAAGATGAAGCGACGATTGCAATTAAAAATTATAACATTCATAACTCTGTTCACTCCAGAGTCAACCGATCCACCATCGGAAAGTATGTATGTTATTGTGTCCAACATGATAACGGATGCAACTGGATGGTTCGTGTATCAAAGAGGAAGAGGAAAAATGACATATGAGAACTAACAATATACAAAGGTTCTCGTACATACTATGCTAGACGGATTAACCAGGACTATCCCAACTTGGACTCCGACATTATCTGTTAAGCCATCATGGCCATGGTCAAAGCAAGCTACCATATAGCTATTGCAATGCTGATTTCAGCTATACAATCTCAATATGAGCACACTGTCTCCTACATGAAAGCATGGAAGGTAAAGCAGAATGTCATTAAAAAACTTCACGGCGAATGTGATTCATCTTACATCGAACTACCAAGTTGGTTTAGGGTAGTGCGCATATTAAATCCTGGGACAGTAGTGGACTTCGAAACTTGCCATGCATACCACAATGATCGAGTGTTTCGCGATCGATGTCAATTCTACCAGTTTTTTTGGAATTACCTACAGTGCATTAATATTGTGAAATACTATAAGCATGTGATTTAAATTGATGTGACATTCTTGTATGGAAAATACAAGCAAGTTTTGTTATTGGCAGTTGTCTAAAATAATAATCACAACATTCTTCCAATTGTTTTTCCCTTGTTGAAGGAGAATATATAGATTTTTGGGCTTTTTCCTAAAAAACTTACGCTTACATGTTGTCACGAGAGAAAAAATATGTGTCATTTTATATCACGGAGTTGAGATCAAAGCAGCAATGGAGTCTTTGGGTCCAATGTGGTATGCACCCTATATCCAACATCGATAATGCATATGACATATTGCTACAAATTATAATGGAAACTTCAAGAATAATGGTTGCAATATGCAAGTCCGGACAAATATTTGAGCATGTTCCTCGGAATAGTCGTCGCCCAACTATAAAAAATTTCTATCCAACCATGATAACGGTATTCAACCACTATTGAAATTAGGCAGGACACCTCCAAGATACTCTCCTCACAAGGAATGTCAATCACCATCCGCCACACCAGAAATAACATGCCCATCTACCGGAAGCCCCAAATGTAATAAAACATCCTCTAGCGTAATAATACACTCCTCACACTGAAGATGGAATGTGTGTGTCTCTGGTCTCCACTTCTCAATCAGTGCAGAAATAAGGTTGGATTCAAGGTTATAGTGCCCTTCATATTTCACTATGTAACCAAATCCAACTTCAGCTAAATACGACCAGACAAGAATCGGTGTCTCTAATTTAGTGTTACAAATAAATGGATCTAATATATGATCATTCACCTAATTAAATAAATAGTATACAAATTAAAATAAAAACTAATACTAAAAAAATAAATGAATAAAACATTCACAGTAAATAAAATAATAAAATTTAAAATTATTATTGTATTAGCAAAATTACTCGATATATGATTCTCATCTAAATGTAGCAACCCACCTGCCATTTTATAACCGCAAAAAGTAATAAAAAAATGGTACAATAAATTATAATAACATAATAAACTATTAAATGATTATAATATAATTAAAAAATTTAGCTTCTAAAAACGATAAATATACTTACTTAAAACTTGATAGAACGATATATAGAAGTAAGAAATAGAGTGTTTTTTGTGTGATATGAGTGTTGAATGAGGAGATATTTATAGGGAAGGGGACGGGAGCTTGGGCGGTATTTAAGGCGGGACTGTTGGGATTTAAAGCAAAGGCATGTTTCATGATCCGCACTTTACCACCGTGGTGCCAACTCGGATAGAACCCCGCAAAGGCACATATTATGATCCGTGCTTTTCCACGTGGTGTCAGCTCGGACAAAATCCTGCGAAGCGTGCCTCATGATCCGCGTTTTGTAAGAAAGGGTGCTAGATCAATAATATTTGGAGAAAAGGTACCTGATAGATAATATTTAACTGTTAGGGTATTTTTGGGTAAAATTGCTTGTTTATTGAAGAAAGATAACCTAGTTTTTAGAGGAAGGTGGGTTTTTTGTTTGCTTCCACTCCAATCATTGATGGTTGCTTTAAATATGAAACATTTGTTTTATTGTTTATTTATTTATTCCTTTGTTTGTTTCTGGATAAATAATTATTAGTAAATTGAAAATAAAGAAAGATAATAATTATAGATAGAAGTGAAAAAATTATAATTAATAGATTAATGAATTATAATAGAATTATATGTAAATATCTTTAATTATAAATATATATATATATATATATATATATATATAGAATTTATAATCTTTAGAACTTTTAAATCTTATTTTTCCAATTTATTTTATCATAAAATAAATCACATCATAATTTTTTTTACTCTTGAAACACCGGTTTAATTTATTGAAACAAATAAAACATCAGCCACTAAAGTTGCACAAAAACTTTTTAAACAAGAATAAATGAAATTTAGATTATATATTTATATAATCATATAAAAAGAAAATTAATAATTATTTATATCATTAGTTTTGTAATTGTGTTTGATGCATGACTATAGAAAGGTTAATGAATGAATTTTTGGCTGATTATTTAAGTCACAGTTTCATTTAATTATAAGTTTTACATATTCTTTCCCTTACCGGCCCACTGCCTCGCTTTCATGTCTTGATTTTTCCAATGAAAGTGGAGATTAGGTTTAATGGATATAAAATATTAAAGTGTGATTTTAGTATAAATTCATTAATGTCTTTGTCAAAGTTTTGATATGATTTGGTTAAACTTTGTTTTCTTGTTGCAAACTAACACACGGATTAATGGCTATTGCCTTATGCACATCATATATGCCAAAAAAGTGGTACTCACTAAAGGCAACAATTTTTGGAATTTTAATGTTCATCCCTCTTGTAGTTGGAATTTAAGGCGTATTTTTAAACTTAGAACTAGGCTTCCTCCGTGTTGAGTGCTGGAACTATGAAAGTTTCTACAATTTGGGATGCACTTCGTGATAACAGACCCCAAGTCTACTGGCAGAAAATTATTTGGTTTCCTTTGCACATTCCTAAGCACAGCTTGATTTCTTGGATGGCATTACTTGATAGACTTCCAACAAAAGTGAGACTTCACCAAATGGGGATTATCAATGAATGCCATTGCTTATTTTGCAACGATCCTTGGGAAACAAGGGAGCACTTGTTCCTCCATTGTCATATGGCGCAGCAATTATGGAATTCTGTTTTCACTCACACTGGTCTTCAACTTTCCATAACTTCTTGGGATGTTTTTTTTGCATGGGCAAGCTCTACTTGGAAAGGTAAATCTTTGCTAACTTTGATCTTGAAGCTTGCTCTTAATTCCCTCATCTATGTCCTATGGGAAGAAAGAAACAGGAGGCTCTTTCAAGGTCAATGCAGAAACACTCGAGCTGTTTACTGTCATTAAGGATGTGGTGCGATTCCAGCTGAGGGATAGGAACATAAATAGAAATGATAGCACTAATTCTACCCTTTGTACACTTTGGAATATAAACTGCTCTTAATTCTTTTGTATGTAAATTTTTTTTGGTAAACAGAACACTGCTGGTTTTGTAGCAGTTTCTGTCCTGGTTGTGGAACTTGTTCTTTGGATAATGAAGCTGATTATTTATCCAAAAAAAAAAATTAGCTCCCGGAGGACTCAAATATAATAAGTACAATATTTAAAACAAATTTTGTAAGGACTGGCTCTTTTGTTTACGTTGTTTTTTATGCTTTAAATTTGTTGGGGGATTTTAAACCAATTATTGAGCCGAAAGTATTTATGTAACCTGTTAATCATGATTACTGAAATTCATCTTCCAAAAGTTCTAGTCATTCATTGAAAAGCAGCCAAAATCTGTGTATGTAATAAACAAGTAAATATATTAATATCATCATTTATACATGTATCCAAATCTATATGTACAAGCTTTCTTCTTTTTTGCTAATGACCGTGAAATGCATTTTTCATAACCAAATCTAGAGCTATACATGGTGATGAATGGATGGATGGAACAACAAATTCATTTCCTTTAATGCCTTCCAAATCTGAAACTTACTAGAAAGACTATCAGTGTATGGTAATATCTCCTAGTTTATACAGTGTATACACACACAGAGAGACACACATAGGTGTATATATAAATGTTCTTTTATTGCCTTCTTAGAGATGCAAAGTGAGCTGCCAAATCATCATAATCCGGTAGCTTGGGATGGACATGCCAGCAAGCATGTGTGGCTGAAATGATGAGGCTCTGGTATGCCTTCCTACTCTCTCGGTCGAACTAGTTGCTTCTTTGGAGAAACCATCAATTCTGGCCGGAAGAGCACTTGGGTCGGATTTAGTGCTTCGTACGCCTGGACCTTTATTCGAGTTGTCGGACTCTTGTCTTCCGGGAGGAGGTGCTAGACTTTGAGTTGTGTTATTGGATTCTTGTGTTCCGGGAGGAGGTACTAAACCTTTACTTGTGTTGTCAGATTCTTGTCTTCCGGGAGGAGGTGCTCGGAGTGCTGTCTTCCATTTGCTCAACCATTCGTAAGGTGATTTCTTCTTGCTGTAATGCAGCAAAAGCTCATCCATTTTCTTCTCTTCTTCATCCCTCTTATTACCGTCTTCCTTTTGTTTGGATGTCAAACTAATATTTGGAGTTCCATTTCCAAAACCAATTAAACCTCTCCATGCCGATATTGGTTTCAAAGGTATCCTCCTAATTGATATTGGTTCTGGCTTACTTTCTCCAAGAGAGTCATCCCATTTATTGTTTTTCACCTTAATAATATTATCACTCGGTGCCATAGGCTGCTCCATGATGTCATCTCCTTTGCCCTGTGATGGCCTTACATAGGGAGGAGGAATGAACCTGTAGTAAGAGGGCTTCCTGTTCTCTATACCATCCTCGGAAACACTTCCATCCGATGAACTAGTCTTTGGCATATCTTGATCAGTCACTTCACCTTCACTGCTGCTATTCATCTTTAACTTATCATCAGTATCCTCCGTTCTCCCACGAGAAGTGATGTCTGTTTCATTTCTTTTTGGACTCCTGGACTCGCGCACGTTACTAAGTCCATTGTCATTGTTGTGATCAGTTCTTCTCTCGAACGTATCATCCTTGTTTCTATGCAAATTGTATCTATCATCATCAGCAACACCTGGAGACTTGTGCTGGGCCTTGTTCTGCAAGAAAAGTCATATACAAATTAAACAAGTATTTTGTTACATCAAAAGGCAATGCATTCAAATTCAAAGTCGTCGTGCCACTCATGTTGCAACATGATGCAGTGTTTTACAAGGTCCTAGGCCGGAGGTTTACTCGCTCTAGTAGAGGTGGCTTAAACAGTTTCTGTTCCAAAGCCTTGGAATCCCATTCAATAGAAAACTCTTGAGCTATGTCATGCATTAATTTAAGCTTCATCTCCTTTGTGGGAGGCTCCACCTTTAGTTTCTGCACAAACTGTATGTAAGCAATTATCCTGATTAGCACGAGCAGAGATAATATTACTAAGAATAGAAGACCACAAATGACCTCGAGTTAACCATTTATTACCTCTTGATTCAAATAAGACTCTAGGGAGTTTCCATATTTCTCGGTAAATATGGTCCTGAGATCACGCAGTTCGGGCAAATCAGCAAATCTGCTGCAGCATATATTAGAGACTGTACAGCTTCTCTGCATTCCTCTGGGCATTCACTGTATTCAAAGAGAAAATATGGATCAAATGCAAGCATTTCCCCGCGCCATTATGCTTGAGGGTCGAAATGTGGACACGATATTTGATTTAAGCACTTGATAAGATATTAGTACCCCAATTAGGAATAGGCTACAGAATACTATAAATTCAAGCATCTCGACCTACCTCTGCTTTTGCATGACTGAGATATGCTTTGAGATGGAGTCACAGAACTGCTCTATGAGATCGTAACAAGCCGTTCTCCTTTGCTCCATCAGAAGACCTTCGGCCTGCATACATTGCTCAATTTGGATATATCAGCACTCAGATAAATGTCGATGCGCATGAAGAAATTATTAAATTCCAACTTAGTTGAACATTGAGCCAAGTAATTAAAGCCTACATTTAAATTGCTTGTAAATAGAGGTCTAACATGGTCTGCATATTAATCACACTAGTTGGTTCAAGTAGGGAACTATAGGTGTTTAAACCGCCTAATGCTCATTGAAAGCAAACAACAGCTATATAGACCCTCATTGCACATCAACCCTAATGAATGCCAGTACAAATACTGGTACTTTAGCAGCTCATGTCATAAAATTAATGCTGCCTTGTCCTCAAAGCATCATAATGACAACTGTGACCAGGAAAACATTCTGAACAGTCGTAATCTTCTGATGTTCAGTCGACATGCCCTTTTAAACCTCCGAACTAGAAACCAATATAGTAGTAGGCTAAAACAAATAACAACTTGAAGGCAACACAGACTAATAATGTTTTTTGTTGCAATTGCTGCATGGCATTAAGGAATCTAAGACCAATTAATAAAGTTGGCAACATATATGAACATCATAAGTAACAATAATGAAGCTGAAGTTTCAGGCTTTGTTACAAAAAGCTATCGCGTGAATGGTGAAACATTGAGCAAAAAAAGTAAAAGATGTAACTATAGTCGAAGTAATTACCCTGCTGTAAGCATTGTAATCGAGACCATTCATGAGAAGATCAGCCACGTCGTTCTTCAAAAACTTTTCCACCGCATTTCTTTTCTTCTTTATGGTCTCCAGTCTCATCTTAATCACCTTTATAGCCGATTTGCTAACCAAACAAAACATGAAAAAAATCCAACTAAAACGATAAACTAAATGTAACAAAGTATCAAAACTCCACGCAAATAATGAAAGAAGCAAGAAAAAAATTTGGGTTCTGTATGCCTAACCATTTTGTATAGAACTTCGGCTTAATCAACAAGTCAAACATCCTGAGAATCAAAATTGAAAGGTAGACAGCTTTCTCTCTTTTGGAGAATGAAACGGTGTGTTGAAAGAAGAGAAATATTTATGACCAGGTTTATAATAACATTGAACTTAAAGTTTGTTCTTCAAGCTACACCAGGAAGGTAGGAATCTGCATGTTAAAAACCCAAAGAAGCAAAGAAAAGAAGCTCTTTTTTAAATGCAAAAAGCAAAGTTTTAAGATAAAAATTTCCACGAAAGTTATTCAGTTAAAAGGAAAAGAAAGTGCCAGAAGATAATGAGACGGGAAAGCTATATTGGGTGTGTTTATAGCAAAGCAAAAGAAGCTGAAACGAAAGGAATATGAGAGGTTTTAACTATTAAAGAAGAGAATGGAAAATGCTCTGTTTAAAGAATCTGTAAAGAGGAAGGGATGGATACATGAACTCGCAGTATAACTAACTTAGACAGGAAAGAAATTATATGAAATTTCGGATTTAAACACACACAAAAAAACTAAAATTATTTAATGTTAAATGATTGAAAATTATATTTAAATTTTTACTATTTTTAGTTATCAAATATTAAAGTTAAAAGTTAAAATACTTTTATATCTTATATCTTTTTTCCATTTTTAATATTGTTTGAGTTTATTCAAATCTATATATTATTTATATTATTAATTAAGTTTATAATTAAATTGTTGTCATATAGTATTTGGACACTAATCCAATTGAAAATAATTTAAAAATATAATTCATATTGTTATAATATTTATATATAATTATAAAATAAATAATTAAATTATTGTTTTAAGAATTAAATAAATAATAATAATAGATTTATATTTAAATTCTTTATCATTTTTTTATTAAACTAAGATGATTATAAAGTAATATTTATTCTAAATACTCTCGACCATTTGATAATGAACGCTCAATCACACTGCTGCAGTCGCTGGTGCTCGAACACGTGACCTCTAAAAACAACGACTCCTTTAACCACTGAGATAAGATGGTTCGTGCCTTTATCATCTTTCTTATGTAATGATTGAATAAAAATGTATAAATATGTTCTCACTTCCGCATCATAAATGCGATCAAATTGGATACAGTCAATACTTTTGATTGAATTGATATGAAAAATAATTGTAACACGTTAATTTAACCTGATATTTTATGGAAAATATATGTTTTCTTTGAAAAAAATATAATATATATTAATTAATAATTCATTTGTAGTATGAAAATGCATTCTTATTATATTTGTTTTGTTTTTCTTAATCAAAATTAAGTTTTTTGGTTGGACACATCCTTAACGATGAGAAGGAGAAGGGAGACGTAGTCAATGCTGGACTTGCTTAAAGGACGCCTGCAAGGATGTTTGCCCATTAATATGGCAACTGACAAAAGTATGCAAACAAAATCAAAATATGAAACGAAAGCTATGGTTGATAGTGTCGTTAACAAATTAAACTTGTTTACATTTAATTTTATCTCCTCAATATAAGGTTTCCTTAACAAATTAGGGAATAAAAAAGGTGACAATTTGCCAATAAGTTTGCAATATTAACATCTACGTGTCAACATCTCATATTCTCAGTGCATATACCAAAAGAAAACAAGTCCAAGTCCAGATCATAACTCGGTGGAAAAACTGGGTTCCCAATGTCTTTGGATTTTAGGGCAAAGCTATTGTATGAATGGAAATATATGATTTTATGTCTAAAATTAATAAAACTAACTTATTCCTATCAAAATCCATTCATATGAACATAAATTATTTTTTTTTATATTTTAATAGTTTTTTTATTGCCCTCCAGTTCCAAGGCTTCGTCTTGATTAATCTGGACCGTCCCGGGTCACACTCCTGGCTTTGGTGGGTGAGTCTCCCAGCAAGGAGTTTCTACATATACAATGACTCGAACCTGAGACCTTACTTAAGCGATATCAGACTGCTTATTACTTGAATCAACACTGTTGGTTATATTTTAATAGTTTTTAAGATATTTTGAATTTATTATTGAAATTATTTATATTTTTTATTTTATCAAAAAATTCAATTTTTTTAAAAAACTTCATTTTAACATACTTAACGATAATTATTATTATTAATAATTGTATTAAAAATATAATTAATTATAATATTATTAAACAATAATTAGGAACATTAAGTTTTTTTATAACAATTTATATTTAATTTTTAGTCGATTAATCCGGATCGCGTACTACGGAGGTATCTAGCAAAGATAACCTTCTCAACTGAATATGTTCCATTTGCAAATGTCAAAATTTGAATCGTTGACTTTATTTAATGAATATAATATATCATCCCACTAAACCAATTTTTTATTGGTTAAATAAAATAATTATTGATGTTTTATAGTAATAGTTAATCTGTTCTATATTATTAAATTTTTTTAAGTAAAACAGATCCAAATATAAAAAAATATTTCGGATCATATTGATAATTTTTAAACAAAATATTTGACCTGCGTGACTATCCGTGATAAGTAGTTGGGAGAGACAATTCATTATTGATCTTGAGTTTAATTAGGTCCTCGCTTTTGGACCCATTAATCACGTGATATAACTATAATTTTATACTTTAATAATTTTATATTTAAATATCTTTTATTTACCTACAATATAAACTCTGATAAAACTGAATTAAATATTAGAAAAATAAATTTATTAAAATTTAAAATAATAAAATTTGTTTTTAATATTTAATAATTAATCCTACAAAATAGAGAATATAAAAGTTTATTTCAACTTAAATTTCAATTGATAAATATTTTAAAATTTATTCGATTAAAAGTTTCAAGATGATAAAAAAATCCTTCAACATTCCATGTATGTCTCTAAATGCATAGACATAAGTAAGTTCTTCGACTCCTCAAATTAATTAGAGTGCAAGTCTTAAAAAATGTTGTATTAATTTAAATAAGGTTAAGACAAACAGTTAATGTATGTCAAAATTAAGACAAACAGTTAAAAATTGTTGTATTAATTTAAATAAGGTTTCTCTGCAACAATTTCTTGTGATCAAGGATAGAATTGTCCATCACGCATTCAATATAAATATATAGGACAGAGATTGAATGAGATCTTTATATGATTAGTCACCAAACTATCATTATAATTTCATTTTAGGCACTCTACTATTTTTTTTCAAAATCATTATTAATTTTACGTTTTGGTTTCATTTTCATCACATACTATTAAAAATTTAACATAATTATTAACGTGACATTTCTTTTTCAATGAGGTGACATGTCATCATCATTGATATTTTTTTAACGTTGGACGACCAAAATGAAATCAGAACATAACGTTAGTGATGATTTTAGATAATTGGATGGCCAATACAAGATCTAAATGATAGTTAGCGACTAAATACATATTTTACCTTAAATTACTTTATGATACAAAAAGACTAAATCGATTCGTTTAAAAATAAAAATGAATAATTTGAAGAGATAACTTGTCCGATACATTCACCTATGGTGGACCAATTGTTGTGTTGGGTTGAAGTTGAAGTAGACGGGGGTGAAGGCAATGGGGCAATGGCGTCTTCACGAACATTATCTGAAAAAGAAAGGTTTACTTGCCACTTTATAAACAATTAGTTAATGCATGAGAATGAAATGAATGATGTGTAGCAAAATAAATACATGGGGTCCATAGAGATAGCTGGTGTGTATGAAAGGCATGATGGTTTATGGTGGTGTTTGTGTTTGTTTTAGTGGACATCAAAACTTTTGGATATGGCGTCAAAACGAAGTCATCCTTTTGAGGCTTTACGAACCAGCTCACATGCTACGACGCCTCTAAATCAGGGGGGAAATATTGGGACACCCGCACATGAAAATTGCAATCACGTCTAAATGTCTTCCACTTGACGCCTTGCGGCGGCTTAAACATGCATTACTCGGGGTTCGAATGTTCATATTCCTTCGGCCTTTGCTGACTGTTTGATTTATATAAGATATTGATTGATAAAATTTCTAGTTTAATAATAAAAATAGAATCGAATTAATAATTTAATAAACTTAAATATGATATTAAATATATTGAGTTTACTGAAAGCTTTGTTGAGTGAGATTTGAGAACCTGATTGGAGGCAGTAGGCACGTATCACATTCCCACCGGTGGAGTATGTAAAGTGTAGCCGGGGTGGGCACATGCCCGTCATATAATATGTATTTTTTTATATTAATTGTTCATTTTACTATGACGTTCATCCTAAAATTTTATTTGTATTCATCTCATACGAAAATTACAATAATTAACATGTGTATTTACTCTCAAAAATATTTTTAAATTCGTCATTGTTATCACCACGTCACTTGGGTCGTTCAACAAGGCTTTCGTATTAGGCCGATAGCTTTGAGAAGATACGTGTTGGGCATTAAAAGGAAGTTTTGGTCCATAGTGGGAAGAGTACTAGGCCGATGAACTGTGCGAGTTTCAGAGGGCATACACTTTTTTTTTTATTAAATCAACAAGCTGGCTGCGTCAACCTTTTCCATGATTTTTTCTTCTTCTCTGTTTTATTAAACTCCTCTTAAACATAAATACGCTACGTATTTAATTCAAAAATATCTCTAATTTAGTGAATCTAACGTTGAATGTTTCTATTTCTTTTTCTCTAATCTTCTTCGTTCATTATTAAATGGAACGCGAACGAAGATATGTTATTCTCCGTCTCAAAACATATATTTCATTATTGAATTTTTTTTAAAGAAGATCTTGCATGGTATTAATAAACACACATACAAAACGACACACAGACATGGACCTCGTTAAAATATCTTTCTAATTTTAATTAAAGGAAAAATAGTATACCATGTCAATATTGCAACATTATGGAGATCTTTAAATAAAGATTTCAATCATCAGCGTTTTTTTATATTTTTGTCTTTAATTCAAATTCCCTTTTTTTTTCTCTTTGGAATCACCAATTGTCTCAAGTTTCTTATCTTGTTGAAGGATTTAAAGCTAAAGCTACCTAAACTGGATCAATATTATATCACAATTCACACGTACGCCATTACCATGCTTCACGTTTTAGTTCAAATCAGATCCATTCCAAGACTCCAAGTCGTGGTATAGGGAGTGGATCCTATAGTGATAGAATAGGTTCCAATATGAGTTGGTGCAGCCACACACACACACACATATGTTTCTTCTTGCATTCGACTTGAATTCTCACGGGCTTCTAATAGTTTAAATTTTAGCATTATTTTCCGGCTTTCGATAGTCTACATGCGAAAGCAGAATACATCTATTTTGATGGCTCACAATCATCCTCCAATGTCATATTTTTATTAAGGATGGAACGCGAAATTGACGTTAAACAAAATTTGATAGAAATTAATTTCCTGTCACTTCACCGGTAGCAACAGTTTATCCCTTTTCTATTTTTTTCCCACATCGATATCACATATCGCTGTATCAGTGTCGTCAAATCTAAAACTAAATGATTATCTTAACATACGTAAGGGTCATTCTCTTAGCTTTCATGCACAGTTCACTCCCAGAAACTCTGATTATACAATACCAAAACTTATTGGGAAGAAAAGAAAAACAATGCTTCAATAAACACATAGAAACCTTGGGGGAAAATAAGTAAAAGGATCTGCCATCGTGATTTCATTAATTAGCACAGTCATCCTTATTCTTTCATGCAACCAAAACCCTTATTATACAAAAGACAATATTAGTTTCAAGTCCTAATATAGGAGCTCTCATGTGCAATATCAAGCTCAAAGTTCCATCAATGGATACCATTCCTTTCCAGCAAAATTATCCAAGCCCGTTCTGAAAAAGAAAAATGGAGGCCAAGAAAGCATTGTTACAATCACCCACGGTCATACACTGATACACATAAATATTAAGAACAATCAACTAACACGTAAACCATGGATATTGATCACATATATTGGTAATTACTACCAAAAACATCTCAACAGGCTAATGAGAAAATGGAACAAGTAGTTTTCTGGTTCCATCAACTCCCGTCTAACCAATCTTTCTAAGTTGAGGTTCCGTGGTAGAAGATCGCTGTAGTAAAGCAACGTTGTGATCGATGCTGCTGGCGCAACTACTAGCGTCGTTACTAGCCTTGCTACCGACCGTATCATCAATGGCATCAGAGGCTGCAACAAAATATAAGATTATCAACAGAAATGCTTCTTTCAATGGAAGGTGTAATTGTAAACACACTTGTTAGAGTGAAAGAGAGAGTGTATTACCATAGTTGTTCTGGCAAAATGAAAAAAATATTGAAGGTTTGATTTAAAAACTAACAAATTGGGTAAGGCTGGTTGATCGATAAGTTGATAAACAAGTGATCGATTTCTTGAAAATCTTGTCAGTTGCCAATCTTCGGGTGATATTCGTACCTACCTTTGTCTAGGAGTCAAAACTGCTGGGGAACAGTTAAAAATGGCTGATGTAACGACTGAGAAACCCAAGCTCCTGGTTTAATAGTAGAAAAGCCAAGTGACAAGAGCCTCGATGTTTTATGTATATGTTGTGTTGCCACTCAACTTTTTTGATTTAATCAACATATAATATTGGATTTAACTTCACATTCTTGTCCAGTTGCTTGTTTTAACTTCCTGATCCTGGGATTACCAACTACCCCCACCCCCAAACAATGGGCCAACACATTGTTTTAATTCTTGGTGAATATCGATTCTTCAGTATAGTTGTTTTTATTTCTTATTTCTCAATACAATAAATGGTGTTACTGAGTACTGACTATATTTTTTTTAGTTGAGTTCACTTTGTTTTTTTAAATACTTTAAACATAAACAAAATGAACTATTTAATTAGTCAAATTTAATTATTTTTAGTGCTTCTTGTAATTCTTCAAAGACCAATATCATGTTTATTGTTTATTAAGTTAACAAGTTACAAGCCTAATGGAGTGAGATTCAACACTTAAATCAATATCTCTAATTTGAGACTGACTCAACTTGATCCGATCTAATTAATCTTTCTTAATTATAATGAAAGTCTTCAATAATGTTGAAGCAAATTGTATGATATAAACAAGGGTAAAATACACAAATAGTCCCCCCGAATATAGGGCACATCTTTGTTGGGTCTCCTAACTATTAAAAGTTACAAAATAATCTCACAATTATAGGATATTATCTTGTTGAGTCATTCAACTATTAAAAGTTACAAAATGGTCACATGACTATTCAGATTTTCCAAACTCATTCTTTTTGTTAAAAAAATTAACAATCGTCTGGGCAGGCTGAGCTGGATGTTAACCTATTAACTGAGATATGATATAATTTGATCTCAGAACCGTTTAGTTGTATTTTGTGGGTTGACTCTTCGTTTACATTATATCGTCGAGTCAGTACTTAAAACATTACGTCTTCGAGCCAACGCTTGAAAGCAACGATGGTTCTTGTAGACATCATTAAATTATGATTCTATCATATCTCAGTTAGTAAGTTAACGTCCATATCAGACAACCGTCAATTTTTTAACCGAAAATGACGAGTTTGGAAAATATGAATAGTTGAATTACCATTTTGTGACTTTTAATAGTTGGGGAACCATTTTTTAACTTTTAATAGTGAAGAGATTCGATAAAGTAATGTCCTATAATTGGGGATCATTTGTATACTTTCTTCTATAAACAAATATTAATTTTTAAATAAGTAAATTACATATTTAGTACTTAAAATATCAGTTTTTTTCCGTTTTAGTACCTAAACTTTCATTTTTTTCAAAACCAAATGTTTAGTTTTTGTTTCATTTAGTACATTATTGTCAAAAACATAATGACACTGCTTTTTTTATGGGTAAATATTCATCACTAAACTATCTCCTTACTCCTATTTTGCTACTAAAGTTTAAAAAAAATCAATTTAATTACTCAACTTTCAAGTGGTTCATTTTTTAATCACTCTAATTTATTTTATTAATAATTTTTGTGACACGATACTTTTATTATTATTTTATTAATATATAATTAAAAATAAAAAAAATTAAATTTGACAGTTAGAGTGATTAGATTAGGAGTAACATGAAAGTTAACAATTAAATAAAAAATTTAACTTTTGTGACCAAAAAATGAGTAAGAAGATAGTTGAGTGATGAATGATAAAATTTACCTATAAAAATGTGCCACACACAAATCACCCATTAAGTTTTTAACGGTGAGATATTAAAACGAAACAAAAACTAAACGTTAAGTATGATTTTGAAAAAATTGAAAGTTTAGGTTCTCAAACAGACCAAAACTAATAGTTTAAGTACTAAATGCATAATTTACCCTTTTAAATATTAAATGCTACAAATAAGTGAAATGAGGTGTGTCGGGAGACTTAAAAAAAACTGGAACAAATTCTATATTACTAATTGCAACGACAAATGATATTTAATAAAGGTGAGAAGAATTTAATAGAGCTAAGTGTACTTTTAAGAATCAAAATGCCCCAAACGTCCCGAATCAATATTTGGAAATGACGATCTAAATAGTAAAAGAGTTATTTTTAAACATATATTGTTTTGTACTTCATCCAAATTATTACTTGATTAAAAGAATAATTGTTATTTCTAAAAATCACAGATTCGAGCATCAACGGTTATCGTAGGGGTTAGTAATTATAGTAGAATTGATTGAAGATTCATTGTCAAATGATTAAGAGAACAAATATTATTTTGTAATCATTTTCAGTTAATAAAAAATGATATGACAAAATTTAAATAAAATAATTCATAAATAAATAGTTTTTTAATGTAAACTAATTAAGTAATAGAAAACATTTTATAAACGGGATTACAGTTATTATAAATATAAAATACATATAATCCTAAAATAGCAAGCATGACATATATGTATCGTCCAGGCTATATTGTCGAAATAATAAACATTTGAAAATAAATTGCATAAACAAAAATAAAAATAATATTTTAGAAAAATAATATTATTTTATTGAAGATACATTTTTTTGTTAACTTGACAAGTATTTTATACAAGAGAAAATAATCTCAGTGACCAAAAATCCCATATAATATACGATTTTAACCAACTTTTTCCGGATTTGCCAAAATGACCAACAAAATCGCAATGCGATCGCTAATTCGCAACGCGATCTCCATTATCGCAAATTCGCGTTGCATTTCGCGTTGCGATAGTTGAAAATCGCGTTGCGATGGTCTACAGTGTCGTTGCGATTTTCCCAATTCGCAATGCGAATAAGTAAATCGCAACGCGAATTGGGAAAATCGCAATGCGATACTGACTATCGCAATGCGATACTTACTATCGCAATGCGATAATACAAAATCGCAACGAAATACTGACTTTCGCAACGCGATTCTGACTTTCGCAACGCGATAATACATAATCGCAATGCGATTTTCAAAGCGCCATTAGTATCCTGGCCAAGTATTTTATTTTTAAATTCCAAACACGAATATTAATATATTGGAACACTGAACCGTTCACAGTATATCCCGTAATTGCAACTCATAACCTAAAACCTAAAATCACAACTCAGTCCCATCTCCATCTCTCACCCATCTCCGACGAAATCCGTCCCCATCTCCGGCGAAATCCGTCTATCTCCATCTCTCAGAGCCACCCTCACAATCAGAAATGGAAAATCAACCAAATCAGCCAACGAGGGTTAGTTTTTTTAATTATTTTCTTTTTGAAATTTTTACATTATTATTAGGTTTTTCATATTGAAATTGATGATAAGTTTACTGGTAATTTCAATAATAGATTAACCATTTCACTTAGATTGCTTATTAAATCAACCGAGAATCGCAACGCGAAATGCAAATCGCAACGCGATTTTAGTTTCGCGTTGCGATTCTCTCGTTGCGATAGTCATTTTCGTGTTGCGATTTTCATTTTCAGAAACTATTCTTCTTCTGCAAATTGAAACTTGAATGAATTGCATTACTTCAACCAAAAAGCAAAGACAAATACGAAATTCACAGTGTTGCAAATTTAAGTTTGAAGAATAAACTACTACTCTTTATGTTTATTATTGTTTTTGGTATATCTTCACAGTGTAGTTTTTGGTATATCTAACTTAGTATGTTTATTGTTTTTGTAGAACTTTTATTCGGCTCAATTGACCTTAAGAAATAAAGTCAGCCTGGCCAAAATAATTGCGTCGAAGCTTTCACCTGCACAAAGAAAAATGTTTGAGGATACATGCTTCGGGCCATGGCTGAAAGTACAACATCCCGGTGGAGATGCGATGTTGACACACTTGTTTCTTCAAACCATGACTAGCGATCTACCAGAGACTATACAATGTCGTGATGAAGAGATATGGTTTGATTTTCCACCGGCGTATACGTGTTTTGGGCGGGAGGAGTTTTGCTTAATCACCGGTCTACGCTTCGGACACGATGATGTAGGTCGGTACACTAGACACATTACCCGCCCATCATGGCTATCCCGGGTTTTTCTTGAGCTGGAGAGGCCGAATCTACACGTAGAAGACCTGACAAGATTGTTGAATAAGAAAGATGGTTTTACTCGGATGGATGACGTCGACGTTGTCCGAGTATGCCTTCTAATTCTTTTGCATGCCGGCTTTTTAGGCAGAGAGGCCAGACAACCTATTCCAAATGATCTAATCAAATTGGTAGAAGACCTAAATGCGTGGAACCTGTTTCCGTGGAGCTCGTATTTATGGAAAGCTACATGGAATAAGTTATCGTCTGCCTTTGATGATCGAAAAAGTTTGCATGGCGATGGTTCCAAATACACTTTGATAGGCTTTATTTGGGCCTTTAAGGTAAGAATTTTTATATAATGTTTCCAAAATTATAAGTAATTATTTAACAATTACTAATATTTGTTATTATATTGTTTGTAGATTTGGATATTTGAGGCCTTTCCCGCCATGAAGACATATGCAATAAAAACTTCAAATGATATTCCCAGGGCTATTTCCTGGAAGAGGAAACGGACCTTGCAATGGGAAGATTTACTACGGTATACGACAATAAATAATGTAAGTTAACATAAATACTACCATATGTTTATAAACAAGTTATTACTAGTACACGTTTAACTTTGTTTGAGCTTTTATATTGTTAGGAGGCCAACACTCCTCTACAGAGGCTGACACCCACGGAAGCTGAGCTTGCCACTGATTGGTGGCAAGCTAGTAAGCGTTTTTTTGATGGAACGGTTGATGAGCAGCCTCCACTTCGGGAGCCATCACCTCGCCCAGAGCTATCACCTCACCCAGAGCCATCATCTGATCGACTCGACTATACACCTCCACAACGACAACCATCACCTATTCTGTCACATCATCGAGCCTCTTCTCCACCATCACCGCAAGATAGGCGACAGGCAAAGATGCCACGACGTTTATCTCCTTGTTCTCCACCTCAACCTCAACGGGATGAGTTAGGGGAGTTACGTGATGAGGTCAATGCCTTGCGTGAGGAGATCGGTACTTTACGCAAAGACGATGGTGCATGGCGTGTTGAGGTGTCTACATTACGTGGTGAGGTAGCCGCTCTACGTGAGATGGTAGCATCGTTGCAGAATGAGGTTCATACTCTACGCAACGAGGTAAGTTTAAGATTTTTCATACTCGTAATTCATTCGGTTGCTGCCAATACTGCTAAACTGTTTTTGTTAGTATTTGTTTTTGGTTTTGCTTTTGTCTTTTGGTTGAAGTAATGCAATCCATTCAAGTTTCAATTTGCAGAAGAAGAATAGTTTACTTTCGCAACATGAAAATGACTATCGCAACGCGGAAATGGCTATCGCAATGCGAAATGAAAATCGCAACGACAAAATCGCAATGCGAAATGAAAATCGCAACGACAAAATCGCAATGCGAAATGAAAGTCGCAATGCGATTTGTGTTTCGTGTTGCGATTTCATTTCGCGTTGCGATTTTATTGTTGCGATTTTCATTTCGCATTGCGATTTTGTCGTTGCGATTTGCATTTCGCATTGCGATAGCCATTTCCGCGTTGCGATAGTCATTTTCGCGTTACGATTTTAAGTTTCGTATTGCGAAAGTAAACTATTCTTCTTCTGGAATGTTTATATATGTTGTCCTTTTAAATGTTTATATAAGTGCTTACTTCTGGAATGTTATCTGAGCATTTTGTGAACTATGATAGAATAATGACTTTGGTGAATACAATGCTAGTTTGAAACATATTTGTCTTTGTTTAATATCATGTCTGTTTATTTACTGATTTATGTATTAATTTTTTTTAGCAGCCCGATAAGGTAGATGATTTACGTCGGGTTTTCCTTGCACGACGGAGTTCACACATCAGATGGCGTGGACGTGCTATTACGTCTCCGTTCACCCCAATGGTGCGAAGACTCCGCAAGAAGAAGCCCGACTCACCTGTCATCCCTCAAGAGTCCCCTCCAATCATTCAAGAGGCCCCTATCCTTCCTCAAGAGTCCCCCCACCGTTCAAGAGGCCACTGTCATCGTTGAAGAGGTCCCTCCCACCATTCCAGAGCCCGATTCACATGGGGTAATATATCGAAGTATTGAGAAACCCCCATCGGTTCCGGACATGATGGATGAGAGTTGGCTCTCGTATGAGTTACCGGCTAGTACCCTTCCGGTATCTGAAGTGGAGATGAGACAACTACCGGAAACAATTTTGGATAATACCCTTTGGGCTAAGACCGCAGTTGATTTTTATCTACATGAGCGGAGCCAAGGGTGTTACACTGACATAAGCAAACTCAACGATGAAATGTTTTTGTTGCTTGATCGGTCTTGGTGGGGTGTGCTATTAGGGGTTGAAGATAGTGGCTATTTCGATGGGGAGGTAAGTCTTATATTTGACATATATATGATTTTGATTAATTTTTTTAAAAATTAATGTAATTCACTAATATATATCTTTTTTTTGTAAAACAACATATCGATGCGTGGGTGTCACGTCTTCTAATAATAAGGGAGCTTAGGAAAAATAAAAAAAATTCGCGATATACAATAATGCCGGCGACTTTTCACGCAGTTCACTTGAAGAATCAACGAAATGAATCATTTTCGTTGGGCAACGGACAAGCTAAACTTTATCCTGCTTGGTGGGAGGTCGATAAGGTTAGTGTTTATTTTTTAAATTTTTTAAAGGTGTTCATAAATAAGTGCGCAAATAAATGAATTATTACTTATGATTGCAGGTGTTTATCCCTGTTTTGGAACGTCGTCATTGGCTTCTCGTCCAACTTCAGCTCCCATCCCTGAAGATAATAGTATATGACAGCATGATAAATTACATATCACTGTCTGATTTGAGAGATATTATCAAGGGATGGAGCTCTCATTTGGCTAAATTCTTGGATGGGATTAATTATTGGACTCATTCTGGACACAAGAAGCTAAAGAAGTTCAATGTCACAGTTTTCAGAGACGAGACCGTGCCACAACAATCGGCGGGAGGCAGAGGGGATTGTGGTCCTCTCGTATGCATGTGCTTGGTGCGTTTGACGACGGGAAGCATAGAGTTTCTACCTCCCACCGATAGAGATAGAGCTGCAGTAGGCTTGTGGTTTCGGCATTATATGGCTAGAGCGATATATTCTAGATGCTGCCTACCTGCATCCGCGTTATGAAAGTATCCATTGTTAATTGGTAAATCAAATGCAAGTTTTGTTAACATATATACTCCTTTTGGTTTGAAAATGTTTGGTTAAGTACCTATAATTCAATAATTTGCTGTTTATAGGTTTTAGATGTGTAGGAAGTCTTGTTTGAGCAAATGTTTGGTTTTTGCAGGTTAATCCTTAAGTGAGCTGCGTGAAATGGATGTACGGGTGCAAAAGTTGATTCATTGATTCAATAATTGATGAGGAAATAAGAATTATTATTATTTTTTGATTGTTTAATTGATTTGTAAAAAATGATTTGTAAATGTTGATTTGTTTAATTGGTGTGTACATAATTCTTATTTGTGCTTGTTTAATTGATTGAAATGTAATAGTTGATTTGTTGATTTTCAATCTGCATTATGTTGAAGGCAAAACAGACTATCGCAACACGAAACTGACTATCGCAACGAGAAAATCGCAATGCGAAATGAAAATCGCGTTGCGATTTTTCATTTCGAATTGCGATAGCCATTTTCGCGTTGCGATTTCCCCGTTGCGATAGTCAAATGAATGTCTAATAAGTGATAACAACTGAACATATCATAGCAATGTTCAAACTCAAGTTACTAATACATGTCTAACTGAAAATGTTAAAAGTGCACACATAAAATACACATAATACAACGTTTGCATTTAAAAATCACCTAAGTTAACAGTACCAAAAGGTGAAGCCGGTTGTGATTGGGATTTTGAAGATGATTGCGATTTTCAGAATCTCGTTGCGAAAGTCAGAATCTCGTTGCGATTTTGTATTATCTCGTTGCGATAGTCAGTATCGCATTGCGATTTTCCAAATTCACATTGCGATTTACTTATTCGCATTGCGAATTAGGAAAATCACAACGCGATACTTACTTTCGCAACGAGATAATACAGAATCGCAATGCGATTTTCAAAGTTCGCAATAGGTTTTAGTTTCGCAACACAAATTTTTTGTGTATATATCTACGCAGAAGCAACAACTCATAACCTAAATCCCTAAATCGCAACTCATTCCATCTCCATCTATCACTCTCTCCGGCGACATCCGTTCCTATATCAGTTCCTACATCCTTCCCCATCCGACAACAGGTCTTAGTTTCGCAGCTCGTTTGTTTAGTAAATTAATTTACAACCATGAAATCATCTAATGTTGATCATGTTTGGATAGATTTGTGTTTTGGAGGGTCATGGGAGAATGTTCATGGTGTTTTACAATATATGCCTTTACCCATGAATCTTCAACTAAAATTGTCATTAAAAAAGTTAACTTATGAAACTCTAATGTTACGTGTTTCAAAGAAATTGAATTTAGAGCCCCTAAGTGGATTTAGGCTATCTTATCAGAGGAATGGTAAAGTTTATTTGTTAACTGACAATGAAGATGTTGAACGATTCATTGCTTACATTAGTGTTTCAAGTGATGATGTTACATTGTATGTTGTTGAACCTAGAAGTAGTATTGTTGGGTCAGTAGCTGTAGTAATCAACTAAGTTTTTCTCAAAACCCACAACCTTTCTCTAATCCAAATCCCAATCAACTTTCAGCACCAAATTCCGGTTTTCGTATTGACCAATTAGACGATGATGAGCCAAGAGAAAAAATTGTGAGTACTAGTCAGTATTCGAAATTTGATCTTGGTCAATACCCGGACTTTGATATTGGTCAATACTCGGATTTTGATGATGTTTCAGAAGAAGAAACAGACCCTGCGTGTAATGATTTTGATATTGGTCAATACCCGAATTTTGATGATGAAACAACCGTTGCCGAGGAAGATGTTATTGATGATAATGAGGAGGAAGTGGAGGCTGTGAATGAACATGTTGAACATCCATTCTGTAATTCATATAATCCTGAAGAAGAAAAAGAAGAAGAAAAAGTCCCCGAAAAAAGAAAATACCACGGGAGTATAACTGGAATATGCCAGAATTACTTCAGATACCGGAAGAAGAGTTGGTAAAGAAAGCAGTTGATTGTTACACAAAAGTTATTCGTATCAAGAAAGATGATTGTTTTGATACAAAGGAAGACTTGAAGATAGCTTTGTATACGAAATATGTGGAAGATGGCTATCAACTAAAAGTTAACAAATCAAGCAAAGATCGTTTCGAAACAAGGTGTATGATTGACAAAAACTGTACGTGGCGTATGATTGCAAAGAGGATAAAAGATTGCAAAATGTTTCAAGTTAGGACTTTTATTGATAAATATACATGTTCAAGAACCCAAGTTTTTTCTCACCATAGACAGGCAAACAAAAGGGTGTTGGGTGGTTTTCTGGCTGAGTTAATGTCGGGTTTGAAAGATGGTCAAGAGTACATCAACTTGGAGCAAGATATGGTTTCATGACGTCTAATAGTGCGGAATCAATCAACGCTCTAAGTCGTCATTCCCGGAAATTACCCATTACTATGTTAATGGAGTTTTTTCGAGCCTCTATTCAACAGTGGTACTACCAGAAAAGAAACCATGCAGGTATTATTTCTTTGAATTCGTAACTTATCATATATTTTACTAAGTATTATTTATTTAAATTTACAGGAACATTGGAACATCGTGTTACACCATGGACTGAAAAAAAGATAACGAAACGTGTTGTGAAGTCAACGTCATGGAGAGTTGAACCATGTTCAAACACTTTGTTTGAAGTACTGGATAATAACTTAAATGGGCTTGTCGATCTAAATGCAAGGACGTGTAGATGTATGAAATGACAAACATCTGGTTATCCGTGTGGCCATGTTATAAAAGTTGCTCTTCATCTAAACCAATATGATTCAAGCACATACGCTATGGATTGCTACACTATAGAAGTATATCGACAGACTTATGCCGAGATTGTCTACCCTATTCCACATCCTTCTGAGTGGGACATACCAGATGACTTACAAACAGTTTTGCCACCAGCCATGGACAGAAGGCTACCTGGCCGACCAAAAAGTCACGATCGTATACCGTCTAAGGGTGAAGAGAAGAAGAGATCGACATGTAGTCGGTGCAAGGAAAGTGGTCATACAAGGTTGACATGTGGATCACCAGTGCCATCACAATCATCTTTTCCTCTACCAAAATATGGATCATCATCAAAATCCAAAGCTCATATGGTGTCAAGAAAAAGGCAATCAAAATCGCAATCATCTTTAAAATCCCAATCACAACTGGCTTCACCTTTTGGGACTGTTAACTTAGGTGATTTTTAAATGCAAACGTTGTATTATGTAGATTTTATGTGTGAACTTTTAACATTTTCAGTTAGGCATGTATTAGTAACTTGAGTTTGAAAATTGATATGATATGTTCAGTTGTTATCACTTAATAGGCAATCATCTTAATGTCTATCACAACGCGGAAATTACTATCGCAATGCGAAATGAAAATCGCAACGAGAGAATCGCAATGCGAAATGAAAATTGCAACGCTAATTTCGCAATGCGAAATGAAAATCGCAACGAGGGAATCGCAATGCGAAATGAAAATCGCAACGCGAATTAAATTTCGCGTTGCGATTCTCTCGTTGCGATTTTCATTTCGCGTTGCGATTTTCATTTCGCATTGCGATAGTATTTTTTGCCTTCAACATAATGCAGATTGAAATCAACAAAATCAACCATTACATTTCAATCAATTAAACAAGCACAAATAAGAATTATGTTAACATCAATTAAACAAATCAACTTTTACAAATCACCTTTTACAAATCAATTAAACAATCAAAAAATAAGCAATAATTCTTAGAGAAAATAACACTTATACTATTGAATCAACTTTTGCAGCCATACATCATTTTCACGCAGCTCACTTCTGAGATTAACCTGCATAAACCAAACATTTGCTCAAACAACACTTTCTACACATCTAAAACCTATAAACAACAAATTATTGAATTCTAGGTACTTAACCAAACATTTTCAAACCACAAGCCTATAAACATACCAATTGTTTATGGACATTTTTATAACGCGAATGCAGGTAGGCAGCATCTCGTATATATCGATCTAGCCATATAATGTCGAAACCACAAGCCTACTGCAGCTCTATCTATATAGGCGGGAGGTAGATACTTTATACTTCCTGTGATCAAACGGTCCAACGCCAAGTATACGAGAGGACCACAATCCCCTCTGGGTCCTTTCATTTGTTGTGGTGCGGTCTCGTCTCTGCTAACTGTAATATTGAGCTTCTTTGGCTTCTTGTTTCTAGAACGAGTCCAATAATTTATCGCATCCAATAATTTAGCCAAATAAGAGCTCCATCCCTTAATAATATCTCTTAAATCAGCCAATGATATGTAATTTATCATGCTGTCATATACTATTGCCTTAAGGGATGGGATCTGAAGCTCGACGAGAAGCCAATGGTTACGTTCCAAAACAGGGATAAACACCTGCAATCATAAGTAATAATTCATTCATTTGCGCACTTATTTATGAATACCTTTAAACTCAATCTAAAATAAACACTAACCTTATCGACTTCCCACCATGCAGGATGAAGTTTAGCTTGTCCATTGCCCAACGCAAATGATTCATCTCGTTGATTCTTCAAGTGAACGGCGTTAAAAGACGTCGGCATAATTGTATATCGTGTATTTCTTTTATTTTCCGTAAGTTTCCTAATTATTAGAAGACGTGACACCCACGCATCGATATGCTGTTTTACAAAAAAAGACATATATTAGTAACTTACATAAATTTACAAAAAAATATAAGACTTACCCCTCCATCGAAATAGCCATTGTCTTCGACCCCTAATAATACGCCCCACCAAGACCGATCAAGCAACAAATAGATATCATCGTTGAGCTTGCATATGTCAGTGAAACACCCCTGGCTTCGCTCATGTAGATAAAAATCAACTGCGGTCTTAGACCAAAGGGTGTTATCCAGAATTGTGTCCGGTAGTTGTTTCCTCTCCACTTTAGATACCGGTATGGTCCTGGCCGGTAACTCATACGAGAGCCAACTTGAATCCATCATGTCCGGCACGTCAGAGGGTTTCTCAAGAATCCTGCATATGACGCCATGTGAATCGGGCTCTTGAATGGTGGGAGGGACCTATTCAACGATGACAGCGGCCTCTTGAACGGTGGGAGGGGACTCTCGAGGAATGATAGGGGCCTCTTCAACGATAGGAGTGGACTCTTGAGGGATGACAGGCGAGTCGGGCTTCTTCTTGCAGTGTCTTCGCACTATTGGGGTATACGGAGACTTAATAGCACGTGCACGCCGTCTGATGCGTGAACTCTGTCGTGCAAGAAAAACCCGACGTAAAGCATCCACCTTATCGGTCCGCTAAATAATTAAATACAAATATCAGTAAATAAACAGACATGATATTTAAACAGTGAAAACAAAGACAAATATATTTCAAACTTTCAACCAAAAGACAAAACAAAGACAAATACTAACTTCACAGTGTTAAAGAATACATAGTTTAGCAGAATTGGCAGCAACCGAATAAATTTACTTCAACCAAAAGACAAAACAAAAAGGAAAATATTAACTTCACAGTGTTAATAAACAGTTTAGCAGTATTGGCAGCAACCGAATAAATTTACTAAGCAATCTAAGTGAAATGGTTAATTTAAGTGAAATTACGAGTAAATTTATCATCAAGTTAAATATGGAAAATCTTAAACTTACCTCGTTGCGTAGAGTATGAACCTCATTCTGCAACGATACTACCATCTCACGTAGAGCGGCAACCTCACCACGTAAAGTAGACACCTCCACACGCCATGCACCATCGTTATCGCGTAGAGTACCGATCTCCTCACGCAAGGCATTGACCTCATCACGTAACTCCCTTGACTCATCCCGTGGAGGTGGAGAACAAGGAGATAGAAGTCGTGGCATCTTTTCCGGTCGCCTATCATGAGGTGATGGTGGAGAAGAGGCTCGATGATGTGACGGGATAGGTGATGGCTCTCGTTGTAGAGGTGTATAGTCGGGTCGATCAGGTGATGGCTCTCGAAGTAGAGGAAGTGGAGGCTGCTCATCATTCGTGCCATCAAGAAAACGCTGACTAGCTTGCCACCAATCAGTGGCAAGCTCAGCCTCCGTGGGTGTCAGTCTCATTAATGGAATGTTGGCCTCCTAAAAATATAAAACTCAAACAAAGTTAAACGTCTACTATTAATAACTTGTTTATATATGATAGTATTTGTGTTAACTTACATTATTTATTGTCGCATATGGTATTAAGTCTTCCCAATCCAACAGACGTTTCCTATTCCAGGAAATAGCCCTGGGAATATCATTTGAAGTTTTTATTGCATATGTCTTCATGGCGGGAAAGACCTCGAATATCCAAATCTACAAACAATATAATAACAACATTAGTAATTGTTAAATAATTAATTATAATTTTGAAAACATTATATAGAAATTCTTACCTTAAAGGCCCAAACAAAGCCTGACAAAGTGTATTTCGACCCATCGCCCTGCAAACTTTTGCGGTCATCAAAAGTAGACGACAACTTAGTCCAGGTAGCTTTCCATATATACGAACCCCACGGAAACAGATTCCATGCATTTAGGTCCTCTACCAATAATATTAGCTCCTGAGGAATAGGTTGTCTGGCCTCTCTACCTAAAAAGCCGGCATACAAAAGTAGTAGAAGGCATACTCGGACAACATCGACGTCATTCATCCGAGTAAAATCATCTTTCTTATTAAACAATTTCTTCATGTCGTCGACGTGTAAGTTCGTCTTCTCTATTGACTCATCAGGAAAAACCCTGGATAACCATGATGGGCGGGTGATATGACGAGTGTACCGGCCTACATCATCGTGTCCGAATCGTAGACCAGTGATTAAGCAGAACTCATTCCGCCCAAAACAAGTATACGCCGGTGGAAAATGAAACCATATCTCTTCCTCACCACGTTGTATACTGACGGGTAGATCGTTAGTCATGGTCTGAAGCCACAAATGGGTCAAATTAGCATCTCCACCCGGATGCTGTACTCTCAGCCATGGCCCGAAGCAGGTTTCCTCAAACAATTTTCTTTGTACAGGTGAAAGCTTCGAAGCAATTGTAGTGGCTAGGCTAACTTTATTCCTTAATGTCAATGAAGCCGAAAAAAATTTCTACAAAAACAATAAACATACCAAGTTAGATATACCAAAAACTACACTGTCAAGATATACCAAAAACAATAAACATAAATAGTAGTTTATTCTTGAAACTAAAATTTGCAACACTGTTTTATCTTTTGGTTGAAATGAAAATCGCAACGAGATAATGAGAATCGCAACGCGGAAATGACTATCGCAACGAGAGAATCGCAACGCGAAATGACTATCGCAACGAGAGAATCGCAACGCAAAATGAAAATCGCAACGCGAAATGAAAATCGCAACGAGAGAATCGCAACGCGAAATGAAAATCGCAATGCGATTTTGGTTTCGCGTTGCGATTTTTATTTCGCATTGCGATAGTTATTTCCGCGTTGCGATTTTCATTCTCGAAACTATTCTTCTTCTGCATTACTTCAACCAAAAGACAAAACAAAGACAAATACTAACTTCACAGGCTAAACAGTTTAGCAGTATTGGCAGCAATCGAATGAATTTAATAAGAAATCTAAGTGAAATGGTTAATATATTATTGAAATTACCAGTAAACTTATCATCAATCTCAATATGAAAAACCTAAAATAATGCAAAAATTTCAAAATAAAAATAAAACAAAACTAACCCTCGGAGGTTGATTTTCCATTTCTGAATGATTGTGAGGGATTTTTTACTGTGAATGGTTGTGAGGGATTTCGCCGGCGATGGGGACGGAAATCTTCGGAGATGGGGACGGATTTCGCCGTAGAGAGTGAGAGATGGAGATGGGACTGAGTGTTGTGATTTTAGGTTTGAGGTTATGAGTTGCGATTACTGTGGACGGTTCAGTTTCCGATTTATTAAGAAAAAATTCGTGTTTGGAATTTGGAAAAAAATACGCGTTAATACGAATGGCGCTATGTAAATCGCATTGCGATAGTAAGATTCGCATTGCGATTTAAGTATTCGCGTTGCGATTTTCCTAATTCGCATTGCGAATTATGAAAATCGCAACGCGAATACGTAAATCGCAATGCGAATTAGGAAAATTGCATTGTGATAGTCAGTATCGCATTGCGATTTTCCAAATTCGCATTGCGATTTACTTATTCGCATTGCGAATTGAGAAAATCGCAACGCGAAATTGGAAAATCGCATTGCGATAGTCATAATCGCGTTGCGAATCTGGAAACTGATTTGCGATAATGGAGATCGCGTTGCGAATTAGCGATCGCATTGCGATTTTGTTGGTCATTTTGGCAAATCCGGAAAAAGTTGGTTAAAATCGTATATTATATGGGATTTTTGGTCACTGATGTTATTTTCTCTTTATACAAAATAAGAATAATGGATATAAAATAATACGTGTTAAAATACTATTCAAAAATACCTATGGTCAAACAAGTGTTTGCAGTTTCCGGGAAAAAGAACCTGAAAGGACAAGAAATTCCCGATTACTTGATGGTTATTACTTCGCAGACTATTCTATCGAGCATCTTGATTTTATTTTACGCGGGTTTGACTCCAACAACACTAAGGTTGAAACCTAAAACAATATTGGAAATTGGAACATAATATCCAGCAGAGTAGCAGTTTTTAGCATTCAGCACAAGCAAATTATTCTATTCCCCAGCTTAATAAATCAATTAATGGCTAACAGAGGAACGCAACTGATTTTGGTCATCAGCCTGTTCAGTTGCAGTATATGTGTTAGCTCAGCTGGAGTAGAGACAGACACGTTATTACCAGGTCAAGAGCTGAAGGATTCAGAGTTGGGGTATCTGGTGTCCGCTCGCGGGACGTTCAGGCTGGGTTTCTTTAGTCCAGGGAAGTCCAATAATCGCTACTTAGGGATGTGGTACAATCAGGCTGAACCTGCAGATAGGAGGGCCGTGTGGGTTGCCAATAGGAACAGCCCATTATTTGATAAATCTGGGATCCTAATCTTAGATGAAGTTGGCGGTTTGGAAATCCTGCATGGCGCAGGCAGTTCGTTTGTATTATCTTCTGCTCAAACAGCTGGTAATGTAAGTGCTACGCTACTCGATTCTGGTAATTTTATTCTCAAGGATGGTTCCACTTATCGGATATTGTGGCAAAGCTTTGATTATCCTACAGACACGCTTCTTCCAGGCATGAAACTTGGAATTAGCTTGAAAACTGGGCACAGATGGTCACTAACATCGTGGATCAGCGATGACGTTCCTGCAACTGGGTCTTTTACCCTGGGCGGAGACCCAAGCGGTGCATCCCAATTATTCATGACGTGGCAGGGAAGACTCTATTGGATTAGCGGGGATTGGCGGAACCGCAGCAAACATTTTGATTTCGCCACAATGTTGTCCTATGAATCTGACCACGACTTCAGCTACACTGAAAATGAGGATGAGAGGTATTTCTCGTTTTCCATGGAAAAAAACCACACCGAGTCAAGATATACGATCACTTCTTCAGGTGAAATCCTGGAGAGGTTAGGAGCAGCACCTTTTGGGCGATGCGATTCATTCCGACTCTATATGAACCTTCCCGTCGGATGCATAAGGCAAACAGAGCCCAGTTGCGGCAGTCATTTTGTCGAACCTTCTAGGCTCCACAACGCCTCCTTTAAAGGCATAGTAAAGTTTGGAGAATATTCCAATCTCAGTCTTTATGATTGTAAAGCCAATTGCTATAGTCAATGTTCCTGTGCCGCATTTGCTTATGATAACCAAACCGCCAGTTGCGACGTCTGGAGCAGAGGACCGAGTTCCGAAAGCTACCCCGATTTTTATAAAGAAACGCGACAGCTTTACTTGGTGTTCGTGGACAATCAGAGTGGTAAGCTCATGCTCAGATAACTATTTTCTCCCATTTTACACTCCGGAAAACAATTTCATGACTGCAGTTTATACATTTTTTACACCTAGTAAACAAATCACGAGTGAATTGAAACCATTTTTGGACCAGCTGTTATCGCTGTGTTTTTTCAAGTAGAACATTAATCTACACATACACGTCTTGTTTCAACCATGCCACGAACATTTTGGTACACACTAGTTCAGGTGTCGTAAAAGGTATAATTTTGCATCTCCGGCACTAAAGAACTGCTGGAAGTTAGAATTTAGAAAGAAACCAAGCATCTAAGCAGTTTAAAGCGGTAATAGATTATGGAACATGAGGATTTTACTTTCTTGTTATCGTAGAAGGATCGCCAATATTCACAATCGTTGTAGTGATTCTATTCGGGGTCTCTATCCCAATCATTTCTGTTCTCTTCGCAGAAGTACTTCTTAGATGCTGCAAAGGTAAGGTTTCTAAGGCTAATTTCAGAATTACTCATTATTTCTATGAGCATGTGTTAGTTAAATAAAAATAAATATACAGCGGAGGAAACAGAAGTAGAGATGCTGTTAAATGAGCTAGGAGGCAACGACAGAAATAAAGAGGGCAACAGAAACCGTGACTTGCAATTTTTCAGTCTTGAAACAATGGTCCATGCCACCAACAACTTTGCAGCCACGAACAAACTTGGAGAAGGCGGGTTTGGATCCGTTTATAAGGTATGCTATGTTGAGTACACAAGAATAATAATTTCTAGTTGTCTCTTAACCTGGAACCTGTTATTTTTTAAGGGGAAATTACCCAGTGGTCAAGAAGTAGCCGTAAAAAGGCTTTCAAGCAATTCTGGGCAAGGACTTACAGAATTCAGAAACGAAGCCGTTTTGATTGCAAAGCTGCAGCATACGAATCTTGTTAGGCTTGAAGGTTGCTGCCTTGAGAGAGAAGAGAAGATGCTGATCTATGAGTACATGCCGAATAAAAGCTTGGATTTTTTCCTCTTCGGTTAGAATCATAAACGGCCAATACTCTTTCTTTTATCAACGTCCATAAATTTTGCTCCTTTTTGTTGATTGCGTTCATCTATATATTCTGCAAATTAACAATTTATCTTAATCAGATCCCCAACAAAAGAAAATCTTGAATTGGGAAAAACGTTATAAGATCATCGAGGGTATTGGTCAAGGGCTTCTTTATCTCCACAAATATTCAAGATTGAAAGTTATCCACAGAGACCTCAAGGCTAGCAACATTTTACTTGATGATGACATGAATCCTAAAATATCAGATTTCGGCATGGCTAGAATTTTTAACCACCCCGACTCTGAAGCAAACACCGGGAGGATAGTTGGAACATAGTAGGCATATATACTTATTCTGCATCTACAACTAAAAAGCATGCTCAAAACCTATCTTTTATATACTTTGGGGACGAATGAAAATTTAAAATAACATTTCTTTATTAAAATGCAGCGGTTATATGTCTCCAGAATATGCAATGAATGGCATTTATTCGACAGGATCAGATATGTTCAGCTTCGGGGTTTTATTGCTGGAGATTGTAACTGGTAGGAAGAATAATAGTTTCCATCGTGCCAGTGGACCTCTCAGCCTTGCAGCATATGTAAGTGCAGTATATCACACTTGAGTTTTTTTTTCTTTCTTTTTTCCAATAAGAAATCTGAGATTATTTCAGGCATGGGAGGTATGGAATGAGGGCAGAGCTTTGGAGCTAATTGACCCATCATTAGAGGAGTCGTATCCAAAGGATGAAGTGGTGAGGTGCATAAATGTGGGTCTCCTATGCGTACAAGACAACCCAGTTGATAGACCAACCATTGTAGATGCCTTAACCATGATATACACTGAAGGCAGTCAACTACCTACGCCCAAACCACCAGCATACTGCTTTTACTGGAACAGGGACGAGCCAGAGATAGTGGAATGCGTCTTGGAGATTGGTTCTCCAAATAATGTATCAATTACGGAGTTGGAAGCCCGATAAGAAGAGCAACGTTCTTAAACCAAGCAACCAAGTTGAAACAACCTGATCCATGTCGGACAATCCGACACAGAACAAAACTACTTTGCATATGTATCGCATATATGCAATTATATCCTCAAAGAGCAACACGCAAAATATAGCATATCTAAGTCACAATCTTAGCAAAAATTATATAAATAAACAGCCGCAAGGGACACAGAAACAATCAAATGAATCTAAACGGAAATAAAGAAGATTCATTATTTAATCAAACTCCTTCTCCAAAGGGTTCAATCCTTTCCTCACTGACATTAAGGCCTTCCATATCCTCCTCCAATCCACAACTGTTCTGCACCACAACATGAGGATCATTATAATGCCTAACTGCTTTCACAATACCCCGAACACGCTTAAACGGATCCGAGCAGTTGTCGAATACCTCTGATCCCACAAAGACACCATCACAACCCAACTGCATCATCAATGCAGCATCTGCCGGGGTCACAATTTCACCAGCAGCAAAATGTACCACTGGTAGTCTTCCCATTTGCTTGGTTTGAGCTACCAAATCATAGGGGGCAGTAACTTTCTTCGAAAACGCAAAAACTTCATCTTCATCCATGTTATTCAAAACCCTGATTTCACCCTTTACGGACCTGACGTTTTTAACCGTTTCAGCAATGTCCCCATTCCTAACAAGCCCCCTGCGTTCTAATCATGGCAGTTCCTTCCCTCACTCTCCTTAACGCTTCCCCGAGGTTCCTGCAGCCGCAAATGAAAGGGCATCTAAGTTTATGCTTGTTAATGAAATTGTCTTCATCGGTTATAGCTAAAACCTCGCTCTCGTCAATATAATCCACTCCTACTCGTTCGAGAATCTGGGCTTCGACGAAGTGGCCAACGCGGGAACGAGCCATGATGGGGATTGAAACGGCACGCTTTATTTGTTTGATGATAGAAGGATTGAGCATGAGCGAAATGCCTTGTTGGTTGGGTTCGGTGATAACTAAACAACAGGCGCCGGCTTCCTCGGCAAGTTTGGCTTGGTTGAGAGTTGAGACTTCTACAATGGCGCCGCCACGAAGTATCTGGGCAAGACCAACTTTGATAGAGAATGGGTTTTTCTTGGCATCGGTGATGGCCGTCTTGTTGTAGAGTGTCACGGCTCCGTCTTCCGCCATGGGTACCAACTGCTTGTGGATATGCTTCAATGGAAGTAGAGGATGCTGAAATGTATTTGGGTTTCGTTTTGATTTGGAGCTCCGTAGACTGATTGAAGGGTCGGAACCTGATAGGAATCAAAAGAGGCGATGAGCTGTTTGTATTTGGCTAGATCGAGATGTTTCGATGAAGATTCATAGGTGTTACTTTAGATTCAGTCGGTGGTGAAGGAAATTTATACAAGCTTCTTCTGCAGTACTGGCTCCGCGATCAGACAAAACAAATTACAGTAAGAGGCTGTTTTCTCGTGGAACATGGATCCTCGTATAAATGAAATCCACATTTTCATATTTAGTTGGTCAAAATTCTCATTTTCGATAATGTTTTATTATCAATAGTAAATTTTTTTAAGTATATTATCGAGAATGTCATTACCTTTGGTTCGGGGAATGTGAGATTCACATAAGAATGAAATCCACATTCACATATGAATGAAATCCACATTCTCATAAGAATGAAATCTACATTCCCATAGGAATGAAATCTACATTCCCATGTTTGGTTGGCCGGAAATCTTATTTCCACTAATATTTTATTACCAATAGTATATTTTTTTAATATATTACCTGAAATGTCATTATCTCCTTTTTTTAGGTATTGTTAAATTACTGACATTTTGGACTAATATGCCCTTAAAAAAATTCTTCAAAAATATCATTATTCTGTCATTAAATAATAAAAATTTTACGAAGTTTAAATTACAAATTTATTCTTAAACTATTTTAGATTTACAAAAAAAATCTATGATTAAAATTTTATATGAAATTTAGGGGTAAAAATAAAATTTACCCTTTCATTAATCTTTTTTATATTTTCAATTTTGTAAAAATAATTATATAAATTTTATGAATTTAAATTTTTTAAAGAAAATATAAATATTTTTCAACTTGTTAAAAAATAAATATATAATAAGGACAATTTGGTCAAATATATATTCTAATAATCTTTTATTTATTTAACCAAACACGATAATCTTACATTGTTGCTAAACCAACCAAATACAAAATACAACATTTCAGTAATCATATTCCTTGGTAATCTTTTATTCTCTCTGATAATATTACATTCTGTATTCAATGTCCCCTTGTTTTCCAATTCACGGGATTTCTTGAAATTTTTATATTTAATATATATAATATTAAAGTCTCTTATTATTTAGCATATTATTTAAAATATTATATTACCCTCTTCAGTTATTTTATAATGAGATAATATCTTCATAATTTACCTCCAATTTTTAAAATTCGCGTCGTCTTCATTTAAAATGATCTATTTCATATATTTGGAACAACAAAGGCAGAGGTCGTGGTGTGCCTGAGAATAGCCTCCTCAAAAGCTTTGTTGCAGACAAAGAGAAGGTCAAGCCTGTTACAAAGATCAAAGTAGTGGTGTGTTTTTGTTATGGTAATTGGTAGATTACCTTTATATCTTCTTAATTTCCTATGTTTTCAACCTAAAGGAAATGCAATGCCGGCAAGAGCAGTGGATGCTGGCTCATTGCTTGTGAATTCATGGTGAACAACATTCATGCCTGATGCTTTGCACAAATGCTCAACATCATGTTTGGATTACATGCACAACTACTACAACAACAACGATTCAGAGTTTTTAAGGGTTTTTTACTGCAGGTGTGCTAGAGACAAAACTTAAGGTAACAGTAGCATTGTTTACCCTTTACAAGCTCAACACCATATCATAGTGAAAAGGTGAAATATAAAGTTATCCAAAATGAACCCAGAAAATCTGCAACGTTTGTAATGTAACCCTACTTTATGCACCGAGTTAATTTAAAATGCTGCAATGCGACTGACCACATGCAGTTTTCACATGAATTATTTTAAGCGGATACGTACAGCAATCTCAAAAGGTTGAATTATATTTTTAGAGGTTTTGTATCAAATGATTGTTTGTCTTATTTGCTAGAGCATTATATGTTCGTCATGCCATGCGATAGGTAGCATTTTATGTCGTGTTCATTTATCACTTGGCTTTTGAGTTTTGACCCACTTCAATCACCACGGAGATGATAGTTGAAACAAAATAAATGCTTTTAGAATCTGATATTGAAGTTGGATCATAATCCCATTGTAACTGGATATATGGTAACTTTGTGTTGACAGCCAAAGTTGGGAACAAAATGCTATACCAAATAGTTCAAACTTTCTGGATCATCTTATCTTTCTAAGTCAGACAGGACTCTTAGCTTGGAAGAGCTCTGATTTACTATCACATCAAACATTTGAAAGTAGAAGGATGTTTAGAAGTCTAAATACACCTGGAGTTGATGCGCATATGAAATTTGTTTCCAATTACTTCTTGGTTGTTCAGCTCTAGCAACATTTTTTCTCCTTTTTGCGGCACATATTTCAGATATGTACTTCATTAATTTTCCAGGATCCTCTTGTATAATTTAGCTATTTCTATTCGCAATACAGAATGAAGTCTATTAAAGTTATTCTGCTTTGTTTTAGTTGCTTTTTTCTCTCACGTATTTGTCAGAGATTACTCTTAAGGAATAATTTCAAAATAATTTAGAAAAAAAAAACTGGGTTATAGATCAACCTCGATGGTGGGTAGCCTTAACCGGATGTGATAGCAGGAAAGCCCGAAGGCCGTAGAATGGTGCTCCAAGCTTTTTTATAAGATGTCTTTGCCTTATAAAACAAGTGATGTGTGTTAGATTTGGCTTGAAATTAAGTTGGCAAGTTGGAAATTTCATTTTGGTTGGTGGCCAAACTTTAAATATGGAAATTTCATATTTGGTGGCTAACTTGTACACATTGGAAAATTCTTTGGTAGGTGGCCAACTTATTTTTCATGTTTAATCCCTAAAATATTAGGTTATTTATAAGCTTAATCCTTAAAACTCAATTATAAATAGGTCTAAGTATTTCATTAGAAATAATCCCAAAAATAAGTTCTCTCTTTCTCTTGTATTTTTCATTCTCCCACTTTGGGAATTCTAAATAATTCCATTTGTTGTAATATTTGTGATATAGTGAAGTTATCATCCGGTGTGGTATCCGAGGAGTAGACGATATTCTCGTCGAACCTCGTAAATTTGGTGTATTATCTCCTTTATTGTTTTTTTCGGTTTTTCCATTGTGTTTCAATATTTAATAGTTTAACAGGTTTATCCGTTGTGCAACCTTTGGTGGTTTTGATCTTGACATTTTAGGTCAATTTTGAAACTACGTTCGTGTGGGAAATAATCTGATTTCCCTAACAATTGGCATCAGAGCTTCGGTTGAGGTTATCCTGGTGGTTTCGTTGTTGAAAAGATACAGTTTGTGCTATTGAATATTGTTCGTTAGAATTAAAATACCAAAATACGGATCAGTTGAGACATCAAGCTCTTCATCTGGACCGGTGAGGAAGATGATGTCAAATGCAAATTTCTCGGTGGAGTTGTTCGATGGATCCGGTCATTTTGACATGTGGCAAGGCGAGGTGTTAGACGCTATATTCCAACAAGGTCTAGACATCGCCATTGAGGAAGAAAAACCCGAATATATGGAGGAGAAAAAATAGGGAACAATCAATCATTTAGCGTGCAGCACGATTCGATCTTGTCTTTCCAGGGAGCAGAAGTATGGCTACAAGAACGAGACTTCTGCAAGTAAGATGTGGAAAGCATTGGAGGAAAAATTCCTAAAGAAAAGCTCTCAGAATCGTCTCCACATGAAGAAAAGATTGTTCAGATTTGATTATCAACCAGGCACCAATATGAATGAACACATTACTGCGTTCAATGAGCTCGTGGCATACTTATTGGGCATGGATGAAACCTTCAAAGATGAAGATTTAGCCTTGATGTTGTTGTCATCTCTTCCAGATGAATTTGAGCACCTTGAGACAACGCTACTTCATGGTAAGGATAATGGTACCCTTAAAGATGTAACTGTTGATTTGTATAATTATGAGCTCAGAAAGAAAACCAAGAAGGAGAGCAAATACGAAGCAGCGGACGCCATGGTGGCAAGAGGTCGCTCGAAAAGTCAAAAGCCAAAGTGGAGAGAGATATCAAAGTCGAAGTCCAGACTGGGAAAAGATGAATGTACCTTTTGTCATGAGAAAGACCATTGGAAGAAAAATTGTCCGAAGCTGAAGAATAAAGGAAAAGCTGATCCAGATGCATGTGTTGCAGAGCATGATGCAAATGACTCTGACATATCATTGGTTGCTTCATCAACAACATTCCATTCAGATGAATGGATATTAGATTCGGGTTGCACCTATCATATGTCCCCTAATCGGGAATGGTTCTCTGATTTAGTAGAACTAAATGCAGGAGTTGTTTATATGGGCAATGATAATGCCTGTGAAACTGTTGGGATAGGTTCAATTCGATTGAAGAATCAAGATGGATCAACCAGAGTTCTGACGGATGTCCGATACGTGCCCAGTTTGAAGAAAAATCTCATCTCCTTGGGAGCCTTGGAATCCAAAGGCTCAGTAGTCACTATGAGAGATAGAGTTTTAAAAGTCACATATGGCGCACTTGTGATAATGAAGGGCATCAGGAAAAATAATTTGTATTACTATCAAGGTAGTACAATTATTGGAGCAGTTGCAGCAACTTCTGGAGGTGATGATTTGGACGCAACCCAGTTGTGGCATATGCGGTTGGGACATGCTGGTGAAAAATCCTTGCAAATTCTAGCAAATAAAGGATTGTTAAAAGGTTCAAAGGCTTGCAAATTGAACTTTTGCGAGCATTGTGTTCTGGGAAAGGAGAAGAGAGTGAAGTTTGGCACCACTATACATAATACAAAAGGTATTATGGATTATATTCACTCAGATGTATGGGGTCCTTCAAAGACATCGTCTTTGGGAGGAAACCTTATTTTGTAACTTTTGTAGATGACTTTTCCAGAAGAGTTTGGGTGTATCCGATGAAGTCTAAAGATGAAGTACTTCGAATTTTCCTGAAATGGAAAAATATGATCGAGAACCAGACTGGTACAAAGATCAAACGCCTTAGGACGGACAATGGAGGGGAATATAAAAGTGACACATTCTTTGACGTTTGTCATGAGTATGGTATTGTTCGAAACTTCACTGTTAGAAAAACACCACAACAGAATGGGGTGACAGAGTGTATGAATCGAACATTATTGGAGAAAGTTCGACGTATGTTGTCTAATGCTGGGTTAGGCAAGGCATTTTGGGCTGAGGCTGTGACATATGATGGCCATCTCATCAATCGTCTGCAGTCATCAGCGATAGGAGGAAAACACCATTGGAGGTATGGTCTGGAAAACCTTCTACTGATTATGATTCCTTACATGTATTTGGGTCCACTGCTTATTATCATGTGAAGGAATCCAAGCTTGATCCGAGAGCAAAGAAGACTCTCTTTATGGGAATCACCCATAGAGTGAAGGGATTCTGCCTTTGGTGTTTAGACATCAAGAAGATAATTTGTAGCAGAGATGTTACCTTTGATGAATCTGCCCTAGTAAAGAAGGTAACAAATGAAGCTGTCCAAACAAGTAGTACTCCGCAGCAGGTGGAGCATACTCCAAAACAGGTGGAGTTTCAGCAGACGATGATCCCAGAAGTTGATGCAACTGATTCTTCAACTCCAATAGAAGAATCAGAAGATGAAGAAGTTCATACCCAAGAACCATTAGAGACACCAGAACCACTTGCAGTTACAAGGCCAATGAGAGAAATTTGTAGACCTGCTCGATTTGTTGATATGGTGACCTATGCTCTTCCAGTTGTTGATGATGATATCTCTATCACTTACCAAGAAGCAATACAAAGCTTGGAAAGTGATAAGTGGAAAAGTGTCATGGATGAAGAAATGCAATCTCTCCAAAAGAACAACACTTGGAAACTGGCTCAATTACCGAAAAGTAAAAGAACAATTGGATGCAAGTCGGTATTTGCAAAGAAAGATGGATCTCATAGCAAGAAAGATGTTGCTACAAGGCACGATTGGTAGCTAAAAGCTACGCTCAAAAGGAGAGGATCGACTACAATGAAGTATTTTCCCCTGTTGTGAAGCATTCCTCCATTAGAATATTGTTGGCCTTGGTAGCACAGTTGAATTTGGAGCTAGCTCAACTTGATGTAACGATGGCTTTCTTGCACGGTGATTTAAAAAAGGAGATCTATATGACTCAGCCAGAAGGATACAAAGATGGTGGTTGTGAGAAATGTGTTTGTAAGCTGAACAAATCGCTATATGGATTGAAGCAATCTCCGAGGTGTGGTACAAGCAATTTGATAGCTTTATGAGGAGGCAAAAGTACACTAGAAGCAAATATGATCATTGTGTGTATTTGCAAAAGCTCAAAGATGGATCTTTCATTTATCTTCTCTTGTATGTTGACGATATGTTGATCGCTTCGAAGAGTCAAAAGGAGATAGACAAATTAAAGGCTCAGTTGAATCAAGAGTTTGAGATGAAAGATCTAGGTGAGGCCAAGAAGATTCTTGGTATGGAAATAAGCAGAGATAGACAGAGAGGGAAACTTTGTTTAACATAGAAGCAGTATTTGAGAAAGGTATTACAATGTTTTGGCATGAATGAAAATACCAAACATATAAGTATCCAACTGGCTTCTCATTTGAAACTTAGTTCTCAATTATCTCTTAAAACTAACGAAGAACGAGAGTATATGGCAAAAGTTTCATATGCTAATGCAGTTGGGAGCTTGATGTATGCAATGGTGTGTACGCGTCCTGACATTTCACAAGCAGTTCGAGTTGTGAGCAGGTACATGCATGATCCTGGAGAAGGACATTGGCAAGCTGTGAAATGGATTCTACGGTATCTCCAACAAACCGTGGATGTTGGTTTAGTTTTTGAACAGGATGAAGCACTTGGTCAGTGTGTGGTTGGATATGTTGATTCTGATTATGCTGATGATTTGGATAAACGTCGATTAACTACTGGGTATTTGTTTACTCTTGCTAAAGCCCCAATAAGTTGGAAGTCTACATTGCAATCTACGATGGCCTTGTCTACTACAGAGGCATAATACATGACAGTTTCAGAGGTTGTAAAGGAAGTAATTTGGCTTAACGGGTTGATGGAAGACTTGGGAGTTGTTCAAAGTCACATTAGCCTCTATTGTGACAGTCAGAGCGCTATTCACTTAGCGAAAAATCAAGTCTACCATTCAAGGACTAAGCATATCGACATGAGGTATCACTTTGTGTGGGAGATCTTTGAAGAATGAAAGATTCTACTTCAGAAAATTACGATATCAGAAAATCCTGCATATACGATGACCAAGGTGGTAACAGTAATCAAGTTCAATCATTGTTTGAACTTGATTAACATCCTGAAAGTATGAACATCTTCGGGTGTGTGGCGCTTGTGAGTGCAATTAGCGGCACTACAAATTTGGGGAGTTGAAGAAGTTGAGTAGGCTTAGTAATTTCAAGCCAAGGTGGAGATTTGTTAGATTTGGCTTGAAATTAAATTGACAAGTTGAAAATTTCATCTTGGTTGGTAGCCAACTTATTAGAAATTTTATCTTGGTTGGTGGACAAACTTTGAGCATGGGAATTTCATATTTGGTGGCTAACTTGTATACATTGGAAAATTCTTTGGTAGGTGGCCAACTTATTTTTCATGTTTAATCCCTAAAATATTAGGTTATTTATAAGTTTAGTCCTTAAAACTCAACTATAAATATGCCTAAGTATTTCATTAAAAATCATCCCAAAAACAAGTTCTCTCTTCCTCTTGTATTCTTCATTCTCCCACTTTAGGAATTCTAAAGAATTCTATTTGTTGTAATATTTACGATATAGTGAAGTTATCATCCGGTGTGGTGCCCGAGGAGTAGACGATATTCTCGTCGAACCTCGTAAATTTGGTGTATTATCTCCTTTATTGTTTTTTTCGGTTTTTCCATTGTGTTTCAATATTCAATAGTTTGACAGGTTTATCCGCTGTGCAACCTTTGGTGGTTTTGATCTTGACATTTTAGGTCAATTTTGAAACTACGTTCGTGTGGAAAATAATCCGATTTCCCCAACAATGTGGGATTACATGAATAATATAAAACTTTCACCGGAACGCCATCGTTTAACCTCCTTAGACTTTGGAATTCCATCCAGAGTGAAAAGCCTTTCAAAAGGGGGGAATCCTAAGAAAGATGTGGTATCATCAACCTTAAGCCTGAAAAAATCAACCGCTCAACCCTCAACTTTGGTTTTGCCAACTGCATCATCCTTTTTTTTATGCATCAGAAGATGCATGTGGTCTGACCAAAATTAAACATATGATTTTGATGCCCATCCAGCTCAGTTGGTGGAGCACAAGGTTCTTAACCTTGAGGTCGTGGGATCGAGTCCCATGGAGGGTATTTCATAATTTGGAGGTCTCCTACGGAAGTTGTTCTCAACCTAGTGTTGGGGGCAGTCTACTATCTTACCTCCCCCTTACCCATTACATATGGGGAGAAGGGACAACCATTTATTTTGATGCATCAGAGGATTTATAGGAGCAGGAGAAAATGACACGGATGAAACATGTGAAGCCAGATCAATACAGTTTCTGTAAATCCGAGGACAAGTTACGGAAGCCTAATGGTCAGACGAAATGGAAAGAACCATCGAAATCTGATTTTAAGCAACCAATATTAGATGCTGATTTGAATACCCTCCTGCAGGTAATTTTTGCAGTAACAATGATATTAAGGGGCATATAAAACACAATGGTTCATAGGTTAGTGTTGCTTTTACTCGGGAAGAGTAGGATCTTGTAAATGCTCATATAAAACTGGTGGAGGTGACCATAAACATTTCTAGAGGCAATCAATTTTGACCATTTCATTTTGGAAATTATTTTTCACCCGACTATAAGCCGAGTTCTGAACAAATCTTATGAAGGTTTATTCAATTTACATTGTAACATTTACAGGAGATGGACCTTCTAGTTAAAGCAAACCCACCTGGGAACAAGATGGACAATTATATATCTAGATTGGATGCTATTCTTTCGCACAAGGTTGATGGAATCATGCAGTTACAAATGCGGTTGGATCATTTCCAGAAGCGCTTAAAATAAAAGAGCGTAACGTTTCAATATATGCCTTCTCGCATGCTATTCTAAAGTTCTGCAACGTTGTAGTTGGATTTATTCAACTTTCATCTTTTATGATTATTGAAGTATGATTGAATTCCTCCATATTTTTCTCTAGTTACCATTATCTTGGGCGGTTTTTAAATTTGCTATGGCAGCGGTGGTCTTCTTCAACCATTACCCTGTCATTTTTAGTTATATTTTATCATATTTACTATAATAATACTCTTGACCATTTCTCTAAAAAAGGGTATCATGGCTACCAGTGTTTTTAGACTCTCGGTGTAGGTTTTTTATTGGTTTTCTTCTCAGTTTTTCCTGAATGTGTGGTTGTTGCTTTCATGTGGCATGGTTCCTCTGTTCGGTTGTACAAGATGGTTCGTTGGTTATCGTCTATATGTGTCGGATGGGATTGTTGATAAGGGGAGATCGCTTCGTTAGTTAGCATTTTTGGTTCTTCTTCAAGTTTTTTCTCATCCATGTTTGATGCTCGGAGCCGTTTGTGAGTTCAGTTTATGTATGTCGTTGCTTCACTTGTTAATATTTTTTTATAGACTATCTCTAAATGATCATTGTTATATTTTATTTTCGATAATATTAATTGTATTTTTTCAATCTGTAATTGACAAAATGTTTGTTGATATGATTTTCGATAAATAAAATTTTCTGATTATTTAAAAAAAAAAGTATGATTGAATTTGTGAGATCAATGTAGTTAATTCATTTGTATAAAAACTAATTAAAATTATTATAAATAAATATTACATACATTTAAGTAATTTAAAATAAATTATCCACCGAAAGTTTTCCCCATATATTCATATCTTTTTATTTAACACTGAATTTCTTATTAAAATGATTTTTCTTTTCTGGTAGTAGGGTAAAGCCCTAATATTTGAATTCGAATATACACAGAATCTCAATAAATTAATACTCGATAAATTAATTTTTTTCTATTATGATGTGGGTCAAAGTCTAAATTAATAAGGTCGATAAATTAATAAGATAATAATTTTTTTGGAAGATCCCTATATAAATTTATGGTAATTTTAATATTATAAATTAATAATTCTATAAAATTACAAATATAACTACGACAACTTAGTAAAATTTGATTCTATTATTGTTGTTTCTTCTTAAAATTTAAATCTAGTTGTATTTCATCTCTAAAATTAAAAATGTTTGATGTTGCTTTAATACAATAGTGATTTCCTTACCATACATGAACTTACATTAATTTTTAACTAGTACTATGTACTAAATGAACTTTATATTTTAGGGGTATGTATTATATTTAATTAGTCATATTATACGTCAACAACATTCAATTAGTCAATAATGTATATGTTTTATTCAAACCCTGCTATTGGGGGAGCTCCTTGAGCGATTGCACAGGGCCCTATTTTTTCATCTTTATAATTAGGTCTTAATTTTTTAAATCTTGTTTTTTACCTTTATAATCGACTAATTGAGGTCCTAATATTACTCAATCTCACTATTTATTTTATAATTGAAGTCTTTAATATTTTGTCAATCATTTTTTTTACTTTTATAATTGAAGCCCCTAATTTTGTAATTTCACTTTTAACTTTATAATTGAGGCTTTTTAATATTTTTCAATCTCACTTTCTATCTTTTCAATTGAGGTCCTAAGACTTTTCAATCTCAATTTCTGTCTTTATAATAGAGACCCCTAATTTTTTAATTTCACTTTTTTAACTTTATAATTGAGACCCTTAAGTTTTTTTAATTTCACTTTCTAATTTTCTATTTGAGGCCCCTAAGTTTTTTCAATCTCAATTATACATTTATAATTAAGGCCCCTATTTTTTTAATCTCGATTTCTACCTTTATAATTAAGGCCTCTAATTTTTTATAATTTCATAAAATTCTCAATTTCTCGTCCCTTACTCCATCTCTCTCATTAATTTATTTAAATTTGAATTGAATCTAATCATATTTGTCTCTTTTTTTTTACAAATCTTATTTTTTAATTTACCAAATATTATTTAATTCTTAGTCTTCTCTAATCTCAATCTAACGATAACATAATATGTTATTCTTTATTTTTTTAATTTATTATTCAGAATAAAACAACATATCACAATTTATACCCACATTTGATTTTTTTTATTCTTTCAGTCGTATTTAAGGTGTTTTCTAAACAAAACAATGAAATTAATGTTCGAAAAAGTTTAATAATTTTTCTATGATATTAAATTAATTGTTTAAAGTAATGGAATATATTTTCTTCAATCAAGGCCTATTTTTGATTTTCGCTTAGGGCCCCGAAAATGTTCGAGATGGCTCTGATTTTATTCATAAAGAATAATGTAGGTTCGTTGAATCGGATTTTTTTTAATTATTATTTTATCAATTATTTAACACCTCTTTAAACTAATAAAATTACATATTCCTAATATTATTGATTTATAAAGATTTTATTGTATTTGAGTATGTAATATTTTAATATGTAAGAAGTAATTTTTTTTTATTAATCTGAGGTAAGTACAAGATAGTATATGTTCAAATATAGCTATCAACATTTTAACATTGAACGCTCACACACTCCTGATATTTATGATGCTCGAACCCAAATCCTCAAGAAATAACAACAATTATATTATCACGGAAACCACTTGGTTCGTACCGTAAGAAGTAATTAAATAAGAGTTTCATAAGCAAATCAACTGTGATTTGCAATTTTAAGACATTAATTTATCTATGTTGTATTTTGATATTTTCCAATATCATAATCATATTTAAAATATTTTGTATTTGTATTTGTATGAGTTGAATTTTGTCCGTCATTTTTTATGAAGAGTAACGCACCGCAGGTAAGTATGACCCCTAAAACATACTCCTTCAAGCGGGAATCCAGAGACATCATCTCTCATCACACCTGAGATTTGATTCCAGAAGGTGCAGATTGATCTAATGGCTCAAACAATAGATATCTGTGATTCAAGCAAAGTTTATTCAAAGCAATATTCGAGAACATTATACGAATTACTTGCAAATATACATTTCTTAATTCTTGATGTGAAACTTATATGATAACAACGGATACTCAAGCAAATTGTAGCTATAAAACAAACAGAAAAATTCAGACATGCGAACACACACACAACAGAGAGAAGAAAAGGTTACAGGTTGATGCGGAGACATGGATCTACAACCGAATCGACCCGAATCTTCGCTTCGACCTGTTGATGCTGGCAGAGGCCGGTGGAAGATAGAGTTCAGAGTACATATCCATGAAGAACCTGTCGACGATTGAAAGGTAGACCGGACTTCTAAGCCGAGAATAATAATGGAGTGCTTCTTCAACATCCAATACATGTTCCATGTCACCAACATCCATCATCTCCAGTTCTTTCATCTTTTGAGCCAATGCATAACTCCCATCTCCATTTCTCTTGTAGTAGTACTGTTCCTCCCCTTTACTCACCTTTGAGCTTCTCACTCTCTTTTTCTCCTCTTTCCCTCCACTTTCCTTTACCTTCTTCTCCGGACTCGTATCCGAAAAGTTCATCAGGCTTCCACCACATTCATCTTCGTCCCTCATTTCTTCTGTCACCGACGTAGCAACGATCGCGTCGTTGTTCCTCGTCTTTGATACCTCGAGACCAACTTCCCAGTTGTAGCTAAAGTCCGGCAAGGATCGATCTTTCCGGTCTTTCTTCCTGCTGCGGCCACTGCAAGGGAATGGGTCTGGGAGGGTTTGTTTGCATAGCTTTTGGTATCCTAAAGAGATGAAAGATTTAAGGTTGTCAACTGATTTGTGGAACAAGTTCTTGGTCTTTTGTATGGATTCCATCATTGGCAATTTGTTTGGCAATTTCCAGTAGTGTTTTTACGGAGAGGCTTGTTAATCCCTATCTGCAACTTAAGACACAGCTCTATTCTTCTACTTCGTCCCCAACCGGTGTGTCCAATATACAGGTCAGATAGATAGAGACAAGTGATGTTTCTTAAAGTTTAACCGCAAACATAGCCTATATTACTCGGGTACGTGTCTACGCTGCTATTTTTTTACTTATATATTTAGCGAGTGATAAAGGTTACATTCTATATCCATGTTCAAATTTACATCGAATACGGATACTTCAAATAAAAATGAAGAATTCAAATAACATAAGACAAAGATTGAATAAATTGAGATCTTAGGAATCTAATCATAACAAATGTTTTGTTTTCACTCTCTGTTGTGTAAGGTGTAGTGCTATTGATTATGATTAAAAGCAAGAGGCAATTATTGGTTGGGTGATATGATCATATTTACTACTGCTACTTTTTTGTTAGCAATGATGACCTAACCAAGGGACCCATAAATGGAACATTGCTGGTTCTTTCTTTTTTTTCAAACTCTTTGTTGAACATAATTGTATTAGGCATATATCTATATTCGATATTTACACGAGTCCGGATAATAAAAAGTCTAAAATGGTCCTAATCTGTCGTGGGGGTTGACATCTAAGGGACCCAAAGCTCAGTTGCTGATATTAATGTGAAGATAAGGTGCATGTTGATGCTTGCATGGTTAAGTCAATTTCTCACAGTTGCCGTTGACATAATGAAGTCCCTCCACGGGATTGTAATGGGTCACGTTTAACTTGAATTGACCTAAAAATATATATCATACATTTAAATATAATTCTATCTAAAAATTATATATCCTCAATTTGACTTAATCCAAAAAATATATATCTTTCACCTAACTTCGACCCAATATGAATTTTTAGAATATAAACCCGACCCGATCAACCCGGTAAAAAGTAAATACTTTATTAAAAAAATATTTAAAAAAAATTATATTATTATCCCTAGGTCAGATTAGATTGGAGTTTTATCACCCTCCACTTGAACTCGACCCGACCCGGTCCGTCTAGGCCCGACCTCACCAATTAAAGAATCCTACTTGATCTAACCCGATCCGAACTTAAATATTCTTCTAAATTCAGATAAGATTAGATTAAACTCGTCGATTTCGAGTTAAATTGTATCCCTACGGACCCTACGTAAAACCAAACAGTGAGTTTGAGCCTTTGTTTTACATTTAGTTTGACAAAAAAGATAAGACTAACCAATAACAGCATCACAGCAGAAGGGCAAGAGCCGGGAGACCATTATTCTATTTGTGACATGCCTTTCACCATTTCCTGATAAATTCAAACCCAGAACTGTTTGAAAAATCGAAATGGTTCCGAGAATCTGATGGGGGAAAATCCAAATAAACAAAAGGAGAAAATCAAAAGCAGTTAGATATGGTTAAAGCAAAACTTTTGACCCCATTTGTTAAGGTCATTTGGTTTTAGGCAAGAATTTCCGAATTGTGCGTAATACATGTGCTCTGCTATCTCATTCCAGTCTTTGTTGAATCCAAACAACCGACCGACAATCTTACAATTTTGACCATAATTATGAATTTGCCAGAAATAAGATGATCTAATAAACTCCATTTCGAAGAATCTGATGTAAAACAGGTTTTCAATAAATGAAATTGCAGCATACTGAATTGCTTTACCTGGGACAGATCAATCGAGTATCAGAAGCACTTACGAGAAACTGAAGGCTGGACAATAAGCCCAGTGTATTCAATTTCCACCTCCATCCTTTCTGAGACTATAATAGATATTCCTCAAAACGCTTCAATTTATTACTTTACGTCCTATCGAGATATTTGTTGAGAGATTTTTTTTTTGACTCTTTCTAGTTTCAAAGAATTTTCTTGCGAAATATATATTTAATTAATTAATTGAATTCGAACAATTAATATTATATTCTCAAGATAATAGATAATGTTGATATTTGATTAAATTAACCTATATCTTGAGCAATCATTTATTCATCTCGGTCCAATCCAAGCTAACTATTGGGTTTTAGTATACACAAGAGGCCCATATAAGTCCCAGTATGCCACGTCTCAACCTTAAAAAAAACCCTTGTTTATTTGCCTTCTCTCTCACTTCCAACTGGTTTTGTTTAGAAACCGTATCGTCTCCGCCGCTCTCTTTCTTCAGAGTTAACTCTGCGTCGGCTCCAATGGTAAAAAACCCAATGAACACTCTTTTCTCTTCTTTTTACAGAACCTGATCTGTTTGTGTATTTGAAAACGAAATGAAAATGGTAATGTGCAGGGAAAGGGAACAGGGAGTTTTGGTAAAAGAAGGAACAAAACTCACACCCTCTGCGTCAGATGTGGCCGCCGTAGCTTCCATCTCCAGAAGAGTCGTTGTGCTGCCTGTGCTTTCCCTGCTGCTCGTAGGAGGAAATGTGAGTGCCACATCTACTTTTTCTTTCTTGTCTAGAACATTAGTTTTTTTTTCTTGTTTACTTTGTTACTAAGTCTCCTTCTGCAAATGGTTTTCTTCGATTGGTTGTTTGGGTTTTTTTCGTTATCTGCTCTTAGACTAAAGCTAATATCTTTTTATAAAAATATGTATTTAGGGTTTATAGTTTTCTATTTTGTTTTGCTCTCGAATGTGTTTATACTAATAGGAATTCAATTTCCTAAGTATAGTGGGAAATGAGTGCGATCAGAAATTTGTTTCTTTATAAAACTATGAACTGGTGCTGTATACAAGTAGCCATGTGTTGTGCTTTATGTATTTGTTAGTTTTTAATGTTGCATGAAATGTGCTAATACTATTAGTTATTTGAAGATATATGAATGATCATGTGGTAATTTGCTCGTGTGAATTTGTGTGAGCAATGTGAATGGATTGTAATTTGGTGTTAATCCTTAAATCTAAGAGGAGTTTTTTTTATTGTGGGGTTCAGATAACTGGAGTGTGAAGGCAATCAGAAGAAAGACGACTGGAACTGGTAGGATGAGGTATCTTCGCCATGTTCCTCGCAGGTTCAAGACTGGCTTCAGGGAAGGTAGTTAGCTTTTAATTTCTTATGTTAATTGCCTTTTAAATTTTAAGTACCTTTGCAATATGAATATAATCAGTTCCATTTGGAGTATTCTCTGTTTTAAATTTTTGTGTTGGATAATGGTCTAGGTACTGAAGCAGCACCCAGGAAGAAGGTTGAAGCAGCTTCTGCTTAAGGTTTTATGAGGTTGTTTTGGATTGAGCCGTCTTGTAAGGAAAAGTTTTATGAGAACTTTACTCGAGGAGTGTTATTACAATGAAATGCTTTCGTTGTTTTTGCTTGATTTTTATGGAGTTACTTTAAATTTTGAACAAGATTGCCAAGGCAATTGTTGTTTGGCCTTTAGTTACACTTTTTTTGGATGAAGTTTATCTTCTGGTTTTGGTTATGATGCTCTAATCTTGTTTTAAGATGGTTTAAGTGTTTTAGACATTGTGTTTCACATATTATCAATCTTGTTTTAAGATGGAGTTGAGCTCGAGTCTCTACTCGAAAACCTTAAAACTTAGCCTGACTTGAACTTTAATTCAAACAGTGATTATATGAAATTCTTATATAGTATTTTTGAAGAAATAATATATAAATATTAATATTATTAATAACTTAATTTAAAAAAATAAAATTTTTAAATGTTATTTTTTTAGTAGTTAGTGAGATTTTACAGATATCAAGTAGTTTGTTTTAATAAGTTAAGAATTTGAGTCTAGTTTTTCAAATGTAAAAGAAAAAAAAGCACCAACTACACTTGGAACATATCTCCATTGGACCGTGAAAACTCCACCCGAAAATCGTCCACCAGCGGACCACGAAGTGAGTTCATGTCAACCGATGTTGCAAATTGTAATACACCGTATAACTCAATACGTGTCCTCTCGGCCTTTACTGTGAAAAAAATGGGTTAGGCATTGCTAAGATTAGGGTGCATAAAAAATCTGAATATCTGATTTTGTGAAAAAAATATCTGAAATTAGATTTGGAAAAAATCGTTTTTTTAATCGGATCAGATTTTTTTAAACCGGTTATTTTAATCGGTTTTTTTACCGGATAAAAAATCGGTTTGAAAAAAACCGGTTTTTATCTAGAAAAAAATCGGTCTAGGTTTAAAAAACTAGCCGTTAATATAGTCGTGGGGGGGTTTTGTGACCGTTTTTGGCCGTTTTTTTCTTTAAAAAATTACCATTTTACCACCCTAAACATGTATAAATAGGTTGAGGATGTATTTGGTTGATTACAACTTTCTCAAATCTTATTACACAACACCTAAACATCTCTCAAATCTTATTTTTGTAATTTTTTGTTCATCATGAGTAACACGGCTGAATCTTCCGCCGGGGGAAACCTTGAAGTCGTAAGAGTGATCGAACACACTCGAAACAAAGATATTTGGGATCACTACGATTTATGTGAGATGTCAATTGGCTCGAGGAGGGCGCGTTGTAAACTTTGTCTAAAGTTTCTTGCATCGGAAGGAAACACAATGTTGAAGAACCATTTGACAAAATCATGTAAGGCACTTCGCTCAAGATCGGATCCTAGTCAATCGAATCTTACACCGCAAGGTGGTGTTTTTGTTTACGACAACGAAAAATTACGAGAAAAAGTTCGTGATTACAAAAGCATTGCCGTTCGACCACTTTGATGATGAAGATTTCACGACAACAATTCAACAACTAATGCAACCACTTTATACTCAAGTAAGTCGTACTACCCTTAGAAGATATGCTATAAAAATGTGGCATATGGCGAGGGAAAAAATGATTTTAGGATTCCAAGAATACCGTTATGGTGTGTCGCTTACATGTGACGTTTGGAGTTCCCCTCATAATACCGGAAATTCTTTTTTAGCCGTTACGTCACATTGGTTAGATCAAGATAATTGGCAAATGATGAAAAGAACAATCACGTTTGAATTATTCGGTGAGCTACATACCGGTGCTAATTTATTTACACTTTTAAAAAGGGTAATTTGTCTTTATAAATTAAAAAATAAAGTTTTTTCTATATCCTTTGATAATGCATCGAATAATACAAACGCGGTTCCAAGATTGAAAATATTACTTTCACCGATTTTAGACGGTGCGTTTTTTCATACCCGTTGCGTTGCACACATAATTAATTTATCCGTGCAAGCCGGTTTGGAGGTTATTGAGCCGATTAGATTAGAATTTAAAACAATTATAAAATCGGTTCTTTGTAACAACAACAAAAGACTAAATGATTATAAACGATTTTGTAAGTCTATTAATAAAAAAGCTTTGAGTCCTAATTTGGATTGTCCAACTCGTTGGAACTCAACTTGGATGATGATGCATACTGCCTTAAGGCAAAGGGAAACATTGCAAACATTTCACGATCGGCTTTTCGAGAGGGGTCATGTCCCAAACATTTATCCGGATTCGAGTTGGGAAACTATAGCCAAAATAACCGATTTGCTTGAGGTTTTTAAAAATGCAACAACTTTTTTATCCGGTGTTTATTACCCTACTAGCCCGTTGGTTCTTAATTAAATATTTTTGTTGGCTACCCGACTAAATGACTTTGAATTTGAAACCGAAGTTTTTCAAGAAATTAGCTTTGCAATGAAGAAAAAACTTTTAAAATATTTTAAGGAGATTCTCCCCATTTTTACTTGTGCCGCCGCTTTAAACCCAACGTTAAATGTTGGCGGTGTTGAAACACTAATGGAACAAATTGCATTTGTTTTTAATCTAACCGATGATGAACCCAACTTTGTCCAAAACCAAATAAATTATTTTAACAAATGTTTTCGAGACATTTTTACAATTTATTTAACTAAATATGGATCAAGTAGTGTAATATACGATCAAATGAGAATGAATGCGGAATCATCTAGTAGACGTCCAAGTAACATAAATTTGAATCTTTTTAACACTCTTGTAAATTCTCAATCCAAACGATCACGTACTACCACCCCAAGTAGCGAGTTGGGAAATTACATGTCATGCGATTTTCTATCAAAAATGACATTTGAAGAATTTGAAAGTTTGGATATTTTGGCTTGGTGGAAAGAAAAGGAAGCACAATTTCCGATTCTAGCCGCCATGACCCGTGATTTACTAACTGTCCAAGCTTCTACGGTAGCTTCGGAATCCGCTTTTTCTGTTAGTGGCAGGGTTATATCGCAACGGATATCAAGACTAAGTCCCGAGTCGGTGGAAGTATGCATTTGTTTAAAGGATTATTTGGATGGAGCGGCTCGTAAGCAACATATCACCACTCTAGAAGATGCAATTGATGTCGATTTGGAAGCAAACTTACACATTGAAGAAGTCGAACTTGGAATATCCCCTCCAAACAAAGAAGGCGAAGATGATGAAGAAGAGATGTCAATGTAGTTTATTTTTAAACTTTATTTCAATTATCGAACTTGAAGTTTTTAAGTATTTGAATTTATCAAACTTGGAAGTATTTAAGTATTTCAATTATCGTAAACTTTGTTGCAATTGATGACGATGTAATTTTAATAATATTAAAATCAGTTTTTTATAACCATTTTTTTAAAAAAATCAATTTTTTTAAAACCGAAACCGGTTACACCGGTTAGGATATCCAGCCCTCCAAACCGGTTAGAAACCGAACCGGTTATTTTATAAACCGGTTTTTTTTCTATGGGAAAAAACCGGATCGGATAAAAACCGATCCGGATCGGATTGAAATCCGACTTCAGTGCAACCCTAGCTAAGATGATCAAAAGGGGGACCTTTTATCGTATTAGACCCTCGGAACAACTTGAAATAGTTAATATTTCAAATTGACATGGGCTGAATTTGTCTTCTTATTTTATAGCATTTTTTTCATTTCATTACACTAACATAATTTCTTTTTTTCTCAAAAATACAACCGACATCCTTGAAAGACAAGAAACCCTCGGTACAAAGCTTTGTTCTTTGTTGGCTGTTGCTATAACAATAGGATCAAATTACAAGTTTTCAAATTTCCCAACAACCTTAATAAATATAGAAGAATCTCTGGACCTAAAAAATTTATTGACTACTGTAACAATCAAAACATATATCAAAGGGAGTTGAAAAACTTTGGTAAAAGCCCGCCCTTTTCCCTATATTTTTGGGAGGCCTCGAGGGCTGCCACAATTGTTCTTAGGTATTCCAAACTATATATTTCCTATAGTTCATCTTTGGCCGCTTGATCTTTGGGTCTCACTTGTTTGTTAATGAAGGCTGCTAGTTCTTTTGAACCAGATTTTGTTGAAAGTTTGATCTGCAAAGCAAAAATATGGATCGCTATGTTAGATGGTGCTAAACAAGTCACATACGCATAAAAAATTGAGTGAATACTGTTATAATGATTACCGGATTGTCTTTATCACCGGCTTTGTATAAAAAAAGTGACGGATAGTCATAGACCTGAAACAATAAACAATGTCGAGTATGAATCACGTTGCAGTCATCAAATTTGTAATCCATGTTGAAGGATTCCATACGTAATCAACGTGCTTCCTTGGTTTTCCAATGACAAAAACTAAGAATCATGAAGTATATGAGAGCTAACATACCCAGAAAAAAGAACAATTTTATCTTTTGGACTAGGTAATCGACTGAGATAGAACCATATGTGAGCTAACCTACCCAGGAAATTCAGTATTGAGGTTTAGAAAGCTGACTGATTGCTTGAAAAAACATACCTGAAGTTTTGGATGTTCATTAGCAGAAGCATCAATCTTTGCAAAAACTAGATTGTCCAAAGCTTTAAAATGCTTAGCCAATTTCTCAACCTGCTTGCTTGTGGTCTCACAATGGATGCACCATGGCGTATATACCTGTTTTGTAACAATGGAATAAGACCTTTTTAAAGTTAAGCGTATAATATGACAGCAAACTTCTCGACTCTTGATTTAAATTAATACATAGCAGGTGATAGTTAAAATGGTGCAAATTACTACCATCAATCCTATCCTGTATCTAAATATATAAGAGCAATGGGCATGGATTCAATATGTGCAGTGAATCCAGTTATCCTGTATTTTCATATTTCAGATGCAGCTCTGATGGGGTTAATTAGCTTGCACATCTCATTGGCATATGCTAAAAAAGCATGGAAGGTCCAAAAGATTGATACCTCTAAAAGAACATTCTTGGGACTGTTCAACACTAAGTCATCAAATGTCTTTCCCACGACAGCTAGTAAACTTGCATTATTCTACAAATTTCATAATACAAAAGTTTGTTAGGATTCAAATAAAATATAATAAACATTAAATTCACATTTCAGCAGCTCGGATGGAAAATATCTTTCGGATGTGCCGAGAAAGGAACTTGCATCGATATGATGCAAATGATGACACTTGCATTTCCCCCCATTTCTTCAACTTTCAAAAGAAATGACAGGATTATAGAACTACAACATTCAATGCATGGAAAAATTGCAGGAATAAAAATTATTTAAAAAGAGAGTGAAGAGCATATGTGCAGATTCTGAAAGAAGTTACAGTTTCAAACAGAAGACAGCAATGACAAAGCAACTGAGCCTAAATAATAACCACCAAGCACTATGTAAGAGAAATGGGAGGAAACATAAATTTTGATCCTCACATTATCTGGTATTGGCTGTGATTTAAAGTACGTTGAGATAGAACCATCCTGAAGCCCCAAGCAAAATTCCTGTAAAGGCCAACTCAGAACACCATATTAGTTTTCTGAATAGATATTTCCTTAAAGGTAATATCCATAGAGCAGAATTGTTACTTCAATGTTGCTTGGGGTTGGATCGGACTGCAACAAGTACTTCAAGCTGCCTTTGTTATCAAATGCTGTCACCTATCAAGCAAATAGAAAAAATTAAGTCAATTTTGAATTCAGTCAAACTCGAAGAAATAGATACATTAGTAGTTAAAACATTATCATTTAAAAGAAAGTAAAGCTCACCAAAGTGTTTTTTGATTCCTCAAGCCCAAACAAGGTCAAGAAGGGCTTTGCAAGGTTTTCATCAATGATGTCAATATAAATAAACATTATCTGCACCATAAGATAAGAAAGTATGAAGCTATTTGCACCAAAATACCAGACTGTCAAGTACTCAATCTAAATACCTTTGTTAAGAACTTTCTGGCAACATCTTGAAGAGGCTCAAGAAGAGTATTGAAATCATCAGCTTTTGCAAAGACATAAACCTGATGGATAAAGAAAGGTAAATTGACCATACTACTTTAGTTTCCAAGAGAAACGATGAAAACTTTATGCAACTTTATGAAGGCCAAAATATATAAAAGATAAAATGAAGGGTATATTTCAGAAAGTTGACCCACATTGACTTCTGTTTTATTGTCTCATCTTAATTAGTTTCCCATCACATTAGTGTTGGTAGATTATATATTAGTTAACTAAAATTCAATGACAGATATAGTTCCAGTTACACCCGAATCAACTAATCAGGGTAAATGATGTAGTAACACTAACCAAATTGTAAACAAAATTTTACAAATACACTGGGGAAAATTTCAATCACTGTGCAAAACCTAAGACCTTTACATTCAATACCTATCTGCAACCAATATCTTCACTGAGATGCCAGTGCTTTCAATAAGTTTGTATTTGGAAAAAGAAATATGAAATAGTTATATACAGAAAAGGAAAATGGAAACCATGAACATAGTAAACAATCAAAGGTAATGACGAGAAGAATGGAAACCTGAAGCTTGACAGGACTGGAGTAAACTCTGACAGAATTTAGTTCAGTCAATTTAGTAACCAATGGAAACTTGTTGTAGTCCAGAAACTGCAAAATGTTTTCCATCTCAAAGGCACCTTCTGTAAAACCAGACAGCTATGTTATTAATCTCGTCAATGATTCTGGTTCACTGATATTCAAACAAAAATAAAATTAAAAAAAGGCAAGAACAGAAGAAGTCATTAGTCCATAAGTTTATTAAACAGTATCATGCAATCTTACTCCTGACAATCACTGATTATAAATTTCAAAGTCAAAATAATTTGCATATTAACATATGAACCACTCAAAGGAAGGAGACCTAAAAAAGTAGAAAGTAAATAACTCATGAACCATTCACAATAAGCAGTTTTCCAGAATATTAACTCACCATAAGCAGTGTATCTTTCTGGTTCATTTTTTAACAATCCCAAGGAAATTAGTAGCTTTAATATCAGAGTAGAGAATTTTTGCGACCTCAATGTTGTTTGTTTCAGCAAACTGGATTTCATTGTCAGTAGTTGCTGCCTTTACAAATGCTTCATAATCAGAACCCTGCAAAAACACCATGATGATTACATTCTGCATGTGCATTAGCAAATTTGAGACACTATAGGACAATGTTACATATTAGCCATGCACCTTAGAAGATGGCAGAGTAGAAGAAGATATATCAAAACAAAGGATAAACGGTATGAATTTGAAAATTTCCAGAAGTCTAGAATTGCAGTCCCACTTGTCATCTAAATGAAAGAAATTTTTGATACACCACAACTTAATGGACTAATGAAAATTATGGTAAAGGAGAACCTAGAGAAATACAGTTCAAACACAATGAACCTGAATGATGACTTACCTAGCAATAAAATTTGTACCTAAATGCTATCAACATATTCTGAAATTTAATATAGGAAATTGCAGAATAACTTCAGAAGGGTCAACCTAGAATATCAATAGTTTAGTTACCAACTTCAAAATGAACAAGGACCATGATACAGAACAGTCGACAAACATGAAGGTTTAGATAAGAGCTTTCTCAAAAGACCAATTACAAACATATGATTAAAGAATATCATTGCATCGTTAAGGCGTGGAACTTGAGTAATAATTAAAATTTATAACCCAAAATCAAGCTTTACCATAAAACTCACAACCATATTTAGACATGATCTTTAAAACGATTCAAGTAAACATACCTCAAATTTCTCAAAAAGACCAATCACAAACGTATGGTACTTCCTAAGAAAATCTTCTGCCTCAGTCACCGTGCTTATTCTAATGACAGGCACACCGGTCTTTTTCTTCGCCCATATCACCATTCCTTCCCTGAAAACAGAAATCGACCCGACAATACATTAAGCATAATTGTCTACCATATGAATTATCCAAAGCGAATGATCCACTCTAAATTAAATTGCAATTCAACAAAGAAGAGAAACTTACGCTGAAAATCCACCCGTATATGCTTGAGGAGTGCCATTAACAAACAAAATCAGAGTAGGGAACCCTTTAATATCAAGCAAAGAAGCTACCTTGGGGTACCTTTCAGCATCAAGTTTGGCCATCACAATGGGACTTCCCAATGCTTTCAACGAAGTAGCAGCTTCAGCAAAGTGGGGCATAAGCTCAGCACTCCTAACACACCAAGGAGCATACCCCAAAAGCATAACAAACTCGTTCTCATCAATAACCCTCTCGGAATTATCACTGTTGAGTTCAAGGACTATCCTTTGTGCTTTACTCAGCACCTCTGCTTCCGAAAATCTACTGATAGAGTCTTGGTCTTGTTGTAGCTGATCTTCTTGCTCATCGAGGGCTAAAAGCTGTTCAAGGTCATCAGAATCGTCTTCAGAGCTGGTGGGATCAGAGGCATTGGTGTTTATGGGAAATGAGAGTAGTAGGACAAAGGTGAGAGAGAGAAGGAATTTCGAAGTGGGCTTTTTGGACAGAAACATGGTGATTAGGTTTCAAAGGAGTGTTCTTGAGAATTCCGCAATGGAGGTAAAGAAATCTCAAAGTTTCGGATCAGATCTGTGGTGGAAGAAATGATAGCGCCTGTTGAGGGGGACTAGAGATTTGCTAGTGTAAACAGTTTTGTCAGACAAAAAATGAACTGGTTGGCGTTAATATCTTTCCTTTTATTTTATATTTTATTAAATGTTAATTAAATTATCCAAATTTGAGTAATTTTATGGATGGAATTAGTTGAATTTTACAGCCGGGAACGGTCGCCTCTAATATCCCAGGAAATCCCTCCTCCCCGTTCATCCCGGTGGTTTTGATTTTTTTTTTGTCTTTTTGAAATCTAAGATGGTGTTTATTTTTATAGAGATAAAATATTTACAGCCTGTGAATCACATCTGTAGTCATGTACAGCAAAAGAGGTGGACCAAAAGTCTGCATTTTATAAGAAGAATACTGTTTGTTTTTTAACGTGACTGTTAAAATAAACTGAAATATAAATAAACTAATTTTTTAAACTATACTCAAATAATCATTTTTGCTATTAATTTTTTAAAAATTATAAAATGTCATTAAATTTAATGAATTATTACAAAATAATCACTATAATGTTGTAATAAATTATAAAGTTTGATAATATAATAATTATTTATAGTATTTAAATAAATTTATTAATAATTTTATAATCTTTTAATAAATTAGATAATATAAGTTTAATTATATAATATTTTTTACTAAGTTCGATAATAATGTTGTAATAAATTATAAAAGTTTGATAATACAAGTTTAATTGTATAATATTTTTTTACTAAGTTTAATATATTTTTTTCAAATAAAGTATATTAGATATCGTTGAGTTATATACAAATGATAATTTTAGTCAATAAAGTTTAAAAGTTATAAAATACTTATTAAATTTATTAAAAGATTATAAAATTATTAATAAATTTATCTAAATACTATAAAATAATTATTATATTATCGAATTTTTATAATTTATTACAACATTATAGTGACTATTTTATAATAATTCATTAAATTTAATGACATTTTATAATTTTTAAAAAATTAATAGAAAAAATGGTTCTTTGAAGAGGTTAGAAGAGCTTTGAAGACATAAGTCCACGTCTGCGTCAAGAAGAGGACACGCAGACGTTACGCGAAGACGTTAGAAGAACTTATGTCTTCTAAAAAACAAACAGTCTGTGAAGCCCAATGTCTGCGCGTGGTCTGCACGGTACAAACATAAAAACTTTGAAGACCTTAAACACTGAAAACAAACAAAACCTAAGAGATTTAAGATGACGGTAAAGGAAATGATCTATCAACAGAGCGTGGTGATAATTAAGTGGTCATTTAGATAATAAAAGTAAATAATTGGTTACGGTTAATAATGAGATTTAAAATTAAAGATTTAAGTTTTTAAATTTCTTTTTATCTTAGACATTATCTAAAATAATAATAATTTTAAATTTTAATCTGAAAATAAATTGTTTAAAAAAAACATAACGAATGTCAGATAATTTATATATTTCACAATTAAATTTAAAATAAATAATAGTTGTGTGTCCCAAGCTTTTTGAATGCTTTTAATTTGCTCAATCATTTTTTAAATTTCTATTGAAATATATAATTGTTATTTTTATTACAATAAGTATCTAAAAGATATATTTTTTTATTCAAATATCTAAATTATTTTTTGTCACAATTAGGGATGTGTATGAGTAAGTTTGGGTCGGGTATCAATCAACCCGACCCGACCAAAAAAATTTACATCATTCATCTGACCTAATCCGAAAAATATATACTCTCCATCCGACCCGAATCCTACCCAATTTTTGAGATAAAATTCAAACCCGACACGATCCGACCAGAAATAATAAAAAATATTATTTTTATTAAATGAAAATAGTGGTTTAATTGAAAAAATATATATAGGGGTATTATTGTAATTATTTCTAAATATATAAGGTAAAATTATATTTTTTGGGTCGGGTCAAGTCCAGTATTTTCACCCTAAATCCAAATCCGTCCCGCCCCAAACATCACCTTTAAAAAACCTGACCCGAACCTAAATTAAAAAAAAAACCGACCTAATCAGGTCGGGTCAGAACCCGTTGGGTTCGGGTCGCATGCCCATCCCTAGTTACAATAAATATCTTAATTTATCTTTTTTTTTTTATCAAAATAGATACATAAAATATTTTTTGTTCAAAACAGATACCTAAAGTATTTAATTTTTTCTATCTAAATACCGAAAATGTTTTGTAATTAATGTCACGTGTCAACTTTTTTTTTAACTTGGATAAAAAATCGAACACTTTATGTTCTTATTTTGACCTAAAATACTAAGTGTCTATTTGGACAAAAAATAAATTTAGATATTTATTTTAATCGAAATATACTTTAGTACTTAGATGAAAGAAAGATACTTTAAATTTTATTTGTAAAATAAACCATTTACACTGTGACTGTCATACAATGGCAGCTGATGTGGAAATTAAAGAATATATAATCTTAATAAGGATCGAATTTGGAACTTCTAAGAGAGATCCAGTGCTTAATCATTAGGTCGAACTAGAATATTATTTATTATTATAATATTCTAATATACAATCAGTATTTCACTCAATTTGAATGAAGAGTCAACTAAGGAGTGAGGATGGCTAAATTTTTATTCAACTTGCAACAAATACTTGCCCCATAGGAAGAAGGTTTTACAATCATCTACATATAATTTGTACAATAAAATGTCCTTAAAATCATGAAAATATAAATGAGAGCAGCAATCTGAAGTTGGCAATTTACTAATATAGCACCACAGGAGTTAACAGTGGTTTCTTCTGAAAGTGTGCCACCAAGTTCCCAATCACAAGATCGGCCATAGCTTGGCAGGTTTCCACAGTATCACTTCCCACATGAGGTACGAGCACTGCATTATCAAGCCCGAAGAGCTCTTCCGGTACGTTGGGTTCGTGTTCAAACACGTCAAGCCCTGCACCTCCTAGTCGCCGTTCAGCTAATGCAGAAACCAGCTCGGGTTCATCGACGTGAGGGCCTCTCCCGATGTTGATGAGGACTCCCTTTGGACCTAATGCATCAATGACTTCCCTGTTGATGATGTGGTGGGTCTCCTTAGTCAGGGGACAAGAAACAACCAAGATATCACAATGGGAAGCCAGGTCGACAACGCTCGGATAGTATTTGTATTTGATATCTGGTTTCTCTGTTCTTGAGTGGTAACTAATAGGGCAGCTAAATGCTTCAGCTCTCTTTGCAATTGACGTGCCAATCCTTCCCAGACCGAGAATACCAACTTTTTTCCCAGTGAACTGTAATGATGAAAAGGAAAACAAAGAGAAAAAGGAAAGAGACGGAAACCCTTTAATCTGGTACCATCCAATCTAATGTAATGTGACGTATATACAAGAAGAACCAAGTTTAATAAAGATTCAATTCAATCTCAATGTATCTCTTACCAAAAGGATGAAAACATTTATAATAGACCCTAAAAATGGTTATCAAAAGTCAACATTGTTCCAGACAGCTTCTTCAAAATTTTCAAAACAAATAGACTCCAAGCTCAATAGAAAAATTCGTTATCACAATCTATAAAAGCAAAAGTTTAGCCTTCTTATTTTTAATCTTATGACGAGAATACAATCTCAGAAAAAAATTCTTTTCCTTTGAAAGTTGAGAAGGAAACTTCTCAAAGGTGAGCGAAACACCTCAAAAAGCAAATTCAGCAACACAATGCATGCACCGCTGCAGTCTTCTCGAGCAGGTGCTTGTAGTTGTGCAACGTAAATCAATTAAATGGTTTTTAGTATGCTTGGACAAAGTAGTTCTAGACTATCATCCCACTGGCATGAAAGGCTGACTCAATCACTAAAACCTCATGAAAAGCAGAAAGGTGAGCAGTCAAACATTTGAGAATTGCTTTGGGAATATAGATCAGGGATGGACCTAGAGGGAGGTGGGTGACGGTGGTCGCCCCCTAAAAGTTTTAAATTCCTATATTTTTTAGATATTTTCTTCGTATTTTCTATTGAAAATAAGTTTTTCCCCCCAATATTTTATAAGTTCTCCATCCCTGTATAAACATAAACTGTGATTATTAGCTCCCCAGTTCTACTGAAACGAATAAAACAGTACAGTATCCAATTTGAAGAACTATGTTGAAGTGATGATTGTATGCCATATCTATCTCAATTTTAAGAAGAGGCCAAGTACAAGAATTATTCACAAGGTTACTTTTCCTTTTCAATATGACTACCCTAATAAATAAGTAGTTCATCATATAAATCAGTATAGGCCATTAAAAATTACTGTAGTATACTGACAAGTGCTGAAATACAAAGAGAGGAAATTAGTTCCACAGGATGAATTATAGCATGATCATCGAGCGCAATATACAGATTATTTGTGATACCAATGACACCAAATCAATTCATGCAGCCATCACAAAGCAATTACTCAAGAGGCTTGAGAAACAACCAACCAACCAAGATGACAAGCATACAGTTGCATCTGAAACTAAATGCGTATACTACAAATAGTATAAGAAAGGTTTCAGTACCCAGAGCCGATATACAAGATGAAAACAACTATTATGATATATAAATATACAGATTCAATATAAAACTAGGAATGACGAAACCGGCATCTATCTTTATTTCTCAGCATGCAAAATGTGCAGTGAATTCAATACGAACTTCAAATAGGATTTGTGACAAATGTACGTTTTCAATGAAGAACATTATAAGAAATACTTTCCGGTGGAGCTACATATATATATATTCACACACACACACTTGCATTTATACAAGTATGCAACCATCCTTCATTGCTTCCATACATGAAATTATTTTGGAAAATATCATTCTAAAATCAAATTCTATTTCAGACAAAAGACAACAATAACAACACTAACTACATTGCCTGCCATCCGGCCGCTAATGAGAAACGCAAAATGCACTTCAAGCAACAAACAAAACAAAGAAAAACTTGGTACCAATTCAAAACAAAATAAGTTCTTTGCCATTAAAAATTACCGAGTTCTGAAAAGAAAAAGCACCACCATATAAAAAGTAACGAATAACACATTCGACAGAATCTAAGACCAGTCCAGAAAGGCTAATATCATTAAAAACTTCATTGAAAACATAAAAAACCAACAAATTGAAATGAATTCAACGAACTGCATATTATCAAATAAACCCAAACTGCTGTGCCCAATAATGCCAAAAAAAAGTTAAACGAACCTTGGTGGTCAAAACATAGTCCCCTTTCTTCCACTTGCCACTCCTCACGTACCGATCACTCTCACAAAACTTCCTCAACACCGCCAATATCAACCCAATCGCCAAATCCGCCACGTCGTCAGTTAAAACGTCAGGGGTGTTGGTAACTCGGATGCCCTTTTCTTTACACTTTGCCAAATCTATCTTATCAATTCCTACACTGAAGCTGGCAACAATCTCCAGATTGGGCAAAGCCTCGATCAGCTCAGCATCGGCACCAGCAGAGGCGTCTCCGACGACCACTTGGATTGAGTCTTTGTGAGAAGCCAGAAACAATGATTTGTCCGGCACTGTCCAGAACCTGAAGAGCTTGAAACGCTTCTCGAGTTGTTGTTCGAGATAAGAGTGTTGAAACGATTTTTTCTAAAACGTGAAAATGTGTTATTTTAAAAAATCACATTAATTTTTAATTTAATTTTTTTAATTGATTTTTAATTTTTAAAAATCAAATGCGATTTAAAAAACTTCTCATTTCGAAAAATTTGAAAAAAAATTTCGTTAAAAATATATTATTCAAAGAGTCGTCACCAATATTTGATTAGTGTGTGATTGGGCATTCAAAGATGTTTGTTATTTTAAATAAAAATTAATTTTAATTAAAACAACAAATTAAGGTCTGCGTTACCAAAATCTGAATTCGGGAGTCGGTTACGTGTAGGGAATGATTAGCACCCCACGATGCCCTAAATTGATACCTAGTCGATTAATTAACGTCATTGTATTGAATTTTACAAATTTGAACTTTATTTGATTTTTGATCCCATAAAACAATGACGTAAATTTAAAAACATTCAAGAGCACTCAAACAAATTAAATTAAAATTATCAAGTCATTTTAGAAAGATAAAGAATATTCGATTATTTACAAATATCGAGACCAGATCTTAAAGATATAACAACATTTTCTCGATATATTTAAATAAACGAACATTTCTTTTTCTCTCGTTCCCAAATTTTAGGTGACGAATCAATTTTTTTGTTTCACTTTCGGGATACACTTTTATTTTAAAATCATTAAAAGCGGACCTCAAATCAGTTATGACTGCCCACTTAAAACAATTTTAAATTAAAAGGGTATTACCCTTAATCCATTATTATATGTCGAGTTATGCAAATGAGGCTATCATGCAATTTATGAAAAAAGTATGTCATACCAAAAATTAATTAAATAAAAGAATATATTACATGGCCTAAAATAAAGTACGGTGATATGGTACATACATGCATACAACGATATTGACATACATTAGAATTATACAATAAAACATACTATTAATAACTCGATTTCATTTCTAGGCACCCCAAACCTAATATAACCCAAATGCTACATAGGATTAAAACGAAAATTTCTAAGATTTCATATCCAATGTCAAAACAACATGAAAATAGCCCTAGCATGATTCTGGATCAAAATGAAACACGATGAAAACTACAAGGCAAAATCATAAAACAGTAAAGTTCGGATTATGAACTATAACGAGACAAATAAAAGTAGGAGGGATCTCTCAAATAATTACTCCACTTTGCTAAGGACGCTGATGGGTCTAGCCTCCTGAAACTCCGTCGTTTCACGCCATCAAGGGACGCCGCCGTTTTGAAGCATTCATATATGACATTAGGGTAAACTTTAACCTAACTAGATACCATTTTCCTCTTCACTCCAACTAGACACCAATCCCAACCGTTTTCCTTTCTCTCAAATCCCTTTCTCAAACTCGGCTTTCTCTCTTCTTTCCTCCCCGCCTGACCCCGTTTGAAACCCCAACCGCCGCAGACTCTGCCACCTAACACTCCGACGAGGAGTTAAACAACACAAACCCATCGATCTTTACCCATCCTAACCCAAAATCCTCAAAACCCAATCCCATGCAACCACAGTACCTACGGGTGAAAGTCTTACCCTTGATGACCCAACGAGGCTCAGGTTCAGGCGATGACGGTGTTCTGCTCTTCTAATAAGGAAGGTGAGGTTTTTTGTGTTGCTTTGTTCTTTTTTTTCTGATTTGCTAATGGTTTTTTTTACTCTGGTTATGGATTTCTTTTGTTTTGTGGTACTTGTGATGGTTGGTTCTCTACTTGGTGATCACTCCCCCTGGATGATGTGTTTTGGTTGCTTTTTATCCTTCTCTCTTTCCCATCTCTACGCCTCATCGGAAAATAAAAACAAACTTCGAGCCGAGTGAGCACGGGCGATGGCATCGTTCATAGCGGGTGGCCGATAAGCATGGACTGATATGCACTGTTTTGGAGATTGACTATATCAAAATATCTTAGGTTTAATTTTAACCTAATTTCATTTTTCTCTCCTTAGTCTAACAGATCATTTTCTTCCCCCCCACGCCGTTCTCTCAACTTCTCTCCATTGTTCTCAAACGGCGCTGCTCTCCAAGCACCACCATACACGATTGGCCACCTCAACCCTCCTGGAAACAACGGCCGCCTTTTCCTATCTACTCCTCGTAGCGGTCGCATCGACCACCACCTTGGTGGCCACTCTACTCGACGGCAACCACTTAACAAAGAGGAAAACCCAAGCTAAGCCATATAAACTGAGAATCTCGTTTTTATCTTCTAACTCTCTCGACGAGGGCCTTAGAAACTCACTGTTTTCACTCAACCGACTTCTCAGATTTACCTCTCCGACGCTCGACCATGGAAACCAAAGGCGGAATATTACATAAACAAAGAGACCATACACCTAAGGTAAGACTACCCTCTTCCCTTTATCCTTATATTTCCATTTCAAAGTACTCACATAGCCACACACAAACATCGTACACTACAAACTAAAATAGAATCGAATATTCTTAAGAAAATTTCATTGATTTTTATAGATATAGAAAAACATCTCAAATACAAAAATGAGTTTTAACACTTACCTTTCTTCTGTTACAAAGGAAAATGAAATAGGAATTTGTTGTGTTGCCCTGCGTGTAAAAATGAAGGGAAAAGAAGATCCTTTGATTTCACTGACTTCAATTTGTCCTCCCTTTTCGTTGTTGATGATTTTTCTCCTTTGTTTGTTTACACTTCTCTTTCAAAAATCTAGAGAAAGACCTCTCTCTTTTAAATTTCCTATCGTTTACAATCCGAAAACCCCCCAAAAAAATGTTTCTCAATGATGACTAAATACTTTTTTTTTAAAACTTGTGTGTTTGTCTTTTTTTTCCCTCAAAAACGGTTGTCCTCTCTGCTTTAGTTGATAAATTCCAGCGGTTAATTACCCCTAAAAAAACTGACTCTTTATAGTTTTTAATTTCCTAAGTTTCATGCTCCTCCACTACCAATAATTGATCCATCCTTTGTTAACTCCCTTCTCACATTTATTAACTTCCTATAACCATTTTACTTTCCAGGTTTCAAGTGGACTAGAGTTCACTCTGCTGAGGACCATTGGACTTGAATTGGGCCTCAACCTAGTTGGGCTTTCTTTAAGTCTGTCATCACTTCGAGTCTTCTCCGACTTAGCCCCGGACAAATCGAGTATCTACAGCTGCCCCTCTTTGCTCATGGTCGTGTAACGAGAATAGAGCAAAGACCAAAAGATGATCGAATTTGTCCGGTCATGAGAACTTCAAAAGATTAATCCGCTTCTCTATTACTTCAGGATAAACAAGACTTGAAAAATCTTTGAATGACGGGTCTGCTCCCTATCCCTTCAGGGAGTATAAGACTCGATCAATCTTCAACAAGCGTGTCTGCTCCCTATTCATTTAGGGAGTATAAGACTCAATCAATCTTCAATAAACGGGTCCGCTCCTTATTCGTTCAGGGAGTATAGAACTCGAACAATCTTCATAAAACGGGTCCGCTCTCTATTCTACCAGAGAGTATGGAACTCGAACAATCTTCAACAAACGAGTTCGCTCTCTATTTCTTCAGAGAATATAGAACTCGAACAATCTTCAATAAAACAGGTCCACTCTCTATTCCTTCAGAGAGTATACAACTCGAAAATCTTCAATAAACAGGTTTGCTTCACTACTCTTCTGTGAAGGCTTATGATGATTGTTTCACTGCTCTTTCGTGAAGGCTTAAGATTGACTTGTTTCAAAGGTCAACATTTCTGAAAATCCATCTCCATCGTGAAAACTTGTCTGGAAGCCATTGGATATGTGAATCTACTTTGGCTCAGTTATCGTCTAAACATCATTCTTTTCAAGATTTCAAAACTAGTTATCTTCATCTTGATGCTTTCATATCTTCAATCTTCAACTATCCCTATGAAACCTGTACATGCTTAAGTCATCATGCAATTATGAATGTCATGATCCTATTCATGCCTATAATGTATGCAATTATGCAATTCAATGCGTTTTCTTCTTCGAAGGAACTCTATCTCATTTTGATCTCGATGGAACTCGGTTTCATCTTGGGTAGAAAACATTTGACCAATTCACCCCAGTTAACAACCTCAATTCCGTATCTCTCGGCTTTACAGAACCTTGACTCTTTCCTTTCTTGAAACCCGCCAGTACCCATTTTAATATTTCGATATAACAAATTAAGTTAAATGGATTTTAAGATTTTCCAAATGATTTTCTAAGTATATTCGATATAACTATTCGAATATCAAAACATTACTCCAAATATTTCAAAAATCATTTTTGATCCTTACTTAAGTGTAAAATTAAGTTTTAATCATAAAACAATTTCAAAATAATTTTACAAAGTATTTCGAACCAATTCAAAGCCAAAAATTCCAGATTGCTCAGAGGGAACCGATTCCACCCATAGGAGGAACCGATTCCCCCCTGAATGGTTTGGCTCCGAGATTTCCAGAATGCTCGGAGGGAACCGATTCCCCCCAAGGGGGTACCGATTCCCCCCTGTTCAACGGTCGAAATATTTGAATTTACATTAGGGAACCGATTCCCTATGAGAGGGAACCGATTCCCCCCACGCTCCAAGCTGTTTTATTAATGTTTTCACACTAAAACGGCTATAATATCTTCTCTAATTATCCCCAACGTTCAGAAGTGATCCAAGGTGTATTTAAGCAAGCTTAGAAGCCATTGATCAATAACAAGAAATATCAAGCAACTAGAATCAAGAGAGAATCAAAGAGAAAGCATCAAACCTCAAGTTTGAGCATTTCAAGCCTATTTTCATTCAATATTCATTTTGCTTTCAAGAACACTCTTTGTGCTCAATTGTATTCATCTTTGAGTGTTCTTTTCTTTGTTCTAGAATTGTGCAAACATCTTACCTTGTGAGGTTTTCTTGTAAGTTTGCAAATTTGTAATCTTCTCTTTGAGAAAAGAGTGTTCTCAAGAGTTGGGGTATACTCTTGAGGAATTGTAAGGTTATCTCTTTGGCCTCAAAAGAAAGAACAAATTAGTGAATTTGTTGGAAAATCCTTAGTGTGGATAGCTAAGGTAGTGGACGTAGACTTTGTTTGAGAAAGTCGAACCACTGTAAATCGTTGTGCAATTACTTTCAATTTTCTGCAAAAGCTTCCACAAATTTTTTATTGCCAATTCACCCCCCTCTTGGCCAATTTCGTCATTCGATTAACTCAACAATTGGCATCAGAGCCTAACTCATTTGAAGGTTTAATCGCCTCTTGAGTCGATCCGGGAAGAGTTACATCGATTACAAAGTCATCAATGGCCTCCACTTCAAACTTCGACTCCGGTCTCGATTCGATGCCCGTCAACAAGCCTCCTTTCTTCAATGGAGCTAACTATGCCTATTGGAAGAATAAAATGATATACTTCATTCAAGCAAGTGACATGGGAGCATGGAATGCTGTAGAAGAATGATACATCAAACCTCTCACTCATCCAAGGTTGTGGAGTGAAGGAGAGACAAGAATGTTCCAGCTCAACTCCAAAGCCATCCATATTATTTTTGTGCTCTTGGACCAGATGAATACGGAAGAGTTTCATCGTGTACAACCGCCAAAGAAATATGGGACAAACTTCAAGTCACACATGAAGGTACAGATGAGGTAAAGAAATCAAAAATTAGTATTCTAACGCATAGCTATGAAAATTTCAGGATGAAACCAAATGAAGACATCAAAGCTATGACGGATAGATTTTCAACGATTGTCAATGGTCTCAAATCATATGGAGAGATCATCTCAAATGAAAAGCTTGTGAGGAAGTTAGTCTACTCCCTCCCAAAATCATGGCAATCAAAGAAGACGGCAATCATCGAGTCTAAGGACCTATCATCCTTAACTCTTGAAGAACTTATCGGTTCACTCCTCACTCATGAGATGATGCTTGAAGATGAGGTGGACCTTGATAAAGTTGAAGAGACACCAAAGGAGAAGGAGAAGAAGAAAAACATTGGAGTTGCTCTCAAATCCACAAAAGATGAGTGATTCTAATGATGATGATGATGACGAGGAAATGGCATTGTTTGCCAAACGGTTCAGAAAAATGATGAGACCTTACCAAGGAAGAAAATTCAAACGAAACGAAGGCCTCAAAAATGAACCAAAAGAGAAGGACCCAATCATTTGCTATGAATGCAAAAAGCCGGGGCATGTCAAATATGATTGCCCACAATTGAAGAAAAAGGGTCAATCAAAGAATAAGCACAAGGCTCATGTGGCTACATGGAGCGATGAAGAAGGTTCCGATGAAGAGGAACAAGAAATAGCAAACTTGTGCTTGATGGCATTCGGGGAAGATTCTAAGGTAACCTCCGATTTTGATGATTTATCTTATGATGAGTTATTTGAGGAGTACAATGGGTTGGCTTCGGATTATGAGAAATTGTTTTTAAAATATAAAAATGATGTTTCAAAATTGAAAAATGAAAACAAACTCATATCCAAAACCAACAACGATCTTGAAAGTAAAATCAAAAATTTGCAAATCAAACTAGAAGAGTTTGAAAAGAAAAATTTAGATTTGCAAAATTACTTTCAAAGATCAATGATGATCATCAAAAGAAAATTGATGATCTTAAAACTTCTTTTGATAAAGTTGGAACAAAACATTTTGAAAAAGGTGGAAATTCAAATCCAACTTTGTTAGAAAAAGTTTTAGAAACTACAATCATAGAGGTCCCCAAAGAACCTCTAATGGAAAATCATTAGAAGCGTGTGGGTTCCTAAAGAACTCATTACTACTAAAGATAAAAATATCCCACACAATGGATACCTAAGGGGACTAGGATTTTGGAAACTAATGAATATGGACCCAAAAGATTTGGGTACCAAAAATCAAAAATTAATCTATGTTTGTAGGGAAAGGAGCATTGCTACAAGGCACGGGAAACAAATTCAAACTCATGGTACCTTGATAGTGGATGCTCAAGACATATGACCAGAGACAAAAGCCGGTTCATTGAGCTAAACGCCAAAAATGGAGGAGAAGTGACTTTTGGAGACAATTCAAAAGGTTACATTGAAGGTATTGGTACAATAGGTAATACCTCTTCCATACAAATTAAGAATGTTTTATATGTGAATGGATTAAAGCATAATCTATTGAGTATTAATCAATTATGTGATAAATGATTCAATGTCTTATTTGAAATTAATGGTTGTAAAGTCATTGACATTGCATCTAATCGGATTATGCTTGTTGGTCATAGAATAGGAAACATTTACATGGTGCATTTAGATTCTATTGATATGACTAATTTATGCCTAGTTGCTAAGGATGAGCATGATAGTTTATGGCATAGGAGACTAGGTCATGCTAATATGAGTGTTTTGCAACGGCTAATTCAAGGTGATTTAGTTCGAGGGTTGCCTAAGCTTAAATTTGATAATGATAAAATCTGTGATGCTTGTGCTAAAGGAAAACAAAAACGAGTTTCTTTTAAATCTATTAATGATGTATCAACTAGTAGAGTATTACAATTGATCCATTTAGATCTTTTTGGGCCAACTAGAACTACTAGCTTGGGAGGAAAACAATATGCATTTGTCTTGGTAGATGACTATTCTAGATACACTTGGGTTCTATTCTTAAGTACTAAAGATGAAGCATTAGAAAATTTCATCACATTTTCAAAAATAATCCAAAATGAAAAAGGTTACTCTATCACTAGTGTTAGAAGTGATCATGGAACTGAATTGAAATCTTGGATTTATTGAGTTTTGTAATTCTAGTGGTATTAGCCACAATTTTTCAGCACCTAGAACCCCTCAACAAAATGGAGTTGTTGAGAGGAAAAATCGAACTTTAGAAAAATGGCTAGAACCATGCTTTGTGAAAATAATTTGCCAAAATATTTTTGGGCGGAAGCCACAAATACCGCTTGTTATGTTGTGAATCGAGTAATGATTAGGCCAATTTTAAAGAAAACTCCATATGAAATTCTCAAAAATAAAAAGCCTAACATTAGCTATTTTCATCCTTTTGGATGTAAATGTTTTGTTTTAAACAACGGTAAAGAAAATCTTGGTAAATTTGATGCTAAAAGTGATGAAGGAATTTTCTGGGTTATTCCTTAAATTCTAAAGCTTATCGTGTATTTAATAAAAGAACTTTAGTTGTAGAAGAGTCTATACATGTTGTTTTCGATGATAATCCCCTTCCGAGGAAGGATTCTTCTGTTAATGATGATGTAGGTATTGTACAAGCAAATGACGTTAGAAATGACGTTGGAGAATCATCATCAAAGGAAGAAACAAAAGATGAGGAACTCATGATCCCCTCGAGAATCCAACCATTGAAGAAAGGGAAGTATCTTTTCCAAGAGAGTACAACTATGTCAAGGATGGTGAAATTATAGGTGATCCATCAAAAGGGTAACTACTCGATCTTCTCTTAGAAATATCTGTAATTATGTTGCATTTATTTCATGCATAGAGCCTAAGAACATCAAAGAAGCATTAAAAGATGAACATTGGATTATGGCTATGCAAGAAGAATTAAATCAATTTGAGAGAAGTAAGTATGGACATTAGTTGAAAGGCCTAGTAATAAATCTACTGTAGGTACTAGATGGGTTTTTAGAAATAAACTTGATGAAAGTGGTAATATAGTGAGGAACAAGGCTAGACTTGTTGCTCAAGGCTATACTCAAGAAGAAGGCATAGACTATGATGAAACATACGCTCCCGTAGCTAGGATGGAAGCAATTAGAATGTTATTGGCATTTGCATGTTTCAATGAATTTAAATTATATCAAATGGATGTTAAAAGTGCATTTTTAAATGGTTTTATAAAGAGAAGTGTACGTGGAACAACCTCCAGGTTTTGAAGATTCAAATTTTCCGGATCATGTTTTAAAATTGACAAAAGCTCTTTATGGTTTAAAACAAGCTCCTAGAGCTTGGTATGAAAGATTGTCAAACTTTTTAATTGAAAAAGGTTTTTTAAAAGGAAAGGTTGACACTACATTGTTCTTAAAGAGAAAAGGTAAAGATTTATTAGTAGTTCAAATTTATGTTGATGATATAATATTGGTTCTACTAATGATGTTCTTTGTCAAGAATTTTCTAAGCTAATGCAAAGTGAGTTTGAGATGAGCATGATGGGGGAGCTCTCATTTTTCTTGGGACTCCAAATCAAGCAAAGAAAAGATGGCATCTTCATTAATCAAGCTAAGTACGTCAAAGATATGCTCAAGAAGTTTGGACTGGAAAATGGGAAACCTCATGACACTCCAATGAGCTCTTCACAAAGCTTGACTTAGATGAAGGAGGTAAATGTGTAGATGTTAAATTATAGGTTAATGATTGGCTCTTTGCTTTATCTAACTGCAAGTAGACCGGACATTATGTTTAGTGTTTGCTTATGTGCTAGATTTCAATCATGTCCTAAGGAATCACATTTACTAGCTGTTAAGAGAATCTTTAGATACCTTAAGGACACTCCTAGTTTAGGACTTTGGTATCCTAGAGACTCTAGCTTTAGCTTGCATGCTTTTCTGATGCGGATTATGGAGGATGCAAATTAGATAGGAAAAGCACCTCCGGTACTTGCCAATTCCTTGGAAATATGCTGATTTCTTGGTTTTCAAAGAAACAAAATTGTGTTGCATTATCTACCACTGAAGCGGAATACATTTCAGCCGGTAGTTGCTGTGCACAAGTTTTATGGATGAAACAACAACTTTTTGATTATGGAATTGAAGTAGGTACCATTCCTATCAAGTGTGACAATACTAGTGCTATTTGTCTCACTAAAAATCCCATCCAACACTCTAGAACTAAGCACATTGAAATAAGACATCACTTCATTAGAGACCATGTCACTAAGGAAGATGTAGTTCTAGAATTTGTTGATACTTTGCACCAATTAGCGGATATCTTAACAAAACCCTTAGACAAGGAAAGATTTTGGACACTTAGAGAATTAGGTTTGACCAACCTATCTTCACTTAGTGTTTAAAATAATTTTAGCACTTTTAATAATATTGAAAATGCTTATAATTTTTGATTGCATTCTTGCTATTAGTTAGGGGGAGTTTGTGATTCTTAGTGAAAATTAATTTTATGTTAAAAATCGATTAAAGATTAATTTAATTGTTTGAACATAATTAATTTTTGATATATGAGTTGCCAATACCACTAGAAAAGATTAATTTAGCATTTTGTGCTTAAAAAATCGGATTTTAGCATTTTGGTGCAGAGGGAATCGATCCCCCCCTGAGGGAACCGATTCCCCCTTTGAAGGGGAACCGATTCCCCCCACAGGGGAATCGATACCCCCCTGGGGTTCTGTTAAAATCGACAGAACACCCCCAAAATCTGAAACCCTCATTTTCTTCTCTCTTCCGCCGTTCTTCACCTCCTACACCCTCAATCTCCATTTTTGTCTCAAATCAATGATATTAATCGGAATTTACTTCATATATCATCTTCTAAACCTGTTGAATCATTAAATCGTGCAAACAACATCTAAATCCCCTCAATCTTCATCTTTCAAGGTAAATTTTTCTAAACTCTTTATTTCATTATTTTGAACATAGGATTAGTTTCAATTAGTTCTAGGTTGAAATAGTGATCGGGCATTGATTATTTAGTGATTAGAAACTAGATGTTACAACTAATTTCATCAAAACACAAGAATTTTTCAATTTTTTTAAATTTTCAAATAATAAAAAAAATGTTATTTTCAAATTATTGTGTTTTGATTAAATTATGTTGTTGTTATGAAAAACTATACATATATTGTTTCTCAAAACCATATTTTTCAAAAGTTTTTCAAAAACTTTGCTCATTAGGATTGATTTAGAGAATCTTGAAATATTGAGGACTCATTTGAGTTTTGGGATTAATTGAATTGCATACATTTGTTTTAAAATTGCAGGTTATTCTATCTATTCCGATTCCTTCACCATGTCAAATCCTAAACGACCTAGGTCTTCATCTAGTCGCTCTAGTCGTCAACCAAATCCACCTCCAAATCCCCTTCTATTCCAATTTCTAATCCCAATCCCACTGATCCTAACTTGACTATCCAAAATTCGTGTTTCAATCATCCTGGGTCTAGAAATCACCGATATTGGTATTATCAATATTTCGATTCTTACAAAATCCGGGAAGAACGTATTCCTTCTCGTCAAGCTATGTTAGCTATCGATTTTAAATATCTTCCCATTTTACAAGAATGGAAATTTGATAAACTATTTGATCTTGAACCCATCGTTTACCATCAACTTGTTCGTATATTCTACTCTAATGCCGTTTGTGTTAAAAATCAAGATGAAACCGAAACCATAGGAATTCGTTCCTACCTCCTAGGACAATTCTTATATATTGACCCGGCATATATAGCCAATACATTTGGATTAGATAATGATGGTATTTCGAATGAAAAACAAATTTTAGGTTCTCGTTATAAAAGAAGAGATAGTGCGAGTGTCTTAGACCTACATGAGCGTTTTCTTCATCTAATGATTTCTTGGTGGTTTCGACCATCCGGAGGTCGTTATTCTACTCTTAGAGCTTTGGATATTGGTGGTTACATTGTTTCGAAAACCGTATTAAAATTAACCTACCTCAGATTATTTTTGCTGAAATTGTTGAAACCGTAAATCTTGTTCCTAACAAGAAACACTGTTCATCTCTAGTTTACGGTTGCTTTTTGAGTAATCTGTTTTCCAAAGCTGGGCTTAGAGTCGGTCTAGATGCCGTTTTTCCTCTTAAGAAACAAATAAATCTTCTTTCCTTAACGAGAGCGGATGGGTAAAGGACAAAGAAATCGGTGAATGGGTTTCGATCTTCTACTCCGAGAGCTAGTTCTCACAAGCTCCACCCGAAGCTGACGAAGATCCCGAGCTTGAGCAATTAATGCAAGATATCGATGAAGCCGAAGATGAGCCTGATCAGCCCGAAGAGCAGCCCGAGGAGCAGCACAACAAACGCATCAAATGCCTCCATATTTTCAATCCTTTATGGAGACATTCGATTTCCGATACGCTACCATGGACTCGCGTTTTTCCTCTATAGAGTCTCATTTATCCACAATGGGCTCAACAATTAGAGATTCTTCGGGAGATGCGTGCAAACAATGAATCAACCAACGCTCGTATCAATGACTAACTCATGAAATGGCTGCTATGCGAGCCCGTTTTCCTCCTACCGATCCGGATGCTTGATTTTATGTTTAGCTTTAAACTTTGAACAAAATGAATAATGTTTCAACATTTTGAATTGTTTGATTTTGTGGATTGTTGGATTTGGATATGGATAGTGTGAACTTATATGTTTGGTGTGTTTTTATTCGTTTTTACATCATCATTAGCATATGACCAATTTTGCCATATCACATTATTTATGAATATGATTTATGAAACTAATGGCAACCTCTCTTTTGATTGTGATCTTAGCAGCTTAAGCTTATAATTAATAAATCAACTGGCTAAATGATTTTCAAAACCTTGTTTTACAATGTCTTTTTGATTTAACAAAAAGGGGGAGAAGAAGTGTTAAATGTTTTACATGATAAATTGAAGAAGTGTTAAAGTGTGTTAAAGTAAGGGGGAGTAATTTCAAAACTTGATTTCAAAAATCTTAAAATTACTAAAATGTTTTGCTATATCAAAAAGGGGGAGATTGTTGAAACATTTTAATTTTCGATATAAAAAATTAAGTTAAATGGATTTTAAGATTTTCCAAATGATTTTCTAAGTATATTCGATATACTATTCGAATATCAAAACATTACTCCAAATATTTCAAAAATCATTTTTGATCCTTACTTAAGTGTAAATTAAGTTTTAATCATAAAACAATTTCAAAATAATTTTACAAAGTATTTCGAACAAATTCAAAGCCAAAAATTCCAGATTGCTCAGAGGGAACCGATTCCCCCCATAGGAGGAACCGATTCCCCCCTGAATGGTTTGGCTCCGAGATTTCCAGAATGCTCGGAGGGAACCGATTCCCCCAGGGGTACCGATTCCCCCCTGTTCAACGGTCGAAATATTTGAATTTTACACTTAGGGAACCGATTCCCTATGAGAGGGAACCGATTCCCCCCACGCTCCAAGCTGTTTTATTAAATGTTTTCACACTAAAACGGCTATAATATCTTCTCTAATTATCCCCAACGTTCAGAAGTGATCCAAGGTGTATTTAAGCAAGCTTAGAAGCCATTGATCAATAACAAGAAATATCAAGCAACTAGAATCAAGAGAGAATCAAAGAGAAAGCATCAAACCTCAAGTTTGAGCATTTCAAGCCTATTTTCATTCAATATTCATTTTGCTTTCAAGAACACTTTTTGTGCTCAATTGTATTCATCTTTGAGTGTTCTTTTCTTTGTTCTAGAATTGTGCAAACATCTTACCTTGTGAGGTTTTCTTGTAAGTTTGCAAATTTGTAATCTTCTCTTTGAGAAAAGAGTGTTCTCAAGAGTTGGGGTATACTCTTGAGGGAATTATAAGGTTATCTCTTTGGCCTCAAAAGAAAGAACAAATTAGTGAATTTGTTGGAAAATCCTTAGTGTGGATAGCTAAGGTAGTGGACGTAGACTTTGTTTGAGAAAGTCGAACCACTGTAAATCGTTGTGCAATTACTTTCAATTTTCTGCAAAAGCTTCCACAAATTTTTTATTTCCAATTCACCCCCCTCTTGGCCAATTTCGTCATTCGATTAACTCAACAAACCTGTACATGCTTAAGTCATCATGCAATTATGAATGTCATGATCCTATTCATGCCTATAATGTATGCAATTATGCAATTCAATGCGTTTTCTTCTTCGAAGGAACTCTATCTCATTTTGATCTCGATGGAACTCGGTTTCATCTTGGGTAGAAAACATTTGACCAATTCACCCCAGTTAACAACCTCAATTCCGTATCTCTCGGCTTTACAGAACCTTGACTCTTTCCTTTCTTGAAACCCGCCAGTACCCATGACCAACTTCTTGATCAATGACAATCTCTTTGGGTCTTCTTATCATGGCTGAGATTTTCTATGAATTCCAAGGTTTTAGCTTCCCGTAGCCACACAAGCTTACATGTTTAAACCATTGTCAACTTCAGAATACCTGCATTTTCCAAAACCTTTTGTACAATAATCCAAAATGATCTCATGTACTTCAAGTTAAGTTATATGTTTTAACTTTTCAAAATAAGATGCTTACAAAAGGGAAACGAACAAGGAAATACATCTCTTTATTTACATAAATACAAAGAATTTTAGGCAAATAAATGGCAAACTTTTAACTGGAAACAGTAAAAGAACAAAAGAGTAGGCGTCTTCAAATATCAATAATGCAAATGCTTTTGAACTGGCATGCCGTTAGAATGTCTCGAGTGTAGCTTCTGTCAAAAAGATCTTCAAAATTATGATGCTTAAGAGTATGAAGCTACTTCTAAACTCTCAAATCTCTATCATTGGATGCCCTAAACCAGTATTGAATCTCATGTGCATTTAATTTCTCTTGGTTATTTCAATCGAGACTCATTAATCTTTAGTCTCATCCCTGATCACCAACTGTCATTGTTACTATCCATATCAGGAGCTCTTTTCACTTCCAAAATCAATTCAGAACCTTCCACCATGCACGAATTCTGAATTTCAAACTCAACTCAAGTCGCCCTTTGCGGGTTTTCAACTTGAGACCTCATTTGGTTCCAAGACGCCCTTTTCAGGTTTTCATCTTGAACCCCCTTTTATTTTTCTTTATTTTTTCATTTTTCTCTTTTTGTTTTTCTCTTTCATCATTTTTTTCCATTTTCCATTTTTTCTTCTTTTTTCTTTTCGTTTTTTCTATCATTTTTCTTTTTTCTCATTTTTCTTTTCTTCTTTTTCTTCTTCTCATTTTTATTATTTTTTCATTTTTTTCTTTTTCTCTTTTATTTCTTCTTCAAGCGAAATATCTCTTAACAGCGTCGGAATTCACTAGATATGGTAATTATGATCCGTCCATTTCAGTTAGGACTAGAGCTCCCCCATAAAAGGCTTTCATGACAACATAAGGTCCTTCCCAATTGGGCATCCATTTTCCTCTGAAATCCTTCTGAATAGGCAAAATCCTTTTAAGCACCAAATCTCCCTCATGGAATTCTCGAAGGCGAACTTTCTTACCATGTGCCCGTATCATATGTTTTTGGTACATCTGACCATGACAAATAGCTTTCAATCTCTTTTCTTCAATCAAATTCAACTGGTCATACCTAGCTTGGACTCATTCTGCCTCATCGAGCTTCACTTCTGACAAAATCCGAAGTGAGGGAATTTCCACCTCAATAGGTAAGACATCTTTCATCCCATATACCAGAGAAAATGAAGTTGCCCCGGTTGACGTTCGTACAGAAGTTCGATAGGCAAACAGAGCAAATGACAACTTCTCATGCCAATCTTTATAGGTCTCAGTCATCTTCTCTATGAGCCTTTTGATGTTCTTATTGGCCGCCTCTACTGCCCCATTCATCTTCGGGCGATAAGTGGTGGAATTATGATGCTTTATTTTGAATTGTTTACAGACCGAGTCCATCATCTTATTATTTAAAATTCAACGCATTATCGGAGATAATCCTCTCTGGTAAACCATATCTACAAATGATCTCCTTCTTTAAGAATTTGCATATTGTAGACTGGGTAACATTTGCCTAAGAAACTGCTTCTACCTACTTGGTGAAGTAATCTATGGCTACCAGGATAAAGCGATGACCATTTGAAGCTTTGGGCGAAATTTGTCCAATAACATCCATGCCCCACATTGAGAATGGCCACGGAGCTGTCCTTACATGCAAAGGATGAGGAGGAGTATGTATCTTATCTCCATAAATCTGACATTTGTGACATTTTCGGGCATAATTGATACAGTCTGTTTCCATAGTTGGCCAATAATACCCAAATCTCATAATCTGCCTAGCCATAGCATGCCCATTAGCATGGGTACCACATATTCCCTCATGCACTTCTTCAAGAATTAATTTGGCTTCTTTCGCGTCCACACATCTTAACAAGACCTGATCCATACTTTTCTTGTATAGAGTCTCACCATCAAGCACATACCCTGATGCCATTCTTCTAATGGTTCTCTTATCATTCTCAGTGACCTGTTCTGGATAACTCTGATACCTTATATATTGCAAGATATCATAATACCAGGGGTTTCCATCTTCTTCCTCTTCAATATTAAAACAATGGGCTGGATACTCATAAGCCTTCATTTCAATGGGCATCATATTTGAATGCTCGTTCATCTTAAACGCTGCTGCCAGTGTGGCTAAGGCATCTTCCATTTGATTCTCTTCTCTGGGGAGGTAATTGAAAGTTACTTCTTCAAATTCTTCAACAAGTTCTATAACTAACTTACGGTATTCTACAAACTTAGGATCTTTTGTCTCCCATTCTCCTCTGAGTTGGTAAATTACCAAAGCTGAATCCCCATACACTTTGAGCATTTTTATTTTGCGATCAATGGCAGCTCTAAGACCCAGAACACAAGCTTCATACTTGGCCATATTGTTTGTACAATTAAAATTAAGCCGACTGGTGAAATGATAATGCTCTCCCTCTGGTAAGACCAAAATCACCCCGATTCCATGTCCCATGGCATTTGAAGCACCATCGAAGTTCAACTTCCAATATTTGTTAGTGGATGCAACTGCTTCTTCTACCGAAATAGCCATTAAATCTTTATCTGGGAAATCAAAGCTCAACGACTCATATTCTTCTGAAGCCCTGCTTGCAATGAATTCCGCTATAGCACTTCCTTTAATTGTCGTCTGGTTTACATACTGGATGTCAAACTCGGACAATAAGATCTGCCAACGAGCTAATCTTCCAGATAATGCAGGCACACCCATTAGATATTTCAAGGGATCAAGCTTCGATATAAGCCAAGTAGTATGATACAACATATATTGCCTAAGCCTTCGGGTAGCCCATACTAAAGCGCAACACAACTTTTCAATGGGTGAGTATCTTGTCTCACATTCAGTGAACTTCTTACTGAGATAATAATAGCCCTTCTTTCTTCTCAGTTTTGGTCACGTTGCCCCAGCACACACCCCATTGAATTTTCATAAACCGACAAATACAGAATCAATGGTTTGCCTGAGATAGGTGGCGTCAAGATTGGAGTGCTCGACAAATATCTTTTCACTACTTCAAAAGCTTTTTGACAATCCTCACTCCATTCCCCTGAGTTATTCTTACGAAGAAGGCGGAATATGGGATCACACTTTTCCGTCAGCTGTGAAATAAACCGAGCTATATAATTCAATCTCCCCAAAAATCCTCTGACTTCTTTTTGTGTTCGTGGGGCTGGCAAGTCTTGAATAGCCTTTACTTTATCTGGGTCTATTTCAATTCCTTTTTGGCTTACTACGAATCCCAATAACTTCCCAGATGTCACCCCAAAAGTACATTTATTTGGGTTGAGTTTTAACTGACATCTTCTTAGTCTGTTAAAGAGTTTTCTCAAATTCCCAATATGTTCTTCCTCTGTCTTGGTTTTGACAATCATATCATCGACATAAACTTCTATTTCTTTATGCATCATGTTGTGAAATAACGTCACCATGGCTCTTTGATATGTTGCCCCTGCATTCTTTAGTCCAAACAGCATTACTTTATAACAAAACGTTCCCCATATGGTAACGAACATCGTTTTTTCCATATCTTCAGGGTTCATCTTAATTTGATTATAGCCAGAGAAACCATCCATAAAAGAGAACAAAGAATTTCCAGCAGTATTATCCACTAGTGTGTCTATATGTGGCAAAGGAAAATTATCTTTTGGACTAGCTCGGTTGAGATCCCTGTAGTCGACACACATTCAAACTTTCCCATCATTTTTCGATATTGGGACAATATTCGCCACCCATTCAGGATATTTAGCCACTTTAAGAAACCCAGCATCAAATTTTTTTTTCACTTCCTCTTTAATCTTGAGCAGCATCTCGGGTCTCATTCTTCTCAGTTTTTGTTGTACCGGTTTATATTCAGGCTTTATTGGCAGTTTGTGAACAACCAGTTCTGTATCTAAACTCGGCATATCTTCGTATGACCAAGCAAACACATATTTGTATTCTTGAAGCAATTCTATCAGATCTTGTCGACCTCCAACTGACAGAGTGGTACCAATCTTTACTTCTCACTTATCCTCATCCGTCCCTAAATTCAAAATCTCAGTAGGTTCTTTATGAGGCAGAATCTGCTTATCTTCATTCTCCACCATTTTCAGTAATTCATAAGGTAGTTCACATCCTTCATCATCATCACAATCCTTGATTTCCCCTTGACATATAGGCTTCTCGAAATCAATCTCCGGGTCAAAGTCATTAGCCTTCATATTATTGATATCTGAGCTCCTGAAAAAATAATAAAAGAGAATATATATATACATATATACATATGGGAGGATCTTTTCCCATATAAATAAATAGAAATAAATAAATACATACATACATATATACAACAAAGAATGAATGAATGAAATGCATGGGAGAATGTTTGCCATTTGGAACTAACAAAATGCATCTTTTATTGAAAGCAAGAAAAAACAAACAGCTTAACCCTTTACATAAAATCACCTATTGCCCCATGGTATGAACAACAGGGAGAAAGTTCCAGTGCATTACTCTGTAAAAGATTTGTAAACTACATGCAGTTCTTCCGCGGTCCAATTGTTCAACACGAAGACCGGTGGTGCAGGATAAATGCCCATAGTTCTCATTTCCTCAAACTCAACATCAGTTATAACATTAATGCCTAAATCTCCCAAGGCATTCTCAACCATCACCTTAGTGTTCCTTGAATTCCCTTGAAACATATGTCCCCCAGATATGAAAATGTTGCTCAATGGCGGGAAGATCATGGGTTCCCAGCTAAGGTCTTCACCAGCCAATCTGGCCTTTCTCATTTCCTGACCCTTCTTAATTCCCCTCAGTTTATCCCTCGGAGTTGGTTGATACCCCAAACCAAATCGATCTTTTTAGTAACAGGGCATATTGGATTCACTGGTCCTTGTAACTGACTTCCTAACCCTTTCCCAACTTTTGCTCCTCTTCCAAGGGTCAGCTTGAGTCCCATTTTGGTACAATTTGACAGTCTAGGCTTTGGTATCTTCCTGCCTTCAGCCACAAACGTAGCATTTACAAACTCCAACAATTTGAAAGAACACTCGGTCGTTTGCTCATCCACTTCAATATACTGAGCAGTAGTAGAAACAGAAGCAATAATGTCCTCTTCAGCATGAATACATACCAACCTTCCATCAATCACAAATTTCAGTCTCCGGTGCAATGTGGACGGAACTGCACCAGCCTGATGAATCCAAGGCCTTCCCAACAAACAATTGTACGTAGGCATAATGTCCATTACGAGAAATTCCACTTCATAAGTTGCTGGACCAATATTCAGAGGAACATCAATCTTGCCCAACACTTCTCTTTTAGTCCCATCGAAAGCTCGAACCACACTTTGACAGGTTCTCATAAGTGTACTATCTAATGGAAGCTTCTTTAGAGTCACTAAGGGCATCACATTCAAAGCTGAACCATTATCAACCAAAACCCAGGACAACACATACCCTTTACATTTAACTGTAATGTGCAAAGCCTTCTGACTACCAATCATCCCAGAAGGGATCTCATCCTCAGAAAAAGATAAAAAATTATCAGCTTGTATATTGGAAACTAACTGGTCCAACTTTTCAATGGGCAATTCTTTCGGAACAAAAGTCTGGTTCAAAACCTTTAACAAAGCATTTCTATGGGCCTCTGAACTCAAAAGTAATGATAAAATAGAAATACGGGCAGGCAACTTGTATAACTGTTCAACAACACTGTACTCATTGTGTTTCAGAAACTTCAAAAATTCTATCGCTTCACTCTCGGTTATTGGTTCATTGATAACAGGCTTATCTTCTTCTATCTGCACATCAACCTTTTTCTCCTTATCAACTGCAACCTTCTTCTCAGACTCTTTAGGTGGATTAAGAGAATAACACCTACCGCTTCTAGTAAAGCGTCCCACCTCATCTACTTCCTCATTCTCTTTTATTACATCTTCCATCTGGCAATCATATCTCCAAGGCACTTGTTTATTATCCCGATATGGGAATGGAGATGGAGGTGTAATAACCACTTTCGGGGCTATCTTCTCAGCAACTCAATTCTTGGGAGTAATAATTAGGGGACAACTGGCATTGTATACCCCTTTAGACGATCCTTCTGAAGCGCAAACTTCCGCTTCCTCTTCTTCAGCAATCTCTCTAAAGAACTCAATTTCTTTACTGTCCATCATGTCTTGTACAAAAGATAGGAAGTCAGGACATTGTTGAATACTGTGTCCTTCACTGTTATGATACTGACATACCTCTCCACTGTTAAACTGTTCAACCACCAAACTGGGCTTCAACCATCCTACCTTAACCATCTGGCACAACACCCAACTCATGGGTGATACCACCTCACTAACATTCCTTACAATTCTCTTTCCTTTATCTTCAGTAATCGCGTTAACTCCTGCCCCTGCATGGCTTGGCAACGGATTCTGAGCTATATTCGGCTGCTCACTGTCACCAAAGTTGATGACATTCCTCGTTCTCAAAGCTTGGATAACCTTCTTAAAAGTAATACAATTCTCAATGGAATGCCCAGGGTTCCATGCATGGTACTCACACTGAGCACTAGCATCATACCATTTGGGAAAATGAGGTTGCATTGGTGTCACGTGATACGGCAAAACCACATGCCGATCATACAAAATCTGAAACAATTCCTTATAAGTCATCGGAATTGGATCAAATTGAGGCCTCTCTCTCCTCTGGTCCCTTGCTCCTTGTCTATTGTCATTTTGTGTTGATGACCCTACTCCTTGAGGACGGGAAACAGTGATATTATTAGAATCGTACTGCCTCACATTACTGACTTCGTTTTCCTTTTTCCTCGTTGGTGGCCTCTTACTAGACTCTCCTCCCTCGAGCTCCCCACTCTTAACAACCATTTCAATCATTTCTCTCGCCATAACTACATCAGCAAAACTTTGATAAGGATTACCGATAAGATGCGAGAAAAAAGGAGCCTTTAAGGTGTTGACAAAAAGCATATTTGTTTCATCCTCTTTCAAAGGCGGGTGAACTTGCACTGCTACATCTCTCCATCTTTGAGCATATTGTCTAAAACTCTCGTTAGATTTCTTTTCCATTCCTTGCAACATCATCCTGTTGGGCCTAACATCTTTTAAATGTTTGTATTGCTCAAGAAATGACTTAGCCAAGTCTTTCCACGATTTAATATTAGCTCTACTCAGCTGGTTATACCACCGGATTGCCGAACCAGTTAAGCTTTCCTGAAAACAATGTATCAACAATTGATCGTCCCCTATGTATCCGGTCATCTTCCTACAAAACATTGTGATATGTGCAGAGGGGCACCTGGTACCATCAAACTTCTCAAAGTCAGGAACTTTGAACTTTGGATGTAAAACCAAATCCGAAACTAGACTTAATTCCTTTGCATCGAATTCATAGACACTAGTATCTTCTTTCATGGCTCTGACTTCTCTTTCTAGTTGTTTCCATTTCTCTTCCAACGGATTGTTTTGGTCCTTCTTGGCTTCTTCATCAAGGTCCGGAACTTGATGATATTGATGTTCTTCCTGATATGAACTAGATCCAGGTTGTACGTTAACAGAAGCACCGACTGGATTAATGTGCACCTTCCCAACATGAACAGGGGTCACTTGAACGTTCTGAGATTATTCTGGGGTTAACCCTGGATGATGAAGTGGGTCCTCAGTTACACCTTCTGGCATAGGGCTTTTCCCATGTTCTGGATTTCTTCCTTCCAACATACTCGCAAACTTAGTAAACATCTCCTTTTGGCATCATATATCTTCTTGCATTTTCTTGATATTATCTTGTAACTCCAACTGAGCCTTCTCAATTTGGGCAAGTTTGTCCTCCATAACTTTCTTCCTGGTTCTGTAGATATGCTTGGGATTTTCCAGTATTACTCTGTCACAAAGTCATTTTGTTATCGCTGATATTTATTAATGAATATGAAACATATGATTATGAATGAATAAAATGCGATGCAAAAATTTAAATGTATTAAAAATGCATATGCAAAATGCAAGGTGTTGATACTGGAACGACTCCTTAGAACAACTCTTTATATTACAACGACGTTCAATTATAAAGTTGAAACATATCACAAATAAATATGCACCATCTCTCCTATTTGCTGTACATGTGCTAGCAACTCCACGATCTTCTGGTTTTCTTCAGCCTCGGGATCTAGTTCTTCAGTCACATCAGCAGCTTCCTCGGATAAAATGACCAAATATTAAGCTATTCTCCGCGCGTGTCCTAAGTAACAAGCAATAAGATCTTCTCTTTGCTTAACTCTTGCCTGAGCTCGCTCCCATCGAAAACACCATTGTATATCCCCCTCATAAGGAACTATCGATAGCTCACTTGCTTGCCTCTGAAAATCTTGAACCATGGCTTCAAGCTCACTCACTTGTTTTTTCAGACTTTCAACCTCCCACTGGCTCGAGCTACCTTCCCTGTTTCGGTATCGTCGTAATACAGTCTCTAAACTTGAAATTTTCTCCTTCAACTTCTCATTCTGAGCTTGACTCTTTTGTAACCGCCGCTCTAAAGAATCCTTTTCTTTCGATAAAATCTTCACTTGGTGCCTGCTTTGCTTGAGCTCTTCTTGACTCTCTCCGGCTACTCTTTTGAGGCTCGTCACCTCTTGCCTTAATTCGACAGACTTACACGAGCTAGAACCTGCCTGAGCTTTTACCATTCGCTGATAAGTTGGCCGAAGATCGTCAAAGTCTAGCCGAAGTTGCTTCTCCACTTTTTCAATTCGATCTGCTCTACTCTTCTGAATGTCGATCTCCAATCCCTTTTGATACACTTCATCTTCCAGTTTCTGTAAAGTCATTCTCCATTGTCTCCGTTTTGCTTCGAAATCGTGCTTGGCTAACTCTAATGGAGATGGCACCACTCTCAACTGTTCCTCCACCGGCTGAATATTTTCAGGATTCACTATCGAGATGTTGTCGTTTACTCGACCGCTTCTCCACTGCTCGTACTCTTGAGATAACTCGAGATCATAGGTGAACAAATTCACGCGACGAGTTTGCTTTCAGGCCTCAACAACCCCTTTAACTTTACCCTTATACTGATCTCCTTTGAATGCAAAATCCGATCCTACCAAGTCCCACGTGGCTGGAATGAACTGCCTCGATCCATATTATCTGGAAACTAGTAGCGGTGCATACCCAACAGAACCCCATATACCTGGCAAAGGAACCCAATCTCGCTCTCCACATCGATAAAGTATATCCGAAGAGGTATTCCACGAAGCTCGCCACAAAATATCTCCATCTCTGATATCCTTGAAGATGACCATCCATGTTTCTTCGGTGAGGCCTCCAGGCCATTCTTTAGAAAGAAAATCCTTTAAAGGAAAAAACCCCTCTAGAAACACTCGTCCTGGTGCTCTTTCAACATGTTTGAAATGACTCAGAATCCACACTAGCAGCAAAGGCGCACATCCTATAAAGCGTCATTCTCCCTCGCGCCTACAAGAACTCAAAGACCGGACGTCTCAGCTAAAATGGCTGGAACAGGATCCACGTGCTTGTCTAATCTTTCAACAGGTCAACGACTGATACGTCTACATATCCTAGCACATTTGGAAAATAACGAGCCCAGAAATCCCTAAAGCAAACAAGTCAAGCTTCTTTCTCTTATCAGGGTGATGATCAATTACTTCTTTCAAAGCAACCCAAGAGATGCACTCACTGTCTCCCTTTTTCTTAATGTTTCTGACTACCCAATCTTCACTCATTCCGGTCATCATTAGTAATTTCCTCTTAAACGAAGGAGTGACTGGCAGCTTGGTATATACTCTATCCATCTGGGACCTCGAACAGACCAAAGCTTGATACTCCTATTGTTGGTGTTAGATCCACTCTACCAAATGTGAAACAGCTGTAAGCCGGATTCCAGAATTGCGCCAACGCTCTAAACAGATTTCGGTCAATAGAAACATCCAGAAGATAAGGAATATCGCCGTACAACTGATAAAACATCTCCTTATCGGCTATTATCCATCTTCCGCATATCTCCTTTAGCTCACTTAGATCATTCTGACGCATATTAATGTGAGTATAACCAAATAACTCCGAGACGTATCCAGGCATCACGTTATCCCCATTGGTCAGTTGGGACTATTCCGACCACCTCGAACATCGATATTGTCCTCAACCTCTTTCTGAAACGTTCGTTCCATATACTGGCTTCTATATGGACATCGATCCCAAATCAACACCATGTAATGGATAGTGCAATGCAAACAGAAAAGAAAACAAGACAAAGAACAAGAGATCGGTTAGCAAACCTAAGCAATTAGTCGGATAATAATTGTTCAAGAATCCTACCCACATGCTGGCTACCCAATCATGCTTATCAGATCCTACCCAACATGATATCTACCCCCATGCTTTGTTATTCACAAAAATAAATCCTAACCGCATGATATCTAATTCGCATGCTTATTCAAAAAATAAACCTAACCGCGTGATATCTAGTTCGCATGCTTATTAAAAAAACGAAAATAAATGACTCAAAAAAAACTTTTCCTTGTGTACCCTCCTCACGGGATTCTTAAGGTTCGGGTTTAGTTCAACCTAAGTTCGGGCTTTACGTTCACTATATGCTGGGTTAGGTTCTAAAGCAATAGGTTCTCGAATTATCCTTGCCGGTGCCCCCTTGGGCTGCCGAACCCTCAATCCTGGCCTATCACAGGCTTTAGGGGATCGAGTTCAATTTCGAGGGAACACACCTTCTTATGTCCATGCGTAGGTGATTACCATCACGAGGACCATAAGGCGTGAGCTCCAGGAGTGATCTACTATCCCATGCGGAGGTGAAAACCACACGAGGGCATAGTCTCTCACTCCTACTTAATTAGGACGGAGTGGGGTTTTAGCTCATGTCATGAAAATGCAACTGTGCAGTGTGTGAGGAAAAGCGAAAAAACACAATAAAAATACTCAAAATTTCCTAAATTCACACAATTAATCTTAAATTATTAGCAAACAAATTAGTACAACTATTTAATTGTTAATCGAATTAAATTTAAAAAAAATCAAAATACAAACAAAACGTATTAAAAACCAAACAAGGGATCAAAAATCAAATTAAAACGAATTTGTAATTTTTTAATTGCAAAGACAATTAATTAATCGACTATCGGCCTGACTCTCTAAAAAAAGGTCCCCAGCGGAGTCGCCAAGCTGTCGAAACGATTTTTTCTAAAAAGTGAAAAGGTGAGATTTTGAAAAACCACATTAATTTTTAATTTACCTTTTTCAAATGATTTTTAATTTAAAAAACAAATGTGATTTAAAAAACCTCTCGTTTCGAAAAATTTGAAATTTTCTTTTCGTTAAAAACATATTGTTCAAAGAGTCGCCACCAATCTTTGATTAGGGTGTGATTGGGCACCCAAAGATGTTTGTTATTTTAAATAAAAATTAATTTTAATTAAAACAACAAATTAAGGTCTGCGTTACCAAAATCCGAATTCGGGAGTCGGTTACGTGTAGGGAAGGATTAGCACCCCCACGATGCCCTAAATTGGTACATAGTCGATTAATTAACGTCCTTGCATTGAATTTTACAAATTTGAACTTTATTTGATTTTTAATCCCATAAAACAATGACGTAAATTTAAAAACATTCAAGAGCACTCAAACAAATTAAATTAAAATTACCAAGTCGTTTTAGAAAGATAAAGAATATTCGATTATTTACAAATATCGAGACCAGATCTTAAAGATATAACAACATTTTCTTGATATATTTAAATAAACGAACATTTCTTTTTCTCTCGTTCCCAAATTTTAGGTGACGAATCAATTTTTTTGTTTCACTTTCGGGATACACTTTTATTTTAAAATCATTAAAAGCGGACCTCAAATCAGTTATGACTGCCCACTTAAAACAATTTTAAATTAAAAGGGTATTACCCTTAATCCAATTATGTAATATGTCGAGTTAAGCAAATGAGGCTATCATGCAATTTATGAAAAAAGTATGTCATACCAAAAATTAATTAAATAAAAGAATATATTACATGGCCTAAAATAAAGTACGGTGATATTGTACATACATGCATACAACGATATTGACATATATTAGAATTATACAATAAAACATACTATTAATAACTCGATTTCATTTCTAGGCACCTCAAACCTAATATAACCCAAATGCTACATAGGATTAAAATGAAAATTTCTAAGATTTCATATCCAATGTCAAAACAACATGAAAATAGCCCTAGCATGATTCTGGATCAAAATGAAACACGATGAAAACTACAAGGCAAAATCATAAAACAGTAAAGTTCGGATTATGAACTATAACGAGACAAATAAAAGTAGGAGGGATCTCTCAAATAATTACTCCACTTTGCTAAGGACGCTGATGGGTCTAGCCTCCTGAAACGCCGTCGTTTCACGTCATCAAGGGACGCCGCCGTTTTGAAGCATTTCATATATGACATTAGGGTTAACTTTAACCTAACTAGATACCATTTTCCTCTTCACTCCAACTAGACACCAAACCCAACCGTTTTCCTTTCTCTCAAATCCCTTTCTCAAACTCGACTTTCTCTCTTCTTTCCTCCTCGCCTGACCCCATTTGAAACCCCAACCGCCGCAGACTCCGCCACCTAACACTCCGACGAGGAGTTAAACAACACAAACCCATCGATCTTTACCCCATCCTAACCCAAAATCCTCAAAAACCAATCCCATGCAACCATAGTACCCACGGGTGAAAGTCTTACCCTTGATGACCCAACGAGGCTCAGGTTCAGGCGATGACAGTGTTCTGCTCTTCTAATAAGGAAGGTGAGGCTTTTTTTGTTGCTTCGTTCTTTGTTTTCTGATTTGCTAATGGTTTTTTTTACTCTGGTTATGGATTTCTTTTGTTTCGTGGTACTTGTGATGGTTGGTTCTCTACTTGGTGATCACTCCTCCCTGGATGATGTGTTTTGGTTGTTTTTTATCCTTCTCTCTTTCCCATCTCCACGCCTCGTCGGAAAATAAAAACAAACTTCGAGCCGAGTGAGCACGGGCGATGGCATCGTTCATAGCGGGTGGCCGACAAGCATGGATTGATATGCACTGTTTTGGAGACTGACTATATCAAAATATCTTATGTTTAATTTTAACCTAATTTCATTTTTCTCTCCTTAGTCTAACAGATCATTTTCTTCCCCCCCCACGTCGTTCTCTCAACTTCTCTCCATTGTTCTCAAATGGCGCTGCTCTCCAAGCACCACCATACACGGTTGGCCACCTCAACCCTCCTGGAAACAACGACCGCCTTTTCCTATCTACTCCTAGTAGCGGTCGCATCGACCACCACCTTGGTGGTCACTCCACTCGACGGCAACCACTTAACAAAGAGGAAAACCCAAGCTAAGCCATATAAACCGAGAATCTCGTTTTTATCTTCTAACTCTCTCGACGAGGGCCTTAGAAACTCACTGTCTTCACTCAACCGACTTCTCAGATTTACCTCTCCGACGCTCGACCATGGAAACCAAAGGCGGAATATTACATAAACAAAGAGACCATACACCTAAGGTAAGACTACCCTCTTCCCTCTATCCTTATATTTCCATTTCAAAGTACTCACATAGCCACACACAAACACTGTACACTACAAACTAAAATAGAATCGAATATTCTTAAGAAAATTCCATTGATTTTTATAGATATAGAAAAATATCTCAAATACGAAAATGAGTTTTAACACTTACCTTTCTTCTGTTACAAAGGAAAATGAAATAGGAATTTGTTGTGTTGCCCTGCGTGTAAAAATGAAGGGAAAAGAAGATCCTTTGATTTCACTGACTTCAATTTGTCCTCCCTTTTCGTTGTTGATGATTTTTCTCCTTTGTTTGTTTACACTTCTCTTTCAAAAATCTAGAGAAATACCTCTCTCTTTTAAATTTCTTTTCATTTACAATCCGAAAACCCCCCAAAAAAATGTTTCTCAATGATGACTAAATACTTTTTTTAAAAAACTTGTGTGTTTGTCTTTTTTTTTTCTCAAAAACGGCTGTCCTCTCTGCTTTAGTTGATAAATTCCAGTGGTTAATTACCCCTCAAAAAACTGACTCTTTACATTTTTTAATTGCCCAAGTTTCATGCTCCTCCACTACCAATAATTGATCCATCCTTTGTTAACTCCCTTCTCACATTTATTAACTTCCTATAACCATTTTACTTTCCAGGTTTCAAGTGGACTAGAGTTCACTCTGCTGAGGACCATTGGACTTGAATTGGGCCTCAACCTAGTTGGGCTTTCTTTAAGTCTGTCATCACTTCGAGTCTTCTCCGACTTAGTCCCAGACAAATCGAGTATCTACAAAGAGTTCATGGGGCAAGCCATCAGTACTCCAATGGATTCCATAGTTGTTTGAATTGTGACAGATTGTCAGGTGGGAATTTCAAAGCCCAAAAATCCTATAAGGCGAAGAGAGGCCAGTATTTAATGGGTGTTTTTGGTTTTAAGACATGATTAATAAAATATATAAATTTTAAAATTAAATTTATTATTATATTAAAATAAGTAGTTCTTTTCAATAAAAAATTAACTGTCAATGAACGGAAAAAATAGATTTTAACGTTGAATATGATTTTTTCTAAAATAATTGAGCGATTAAGTTGTTATTATATAAGGATAAATCATTATTTTTGTTAATATAATAAAATTATTGATGACCAAAATAAAAACGCAACGTAATATTATAATTTGGATGGTAATTCTGAATAGATTGTCTTCTAAAGTTTGGTTTATGCCTTTTTGGGTTGCATATTAATGATTCGTGTGCGAACATCGCAGGGGCTAAGGGGAGCTTTGGCTCCGTCAATTATTTTTTAAAATACTAATTAATATTTTAAAATATATATATTTAAAAAAATAAAAAATTATCAATTAAAAAAATTGAATTTATAGAAAATAAATATTTTAAGGACCAATTTAATCAAACTTATAAATTTTAAGGACTATATTTTAATCCTAATAAGAATATATATAATTGTGACAATGTACAATGGAGTTAATAATTATTTGATTTAATTAGAATTTGGAAACAATTTATACATGGTTTACAGTAACATAAGTGTTTTAAAGATTATCAACTTTAGTTATTTATTTAGTTTCTTAAGAAGAATCTGTATGTTAGGATTTAGGAAAAATAAAACTACTGCAGATGACAAATTGAAATGGATCATGATGATGTACTGCAGAAATTGAAAGTTGGGGGGGGGGAGCTCTGATCTTTGTAATGAAATTGAGAAGCACCTACAATTTCTCTTTTTATATATGAAACTAATGGAAGGATGCAGCTACAATTTTGGTCGTTCGATCGTCGTTCTCAACATATATGTGGGCATGTGAATGCTTGCATTCTGTTGAATCATCCCTAGTTTTTAGCAGGCATTCGACTCTGAAATCGAAAATGAACCATCCAATTCATATACCATAGATAAATGAAATGAAACTGGAGCCTTCAACATATATAGAATTATCTAAATTTGTTCTCTCCTTTTAACCCCACTGGTCTCAATTACATTGTTCATGAATGGGAAAAAACCCAACAAAACCGTAAATTCCCCAAGAAGCATACTTTGTCCCCATAATTATTTGGAAGAGGGGACTCTTAGTTCTTTCCTTCCTTTCTCCCTCTTCCATTACACCAAAACAACAACAATACTATTCCCTCTTCCATTAACTCCTTGGCCTCGAGTTCTTGTTGGAACCCGAAACCAAAAATAAAAAACTTGAACATGGTTCAAGAAAAGCACAATACTTGATCTAATTTGTTGAATTCCAAAGGTACAGGTGAAAGCAAAGCAAAACATGTAAAGTGTATGAGCATTGACAGTGCTTCTAAATTTGAAGATGCGCCTTTAAATAAGGGATCCAGACCTTCAAGCGGAAGGTGTCCCCAGACGAATCTAACCATGGACGAACTGATTGCTGCCTTCCAAATCAGAGAAAAACAGCTATTATCTGGCAAGTTTCATATATATGTATACTGTCAATGTTCTCATTGATGTATTTTTATGGTACAAGTGGAAAACATATGAATCTCTTGGTTCCGGCAAATAGTTTATTGCTTGCTGGTTGTAAAAATTCTGCAATGATTTTTAATTCATATATGGAGCAGATGAAGGAGAAGTTTGAAAAATTACTCTTAGGTGAGGATATGTCTGGTGGAGGAAAGGGAGTTTCATCAGCTTTAGCGCTGTCAAACGCCATTACCAACCTTGCTGGTATTTCCTCCTTTTTTAGACCTATTTGTAGCCTCTCTTATTCCTATATAGTAGCTTAATTGAGATATGAGAATCAGTTTATGTTGACTGGTCCGAATTTCCGTTCCCGAATGGCCTTCAGCTTCTGTGTTCGGTGAACAATCGCGCTTAGAGCCTATGACACCTGACAGGAAAGCGAGGTGGAGAAAAGAAATAATAGATTGGCTATTGTCTGTAGCTGATCATGTTGTTGAACTTGTTCCATCCCAACAGAAGAGCAAGGATGGAACCAATATGGAGGTATCTGATCTCCTGTTCCCTCTCTTTACCAGTTTACCTGTGTCGGAGCAATTATAAGTCAGTATATCTATATACATTTTCAATATGCATGCATTTTCTTTTCGCTTCTTGTTTTTGCAGATAATGGTCACAAAGCAACGAATAAATCTTCATATGAACATACCGGCCCTGTGGAAACTTGATGCGATGCTGATCGTAAGGACATATATACATTTATATATGGTCTTCTTTAGCTAATTTGAGCCTCTGTGATTATAATTAAGCAACAGACTAGTACCTGATTTAATGATAACTTACAATGGTCGGGAAAGTCTAGATCACTTCAAGGATCAAAATGAATTCTATTACTTATCAAAAGATGCCCCGGACTCGGAGAAGGGAAAAAACAAGAGAAAAGATGATAAGTGGTGGCTGCCTACCGTTAAAGTTCCCCAAGATGGACTCTCGGATAAGTGCAGAAAAAATCTGCAGAGCCAAAAGGAATCTGTGACTCAAGTGCTCAAAGCAGCAATGTCTATTAATGCTCAAGTTCTCTCAGAGATGGAGGTCCCTGAAAACTACATTGAAGCACTCCCAAAGGTAAAGCTTGAAAATTATCCAATATATTACAATGTTGCATCAAAATCTGCTTCGATAATCCCTGCCTGATCACAATTTATTGATGCTTTGTTAGAATGGGAGAGCTAGTCTCGGTGATGCGGTTTATCGGAGTATCACTGTCGAGTTCTTTGATCCCGATCAGTTTTTCTCGACTTTGGACTTATCATCCGAGCTTAAGATTTTAGACCTCAAGAATAGACTTGAGGCATCTATAGTCATATGGAAGAGGAAGATGACCCAAAAGGATGGAAAAACAACTTGGGGTTCTGCTGTTAGCTTCGAGTAGAGAGAACAATTTGAGGAGAGAGCTGAGACCATCTTACTCGTCATCAAACATCGGTTCCCGGGACTGCCGCAATCTTCTCTAGACATCAGCAAGATCCAATACAACCGGGTAAGTAAGTTTGCCAAACTGCAATGTCGGAATGTCCCTCTTCGTTTAAGCAGGGCAATGTATCCTATAACATCAACGGCAGCTCAAGTTATTTAAGGATTTCTTGTTCGAATCACAGGATGTAGGGCAGGCTCTCCTAGAGGGCTATTCAAGGATATTGGAGAGCTTGGCCTTTACAGTCTTGTCCAGAATCGAAGACGTCCTCCATGCTGATAATATGTCCCAAAATCCAAATCCACAACCTGACAAACGGAACAATTTAAAGGATGACAGCCAGCCTAATTGCTGACTACAAGTCCAAGAATCGATACGGTAGTGAAAGCGAAGACTCTCTCGGATTCACTTACTTGGAGTTTAGATCAAAATGACTTTGATGAAAAGGCGGATGCAACAGATGAGATGTCCACAGACGACGATGGAAACTCGGAAAAACTAACTGTAGTGACAAACAAGGCGTCCTATGTTGAGAGCTTGGGTGGAATACGGAGCCCTACAGCACACCATTAACCAAGGATGCGATGAATCATCGGAAGCAGGTAGAGATATAGAGAGATAGAGTGTTATAGATATAGGAATATAAAGTGTGAGAAAGCCTGACCTACTACAACCATAGGTTTTTCAACCTGGATGGGATTATGGTGGGCTTTCAGGTAGAGATATAGAGAGATAGAATGTCATTGGATCGGTTGCATTTCAGGATTACAAGTTTGAAAACTAAAACAAGATACATACAATGAAAAAGCTTTAAAAGGTTGCAGTAAATCAGATCTTGCCACGGGGCCCGGGCTTTGGTGGAAGTTGTAGACCTTTCTTGTTCGGAAGCGATGGCGCTGAGGAAAAGACCGAGGGAACCGCCTCCCAAGATGAGGAACTTGAGTAACAACCCTCTCTTGGTAAATGGAGCTGCGAATGTCTCGAAGAACTTGCTCTGCAATTCCAAATTATACAGAATGGCCAGTGTAAAACTAGTCTGCAAAAATCTTTCTCAAATACAAGATTAACAAAAGTGAGGAACAAGGGTAAACCTGGAGTGAAGGTGCATCGGATCCGTACAAGTCCCATTGCCCTGTTGTGTTGCCGATGTCCTCCAAATCAAAGTAAACACTCTTATCACCATATTTAGCTACCACAGAACCTGCCCTGTCAGATAAGTTGAAATTAAATGGTTGGGATTTGCAGGTGAGAAATTAAGGTTGGTGGTACCTGTAGTTTTTGTGTTTGAAACTCTGGCGAGATGGCTTGACCAAGAGCTTCGTTCCTTTGAGGGAGCTGCCGCCAAGGCCCCTGACGGCCGCTGGTTGAACAGCAGCAAAGGTAGCAAAAGAAGCCATTGCCTTGTTTTTTGCTTCCTAACTGTTTTTTTCGTACAGATTTGAGTTAGTTGCCTGCGCGGGTGGTGTTGGGTTTTTCATCTTTGCTGTGGATCTCAACTGGACACGTGGCAAATAGGGCTTTTGCTATAGAGATATGGATTTCCATTTAGGTCGTGCCACGTTGGCCGAACGTAGATAAGGTATTCATTTTATTTTTATGATATGTGAAAACACAAATTGGCCATGTGCATGAGTGCATCACCTCAAAAAACCGATAAGAAATTAGAATGGGAATGTACGATGGATAAGAGTCTGACTTAATCGCAATTAAAAATGTTGTAAAATATATAACATTTTTAGTTAGAAATAAATTAAAATATTTTTATTGATAATTTTTTATTGAGCCTATTTTTCATCACATTCTCTGTAAATATTATATTTTTTGTAATATTTTTTTATTCAATTGAAAATATTAGAAAGTTAATATTTTAAGTTATGTTCAACTAAAAAAATATTATTTTTTTAATAACATTTTCAGTTATGCCTATTCCCTATCGCTCTTTAGCCTTAAATTAGACTGACATATAGTAAACTTCCCAAATTAGATCGATGAGCCGAGTGATATATTTACTCGTTTTATTTTAGAATTTTATCTTTACATAATTTTAAATAAATCAATAATCTATAAATAAGATTATTTTTCATGTGAATTTTTTATTATCACTTATATTTATATCAAATATATAAACTTTCTTAGTACTAAAGTTTCATCACCACCTAGTACCACAAAAATGCTTGATTCACATAATAAGATTATCTATTCAAATATAGGGTTAATGTTTATATTTTTCTCTGTCCATTTTATCTCTAATTTTGAATTCAATTTGGATCCAATCAATTAAAATTGTTAAATTATTTTGAATTAAAATATTATTTTTAATGATTTTAAGGTATTATTCCATATGATAATACACTTATACTTTTTGTTAATATAAGATATTTATGTTATACTATATGTTAATAAATAATTTAAATTTTTAAAAATACTTTTAAAAAAACATGGAATACGTATAAATTGTCATGTGACATTTCATATCAATAACATTAAAAATTTAATATCTTAACCAATTTATATATTTAAAACTAAAATTTTAATTTTTTAAAGATTAAATTTAACTAAAAAATAAAAAAGACAAAATATATACATCGAAAGTTTTATTTATAATTGTGCCTAAAAAATTAATCTAGAATCGGGCCCAGCTTATTGAAATAACTGGACGTATGTCGGCCCATTTACCCAATCTATAACAGATAAGAATAAGAAAACTCGCTGGTTCTTATCCGCTGCTTCTCCTTCATCTCCAACATGTCGATCACTTTTTCTCTCCAATCTCTAAAGCGTCCCCATTTCTCCATGGCTCAACTTCGCTCAAGCATCTCTCAAAACCCAATTCTTCTCTCTCTCACCAACCTCTCAAATCCAAGGCTTTTGCCCCTCCAATCAGGGCAATGAAATCCTTGCAAGGCAGGGTGGTTTGTGCTACAAACGACAGGACAGTGTCAGTGGAAGTGGTGCGTTTATTCCCTCATCCAAAATACAGAAGGCGTGTTAGGAAGAAGAAGAAGTTCCAGGCCCATGACCCTGATAACCAATTCAAAGTCGGTGACTATGTGCAGCTTGAAAAGAGCAGGCCAATCAGCAATACCAAGACTTTCATTGCGGTGCCTGTACCAAGTAGGAATGGGAAGCAGGAAAAAGAAGAACAAGGGGAGCTTGGGATTCCGTTGGAATCTAACCAGCCTCAAGAGCAGGAGGCTTAGTGTTAAGCCCATGGTGGCGCCTGCTCCTTTTTGTGTTGGGTAAATTTGTAATCTTTTGTAAGTGTTTTAACTGCTTGAAAACTACCCTTGTTTCCCCTTGATGTAACAATTGTTGCTTTTCAAGGATGTCGGTTTTTTTTTTTTGAGTTTGTCATGACCTTTGTTTTCTGCCCTAATCTTGATAGGTTTATTTGAGTTGGGTTTCTTGTCTTAATTAGTGAACAAGTTGATATTTTAGTGATAAAACCTGGATGGAGAGGCTATTGTGATGAAACTGCAAACAACATAATTTTGGACAGAGAACTTAAGCAGCAATGCAAAGATGTTTCATGCTTGACAATTGTTAAAAGGAGAGGGGATATTGGATGGTTACCAGTTTCAGGGCTCAGAGGTTGGTAAAGCTATCAATAAAACCACATTATTGCATTAATGAATATTAATTATATACATCAGGAATATTTCACTCTCTTACATCTAATGATTTTGAAATCCATCTCCGGTCAATCCACTTGCCCCTCCATAAATATGCCTGATGTCCAAACAATCCGTGCTCACCAAAGAAGGACTAGAAACAAACCCACATAACAAAAAAAAATATGTCAATTGCTTAAACCTCTTAAGTTGTGGGTGTGTTGTGGGTTTTTTTTTTGGGGTGGGGACAACGAGTTTTACAGTTAATGTCTACCTAATTAAGAAGGGTAGGGTGATCAACCATCTTCACATTCCAAGCTTGTCCTAATATTATGCAATGTGCAAGATATTATTGTGGTGACAGATTCCACAGATTCCATGGTTAATTTAGCAGTTGGGGAGCTGTTTGTTTGGATTTGGAAAGCTATTGTAAGCAAGGATCCTCCTTCGTTATCGTTGCTCTTCTCGTGCCTAGAAGTGATCACTAATGGCCTTGACTCGAGCCCGTCAGGAAGGATGGAGAACCCTGAAGGTAATATGGCTGTGTTGCTGGAGTCACATCCTGTGATCACCGATTGTATACCAGTTATGTCCACCGGAGCAAAGACCACCATGGATTCAAAAGTGTTGGTGCAACTATCTTGGAGCACCCACATGCTGTTCTCTTTTGACTTCATTGTCTGAACAGAAAACATGATGCACCTTAGAATGCTATATAAAATTCTGAGTGGGGGTGCCTAAGGAACGTACTTGAATTGTTACTGCATTGCCACGATCTTTCCCTTTGGCCAAATTCACAACGGACTGCACCGGACTACCGGTTGACATGATATCCCACTAGAGTTTGCAGAGGAAAGAATGAGTATTCACGACAATTCTTGTTTTATGAATCTAATTGATTTAAGTACCTCCGTTCGGCGAGATTCGTCTCTCAAGAAATCAAACAAAATAGTCGGAGAGACGGGCAGCCAAATGGAAGAAACAGCACAGAGGATGACCCCGAGAGGTTCGCCGGGGTCATTTAAGTTTTTCCTGGAAGAAACTCTAATGTCTTCCCCTGTCTTGCTAGTGACTTTATTCCAGGTACGATAGCTTGATGCTCCAATTGCATGACAAAAGCTCCATGTCATTCTCTGCGCCAACTTTAGAATGCTCTTCCTCCCAGCCAGTGTTGCAACACCTAAAATTTCAATAACAAGCAACAGTCGAAAAACTTTCTTTGCAGACCGAAAAAAAAACGTGCATATTGTTTACATAATGGAAACAATTTAAGGTTACCAGTTGAATCCTTAGTAGGAACATTGGTTGCCATGAAGAAAACGAGCCTTTCACACTGATGTTGCAATGTTGCCATCCAATGCCTAGCACCAAAGGCCAGGCCACTGCTAACAATGGTACGGTACAATGTATGAACACTACTTTTCTGGCACTCAAGGTGTTCCACCCAAATCACCTGAAAATTAGTCAAATAAGATATTCGTAAGCTCGTTACCAAAATGAAATCATATCCGTTCATTTGGTTTTATCAAGAAAGAAGGTGCTAATTTTTCTGTCAAACCCATCACTTTCACCTAAAAGATACACACGCGCACACACACCTTGCAATGGCCATTGGATTTATCTTGGATGATGCAACCTGAAGGACGCTTTCTGCATTTTACTAAGGATGTATCGATATTTTCTTCAACTTTGTCGATGGAAACATCAACAATTGCCCATTCTTCAACGCTTAGCTTCTTGCAGTACCGGACAAAATACACATCTCTGGTAGGTACCAAGGGTGTTAGCATTTGCAGCTCCGCAAACATCTGCTTTCAAAGTGCCAAACCATTTAAGTAAAAATGATTAAGAAAACTAAGTATTTCAAAAATGATTAAGAAAACTAAGTATTCCTAAGCATAATACTATTAATAAATTGAAAATTAAGAAAATGGGTTTAAACTTCAGCCGAGTTTATTAGATTAGAGATAAAAAAGAGAGGAAAAGATAAAGGCTTCGAGTGGACCACTAGCCTAAAAAGAAGGAAGACGTATAAATTATATAAAACGTGCTAAAATTATATACATATAAATAATTTAAATACGAGTGTAAAAGATTAAAAAAAATGCACAAAAGGGACACTAACACATGCATTGTGGACAGACAAGGCAACTTACCAACTGTACGGCTCCATTCCTATTTGGAGCTTCGCCATGGTAAATCACATCAATGGTAGCCGCCTTTGAGATTATGCATGGGAACATTTCCTTCCATTGATTCTATTGAAACAGACAGAAAAATTACAGTCAACTACAGAAATGGCTTCTACATATATGCATATTTATTTCTTACGGCATCCATGAAGCTTTGAACAAGCCATGGGAGATCAAGAAAAACAACCCCAGTCACTCTAGAGGCCTCAATCAATCTTTTCGGCCTCACATGGCTTGCATTTTCGACAGAAAACACTTTGACATACTCATCGTAGTTGAGTATCTCCCGGCCTGTCTCAACGCTTTTAACCCACAGCGGTTCACCGGCGGTAGCCATCTTTTGCAACTCTTCCATGGCTTGGTTCACAATCTCCATGATTCTCGACTTCTCAAGCCCGAAAATCCCAGTGTGATAATCCAATGAACTCCTGTTTTCTTGGTCATTTCCGGCTGAACATGAACCAGTCGTTGATGCACCTGAAGGGTATTTTCCTATTACCGTTCTTAGTTTTTCTACCTGCAAATATTTCAAAATAGAATATACATGAACGCTAACTAGAATACTTTTTTAAGGTGAAAATTTTTATCGATTATTAGCCCTCTAGACCTCGGCTTTGAGTTTAGCATTCTCGATACGTAGTTGTTGTTCTTCAGCCATAGTGGAGCCATCTTTAGCGGTGGTAGCCATGCCACAGTTGAGACAACAAGCTTTGTTTATAGTCTCCCTCATTGCTTTGTTTTCATCCCTGAGCTTCTCCAGCTCTTGCTTCAACAATGAATTTTCGTGTCGCTCTTGTATAGCCTGCAAATTGGCTACTCCATTAACCCCAGCAAAGATGATTCACAAAATGCAAAAGACTCTGACATTAACCGAAGTTAATATATATATACATGGAACTGAAGTCTGAAAGTAGAAGAAATGAAAATTTGAAAAGAGAATAACTGGGGTTACTTTGATTTGTGTTCGACGATTTTGAAACCAGAACTTGACTTGCCTTGGAGCAAGGCCAAGTTGTTTACTCAATTTCTGCCTTTGCTTCTCATCTGGATGGGGTGATTCCTTAAACAGCCTGAAAAAGATTCTTACATATTTCTTTTTCATACAAATCAATAACGTTCCCTTAATTTGTAATAGACAGGAAAACAACATCTCATCATAAACTTTGAATAGTAATTAATGTGAAGCAATTAGAGAACAAGAGAGACAGTACTTCAGCCATGAAAAAGAAAACAAAAATACAAAAAACAAAGAATATGGCTTTTATTGCATATCTTTCAAGTAAAAAACAAAGGTAGAAAAAGTAACTAAATTCACCATAAAATTCTGGGCCATCTTCAACTTTTCAATCTTGTTTTCTTCTGCAGGCATGTAACTAACTTTTTATATTAAAAATACTTCCCAATTAACTGCTCCATGCATGATAGTGTATGTACTTATATGAGAGTTTGGCATATATACAAATTTATTGTAATTAAAACAATTGACGAATTTAGAATTAAAATTTGATTGCAAGAGTGATTTCAGATTTCCTAAATATCATTGCACTCAAGTTTGTTGAGAGTCAAAATTGCAATAAAAAAGGGGAAATAGAGAAATAAAACGGGAGATTTACGCTTCCATTTCTCTGATTTGGTCCGCCGTGTGACGGTGATACTTCTTCCTCTTCTTCTTTTTGGTTTTATCGGCATCATCGTCTTCATCTTCGTCGTGATCTAACAAGTCATCTTCTGATCTTGACCTTGCAGGACCCGAGTTCTCACTACTGATTTCCACTGTGTCATCCTTTTTATTTCCTGATCCTCCTCCGCCACCGCCACTTCCTTCATCTCCTTCCTCTAACTCCATACTAGCAGATGCTTCCGCCGTCGCACCGGCATCCCTGAATATCCCGGCCTTCATAAAACACACACGTAGAGCAGAAATATCATTATATGAGATATACGCATGATATCGGGGGGGAAAATAATTGACTTAAAATTACTCACAAGGCTAAGGGAAAGAGCGGGAGAAGCAAAGAAATCTTTGGTGGGTGGGTTTGTCATGTCGACGACTCCCATGGCAATATGAGATTTTGGTTCAGCTGATGAAATGGTTGATTTAAGCTGCAGAGATAGAGAGAGGAATTAAATGTGGGGTCTCATTGATTTTAAGGACATAAAACAAAAATGAACTCACACATCACTATTATTATATATTCTATATTTTTATTCGCCTCCAAGAATAAAATATTTAGTGAGGGTTTAAGCCATTGTTGAGTTTCGGAGGAGGACGGAGAAGAAAAGGATAAAAAGGGCGGTGAGTTGACTGTTAGATATTTGTTAATGCAAATGTGAGAGACCAACTAACTTCAAGCTTTTGGATGCTTGAATTGAGCTCCCCAACGGTATTTTCAGTTTATATAATGTTGTTGGCTCCAGCTTGCTGGCTTAAACAACGGGCTCCAATTACTATTATTATTATCACGATTCATTGTTTGTATATGTATAAGACCTGGGAATTTCAAGATCGTTAACCAGTAATTACAAACCTTAATGCTATATAATTAAATTTTGGTGAATCTCAATAAAGGTATAGCTAGAAATTGACAAATCTTACATTTATGAATGTATCGACATGTTAATATAATAAATCAGTAAGTAAATTTATTATCATAAAATTTTAATTCAATTCTAATTCAAACCGGAAGGTAGTATTCATCGTATAATTTTATTTTATTCTTTTGCAATTAGAGATGGACATGGGTCGGGTGAAAACAAGATCAAAATAAAATTTCACCCGATCTAACCCGATATATAACTTAAAGACTCGACCCGACCCAAAATAATAATTAAAAAAATATTATTTTTATTCTATAAAAATAATGACTTAATTGAAAAAAATAATATATAGAGTGGTATTATTGTAATTATTCTTAAATGTATAAGATCAAATTATATATTTTTTGAGTCGGGTCAGATATTTTTCACCCTAAAACCGATCTGAACCTAATTTTTTTTTAAAAAAATCCGACCCAATCCAATCGGGTCGAAACCCGTCAAGACACGCCACTACAAGGAAATAGTTCATTATTTTAATTCTAATGACAGGCAAACCTATTCATCTAAACCTATAGACAGGTTTCACTCATTGTTTATACCACCTTAGAAGATGATCAAAACTACATTCCTTTATTACAGTAAATTTCTTACCTAATGGTCCAAATACATATTCTCTTAGAGGACAATGAACAAATCTCGTGGTTATTTAGTTTGCTTAAAATGTGCCCAAAACACATTATTAAATATATTACTATATCCTTCCGTAATAAATTTATTTATAATCAATTAATCTACGTATCTGAAAATGTATGTTGATTTTTTTTAGAAAAAAAAAATACCCATTATAAATGCGTTTAATCAATCTCATATATTTTTAAAATTTGATAATTACGAGTTTAAAGATTTATAAAATAAATACTTAAAGTTTTTCTTCAAATGCAAGCAAAATGAATAAAAAAATAAAGGTAGTTATACTAACTAATGCAATAATCTTTATCACTTTTCTATTGGTGAAATAAAAAATTGAAATTGATGAACTGAGTAATATCTTCACTGTAATAAAATAATTATAAAGGATTGATTCCTTTATTAATACTATAATAAAAAAGTAAATTCAATTAGTAGTCATCAAGCTATTGGCTCTTTCTTATTTGGTCATTGAATTACTTTGTGGTAAAATTTTTCTAACGTTACCTTCTTTCTATTCGATCATCGGCTGTTAAAATTTAACCATGATTCCCCGATAGTAGTTCATGTTTCATTTTTTTAATATTTTATTTACAATGCAATGGTGACATGACATTATTTAAATTTTCTTTGATACTATTTTATCAATATGATGATGACAAATCAAACTATGATTAAAATTGAAGATCAAATTATGATTCAAATAATAAAAAACAGTAACACTGACGATGTGTTTATTAAAAAATTAATTTAAGGATCAAAATGAAAAGAAACTGTAAATTGATGATTAGTGATATAATTTACCCAATAAAATTTAGTTAAGCACAGCCATGAACGGCTTCGATTGTCTATCAAACTCGTACCGCCAAGTTGTTTGAAGTTTGTGAGCCATGTAGGTTGTCTGGTACTCTTTTATAACTATTATTATTATCAACAATATTATCTACTTATTATGATTATTTAATATATTGCTATGTGTCTAAAATATTTTCAATCATTTGACAATGAACGTTCAAATATCATATAGCCGTTGATGCTCAAACCCGAAACTTTTATAAATAACAACTATTCATTTAACCATTCAAATAATTAGATTCACGTGTCTTTACTCGTTTTTTAAACATGAAATATTAATTTCTTAATAGTAATATAGTTATCTTTATGCTTGGTACTATTATTTTCACTTGATTATGGGCAAATTTACTTCTCAGGGAATTTCACTAAACATTAAATTCTCTTTTCAATTAAGTTCTTCTTTCGGCCGAAAATATTTTACACGTCGACCGGGATATTATTAATTGTTAAAATTTAAATGTGAAACAAGTACAAGTTCTTTTTTTTCTTCTAATTTCACCCAAATATATTTTAAATAAAATGTTTGGTAGCGAGGAAAGTGACCTCTCCTTAACAACAAGTTTTAGCATCGAACTAGAATATTATTGGCCAAGTAATCCACTTTCGGTTTAACCAGTTGTGAAAAAAGTCGTGGAAAGTCAAATTTTACAATAATATCTACGTATGAATGATTTTGTGTCGGGCACCATATGCGTGATGTATGTAAGACACATTTAATAAATATAATGATTTCTGCACAATTTCTATAATAGATGATTAATGGTTTTCGGTTGATTTTTTTTCTTTTTTTTTTAAAGTGTGGGTTTAATATTCATTAACCATAAAATTCCTCCTCCCCTCATATAGAAATTATTTAAAATAAATAAACAAATACAAATATCATACAAGAAAAAAGTTATGAAAACTTAACTAAATAAACTTGAATAAAAGATAGATACAAATATATTTGATAGCTTTTTGATAAATGAACCACAAAAGAGATAGCGTTGTTAGAATATCACTGATGAACCTCAAATCAGAATCGAATGATGTGAGAAAGTTATCTGCAAACGCAAAATGCATTTATAAATCCAATTCGGAGGTCCAAAGTAGGGAATATCAAATTCAACATTGAAAAAAAAGATAAAATAAAAGTCAAACGATCGAAAACATGTTAGAAATATAAAATTATTAAAAAATAAAACATAAGAAAATAATAAAGATATGAATAAAATTAAAAATAATAATAATGATTATCCACTATTAGCAACTAGTACTAAAGTTTGTGCATAAAGATAAAAAAAAAGAGAATAACGATGATAAAGGGGGAAATTAGGGTCGAAAACCCTGTAATTTATTTTATCTTAGAAGGAGACGATGATTTGCCTTCTCGGATTTTCTCTTTAAAATTAAAGCTTTTTTTTTTCAAGTAGGTTTTCTAAAGCATTGAGAAGAAATTGAAAGCAACATTCAATTTTACTTCTTCATTTTTTTATGAAAAATAAATAAATTTTTAAAAGCTTTTCTCGTCTTCCTTACCCAGTAAAAGAGCTACGACCAGAAGGCTAGGGACGGGAACTTCCTTCCATTTTCAGAAACACCATGTTGTTATTTTGTAAGAAAATGTTTAAGAATATGGGCCATAAGGATCAGACAAAACTGGGTTTAGTTGAGGTTGCCATATAAATTTTAGCAGAGCAATTTTTGGTAGACAAAACCGGGTTTGCCCTAATTCCCATGATTATTGTATAACTCTTTCTAAAATTAATTTGAGTACATTTTAGAAAAATGTTTTTGAAGTGTTTTTCACAGCTGCTAAACTTTGACTGGTAATAATAAAAAATCATACAAAAATGGAATACATTACTTTCCTCAATCATTAACATTTGTTTTTCAATTGCTTATGAAGTACGTCTACAATTCAACTTAGAAATATATGAACTTTTGCTGCTTTGGTAGTTGGGAGTGGTAGAGAAATGAAGCAATCACATGATTCCTTCTTAAGGACAAAGTTATATATTTGTATAGTATTAGTTTATTTGAGTTTTCTTTCAAGTTTCTTTCTCTCCCTCCTTTTTTTAACATTCACTTCCTAATATTTTTTTTTACTTTACTTTCATAATCTATTGGGAATCAAAAAGGAGAAAATCATGATATCTTAAAAAAAATGTATATCATGATTTCTTAATTTCCAAAGTTATCTCCTTTGGTCATATTGTATTAAAAATCTTTAATATTTATACCATAATCTGGTTATTTATATTTTTTTATTGAAATGTTTACTTCATCACAGGCATACCTAAGACTCAATTGGGATTTACATAGGACTTTACATATTGCCCACCAAGAGTGAAGGTAGTGAGATTTAAACTTGGCCTTACAAGCTCAAATTCTTGAATCTCAACCACGTGTGCCAACACTCGTTGGCTGAGTATCAATTTATTATTAATCACTTAACCATATTAATTATATTATATACATTTTTAAAGGTCTCATGGAGTAAAATATAAATCACGTTTAATTGTGTCGTCTTTCTCTTTCTTTTTAATTTTGTTTAGTTGACGGCGGCAACACTAATCTTAATGTTGGTTGTCGATCGAGAATGATTATTAATTCTCTTGTTTTTTCATTATGTCAATTTTTTTTCAATTTTGAATAAGAATATATATCTTTATGACATATTTTTCTATGCTCCTATGACATGTTCTTTATGATTTTTTTGTATATTTATTTGCATGCCTTTGCAGTCATTTTAGTGCTCGCACAATGACCCTCATGATATTTGTCTTTTGATTAGTTTGTCATTGGTCACGTATAATTCGATCCCCTTATTTGGTAAAATGTTGTTTGCCTATATAATCAGAATTGTGTCACGAAGCAATCTGTCAAATAGTTTAGTTTGTTCATCATTCCTTTACCACTTCATAAAACATCTCGTTCGACATAGATAATAAGTTTTTACAAAAGTTATTGGATTTTTTTATTAAATAAATTTTACTAGAAAAGATAAACAGTTGAAAATAATTGGTATAGAAAAAGAGTGAAAAGCAACCATCAGTCCACAACCAACTTGCCATCATACACCAATATTCATTATAAGGCAGGTCGATAAGCAATGACAGATGAAATTTCCACAAGCGTATATTTCTTACAACAATCACAAGTACATGCGTTTAATTTTGGTTGGTGGCAACTGTCTTATATTTATTTATCCTACAAAAATCCACTAGAAAATTGAGAGAAAAACATTAAAAGAAGCACCCTGTGAGATTAAGGATCTAAGCAACTGGTTTTAATCTCCTTGTTACATTTTCATTCTCCATTATTGTAGTAATTAATTTTGTCATCATTGGTTTTTTCACAAAACTAATTTAATTATCTATCCAAATGCACTATACCCTAAACATTATTGTCAACCGTGACAAAACCAAACATAGTATGAGTTAGGAGATCAATTATCAAAAAAATAATAGTAAAACTGTTATATATATTTTACCATTATATTAAAATTGTTACATCCACAATACAAAATTATAAAAGGTTTGTTAACTCTTGTCTCTTGTAAACTGATTGACATTAGAAATTGCATTTGATGTACGAAACTTCATAGCTTCAACTGTTCCACGTAAGAACATATAACCTCATCCATTAGATCTTGTATGTCTGTACATGATCTCAGGAAACAAATGTAAATTTTTTTATCTATATTTTTAATAAAATGAAATTACATTAGAATAAATTAGTCAAAATTTCAAATTCCCGGAGGAAATTATTATGTATTGTATCAAAAACAACGAAACCGACCCACTTTGGAATGGGGAAAAATCAAGAGTTTTGTTCCCGGACAGGGAGATCCTTTATCCCCTTATCTCTTCATTGTAGTCATGGAAAGTCTTTCTCATATGATAATGGACATTGGAAAGTTGTGAAGTTATCAAGAGTTGGTACTAACTTAAGTCACCTTGTCATTGCAGATGACGTACTTTTATTTTTGGAAGCTAAGGTCGATCAAGTGATCAAAGTCGGAGACTGTTTGAAAAGTTTCAGCAGAGCCTCGGGTCTTACAATCAACTTACAAAAATCTAAGATGTTCACCTCTTCGAATATAACAAACGAGTCAGCAAACTACCTGAGCAGCCTATGCGGAATACCTTTAACGACCGATCTCGGGACCTACTTGGGAGTATCAATCATTATAAAAGAGTCAACATGAACACGTATGCACCGTTTATGGAAAAAGTTACGAAGAAACTAAGAGGCTGGAAAGGAAAAATATTGTCCTTGGCCGGCCATAGAACCCTCTTCAATCTGTTACAACAGCGATTCCAATATACTCGATGCAGACCGCTCTATTATCTACAATCGTGTGCAACAAGTTGGGTAGTTTGAATAGAAACTTTCTTTGGGGAGGAGGGACGAACTACTCCTATAAACACCTCGTCAACTGGAGCTCGGTATACAAATCTAAAGCGGCTGGATATCTCGGGGTGATGGGGGCTGGGGCGTTGGGCCCTGAGGCACTGGGGACTATTTTTTTCTTTGATTTCAAATAATTTCGAAATTAAAATTTTATTGATTCATATTTATTATGATTATCCATATTTTTGGATAATTTATAAATTTTAATGATTAAATTTATTATTATATACATTATTATTAATTGTCATGGTATATTTTTCTTGGAAAGGGATGCGTTATGTAACTTTCAGTTAAATAAGGAGAACATTTTTAACCTTTCATAAGTGTTGGAATCTACATCAATAATCGTAACCGTAAATTCTTTTTCTTTTTTCATTTTTCTAAATACAAGTCAATCACTTTCTACTACATCTTTTTCCCTTCAATATTAATCATCCAGTATTGAGAAATACGTGGTAACTACTCATAATTAGATATTTATATGGTACGTACTTCATCGTCTCTCCCCTAATAAAAATTAAAAAGGATTGCAATTTAACATCTGAAAGTTTGGAACAGAGAAAATCCGATGAAGCAGAAATTGAGTTATTGCGAGAAGAATATCATCAAAGGGTTTCGACCCTTGAAAGGAAGGTATGTTCCGGACGTTCATCACCTCTTCTATTTTCTTTCATTCCTGTCTTAGTCTCCTTGTGATATTGTTGCCGAGAAATTTTAGAACCTTTTGTAGAAACTTGAATTACTTTTTATTAGTGATGATTAAACTTGTTGCTCCTTAATGAGTGAACGGAATGGACTGACACCAATAGCATATCCTTTACAATGTAGGAAGACCTTCTCCGAGGCTTCACGTGAGGACTTAGCATTATTCCATTACATAAAACCTTTGCCCCCTGAAATTTAAATCTAGGATCTTCCTGTTTGAAGCCTCGTATATTATTATTGGGACGTTTCCCTTTGGACTAAATAAAATATTTTTAGATGCTATGCATGCTTTTCTAGTTCTAGTATGTGGTTTTGCCTCAGCATTCACCAAGAAATCTCTTAAAAAGTTTGCTTCCTGCCTGCAGCACCATTGCGCTCTAGGCCGCAACACTGATTCCACAAAAACTTTATTTATATTTTGTAGTGTTTCTAACCATGTTAGAACTTTTTTTTTTTTGAAAAGGAAGAATCTTATTCATAAGAATGAACACATTGCTAGGGGCCTCATTAAAAAAACCTCCCTAAGCCTAATTGGAGGAAAAAGGGTGCATCCTAAGCAATGACACAAGTCTCGGGCAAAGTAGACAAAACAGGGGAAAATCATCCAAAATACAACCAAGAAATCCAAAACTCAAAAGCAGAAAACTTAAAACCCCACAACACGTGAAAGCACAGAAAACAAAACAGAACAACAAACTACTACTCCAGAACCAAAACAAGAAAGGTGCTGCCCCAATATCCTATCCCTCTCCAGCAGACCTAGAACCTCGCTCAGAAGCTGGCTATCCACCCGACAATGAACAACCTCAATCACCGGTCAACGTTAATCATTGTTTACCACTACCTGTGTATTAACTCTACCTACAGCCAGTTTAGCCAGCTGGTCAGCGGATGTAGGTTCCCAGTTAAGACCAACAAACAACCTCAATCACCATGTTAGAACTTTATAAATCTATAATTTTGTTGTGACATAGGTTCCCAGTTAAGACCGACACTTCTGAATTGTCTTAATTTCTTGGTTGCGAATCAAAAAGAGTCTTTGTTGTCTATTAGGTTAACCGGTATTATTGACTACATGTATGAGGTTAAGTACAATATAAGGTTATTACATGCATTGATCTCTAGTTGTCAGTGATATATTTCCTCTCTTTATCATTCTCATACCGTCATCAATGATGTCATGATATCATGCTTGAAGTCCCTTATTATAGTTCAAAGGTTGCCCCAAAAATAGTTTGCCTTATTTTAACTGTACCAGAACTATCATGGCTTTTATGAAGTTTCTTGTATGAGATTTGGTCCATCTAAGTTTCAGTTAATTGAAATTGGTGTCAACGTGTTCTATGCTTTAGTAGCAATTGATGATAACTGGACAGATACTCTAGGAAAAGGTTGTCCTTTTAAGCTAAATATGTTCTTTAAGTGCGGTTGTCTCTTTGTGTGTGTGTTTTCCAGGTTTATTCCCTTACTAAGGAAAGGGATACTCTTCGAAAAGAGCATAACAAAAAAAGTGACGCTGCTGCTCTGTTAAAGGAAAAAAATGAAATAATTAAACAAGTAATGGCTGAAGGTGAGTTCTGAAAACTCCTATTTATGTTTGATGCTCTATTCCTTGTTCACAATCATATAATTTTCCTCTCTTAGATCTATTGGAACTTGTTGCATAGTCCCTGTGCCATTTCTTTGCATTGAAGTTTCTGCAAAAAGAGAGGCCACCTATAATGGAGAGTATATGAACACACTTCACTATTAAGAAATAACTCTAGTAGGATTATCGGTCAATGAAATTTTTAAAGGAGGATTATATGTGCTGGGTTTATGTTCTATGTATAGAGAATTCTTGAAAGGGAATGGATGAAGTTATTTATATGTTTACGTTAAACCCTTTGCCCACCTAACCTTTACAGGGAGCTTATAATTTTCCATGTATGGGATTTAAGTCAAAATGGTATGCTTGAGTGCATCTATTTTTGTGTCTGGTGATTCTTGCGTAAATTTGATCTCCTTGTTCTTATGCTTTCTTATTACAAGATATTTTATCCTCTCGGGTGAAGAGCTTTCAAAGAAGCAGGCTACTCAAGAAGCTCTTATCAGGAAATTAAGGGCTCAGGTTTGGCAATTGATTTTCTATATTTCTGGCACTCTTCTTCCTTTCTCTTCACTTTCTTATTTTTATTTTTCCATCCATTTTGTCATACTAGATTAGAGAGATCGAAGAGGAGAAGAAAGGTTTGACTACAAAGCTTCAGGCAAGTGCATGCCTTGAAATTGGGAAGTTCTCTTATTTTTCTGGATTCAAGATATTAAACTCTATGCCATGTTCGATTTTTAACCTCCCATGAACAAAACAATATCTTTCATGTTAATTGGTTTTTCCATAGTAATAACTTGTATTCTTATGTGATGTATTTGCTTACTATAATTGTGAAAACTTCTTGGAATAGGCCTTCATTATTCTGTAATTGCACTTCTTTCATTTGGGGATACTTGGTTTCAAACGTGAGATTTTTGGTTTAATAGACTGAACTTCATAGAATTGGAAGATGCTATTGGTTTTTTTAGACCTTGTCTTCAGTTAGCCTTGTACTTGGAATGCCATGCCGTTGGTGCTGCTTTACTGGTTTTTGTTTATTCACCGATCAAAACTTAAAAAAGGAAAGGGACTAGAATAAAAAGAAACATTGTTATGTATTACTAATGTTTCCTTTTTACTTCATTTTGTCTCGGTGATCTGCACGAATTAAAAATATTACTCAATTCCCTTAAGACCTGGGAGGAAGTGGAAATCTCCTAATAAGTTCTAGACCTTGGGATATTTACTCTTGATTATTATATAATTTTTGGGCCTAATTTTGTCGAAGAATTCCGTTGTTCCTTTCAATTGAAAAGAAATAGTTCTGTTACTTACAAATAAGTTCTTTCAACTTGTTGATAGTTTATGCTCCTTGTTCTGCTTTCAGGCTGAAGAGAAAGGGTAGAGAGCATCAAGAAGGACAAGACAGCTACAGAGAAGTTGCTGCAGGAAACAATTGAAAAACACCAAGTTGAACTTGCAGCTCAGAAGGACTTCTATACAAATGCTTTGAATTCAGCAAGGGAGGCTGAAGTACTGGCTGAGGCACGTGCGAACAATGAAGCCAGAACTGAATTGGAGAGTCGTCTAAGAGAGGCCGAAGAACGTGAATACATGCTAGTACAGACATTTGAAGAATTGAGGCAAACCTTAAGCAGAAAGGAGCAACAGGTTTTTCATTGTATTAATTTTCTTATGCTATCATGCTAATAAATAAAAAAAAGTATGATTTATTGTTGTTTTCTGTCCATGTAGGCAGTATTTAGAGAAGACATGTTTTGCAGGGACATTGAAGATCTTCAAAAGCGTTATCAAGTACGCTGATGTTATGCTGACTGTAGAAAGATATTAAATCTTTCCTTGATACCTTTTCTTTTGGATATTTGTTTACAGTAGTTTACAACTTTAATTTTGTTTTCTAGGCAAGTGAGCTTCAGTGTGAGGAGTTGATTACACAAGTACCTGAGTCTACAATACCACTTTTAAGGCAGATTGAAGCCATGCAGGTGAAATATGTTGTTCTAATGCATTCTTAACGAGCTTTAAGGACTATGGTCTCAATTGTTTGTTTTTAAAATGTTTCTTTTTATATTGTTTTTTGCTCTATTTTTTATAGGAAACAACCTCCAGAAAAGCAGAAGCTTGGGCTGCTGTGGAGAGATCTCTAAACTCTCGCCTCCAGGTGTTTAGAATGTTATGGTATGTTATGATATCACATGTGAAATTGTATATTCTCATGATTATCTATTCTATCAAGTTTGCAGGAAGCAGAGGCGAAAGCAGCAGCTGCAGAAGAGAAGAGCAATCTGTAAACGAACGCTTATCTCAAACCTTATCACGAATAAATGTTCTTGAAGCTCAGGTTCTACTTCTGTAGCAGATATACATGGAAACATTTCTGGAGATCAGCTCAACTTTTTCCTTGCTGCAGATTTCATGTCTAAGAGCAGAACAAACACAACTAAGCAGGTCTCTTGATAAAGAGAGACAGAGAGCTGCTGAAAATAGACAGGAATACCTAGCAGCAAAGGAGGAAGCTGACACACAAGAAGGTCGGGCAAACCAGCTTGAGGAAGAAATTAGGGAACTAAGACGAAAACATAAACAAGAGTTACACGACGCTCTTGTGCACCGAGAACTTCTGCAACAGGTTTTGCTTTAGATCCATTAGCGTATTCATTCCCTTTGCTTGGGAGTTGACCAAGTGTGCCATTTCCATTCATATTGAGTTGCTTTCTCGAATTCTTTTTCCTTTCAACTCTGGTGATAAGAAAGAATATCATCTACTATTTTGCACATGATTGCAAATATCAAAAAGGACATATATGGTTTAGCATTAGGAAACTTTAAGTTCAATTTATCTGCTGATGTTACATGATGCCTTCCTTGAGAGTTTATTACTCCTATATGACCACAGGAACCATTTTAACTGTTGCTACTGAGATTTGATATTTCGGTTCTGTTTATGGAAGGATGCCTTGAATTTTGTTACAGGAAGTAGAAAGGGAGAAAGCTGCTCGAGTAGACTTGGAAAGGACAGTGCGTGTGCAGTCTACAGAGCAAGCTCCAATTGCAAGGCATAATTCCACCTCGGAGAATGGTATGGTGCTTTCTGTTACGATGTAGTTGATCTTTTATGATCTTCTGTGCTTATTGTGTGACTCTGCTGCAGGAAGCTTGTCTAGGAAGCTCACTACTGCTAGCAGCATAGAAAGCATGGAGGAGGGCTATTTTCTGCAAGCATCTTTGGACTCATCTGATGCTTTCTCTGAAAAAAAGAAAGATTGCAGAGGCAACAGTAAGTCCACCGTACATTAAGAGCATGACACCAAGCGCTTTTGAATCTGCCTTTCGTCAAAAGGAGGGTGAACTTGCATCCTACATGTCTCGTTTGGTATGAATTATCATTTGAGCTCCTGAATTTAAATATCTGTCACTAAATGTTCATTGTCCTCGGTATAGAATATTTCCTGATTTTAGGTGTGGGTTTTATCTTGTTTACTATTTAAATAGTTTATATCTGCTGGCTTTGCTTGTCTTTACTCCAGAGTTCCTTGGAGTCTATCCGTGACTCTCTCTATCTGAGGAGTTAGTCAAAATGACTGCGGAGGTGAGTTATTTACTTTCTAGTTAAAATATGTTAGGTTTTATTTTTGTCAATTCATTGCCTTTAACCTTGTTTACATTTTCTTAGTGTGAAAAGCTGAAGGCAGAGGCTGCCAGGAATCCGAGCAGAACTAGAAGCCTTGAGGCGGAGACACACTGCTGCTCTGGAGCTAATGGGTGAACGAGATGAGGAGGTACGTGCCTCTTTTCATCTGGATTCTTTCTCATTGATGGATAACAAAATTTCATATTCAAGGATGAGTGATGAAGCTTATAGATGTTGTTTTCATGTACTGGTATCATAAGTATAATAAGGTGGAGAGGCAGTATGAGCTATGCTGAACTAAATAACTAAATCTTACGGTGAAAATGGATTTTCAGAGAAACAAGAAAATTTTGAATATCCCGCCTCTCATTGAATTTCTGTATTTCTGACTCAATTCTGGTTGTGAAAATATTATATGATACTGTTGTCATCCATGGCGTACTTGGCTGCATCATCTTTCCAGTTGGAGGAACTCCGTGCTGATATTGTAGACTTGAAGGAAATGTACCGAGAGCAAGTCAACCTGCTTGTGAATAAGGTGCTTGTTTTCTTTGGTTTTTTTTTCAAAAGTTTGTATCATCATTTCCTTTTCCTTTTAACTGCATTTATTATAAGTAAGCATTACTATTTTTATTTATTCTGCTGATTCTACATGCTATGCTAAAAGCTACGTCGCTGTGCTTGACAGATCCAAAGAGTCACTTCCTCGGTCGGAAACTCATGAGGAAACTCTCTATTTTTTTTTTTGGGGGTGATATTCCAAGATATTATGTGCATGGTACAGTTAAAGTAGATGTAGTTAATGCCGCGGCTATTCAATTTTTTCCCATACATTGAAGATTGCTTCATGCAAAAGTTTGATTCCCGAGAGATTGAGGGAGCACATGTCCTTGCCAAACCCTACAATGTATTCTAATTTGATGTATAGAACAATTCTTAATGTGACAAATTTGTTTTACCTATTTTTTTATATCATAATGAAAAGGATATTAATTATATGTGCACACACACGAATATTCTGTTTATATTCATTATCATAATATATATTTTACTATGCATTCACTCTCTGTTGTAGTATACTAGATCGTAGAAGTATTCTGAGTCTTCAAATAAAAGGCAGTAATATTTTTCAAGAGAATATCTCAATATACGTCCACAAATGCTTGTTTTACGTAAGGGTAAGTGAATTTTTTAAACTTGATGTCAAAAAAAAAATTTGACTCGACTCATAATTTTATAAATTCAACTTAAAATACAAATAACTCAAAATTTTTAATAATTACTGGATTGATTTTCAAATTTAAGTTAAAATCCTTCACTTTAAATGGTATATGTATATCATATATGAAAAAAACATAAAATATATATATATATATATATATTGTATATGGTCATTGAAATCAATAGGCCATGGCCCCCTATGCTCAAAAAGGATAAATTACTTATTAAGTAACTCATTTATTATTTAGTTTCTGTTTTGATCACTCATATTTTATTTATTTTAAATCACACTTAATGTTACATTTTGGTTATGTTTTGGTCTCTCATCTTTAAAAAAAAATTAGCGGTGATGTTGATGTATTATCATAAGATAGTGCTATACCATGATTGGAAAATAATTCAGAAAAATGTCATGTTAACATTATTATTTTTTTAACGGTAGGTTGACATTATTATTTTTTTAACGGTAGGTGATCAAAATATATATATGAATTTTTTAAATAAAATTTTTATTACATTAATATTGGCTCGACCTATAAAATTTTTCTGGATTCACCACTGATCATAGCATTATAAATATTTATAATTAAATTTAAACATAAACTCGACTCTACTCAACTCAACTCAACTCAAGTTTCATAAACTTGATAAAACTCGTCAATTTAAATAATTCAAATTTTTGTAATTTAATTCGATTCAATCTAACGTTGACCCTTATTTTTATACGTACAGTGGTAAGATAAAAAGGATAGAAGTTGGTGTAAATTTTGCGATTTATCCTTTTATATTATATAGGGTAAGCTACACAGTTGGTTACTAATATTAGGGTAAGTTTTTGTTTTCCTCACTGAAGTTTTAAAAGTTACAAATTGATCACTAACGTTATCGATTGGTTACAAATCGGTCACTCGACGTTAACAGTCGTTAACACACATGACGAAAAATACAGCTGGCGTGTTAACTGCTTACATGAATTAAGTTAATTGGGTTGACTACCACGTTGGAGACCCAAAAAGCCTAACAAATGGTCACTAATGTGATCGATTTGTAACAAATTAGTCATTAATATTATCGATTTGTAACAAATTAATCACTAGATGTTAATAGCCGTTAGTTAACTCAAGATAATCTGACATGGCAGTTAGAAAAACTAATTTAGTGGTTTTTTAATAGTATTGACCATATTTTGACTGGATCTTTGACTCACTTTTAATTAAAAAAATTCTAAAATAACCGTAATCTCAGTTTCGTTATTACCGTTGATCTGTTCTTTTTCTTTCTCCCATTCAAGCCTTTCCATTTTTTCTCTCGAGTCAAATCCACTTTGCGTGGTTGAGCACATGGATGATATGCTTTCATTCGTTTCCTAAGTTCCTTAAAAGACCTAACAAAAGGCGACACCCGTAATTCGAAGTTCACTCTAACGTTTCGCACTTCCATGGCCTCGTCGCTTGTAGCCGGTGTAGCCACCTATCCCTACTTGTTGCCGGTGTAGCATATCCATACCTGGATAATAAAGATCAGGATAGCGCTACATGTTCTGTTTGAATGGAGTGCCCTCACAATGCTGTTCTTCTTCTTTGTTTATCCCATTACAGGGTTGTCATCCCTAAATGTGTGGAACTAGCTTTCGATACTCGAACTACCTTGACAAGTACAAGAAGTTCCACAGTAAAGTAGTCTCATCCAATTGTGAAGAATCATTTCTTAGTTCTATTGATGATTGAGTTCTGGCAGCCGGTTTCAGTTGGCCTCTTGAAAATTGAAATTACTAACTTTTATGTCCACTTTGTACGAGTCAAGTGAAAGGATGGATTGTGGTGGAACCTGCTACGGAATATTTAAATTCTAAAAAGATAAGTTGTATGCAGAATGACTGCACTTTTATTAGGTCTTTTAAGGAACTTAAGAAAAGCATGAAAGCATATCATCCATGTGCTCAACCACGCAAACTGGATCTGACCCTCGAAAAAAAATGAAATGGCTTGAAAGGGAGCTGGAGAAAGAGCATATCAACGATAATAACGAAACTGTGATTAAACGGTTATTTCATAAAAAGAATTTATTAAAAGTGAGTCAAAGATCCGGTCAAAATATGGCCAATACTAATAGAAAAGCACCAAATTAGCTTTTCTAACTGACATGCTAGATTATCGTGAGTTAACTAATGTCTATCAACGGCGAGTGACTAATTTGTTACAAATCGATAATATTAATGACTAATTTGTTACGAATCGATAACATTAATGATCATTGTTAGGCTTCTGGGTCTCCAACGTGGTAGTCAACTCAATCCATGTAAGCAGTTAAAACGCCAGCTATGTTTTCCGTCACGCGTGTTAACGGCTATTAACGTCGAGTGACCGGTTTGTAACCAACGATAACGTTAGTGACTTATTTATAACTTTTTAAAATTCAATTGGGGAAATAAAACTTATCCAAACATTAATGAGCAGCTGTATAGTTTACCCTATTATATTTTGCTAAACGATTAAAATGTACGTGACAGCTTATGATCTGTTCATGGCAACTTCTCCATCAAGAAGCTTCGAAGTTCGAAGAGAAAGAAACCTACCTTAAACCCCCCGTTTAAAACCCCATTTAAAAGCCAAACTTTTTATACAAATCGAACTCGCAAGCACCAAAATTGGGCATCAGTCCCTGAGTTTAACAAGCCGTTAAGGTACTTCCTGTTGTCTTCATTTCTTCTTCTTGCTATATTTGTCTTGTTTGGGTGACCCACAAAATATAGAAACTGAAAAACGTTTGAGAAATTTAATTGATGAAAATGTCAAAGACAAAGAAACCCAAGTGTTCGATTCTAACTAGAGAGTAAAAAACTTATTTTTTGACTTTAAGAAATAGGAAGTTATTCAGTTGAATAAATCGACCCCCTTTTTAAAGTAATTCTTTCTTGGATGAGTTAAACTGAATCATTCGATTATAAGAAAAAGCTTAAGAAAAATAGTGTCGATATGCTAAGTTTTATTTTTTTCCTTTTCCTCAAGAGAAGTGTTCGATAAAATGCCTCACTGACAAAAAAGAAAGGCCCGCAAATTCTGATGATGTTTTCATTTTATGGGTGATTTTGGTAGTTTGCTCAGATCGCAGTCATTTATTTTGATAATGGAAAACAAAGATGATGAAGTGAAGAAGGCACAAGTTGTAGAAGCCAGGGCAAGAAATATCAGCCACAATGTGCGTTGTACAGAATGTGGGAGTCAGTCCATTGAAGATTCACAAGCGGATATCGCAATTCTCCTCAGAAAGGTACACTACTTTATTCTCTTACAATTGATTATGTAAACAGCCAATGTATTTACTTCAGCTTTTGCAACCAAATGAAGTCACTGCTTGTTAACAAAACTTCAGTGATGATCTCATTAAATAAAATAAAAATAATTCATTCCGGCAGTTGGCGGAACAGGTTGATCAAGTTTTTGTCCATTTGATGGCATTGTTACCTGAATTGAACTATTAGTTAATGGATTAATGGCTTTCTTTTTGGCCTTATTGTCTTAATCATCTTTTTGTTAGCTTCTAATCTGTGTATAAGCAGTTCGATCACTTCTTGTTCCGTTTGTCAATGAACTTATACATGTTACGGTACTTCTAAAACTCCGAACTCTCTGCATTCCAAGAAATCTGGTGTTGTTTACTCTATAATGATTAAAACTATAGACTCTCTTTTGGATTCCAAAATCAATCATTTGCTAGCTTTCTCTTCTGAAGATATCCTTGTTCTGTTCCTTCAATTCTTAGTGTCCCGTCATATTTGTTCGTCTGTGGTTAACATAAAGAAACTTTCTAAAAGAGAACATTCCAACTAATATTTTGTTGTTGCAGTTAATTCGTGCTGAGATTCGATCTGGAAAAAGTGACAAAGAGATTTATAAAAAGCTTGAAGAGGATTATGGTGAGACGGTACTGTATGCCCCAAAGTTTGATCTGCAGACTGCAGCCTTGTGGCTATCACCGGTTAGTCCAAAATATTAGGACTTCCCATGTGATCTTTACCCGTGTTTCGTGTTTAACCTAAAATAGAAGGATTTCGGGGACAGCTTCTTGTTGCAGGTGCTGCTGCAGGGGCGTGGGCTTACAAAAAGCACAGACAAAAGAGTAATGTGCACATCATGGCTCTGGACCTTGTTAGAGGTGTTCCATTGACCCCCAAGGAAAAGGAAACTATGCTAGACTTGCTCACGCCTCCTCCACAAGGTGTCACTCCTTCCTCCTTGTGGAGCCGGTTGCGAGGTCGGTGATGTTCTTTAATTTTCCGACTCAAGTTTCTTTTGATGGCGAATAATGTACATACTGATGAGTCTCTTGGTTGATTCCGAAAATTACTTTTGCATCTGTTTAAACCACATGTGTTTTACTAATTGAAGTTGGTAAACCTAACTTGTATCAAGTACATCATGTGGATCATATTTAAACTTGTGTTTATTATATTATTTTCATATTTATTAAAGTGATGAAAAAAAATATTACGTGGAGCAATCTTGAGAGGGTGAAGGTTGGGCATCAGAACATGGTAAGCAGGGGAGGATGCATATGACCCCATAGGGGGCCAAATGCATACCCATTGGCTATTATTTTGGATTAGATATTAAATATAGTTCAATATATTAAAGGAAGAAGAAAAAATAAGAAATTTTTTGCATATCTATTGTATTGAAAAAAAAGAGTATTAAAAATTTTGAATCCCCGTTTCTAAATTTCTAGATCCGCTAAGCTTATTACAGGGTCAACAAGGAACGGTTGACAATCACTTCTCTGTTGGGCATTCTGTTTCTGTTTGATACAAAAGAATAATCCTTGGTCTAAGAAGGATACCGAAAACACTATATTCTTTTGTTATTAATGAGGACTAAAATTTGATTTCACACGTATTAAAATCTTAAATATTACAATTACTTTGTAGTACGCAATTGAAATTTGAAAGTGAAATGATAATATTAGTATAATAATTAACGTAAATGAAAAAAAATATAAAAAGTCAATAGAATGGTTGTGGTTTAAATTAAATGTAAGTTGACATGTTATCTAACTGTCCGCAAAGCATTATTTTATAACAATTTTTTAATAAATAATATATGGTATTACTGGATTCCCAAAAAGTTCCGCTGCTTGCCGTTGACTCGCCCACCTCTGCCATTACTCTATTCTTAAAACAAATTTAAATAACTGAAAATCAACTCCCTAATTGTCCATAATTAGTAGAGCTGAATAAAAAAGGGAAATCAGACTACTTTGATGAACCATGTCTGAAACTCAAGCAGACAAGAAGCTGATCAAAGACTGTTAGTCTTCTATTTTTTTTTTCTTATTTGAATCTCTGGATTCGTTGGTTTTGTTCCAAGTGTTGAGATCATATCAGATCAATTCAGGTAAGCTTCATCTGTTAAACAAAATCAATTGCTGCAGATAATGAATTTCGATTTTTCTTCAGTTCGGGGCTGATTATGAAATGTCGAGTTAAATTTACCATAAATTTTCTTCTTTTAAAGAGCTTGTTAAATTTGTTGATCACTTGGTGAATTTGTTTAACATGTGTGAAGTCAAACGTGGATGGAGGGGGGAACGTTGGCGCAGATTTCCCGGGAACGGGTTCAGGATGCTTTGACGAAAGGGACGGCCAGGTTGGAGCTAGAGAATCGAGCTGCTCAAGGATTGATAATTGATCATCTCCAAAAGGGATTCATGCGCTTTACTTTCGTCATACCGCCTTCTGCATCAGTTAGAATTCTGTTCTTTCTTCTTATTCAAACCTTAAACATTATTTATGTATACCGTGTGTGATCATCTTTTGATAAATTAAATAATGATAATAGGATGCAAATGGTAACTGGCAAGTGGGTGCAATGGCAACGATCATCGACCTTATTGCATCAATGGTCATATTCACTGAAACTGGAACAGCTCGAGGCCAAGTCACTATGGATTACAACATTTCATGTTATTCAGCAGCTAAAACTCAGGTATTTTTATATGTATCTATTAAAAAAACCTATTATTTCCATTTACATAAATGATACATGAACCTTTTCAATTATTCACCATCGTATATGTAAAAATTGCAGGAAGAAGTAGAGATAGATGCAAAAGTTATAGGGAACAAGGGAAAGCTTACCTCAGTGGCAGTGGAGGTCAGAAGGAAATACGACGGAGAGTTAATTGCTGCTGCCAAGCAGTGGACTGCTTTTAACCAATTTAAGGCATCATGGACCGTCCCACGTACCAAACTTTAACATCTATGTTATTTACCTTATTTTCTCCATTTGGGATACATATATAAAAAGGAATAAATTCTAAAATATTTGTATTAACTATCATCTACATTAGATATTTGTATTAACTATCATCTACATTAGATATTTGTATTAATAAATGTTGGATGCAATGGTAAGATAAGTCTAATCGCGAAAGAGAGAGATCAAATTTTAAATTTAGAGACATTTTTTCCCTTAACTTTGCCCTTCAATTTTGTTTTCCGTCGTTCCTGGCTACTCATATACAAGAAAACCAAATGAATTTCTGAACCAAGTGAATTCAACTTACTGACTCAACTTGATCATTCCCCCCCCCCCCCTTTTTTGTAATCTTTCTGGAAAAGAAAACGATTACAATAATTTTATTGAAGATGGATTGAGATACAGGAAAATTCTTTAATTTTCTTGATTCTCCAATCTTTTGTAGTTCCTTCATCTCCAATTCTAATTAGTTTCAAGTTCATTCCTCCTCTGAAATATACCCTTCATCTGCAACCTCTGTGGATGATCCATAGGATCTTATACAAAAGATATAATAGAACACATTGACAAGACTCAACCCTGTAAGAAGCAAATAGTAATAGTCGAAATGAACCTCGTTGAGGTTATCAACGACCCAATTAGTTTTCTTGTTTCTTCAAGTAGTCTCGTTCACAATAGAGCTCAACAAATTTGCACTGCCATTGACAGGAAGAACAAGGAGTTCCCGATGCTTGACATGGTTTACGGGAACTCCCGATGATAAAACTCAAATTGCCCCAGTGTAATCAACGCCAAGGCTTTACTCATCACGGTAAACCGTGGGAGAAGCCACAACATTGACATATTCACCGGTGCATTAGGCATCTTCGCATGCCCCACGATGATTACTTTGCTTAATCAGATTTCTCAACAATTGCTGTGAGTCCCATGGCTATTACAGAGAGGAATAAATCGAGTCCCATCCTAGTGTTGACACTGATACATAGTTGTTTTCCCTTGATCTTTTATGCTATCGGGATTATCACACGCTCGTAACTCGTAAACAACAGCCCAAAGCACGGAATGTTGAAAGTCAAATATGGTGACAGCTTAAATTGACAAATTAAGCTAAGATTTTGGTGGTGGCTTTCGGTGCATTAATGCACCGAAATTATACAGCTTGAAAATATTTTTTTTGTAATGGTATAATCAATTTTAGTCATTATAATTTAGGGTATTTATAAATTAGTCCTTAAGCTTCAACTATAAATATTCTAGTTCATTTAGCTTTAAAACTATCCCAAATCATTCTAGCTTTCTCCCAATACTAGAAAATTTAGAGAGTTTCTTGAGAGTTGTTTTCTCCTTTTTATCAAGAGAGAATTATCATTGTTTTCTCCTTGGTAGATCGAGAGAAGTTGTAATTCCTATTTTCTCATAGTGAAATTCTTCTACCGTTGCCCGTGGTTTTTACCCTATATTATTTAGGGGTTTTCTACGTAAATTTTGTGTCTCTTTTATCTTCATTTTTTATTTTCTCAAATTATCAGTTGCGTTTTTACTCTATCCGATAGTCGTCTTCCGCAACAATTGGTATACGAGCCAGATTTGAGTGTGTAATATTTGCTTATTGTCTTTGTGGTTGCCACCAAAAGGTGAATCCTCCAACATAAGAAAGTAAGAAGGTATTACCCATTCTTTGAAGGTTCCAGAGAACTATTCACGATAGTGAAATAGTGGGAGCTATACGTAATAGAAGCTATGGCAACGAAATTTGATATTGAAAAATTCAATGGGAGAAATTTCTCATTGTGAAAATTGAAGATGAAGGCCATCCTGAGGAAAGACGGTTGTCTAGCAGCTATCAGTGAAAGGCCGGTGGATTTCATAGATGACAGCAAATGGATCGAAATGGATGGGAATGCTATGACAAACTTTCATCTAGCATTAGCAGATGAAGTATTATCAAACATCGAGGAGAAGAAAACCACTAAGGAGATATGGGATCATCTCACCAAATTGTACGAGGCCACATTGTTACGCAATAAAATTTTCCTTAAGAGGAAATTGTACACTCTCTGTATGCCAAAATCTACTTCAGTGACGGAGCATTTAAATACACTGAACACTTTATTTTCTCAGCTTACATTTTTAAGCTGTAAAATAGGAGAACAAGAACGTGTTGAACTTCTACTTCAATGTCTACCGAATTCGTATGATCAACTCGTCATCAACTTGACAAATAGTAATGTCACCAGTCTAGTCTTTGATGATGTTGCAACTGCTATTCTATAAGAAGAAAATCGGCGCAAGAACAAGGAAGACAGACAAGTAAATCTGCAACAAGCAGAAGAGTTGACAACGATGAGAGGGAGATCAACAGAACATGGCCAAAGTAGCAGTCACAAATATGGTAGATCGAAGTCAAGAAGAATTTTTTTTTAAAGTGCTATAACTGTGGAAAGAAGGGTCACTTGAAGAAGGACTGTTGGAGTCTAAATAAAAACTCCAATCCACAAGGCAATACCGCAAACACTTCAGATGATGGAGATGCTCTATGTTGTGAATAGTCAACCACCGTGGAAGGCAGAAAAAGATTTGCAGATATATGGCTCATTGATTCGGGAGCAACATATCACATGACCTCAAGAAGAGAATGATTCCATCATTATGAACCTGTCTCAGGAGGATCTCTGTATAGTTGCAATGATAATGCCTTAGAGATCGTTGGTATGAGAACCATCAAATTGAAGATGTATGATGGAACAATCAAAGTTGTTCGAGATGTGCGGCACGTGAAAGGCCTGAAGAAAAATTTATTATCCTACGGATTGTTGGATAATAACGCAAGCAAGATTGAAACACGAAAAAGAATCATGAAGGTGTTCCGTAGAGCGCTTGTGGTGATGAAAGGCGAAAATATAGCAGCAAACTTGTACATGCTGAAGGGAGAGACTTTGCTAGAAGCAAAAGCAACTGTTGCCTCATGTAGTTCAGATTCTGCAATGATATGGCATCAAAAACTTGGACACATGTCAGAACAAGGAATGAAAGTCCTTGTGGAGCAAAAGTTACTTCCAGTCTTAACAAATGTATCACTTACTTTGTGTGAGCATTGCATAACAAGTAAGCAGCACCGGTTGAAATTCAACACATCAAATTCTAGAGGCAAAGGTTTTCTAGAATTGGTTCACTCTGACGTATGGCAAGCACCAGTTACATCCCTAGGCAAAGAAAAATATTTTGTCTCATTTATTGATGACTACTCTGGAAGATGTTGGGTGTACCCTATTAAGAAGAAGTCAAACTTGTTTTCAACTTTCAAAAACTTCAAAGCGCGGGTGGAACTTGATTCTGGAAATAAGATCAAGTGTTTCAGAACAGATAATGGAGGAGAATACACAAGAAAATAATTTGATGACTTTTGCAGGAAAGAATGCATCAAAAGATAATTCACAGTGGTGAACACTCCTCAACAAAATGGAGTGACAGAGCGGATGAATAGAACCTTGTTAGAAAGAAAAGAGCAATGTTAAGGAATGCAGGCCTAGAAAAATCATTATGGGCAGAAGCAGTCAATACCGCCTGTTATTTGGTGAATCGAGCTCCATCAACTGCAATAGAGCTGAAGATACCAATGGAGATGTGGACTGATAAACCAGCTGATTATTCAAACCTCCATGTATTTGGAAGTATTGTGTGCGTGATGTACAACTCCCAAGAAATTTCAAAGCTAGATCCAAAATCCAGGAAATGCAAATTCTTGGAGTAAAGGGGTATCTCTTGTGGGATCCCACTGCCCTTAAAGTGATCATAAGCAGGGATGTTATCTTTATAGAAGATAAACTACAAAGAAAAGAAGACGATGATAGCGCTGAAAAGTTAAAGACTACACATATACATGTGGAAAAGGAGGTTGAACAAGGATATTCTTCTGAAGCAGAACCATCACATGATGAACAAGAACCAGAGATTTCTGAAGCTCCAACAACTCGTCAATCAGATCGTGTGAGAAGACGTCCCAATTGGCACTCAGATTATGTTATAGAAGGAAATATTGCATACTGCCTTTTAACAGAGGATGATGAGCCATCAACATACGATGAGGCAATAAACAACTCAGATGCTTCATTATGGATGATGGAGATGCAAAAAGAAATTGAAGCCCTTCATAAAAATAATACATGAGACCTTGTGTCACTACCACAAGGAAGGAAGCCAATTGGTAACAAATGGGTCTTCAAAATCAAGAGAAATGGTGATGATCAAGTGGAGAGGTATCGTACAGGACTAGTGGTCAAAGGATATGCTCAAAAAGAAGGTATTGATTTCAATGAAATCTTTTCTCCTGTGGTTCGACTAATAACAGTTCGAGTAATTTTGGGAATGTGTGCTAAACTGAACTTACATATAGAGTAGCTAGATGTTAAAACAACTTTTCTTCATGGAAATCTTGAAGAAGAGATTTAAATGCTCTAGCCTGAAGGTTTTGAAGAAGACGAAAAGAAGAACTTGGTTTATAGGTTGAACAAATCTCTGTACGGTCTAAAGCAGGCGTCGAGGTGTTGGTATAAGAGATTTGATTCCTTCATTATATGCCTTAGATACAACAGACTTAATGCAAACCCTTGTGCTTATTTCAAGAGATCTGGTGATAACGATTTTGTTATATTGTTGTTGTATGTGGATGACATATTGGTTGCAGGACCCAACAAAGATCATATTGAATAATTGAAGACACAACTGGCTAAGGAATTTGAAATGAAGGACTTGGTATCAGCAAACAAGATTCTATGGATGCAAATTCACCGAGACATAAGTAATAGGAAGATTTGACTTTCACAAAAGAATTACTTGAAGAAGATCTTGTCACGATTCAGCATGCAAGATTGTAAGCCAATATCTACCCATCTTCCTATTAACTTCAAATTATCCTCCAGTATGAGTCCTAGCAGTGAAGAATAGATGATGGAGATGTCTCGAGTGTCGTATGCATCGGCAGTGTGAAGTTTAATGTTCGCTATGATATGCACAAGACCAAACATTGCACAAGTAGTGAGAGTGGTTAGTCGGTACATGGTGAATCCAGGCAAAGAGCATTGGAATACGGTAAAGAGGATCCTGAGATACATCAAAGGGACCTCAAATGTTGCATTATGTTACGGAGGATCAAACTTACTTATCAATGGGTATGTTGATTCTGACTATGCAGGAGATTTGGATAAAAACAAATCTATTACAGGATATGTGTTCAAAATTGTTGGTGGAGTTGTAAGTTGGGTTTCAAAATTGCAGTCAGTTGTGGTTACATCCACAGCAGAGGCAGAATATGTAGCAGCTACACAAGCCAATAAAGAAGCAATTTGGTTGAAGATGCTATTGGAGGAGCTTGGGCACAATCAAAGGAGCTTGGGAACAATCAAGAGAATGTCTCTCTGTTTTGTGACAGTCAAAGCACCTTGCATCTAGCAAGGAATCCAGCATTTCATTCAAAGACAAAACATATACGAGTTCAGTACCATTTCATTCATGAAAAGGTGGAAGAATGGACGGTATATATGCAGAAAATTCATACCAAAGACAACATAACAGATTTCATGACGAAGTCAATCAATGCTGATAAATTTACCTGGTGTCGATCCTCTTGTGGCCTGTCAGAGATGTAAGCAACATGAAGGTACAAGGTAGAAAGAATGGTGTGAAGATATGATTATTCCAATCAAATCTTCAAGTAGGAGACTATTGAAAGTTAAATATGGTGGCAGCTTAAATTGACAAACTGAGATTTTGGTGGTGGCTTTCGGTGCATTAATGCACCGAAATTATACAGCTTGAAAATATTTTTTTTGTAATGGTATAACCAATTTTAGTCATTGTAATTCCTTAAGCTTCAACTATAAATACCCTAGCTCATTTAGTTTTAAAATTATCCCAAATCATTCTAGCTTTCTCCTAATACTAGAGAATTTAGAAAGTTTCTTGAGAGTTGTTTTCTCCTTTTTATCAAGAGAAAATTATCATTGTTTTCTCCTTGGTAGATCGAGAGAAGTTGTTATTCTTGTTTTCTCCTTGGTAGATCGAGAGAAGTTGTAATTCTTGTTTTCTCTTTAGTTTTTACCCTATATTATTTAGGGGTTTTCCACGTAAATTTTGTCTTTTTTATCTTCATTTTTTATTTTCTCAAATTATCAGTTGCGTTTTTGCTCTATCCGATAGTCGTCTTCCGCAACACGGAAGTGATGCAAACGATGGCGGTTAATGAGGCTGCCGGCATATGGAAGCTACCGAAAAGTGTCATGGTACTAGCTTGGAGCACTGGGAACGAGTTTTGGTTTCCAGCAATTGCGGTTACGATCCCCGTAGACCATATTGGGATCACTTTTAAAAGCGTTTTAAGCTCTTCGACTTTCTGGACCGTGCAAATTCTCCACTGGTTTAAGGGCAATCCATCGGGGACTATCTCCTCTTCAGCGTTTACAATAATGCAAGCTTTGTTCAGAAACTTTAATCTGTCACTTGGAATGGTAATCTCGACTCTTTTTCATGATGGTAACCCGAATTTAGAGTCGAAAATGGAAGGTTTCTTTTCTTATATGAAACCCAAAGAACTAGTGCGAAACCCGTAAAGAGGCTGGTGCTGGTTTTCTGCCTAATGTAGAAGGGTGAAGCAAAATGTAAAACGCCAGAGTGGACAACAACATTAGGAATGCACAAGTACCATATCCGATATTCCATCCATAGACTAGTATAATATAAACAACAACAGTCAAACCAAAGGAGCCACCGAGGGATGCTGCAGCTGAAATAGCTCTCCAGGATCTTTTCATTCTTGTTGGTCAATTGATTGGCACCGAATGGCGTGGAACAAGGCCTAATGCTGCCAGCTCCGATGGACTTGAAAAACAAGGCAGAGATCAGGGTAGCCATGTGACCTTCTGCGGCGGATTTGCAGCTGTGAGTAAAGGGTTACATGGAGGAGGGCTTGCCTGTGGTATAACGGTTGTTAACCATAAAATTGAAACTCCCTAAAACATTTAAGTGTAAGGCCAGTTAAGCATAACGTTACAATTAACAACTATTGTAGAAAACAGAAGAAAGAGGTAATTAATTACCAGGAAACTGGCAATCGAACCCAAGCCAATGGTAGCGAAACGACCCTTACAAGAATCAGCGAAGAAAGCACACAAAATATGTGCAAAATTGCTGAAAGCTTGCCAAAGGTTGATTAGATTTTGGCCCCCGGCAAGGCTCATATGATAGAAAGCGTCATTGTTGGCACCAGGCACAGCTAAGCACTTTCTCAAGCGCCTCATTTGCCGTGGTTGGTGTCGTAACCGGTTTTCGTCCGGACACGAAATATTTATTTGGCGGGAAAATTGATGTGAATAAATGGTTTTGAAAATAATTTGGGAGTCGCCATCGGCCTTTTGGGTCAGGTAGATCGAATACCTAAAAAATATCTTTTAAAAGAGTTTTTAAGAAAACATCAATTAAAAGATAAATTGATCTGCGTTTAACCAAAAATTCATTCTTTATAATAATAAAAAGGGATTTGTGGTCGGTTACGTTTAGGGAAGGATTAGCACCCCTACAACGCCCAAAATTGGTACTTTTTAATTATAAATTGTCTCTATTATTAAAAATTTAAAAATTCAAAATATATTTAATTTATAATCCTATTATTTCAAAATTATAATTATATAAAAAAAATATTTATTTATTTAAAAATATCAGAAAATGACTTCTAGGTACCTTAAGACAGCTCTTTTCTTCGATTATAATAATTAAATTTTTTTATAATATTTAATTTTAAAATACCAGAATAGGACATCCAGTTGTATTAAGACTGTCATTTTTTTTGATATTGAAAAATAAATAAATAAATATTAAAATAATTTATATATAAAAAATAGATAAAATATTATTTAATATATATATATTTATATGACTATGTAATAAAAAATATTTAAATATATTAACAAGTAAAATTAAAACAATAAAAATACAATTATATATTTAAAAGCAGTAAAATAAATGAAAATATTTAAAATTAGTGACTAAATTATAATAAAATTAAAATTAAATACTTAATCCTAATTAATTATTTAAAATTATAGGGATTAATCATGCTATTTTCCTTATTTATTAATTTAGTGACTAAAATAAAATTATATAAAATTCGAATATCAGATTAAAATAAATTAAAAATATATACTCTGGATTAAAATAATATTTATTAAAATTAAGGGACTAAATATGTTATTTATCCTAAATATTTATAAATACGGTTAAGGGCTAAAATATAAAAAAATTAAATTTAGAGACCAAATTAAAAGGATTATAAATTTGATTTAGTGACTAAAATGTAAAGATTACAAGTTAGGATGGTTGCGGACGGGATTTAACAATTAAAAATTACACAAATAGCCCTCCCTGAAACGACGTCGTTCGGGAAGGGCTATTTAAGCCCGAAACCGGCTGGCCCTTCGGGCCAACTCTCTCATTTCTCCCTTTATCATTCTCTCTCTAACTGAGAGAGAATGAAAACGTTATCCCTTCTCTCTAGCTTCCCTCATCGGAGGGAATGTCGGCCACCGGGCGGCAGCCGTCTGCCGCCGTAGTTCTCACCGCCGGCCACCGCATCCGGTGGCCGAAAAAATTTATTTTTACACCACAATGTAGATCGGATCGTCCTAATGACGGTTCCGGTGCTCTTTTCTCCTAAATAGCTCTCGATTGGAGCAAATCTAAGAAAGTACCTTCGATTTTCGAAGGTTTTGGTGACGTTTGAAGAGGTCCGGCGGTCGTGGCTTCCTCGGTAAGCTTCTCTCCTTTCTTTTTTTTTTTTGGTTGTTGTGTTGTTGCTGGTTGTCGTGTTTTTTCTTTCGCATGTTGTCAATGGCTTTATAGCCATCACCGATGTGGCCATCAGACCGGGTAAAAGAGTGGAGTCTGGTGAGTCACCGGACTTCCAATGGTGACTCACCGTTGGGGCGACATGTGTGCGGCTGGAGTGGCGCTTCTGGAAGCTTCCGATGAGACGTGGCAGCGGTGGAGATGGTGGGAGTAGCTGCGGCGGCCGCGTGGCCCTAGGGTATCATCACCCTAGGGTTTGTGCTGGATGAGTGTGGGCCGTTGGATTTCTCAGATCCAACGACTGTGATGATGAGGCGGCTAGGGTTAGAGATCAAACCCTAATCTGGGTTTAGGGTTTCCGGATGGGTTTGGGCCAATTGGGTCCTTTGTAAATGGGTCAGTCCAATCTGATTTGGGCCTGTAATAATATTTATTAATAAAAAATAATAATAATAATAATAATAATAATAATAATATAAATAATATTTAAATGAAAAAAATGAATATCTTCAGTTGGAACATTCGTAAATCAAATATTTTAAAGTGAATAGCACCCAAGTCCTTGAATTTTACGCAAATGATAAAGTAATCAAAAGTTATGATACAAAAAGAAATAATATGCGTATGCATTTGAATATATGAATGTAGCAATAATGAAAGGCATGGTGATGAAGGCCCCTTTTTGTCTTTTAGTCGAACTTCAAGGTATCCAAGTTCCTCAATAGTCTTCTCTGAGACCATTATTCTCTAACAATTGCAAATGTTATAATTTAATTCGGATTTTTGAGTTGTTTAGTGTTGAAGGGGAACGATATTTAAACTGTGTTTGAAAATCTGAATTTCTTATTCGTTTAATTCTGGTTGAACTGAACTTTGTTATTTATGAATCATGAGAACAAATCTTACTGTACATTTCTCGTTTTAATTTATTTAAAACTTACATATATTCTACAACCTATGCAGTTGGAAACTTAAAAATAAATTAACTAACACCAATGAATTACACAAACTATTCAAAACCACAAGTCTTAGACATAGAGATAATGGAATAAAATATTTATTTTAGAATTCAGATTCGTGAGTGACAATGAAAAACTTGGATTACAACTGCTGAAACAGAAATTTACTACTAACGTTTCAATTCAAAGTAAATTTTTATTTTCTATATTTCGTTTTAGTTTTCAACTTTTTTCCCCTCTTTTTTATTTAAAAGTAGTAGAGTGTGAAATTGATGTTAAAATTTCTATGTCGTTATATAAGTAGCGGTTGATCCTTTTAGACGTCCTATACATGAATAATAAGGTGCATTATAATTTCTATCCTAACAAAAACATTAAATTCATGTTATTGAACTAAAAGGGCAACATAGTGTTAAGTAGCAGAAGCAGTTATTTCTTTAAGAAGGCACACTGGAAAAAGCAACAAAGTACAAGATGTCTTTCTTTAACAACAAAAAAAAAAAGACAGGAGGAATGGATGAACGATGTCAAAGAGCCTTAAGCAAATCTTGAGCGGTGGAATCTTTTAACTGCCCACCAGTTTCCACTTTAGCAACTTTCACTTTAAGATCATCAAGCAGCAGAGCAAACCTTTCTGATCGAGTCCCGAAACCTTGGTCCGACCCATCCAGCTCAAGCCCAAGAGACCTGATGTAAGCTGCTGAGCCATCAGAGAAGAACTTTAAATGCTTGTTTTCTGGGTATGACTTCGCCCATGCCTTCATCACATACGGGTCATTAACTGCAACACCACCCCCGCAGTTTCATTTTCCAGTTATCTTCTACTTTTATTTTAAATGAATTGAACAAGTGGAAGTTAGAAAAGTTTATTATTACCACTGAGTACCAAGATTTCACTTTTGCCTTTTGACTTCAATTCCTCTGCCTTTTCAATGAAACCCGGAACATGCTTCAAGCTGCATGGAGTTGAGAAAACAAAGACAATATATGGGAGTTAAGGACCCAACTGCAAAATCTTCTATAATAAATTCTATACGTGGTTTACCTGCAACCGGGAGTGAAAGCACCGGGAACTCCAACGAGAATGACTTGTTTACCGGCAGCAAGGGAGTGTAGGGACACGTTTACAATCTGGTGAGCCTCATCAGCATACGAGAGAGTGCCATCGGGAATCGTGTCACCGACCGAGATACGTCGCATTTTCTGTTTCTGTGTGATCGATTCGTTGGTGGGGTGAAGGAAGGGACCGTGCTGGGTTTTGCATGTTTACATACTATCAGTATATATATGCGTAGTTGAAGGATGGAAAAAGAATCAAATGGTGGTTGTACCCGTCAGTATATGGACAAATAATTTGCTTGCGTTTGGCTCGCAAGAAAATGTGGGGACGGCTGCTTTGTCCCTTTGTATATTGTCACCCATGCATTTTCTTGTTGTTTTGGTTAGAGAAAGAATATGAATTAATATGCAGAAAATGATCCTTTTATTCTAGTCATCAAATAATCGGAATCATTGTTTTTTCTATTGTTATTCGTGTACCTTGCTTTCTCGAATGATTCGAAGGATCATTAATGACAAATATGTATTTTTGAAATGTTACAAACCGAGAAAAAATTATTTTATGGATAAAACACTGTTTGATGCAATAAACAGAATGCTTTTACAGACTGATGTTTACAAAATATACTATAAATACTTGGGCATCAGGCAGCAGTAAACTGAAGACTCAATCAGCAGACTCGGACCAAACCACTATTTACTGCAATAAAGCTATGTGGTAATAAAAAAAATACAGTGTAAAAGAAGGTAAAGAATGGCGTATGGCAGGGTTCACAGAAGAAATTTCACACATATGATATGCATAAAAGATGTTATATGATTTCAGAAACTATAATTCCTACTTATATGTAGCCAAATTCGAACTGCAACGGTAATTCCAATAACATTCGTCAAACTAACAGCGATAGATCAGTATCATCTTCTGCAGTCTTCAAGTCCTTTAACCTTGGTTTCAATATCAGACAACTCATCTCCCCGGTAAGACCTTAACCTTTGTTGCTCGTCGACCAGACGGTCCATAAGCCCAGGCACAGAGGAAGTAATAGAATAGATTGATGAAACTCAATATGGCAAGAACCCAATAGTAGTTGTCAATGCGACCTTTGTTTATGTTACTCGAGACCCAGCTGTCTTTACCGCCTTTTGAAGTAATGTCATCGACTATGCTCACGACAACACTAGCTAGCAAATTTGCCACGGCCAATCCGAGTCCGAAGAGGGCAGCAGCAATGCTAGACATGCTCTTGGGCAGCTCGGAATAGAAGAACTCTGTCTGCCCTATTGCAGTGAAGGCCTCGGCTAAGCCATTCAAGCAAAACTGTGGCACAAGCCACATGGCAGACATTTTCAAGACTGCTTGAGGATTGTTTTGAAACCCGTCTCGAATAGCTTCCCTTCGTCTTGCATTCTCAACAATGGCTGAAACTACCATGGCAATGCAGGTAAGAAATAACCCAATTCCCATCCTTAGTTTGACACCAATTCTAACTGGTTTACCCTTGATCTTTGATATTGTAGGGAGAACCGCACGATCATAAAGAATAACCCATAAAGCAAGGGAGATGATGTTGAACATTCCATAAGATCCTGCTGGAATCTGAAACTTTTTTGTAAGGTGCCTGTCCATAGAGCTAGCTTGAAGCACAGGGAATGTGTTTTGGCTTAGATTAATCGACATTATGATCCCTGTAGACCATATTGGTAAGACCTTAATAAGTGCTTTTAGCTCTTCCACTTGGTCTACTGTGCAAAGACTCCATGGATTTGAGGCCGAGCCGTCCGGGGCAACATCTTGTTCAGGGTTTCTGATGATGCAAGCTTTGTTTAGAAATCTAAGAACAGAAACAGCAACATAGTACTTAAAACATTTTAATCATAAGATTCAAGCGCAACATTTAAATCATAGAGGCTAATGTGATTATGGTTTGTACCTTAAATTGTCTGTTGGTTCAACAATATTTGAATCCCTCTTGTGATGATAACTTCCAGTTGAGTTTGGGAGTGGAAATGTCAGATTCCGGTTTTTATAAGCGACGATAAAAACTTGTACAAAGCCAGTAAGCAAGCTCTTGCTTGCCACCTGCTTAATATATAAGGGTGAAGCAAGGAAGAACACAACTACAGAGATCAACATTACGATTGCTGGAACTCCAAAGCCTACTCCATATCCAAAGTGATCTTGAATGTAAACAATGCCTGTCAATGCAATTAGAACAGAAATAGCTGCAGAAGCATAATACCAGCCAAAGAAGCGCTCTAAGACCCTTTCATTTTTCGGATTATCCCTTCGGTCCAATTGGTCAGCTCCAAATGCCAAGGAGCATGGTCTAACACCGCCAGCTCCAATGGAAATGAGAATAAATGAGGAAAACAACAATGTCATCTGACCCGCTGTTGGAGACCTGCAGCTTTGGGTCATTATGTCACATGGTGGAGGCTTTGATTGTGGAACCATGGCTGTTAACCATAAAAGTATCATACCCTAAAGAGTTTGAGGTCACGATTATTCTCATGGAAATTCATGATAAAATGGAGCAAACCAGTGGTTGAAGATAATTATATTCTATGATGAAAACATTTAAAATTAGGGAAATTCTTGATAATGTATTAGAAATGTGAATAATATGCATGAATGTATATATTTATTGGAATCATGTACAAGTGTCTAAACCTATTAAATCAAAACAATTGAGATCATACTATATTTAACCAGACGATCAAATGGAAAATTGTAATCAATACGACAGTCTTCATATTGAACTTGTGGATTTGCAAACTAGCAGCTGCTAATTAACGGACCACAACTCCATTAGCAAATTTCTAAATGAAGTTAGAAAGCAAACTAGCACCGTTTCCTTTCTGCCCCGGGAGAGCCCAATCATATGATTCTTAACCCAAATAGGACACCCTCCATCACCGGGATGGGATTGCACCAGGCTGGACCAGTGTTGAAAAACGCTCTACATACAGATTTTCTTCACTGAACTTAATAATAGAGTCGGATAATCAAAAATCAACTTTTGCACGAAACTGGTCCAGTGCTGATAGCATACGCTTCAACTTTCAATTATTGTTGTGCTTTGGTAAAAGTGTAGTCGGAGCTGGTATCAACGTCTATCAAAGGAAACTTTAGCGCCAAGTTGGTCCAATGGCTGATAAGCATGAAATGTCTATCCTCTTGGAAGCATTTTGGTCAGCACCTAAGATCCAAGGCGCAATACAGATCAACTAGAATAGCCTAACTAACTATATTCCCTTGTCCTTAAGTAAAGGCACTCTGGTTTAGACACATGCCGTTTTCGTGCCTACATAAAACTCTCAGTGAAAGCCTCTAAAAATCGTTCTCAACTTTAGCATATCCCTTTATCTTAGTAGTTTTTATTACTACGTGTGTAAACCAGGAATAAAGAAGAAAATAAGGCATCCAAAGGGCAAGGGCCATGTACAACATTTTTTATATAGGCATAAGTGAAGGAAACATTGAGCTTCGATTGTGAAGCTAGCAAGAATCACACTGATCTTTTTACATTGCAATTTCTTAAAACTCGTGCCCTTTTTCACTCCCCATAAAACATAGGTACTTGAACAAATTATATTGTTTGTTCAAGTTTTTGGTCTTGTTTGAAAAGAAAAAGGAAACTTTGGTCCAAGAAAGGAGCATTGTTTTATCAGAGCCAACAACCAGTAAAATCGATCCACCACAACCACCCTAGGTTTTTAGCTCGAGTGCCAGATACTTAGACTAAATATGTATGAACAAGAAACTGAATAAGTAGAGAGAGAAAGAGAGCAGACATCTCCTCGGTCCTCACTCATTTATTTAGCACCGGACTTTATCCCCAATAATGATATACTGATGGCAGAAAGCTCAGAGTCCAAAAAAAGGTCAGATGTTTCCTATATTCACGTGGGCTGCCGGGATAAAAAAACACATTCTTAATAATGATATACCGTTGGGACAGGCGCTAACTTAGCAAATGGAATAAAAAAACACATGATCCCAAGGGACATTCTTAAGCTAAAGCTGGCCATTATTTACTAATTAATTAATATTGTTTTAGTGCTTGTCAACATATTACTAATATTATTGATTGTTTCGTTTAGAAGCTACACTTCCAACTAGATTACACATGGAAACAATGACCATTAAGAAGAATATGGTATGACTATCTATAACTCAGCATAAAAAAAAATCTCGAGAGAAAGAAAGGGTTACCAGGAGACTAGAAATAGAGCCTAAGCCAATGGTTAGGAAACGACCCAGATATGAATCAGCGACGAAAGCACCCAAAATAGGGGTGAAATTGGTAGCAGCTTGCCAGAAAAACAGAATATTGGTGCCTTTTGCAACTCCCATGTGATAATAACTGATCAGGTACAGTATCATGTTGGGAACCAGCCCATAGCTTGCCACCTTCTCAAATGATTCATTGGCTTCATTTCAGAAAGAAAAAAAAGTGAGAATCTCATTATTTTGGTGTTTCAAAATGACCCAGATAAACTCTTCAAGTTCTAACAATGAAGTAGAACTATTCCATTAGGGGGCTCAGCTTTTTGCACAAACCAGCAAAAAATGGTAAAACCCAGAACCAAAATACTGAAAACTCAAGCAAAAAGCTAAAAGGAATCACCAGAAACATGGTAAAGAAGTTCACACAAACACTTGAGCAACACAATGTACCTATTATGAATGGCATTGTAATAAGGCCACCCTTGTGTCTTTCGGGCATTTCTGGACTAGACATTAATCTTTGATCTGAAGACTCTTCCGTTTTGTTATCTTCCATAGCCGAAGTCTGCTAACTTTGCTCCTTACAGAAGAGAGGAAAAGAAGCAAAACTGGAGAAAACAGAAGAAATGAAGTTTCAAGTTTTGAAGTTCTCAAGTTGTGGGCTTTTAAACCGAGAAAAGGAAGAGGTGATTGCGTGTGAACCCTAACCCAAAAATAAAAAATAAATGAATACGATATTATGGTAAATCAATAATTGAGGAATAGACATACCATGGTCCATACGCCTTTTCTTTCTCGTTACATCAATCTTCAGCTTTCTCTTTATTTATTTATTTATTTTTAAAGAAATTCATTTTTTGCTATAAATAAAGTATAAAAATTATGATGACAGGGATATGGTGCAGCATGTTTCACTGTAATAAAGATGGTCCACCAGTTCTTTCGCTCTACTGGCTCCAATCACATGTCAGTGTCACTGTTAGATTTGATAATTCAGCGGAATTTGTTATATGGTTTTTATGCTAATATAAATTATTTATACTGAAAGTTCAATAAACAGTTTATAGTTGATAATCTTAAATATCTTAAATTTTAAGTACAAAAAAATGGTAATATTAAGGGAGATTGATAATAAAAAAATAGAAAAATTTAGATGTGATGAAAATTATGTTTTTCTCGAAAAATTATCTTTTTAATTTAATATTTTCGACCAGGTATCGGTCAGACTATATTTATCGATCTAACACCCTTTGCAGTAAGGCGCGCCCCCTGCACCGCGCTATGCGTTGATTTGGCGCCACGTGTGGTGAGGCGCGTCTTATGCTGACATAGATACACGTGTGTATGGCGCGGGGCAGGGGTCGCGCCTTACGCAACGTAAGATATAGCGCGGGGCAAGGATCGCGCTATTCAATTATCTCAATTATCAAACATGTATTATGCAAGGCGCGGTGCAAGGACCGCGCCTTGCATTATTTTCCCAAACTTCTCGGCTTTAAGGCATCCTCTCTCGATTATAAATAGTCTTCTCCCATAAACTCTCTCACCAACAATCCTTTGAATAAGTAAATAACATCCGACAATGATCTTATATTTGATTTAGAAGTTTGCTCGATCTTTCGTTATAAGGTAATTTTGTTATAATATTTATTTTATAATTATATATGATTATTTAAAAAATATTATACTAATTGTTTTCAATTAATTTATGTATTTATAGAAATAGAAAGTGAGAGCATACGTCGAAATATTTTTGCGGTGCAGGTAATAATATATACTTATATTATTTAAATTATTTACGTTTATATGTAAAAAAATTATTCTGTTATATTTTTGGTCATATATTATTTATTTAATAATGTTTGTTTCAGTTTTTTTTTGCAGATATAATATTATTGCACTTTTAAACTCTAAGAATGACGCGACTTTCAACTATTTTTTATTATGATGGAGAAATTCGAGAAGATGAAACCGGCGTTGTATTCGTATCAAATGAGCGTGTTAAAATATCATTCAAGAGAAACATAACTCTTGAGGAGCTGATAACGAAGATTTCGAGAAAGGTTCATGTTGGAAGTAGTAGAAGAATCTCGTTGTTGCAGTACAGATTTCCAACATCATTGTTGCCATTAATTTATACAGCGTTTGAACTATCGAACAATGATGATGTTGAAATGATGGTTGATTCTCAAAGTAATTATTCAGACGGCGATATTGAGATGTATACAAAGTTTGTTCAAGTGCGTGTTGTTCGGGGTCAGCCATTAAGCTCACACTATGGGCTGACTGAACAAGTTGACAGCCCGACTACAGTAATGTGTAATGATTTTAATGCCATAATGGGAAATCCACATCATGGTGCCGGTACATCAACTTCAATGGGGAGACATTCATCCGCAACTCCTTACGATATATACCAAGGTGGGTCCATGAACAATCTGTATGGCAACATCGCGTCCAGTTCGAGGGGAAGACATTCATCTGTAAATTTCTTTCACCTTAATATGGAGATGTCATCGACGCAATAATCTGTGCAATTTCCATTTGACACGATGACTTCAAGCTCCAGGGGGAGACATTCGACTGCGAGTTTTTTCGATCTCAATCCAGATATGCCTTCTAGTTCAAGGGGAAGGCGTGCCAGAAGTAGGTTCTTCGACCTAAATGTGGAGAGCATGGAGGAACCATCATCTCCACCAGAAAAACCGCTTCGTGAGCCTGGTGCAGATGGTGCTGAGACTGGACTATTCATTCACCCAGAATCACCACAATTCAACTCCGATGGTGATGATGATGTAGATGAAGTTCCAGCAAATGTGGCACAAACTGACCCTCCAACACACATGTATGAAGCTGATTATGATGCAATGTACGGGCCAGAATTTACGGATATGCCTCATCTCGGTGACTATGGATATTACTCATCAATAAATAATGGTGAGTTATCTTTAGGCATGGAGTTTTCAAGCAAGGAAGAAGCGATGATGGCTATAAAAAATTACAATATCCGTAATTCTATTATGTCCAGAGTCGACCGCCCCACGACCGAAAAATATGTATGTTACTGTGCCCGACGCGAAAACAGATATAGTTAGATGGTTCGTGTATCGAAGAGGAAGAGGAAAAACAACAGATGGGAACTAACAGTATACAATAGTCCTCGCACATGTTGTGCTGGAAGGGTCAACCAAGATTATCCCAACTTAGACTCTGAAATGATATGTCAAGCCATCATGCACATGGTAAAAGCAAGCTCTCGTATAGCTGTCGCTGTGTTGATTTCAGCTATACAATCGTCGTATGGATACACTGTTTCCTATAAAAAAGCTTGGTTGGCAAAACAAAATGCCATTGTCAAACTTCATAGAGAATGGGATGCATCTTACAACGAACTTCCAGGCTGGTTTAGGCTGGTGCGGAGGTTGAATCCTGGGATAATTGTGGACTTCGAAACCTCCTATGCATACCATAATGATTGAGTTCTCCGAGATCGATGTCAATTCTACCGGGTTTTTTGGACTTACCCACAGTGCGTTAATGTTGTCAAATACTGCAAGCCTGTGGTCCAGATATACGAGACTTTCTTGTATGGAAAATACAAGCAAGTTTTATTATTGGCAGTTATCCAAGATGGCAATCGCAACATTCTTCCAGTTGTTTTTGCTCTTGTCAAAGGAGAATATACAGATTCTTGGGCTTTTTTCCTCCGAAATTTACATGCACGTGTTATCACGAGGGAAAACATATGTGTCATTTCAGATCGCGGAGCTGGGATCAAAGCAGCAATGGAGTCTTTGGGTCCAATGTGGCAACCACCCTTTGTCCAACATAGGTATTGTCTCCGACACATTGCTGCGAACTACCATGGAAGGTACAAGAAGAATGATGAGCGTTAATTAATTGTGTGCATGGGTAAGTGAAACTGATGTAGTTTGTTTTCTTTCGATCGTTTTAATTTTGCAAAGAAAGCAAGTTAGTAAGTTATACATTTTTTGACCAGGTTACGAACTACTTCCTCGAACGTTTGAATCAATGCTTCAAGATTTGTGGGCGAAGAACGAGGAATGATACGATTGCATAAGCCTCATCGATAAAGAAATGTGGACGAACGCATATGATGGTGGATATCGATATGGACACATGACGACCAACTTGGTAGAGGCAATCAATTCAACTTTAAAGGGTGCACGTCACTTACCAGTAGCGGCTTTGGTAAAGACTATATATTTTCGTTCGAGGGCGCTTTTTACGAAACTCGGGGGACAAGCTCAAACCTGGATGCAAGACGGTCATATCTATCACCCTAGATTAGTTGCAGATCTACAGAAAAAAAAAATTATGCATCAAATGGAATGTCTGTATCAAGCTTCTCTAGAAGGCATGAAATGTTTCGTGTCATAGAGTTACCGCGACCTCTTCAATGGATTGAAGTTGTGTCGTTAAGAGTAAATCTAAGGGACAGAACGTGCGACTGCGGGTTTTTTCAAGCGCTTAAGTATCCATGCTCTCATGTGATAGTAGCTTGTTCGCATACACGTCAAGACTATAACCATTTTGTGGATCTCGTATACCTACTATCTGAAGTTTTTATGGCATACGAATTTGATTTTCCCCCCATAGGTAATGACAAAGACCCTGATGAGGTTCAAGATTGGCTTCCGATTGTACCAAATCCGAGTTTATGGAGGGAGCGTGGTCGTCCAATATCCAATCGAATTCATTGCGATATGGATATTCGAGAAAGATCTAGACAAGACAAAAGATGTAGGCATTGTAGAAACCAATGACACACTAGAAAAACATGTCCACTTTTATTGCCATCAAGTAACAATTGATGAGGAAATGTATTTGTTTATCAAATAATAATTCTTGTACTTTGATTTGCATTTACTTCAAGTTAATGTCATTCGATAATCGCTGATGAAGATTAAAAAAATGATACAATAATACGAGATTGGACGTTTGCGTTATATGTGATTATAATAAAAGAGATAATAAGTGACAAACTTAATAAAGTTATCGAACAATTTGGTATTTCAAAATAATTTTAAATACAACAAACTTACAATAAGTATTAAATGGTAAATGATAACCAAATTACTATAAATGATATTAAATGGTAATAAACAAAATTAACTGAAATACATTAAAAAAAAGTCAAACAAATTTAACAAAATAAAGTAAGAATTAAATGAGAAATAATAAAAAATTACAATTAAAAAGTCCAATAAACTAAATACAAATATAATAAAAAAACAAAATCTATCGATGCCTGCGATGCGAATGTGTTCTGCAAGGCGGTGGTTGTCGGTCTTGAGGAGGATTTCTTCGAATCATTAGACTCCTCGCTGTCATCATCATCACCACCGTCGTCGTCGTCGTCGTTGTCCTGAGTAGGTACATTAGGTTGATGAGGAGCTGATGACGATGAAGCACCTCCATAGAATAAGGACTCTAGAGGTGTATGACTGACTATCCCACCGGCCTGCGAAAACAGGGAAAACTCATAAAACCCAGACATCGCTGAGTGTGAAAACTGTACAGGAGGTGTCTGTGCTGTAGCCATGGGTGATTAGGTTGAACCCGCATAATATCCAGTATATGAACCTCAAGTCGAATCTGTAAACATAGATCCATAATAGCCTCCAGGAGGGGTCATCTGTGATGGTGGCGGTGACGGGGTCATAAAAGCAGGTGAAGGAGGCGGCGGTGACATCTGGTAATGGAAAGGCGGTGGCGGCATCATATATGGTTGTGGTATGTAAGTCGTTGGATACGGTGGCTGCTTTGAAGGTCCTGCTGGTGCAGCTAAGGATGAACCGGATGCACTTGCTCTCCGTCCACGAGTCGGGGGACGATGGTGTTGTGTCGGTGAACGTCTCTGTCGACGTCGCAGAAAGGTGTACCCTCGTGAATCCTCGGGAAGCAGAAACAGTTTTGTCGTTACTGTTGAACCACTCGTACTAACCGTCAACAATCATCAATAGGTCAAGTAAAATGGGCTCTCTATGGGGAAGGCGCTGATGTCGATCCTCCCACAACACGACCCATGCATGATGCCTCACCAGCCAATCTATATCTGTCTTGCCGCGTCTATCTATACTATGCAACTCGTCCATATTGCGAGGTGCTTCCGGAATTGGTTGAAAACAACCAAATTGTCGGAGCACGCGATCAGTGGAGTGTCACTCGACGGTCGCATAACAGATCAAGGGGACCATCGCCATCCAAACATCTGATGGGCCCCTCAACTCAGGTGGGATCACCACCCTTACATCATCAGTAGAATATGACACCCATTCAAACTAAAACAAATATATATAATTTTTATCAAAATATTAATTTAATTATATAACTATACTTTAAAATCGATTTTTAAACATTAAAATTCATATCTGTGTGCCAGTCTTCTGATCGATTAACACCCTAATTTTTTTCTAAATCATCAGGTAACTCCTGATGATTTTTCCTATCAGTAGACCACATATTCAAGAAAAATAATTTCTTATTCACTGTATAAAATTATCAATATACAAAAACAGTTTTATAATTACCTCAAGAGTAGCGGAAATACGAATGGGTTCTTGACAACGGGACATAAAAAGAGCAATCGATACCATGCCCAAGACTGCAGCAGCAGGAGATATCCGCCGATAGCATTACACTTGTAGTCAATGGCTCGACACATCTCCCTGTACAGGCAAGCCAAAACTGTCGAGCCCCAACTGAATGATCCGACCATATGAAAGTCGCCAAGATGTTGCAACCACATACAGTGAACTTGGTTGCGCGATTTGTCCGGCATCAGCAACCCTCCTATCAGCTGTAGTATGCATGCCCGTGCATACTGTTTAATTTCATCGTCAGACACGTCCTCGTTCAACTCCCGAAAATTGGCATCTAACCAATTTAACGGTATCCGTTCACCGTTAAAATTTTCCAGGACACGTCCTAGACTAACCCGACACAAAGTAGTCAAAGAACCAGAAGTATCCCTGATATCACACCTCCATCCACCGGAAACCCCAGGTGTATAGAAACATCCTCAAGCATGGTCGTGCACTCTCTGCACGAAAGATGAAATGTGTAGGTCTCCGACCTCAACCGCTCTACTAAGGCAGAAATAAGGTATGGTTCTATCTTACAGTGACCCTAATATCTACATAGGTGATCGAATCCAGCCTCTACTAAATACGGCATTACACGAGTAGGTATAACTAACTTAAGATTCCTAATAAAATGATCTAATATACAGTCTCTCTCCTAAAAAAATAAATAATTACACAAATTAATTTTTAAACTAATAATCATGCATTAAATAAATTAATTAATTAAATTAAAACGTTAAAATGTTACCGTATCAACAAAGTGTCGAGATATATGATTTACATCCAACCAAAGTAGATCGCCTCCCATTTTATGTATGCAAAAAAATTTAATTAAATAAAATATTTAGCAATTAAAATAATTAAATAAATTACTAAATATAATAAAATATACCTTAATAATATAATATAAGAGTATTTGAGAGAAGTTGAGAGGATTTGGTGTGATGAAAATGATTGAGAATTGGGGTATTTATAGGAAGGGATGGCTGTGAACGGGTGGGGGTAATTTGGTAATTAAGGGTATAGCACGGGGCAGGGCCCGTGCCTTTCTGACTCGTGTCAGAATCACAGGTAAGGCGCGGCCCCTGCGCCGCGCCATACCCTTAATTACCAACCTACCCTCGCCCGTTCACACGTGTATCCATGTCAGCATAAGACGCGCCTCAGGGGCGTGCCTTACCCCACGTGGCGCCAACTCAGCGTATAGCGCGGTGCAGGGGGCGCGCCTTACTGCAAAGGGTGTTAGATTGGGAAATATAGTCTGACCGGTGTCTGATCGGGAATATTAAATTAAAAAGTTGATATTTTTGGGAAAAACGCCAATGAAAATATATATAGTAACTTGAGATATTTTATACATTCAATGATAAAAATGTCTTTATAAATTATTAATTTTAGGGTAAACTATATCAAAGATCACCCAACAATATCTCATTTTCATTTCGACCACCGTTTTTAAATTCTTGTCAATCAAACCACCCAACTACTTAAATGCATTCAATCATACCACTAGCCATTAACAGTTAACTAAAAGTATGATGTGCCAGTTAATAAAATTGATATAATTACACATTTGATCTTCGATATTTATACATTCTTTCAATTTAGTCCTAATTATATTTAATTCAATAAATTTAATACTCTAATCATATGACAACATGTGTCACAATTGTCATCATATGATTGGAGAGATTTTTTATATAATTTTAAATTATTTAATATAATATTTTTTCATCCAATCAGATGATGACACTGTAACACCCCCAACCCATACCCGACCCGGATACTAGTCTGAGATGTCACAACGACTTTTTAAAACAATATTATTATAAATTATCAAAATATTTGAACTTATATAAAAATACTATTAAATTATGCTTCATTATAATTTTTTTTAAAATTACGTATTTATGAATAGTATTATGCGGTACGAACAATACTATGAACAGTGAAAAATTTCAAATATAAATTGTGCATCGATGCACTGCTACAGTAACTTTCATAAAACGTTAATAAAACTCGTAAAAATTTAACCGTTCATTACTACACATTTACCATGTATATATATACTTTAAAACATTACAAAATTCAATCATATAATTTTACAAAACGATTAGAGCATATCGGATTCAAATCTTTATTTACATGCCAACCACTATCATTATTACAAAATACATACTCTTCAATTTTTTTCTGATATGATATTTGGAAAGGAAAACTGATCTGTCTTGCTTAGCTTTTATCATTATTCCTTTTCACGGAACCTACGTGTGAAACAATCACACGCTAAGTCTATGACTTAGCGAGGCATATAAACATATAATAGAAACCATAAAATATTTCATATATCAAAATACATATATGCACATATACCATCATTATCGAAATCTCTATTTATCATATGATCTTGTATTTATCATTTATGTATATCATATAACACATTCATCATATCACAAATAAACACACATAACATCATATAATTATCCAATTACCTTTGATAACCTTTTATAAGCCCATGTACATTATTGAGAACTCAAGGTATGTGAGTACATTGAGGTTGTGCACTATTGATGTCACCATAGATCGTATGGGGTCCCATTAGGGGCTATGAAATTTGTCCCGAATGACCTATGTACTGTATTTGTCCAGAATGACCACTCCTTAAGAACCATATACATATTCCAATGGATCAAATGTGTTTCAAAAGACCTTGTAAATGTTCAAAATGATATATATACGTCCCGAAGGACCACGTAGAACCCTCGACTCTTGGCATGTCAACTATACCTATAGCTCTCGACTCTTAGTTAAAATGTTCATTTTTAAAATTATTTCTTTAACTCAAAAGTAAAAGTTTAAAATTTTAACTTTCGAATTTAAAAATTGTTTAATAGAGTCAAAATATTTTTTTTAATTAAAATGTAAAAGTTAAAGCCATTAAATTATAATTATGACCAAAATATTAAATTTTGTCTAAAATTGTTAAAAAATTTTAAATTTATTTTTAATTTTATATTAATTTGTGATCAGAGTGCCCTAATCATATAATTTGCTTAGATTTAAGTCCCTAAATAAATAGTTTTCTTTCTTTATTTTTTTTACAGTGACCACAATAGGATTTATACAATATTATGTAAGCCTAATCACAAATCAAGGTTTGGCTTAGTGGCAATGCTTGCTTCTCCTCCTCCTTGTAGGGGTGTAAACGAGTCGAGTCGGGCTCGAGTATTGCTGAGCTCGACTCGAAAACTCTGAAATAAAGCTCGACTCAACTCGAAAACTCGCGAGCTTAAAATTTTTAAGCTCGACTCGAACTCGAAATCTTGAACTGAAGCTCGTGGCAGCTCGAAAAGGCTCGAAATGAAAAAAAATCTTAAACTTAACTAGATTGAAGCTTCAAACTCAAACTCGAACCTGAATCTTAAATACATAAAAGTCTTCGATGATGTGGCAGTTAATAAAACTGATATAATTACACATTTAATCTTCGATATTTATACTTCTTCCAATTTAGTCCTAATTATATTTAATTCAATAAATTTAATCATCTAATCATATGACGACATGTGTCACAATTGTCATCATATGATTGGAGAGATTTTTTATATAATTTTAATTTATTTAATATAATATTTTTTTCGTCCAATCAGATGATGACATTGTAACACCTCCAACCCGTACCCGACCCGGATACGAGTCTGATATGTCACAACGACTTTTTAAAACAATATTTTTATAAAATATCAAAACATTTGAACTTATATAAAAAAATACTATTAAATTATGCTTCATTATAAAAATTTTAAAAAAATATGTATTTATGAACATTATTATATGGTATGAACAGTACCATGAACAATGAAAATTTCAAAAATTACTGCTACATTAACTTTCGTAAAATGTTAATAAAACTCGTAAAAATTTAACCGTTCATTACTACACATTTACCATGTACATATATACTTTAAAACATTACAAAATTCAATCATATAATTTTACAAAACCGATTAGAGCATATCGGATTCAGATCTTTATTTATATGACAACCACTATCATTATTACAAAATACATACTATTCAATTTTTTTCTGATATGATCTTTGGAAATGAGAATTGACATGTCTTGCTTAGCTTTTATCATTATTCCTTTTCACGGAACCTACGTGTGAAACAATCACATGCTAAGTCTATGACTTAGTGAGACATATAAACATATAATAGAAACCATAAAATATTCATATCAAAATACATATATGCACATATACCATCATTATCGAAATTCTATTTGTCATATGATCTTGTATTTATCATTTATGTATATCATATAACACATTCATCATATCACAAATAAACACACATAACATCATATAATTATGCAATTACCTTTGATAACCTTTTATAAGCCCATGTATATTATTGAGAACTCAAGGTATGTGAGTACATTGAGGTTGTGCACTATTGTTGTCACCACAGCTCGTATGGGGTCCCACTAGGGGATATGAAATTTGTCCCGAAGAACCTATGTATTGTATTTGTCCCGAAGGACCACTTCTTAATAACCATATACATATTCCAATGGATCAAATATGTCTCAAAAGACCTTGTAAATGTTCCAAATGATACATATACGTCCCGAATGACCACGTAGAACCCTCGTCTCTTGGCATGCCAACTATACCTATAGTTGTAACACCCCCAACCCGTACCCGACCCGGATACAAATCTGAGGTGTCACATTGACATATCAAATCATTTACTTAAATAAAATAGTAAGTAATTTAAAACTTTTATATCATATAAATGACCAATTTACATAAAATACATTTTCATTATTGCAAAAGCCGATCAGATCGTGTATAATTCACTTATTCATTTACATATAACTTATTCAAAACGTTTACAAAATTATTCCGAGCTTATACAACATATTCTTTTGAATACATGCCAACATGAACTTATATACATACTAACATAAATATTATTATTTTTCTTCTGATCTGACTTTCGGTAAGGAGAACTGACCTGTCTTGCACCTCAACTATCCATAAGCTTGTAAGAACCTGCGTGTGAAACACTCACACGCTAAGTCTATGACTTAGTGAGGCAATAAACATATAATGTAAACATTATCTACACATATATGTCATTATCATTCATATCTCTTATCACTGTCATTGATTCCTTTTATCACATGATCTTATAATTACCATTTGTATAATCATATAACACACATAACATTTCACAAGGAAACAAACATATCATCATATCAAGTTTTATTTTAATATTATCTCTTTATTAACCCATGGTATACATGTGACAACTAAAGATATGCGAGTACATAGAGGTTGTGCACTATGCTGTCACCACAGATCGTATAATTCCCTCAAGGGGCACTGAATATTTGTCCCGAATGATCACTATGTCCCGAAGGACCACTATATCCCGAAGGACCACTGTTTGTTCCAAAGAACCACTATATCCCGAAGGACTACTGTTTATCCCTCGACTCTTGGCATGCCAACTATACCCCTAGCTCTCGTATAACATAACATGGGCATTATTATTTATGTTATCACACTTTCACATATTCACATGTACATGTCACTTTCATATGATTCATATTCATGTGTCATTTAACTTGTAACGCTTCTCATGTTCATATAACATGAATATCACTAGCATTTCTTGTTATCATATGCTTCACATATATCATATATATCACATTCACCTTTCCATTTATTTACGTAAACCACATAGCATTTACAAGAACATATCCACTCATAATAATCAAGCATACATGCATTTTCATGTCATTCATTTCACTCTCTATATCCTTATCACATAGCTTATTTTATCTCTCATGTTCTTATGTAAGCACATATATATATCATACAACACATAGAACAACATGTTAAACATATCACATACAATAACATTTTAAGAGTTACTTCTTACCATAGTAACTCCGTCAGTGGCTCATCGCAAGCTAATGATCGTTCTATAAGTACAATTTAAATTGCACTCACCTTAGCCTTGTTTGCTTTGAATTAAATCTAATCCTTCGATTGTTCCGGAATAATATTACGCTCTAAATCTACATAGCAATACATTGATACATATCAGTATACTAATTACATTTGATATATTTTAAAGTATCACTTATTAGGCTAAGAGAAAAGCTCATTTCATCTCTTAATGAAGGCATGCATCGATGCACTCTACAGTGTATCGATGTATCCTTTAACGTGTGTATCGATGCACTACCTGTGCATCGATACAAGAATTACATTCGATGTTTTCTTCCTAAGGGGGTGCATCGATGCACTCCTTATGCATCGATGCACTGATGGCATTCGATGTTCATCTTTAAAGGGTGCATCGATACACTTTGAATGTGCATCAATACACCCTGCCCAGAAATTGTATTTCAAGCCCGAAAATCATCAACTCTTCACTCAATACTTTTATTTTAAGCCTCTATCATGTCATTAAACTCAACTATCACTTCATAAACCACTTATATCTATATAAACTATCTTTATCTTCCATATCTCTTCATGATTCTTAAAATTAAGAATCATACCCATTTTTTCATGTTATCCAAACTTTTATTTAACACTTATAACTTCTTATTCACACCTATGACAAGTCAAATTCCATCTCAACGTTCATTTATTAACTTTTTTTCAGAAATTCACTTTGAAACTCATTTTTTTAATCTTTTATAACTTCTTCATCTTTTGATTTTAAGACAACTTAAGCTTACCTTAAGCTTAAGTATCACATAAGGGTCAAAACCAGTACTTTAAATTAACAAATAATCAACTAACAAGGAAACTTACCTTTGCCTTTGAGCTTTCACGTTTGAGAGAAGAAGAAAATGAAGAAAGAAGAAAAAAGAGTAATCTGGAAACATTTGTTTCCTACACATGTTTCACATGGGTATTATAATACCCAATAATTATTTAATTATTTCTTTGTTCAATGACTCATTTTCCCTTTGACTCTTTTAATAATTATTAACAACTTTCAGGAAATATCTCCGCATAAAACATTGAACTATTCAACTTTTCTACTTTAATCAACAAATTCTAAAATTTTACAATTTAGTCACTAACCCATAGTTTAGGATGTTACAATAGCTCTCGTATCATACATCATGGGCATTATTCTTGTGTTTCATATGTTCATGTACTCGTGTCATTTCTCTTGTGATCACATATACCTTTTCTTCTGTCACATACCACATGTATGTGTAAACATCTATGTCATTTCATATAACATGTAATACATATTGCATATTCATGTAAGCATGTAGATCATGTAACATTTTCATATAATCACTTAACTTATCTCATTTCAAATTGATCATGGCTCATAGCATGTATCACATATGCATATAATCATGTATATCATATCATATATCTTATGTTTATGCAGATCATGTAACATATATAATAACCTATACCCATTTCATGTATTCATGCACATATAAGAATCACAAATCAAATAACATTTTAGGAGTCACTTCTTACCATAGTAACTCCATCAATGGCTCATCGCAAGCCAATGTTCGTTCAATACCATAAGTACAATTAAAATTGCACTCACCTTAGCCTTGCTTTGATTCGATCCTAATTCTTTGATTGTTCCGGAACTCGTTTAGGCTCTGTATCTACATAAATATAATTTTCAAAACAATTATCAGAAGCCTAAACCTTATAACTTGATGTTAATAACTCTAACTAGTTTAATGAACCAAAATTCCATTTTTCCTTTAGGGGTGTATCGATGCACACAAAATAACTTCGAAATTCCCATGCATCGATGCCTACTTGTGTGCATCGATACACACTGAATAATTTCTGGAAATTTACCCTTGATGCATCGGTACATGTTAAATGTGTATCGATGCACACTAGTCCATAATTCCCATTTATGCACGTAAATTACTTCCTTCTAATTTAATTGTGCCATATTTTAACCCCTTTCATATCCTTAACTCACATACACATGCTTAAACTCATTTATATCCATTTATCTCATCTTAAATCTCAAAATTTCATCTTTCATATGAAAATCAATAATCATACCAAATTTTCAAGATACTCTAAATCTAATTCTATCACTTCATATCTCTTAATTAAGTTGATGACAAGTCAAATTTAGATTCAAATTCAACTTATCAACTCTATTCCAAAAACTCACTTAAAAACTCATTTTCTTTAATCTTTCATAACTTCTTCATCTTTTGATTATAAGATAACTTAAGCTTTCCTTAAGCTTAGTTATCATCTAATGATCAAAACTCAACCATAAAATCAACAAATAATTAACTAACAAATAAACTCACCTTTGAGCTTGGAGATACAGGAGGATGAAGAATAAGAATGCAAGAAGAATAAGAGAGTTTGTAGATAACTCTCCCCTCAACTCCACGTAATTTATTCTTATCTAGGGGGAAATATATTTCCTTGTCAAATGACCATTTTGCCCTTTAATTCTTTTAATAGTTACAAACAACTTTCAGGAAATATCTCCACATAAATCATTGAACTATTCAACTATTCTACTTTTATCACCAAATTCTAAAATTTTACAATTTAGTCACTAACCCGGTATTGAGGATGTTACAGACACGTGTCATCATCAGGTTAAAGGAAAAACAAATTTCATCAAGTTGAGCATGGTGGAGTTCGAATCAATGTCCTGCAGCATGGAGAAGGAAAAACAAAATCTAATATTTTTTTCTTTTTCATAATTATAATTTAATGATTTTAATTTTTAGATTTGAGTCGAATAATATTTCTTTAACTTTTGAGTTAAAATTTTTATATTTCACAATTATAATTTAATGATTTTAATTTTTAAATTTGAGTCAAATAATATTTCTTTAACTTCTGAGTTAAAATTTTCATTTTTTAAATTATTTCTTTAACTCAAAAGTAAAAGTTTAAAATTTTAACTTTCGAATTTAAAAATTATTTAATAGAGTCAAAATATTTTTTTAATTCAAATGTAAAAGTTAAAGCCATTAAATTATAATTATGACCAAAATATTAAATTTTGTCTAAAAATGTTAAAAAAATTAAATTTATTTTTAATTTTATATTAATTTGTGATCAGAGTGCCCTAATCATATAATTTGCTTAGATTTAAGTCCCTAAATAAATAGTTTTCTTTCTTTATTTTTTTTACAGTGACCACAATAGGATTTATACAATATTATGTAAGCCTAATCACAAATCAAGGCTTGGCTCAGTGGCAATGCTTGATTCTCCTCCTCCTTGTAACAATATATGGGTTCCATCCTGCCCTCTCAATTTATTGAAATTTGTTTTTTCTTTAATCTGATAGTTACATATGTTACCATCTGATATAACACATGTTGTCATATTATTAAATGATCAAATATGTAATTATATTAATTTTATTAATTATTACGTCATCACTTCTCTTAAATATTATTAGTTAATGGTATAATTAAATGTATTTAAATAATTTGATGATCTAATTGATAATAATTAAAAAATGGTGGTCGAAATGAAAAACAAACGTTGCCATTCAGCCAAGCCTTCATTCATAAATTTACCCTTCATTCATGATGAGTGAAAGATGACAAAAAGGATGGCGACAGTGAGAACTGGTGGCCGCTTCTCCAGCACCTCCCATTCATGAAGAAAGAGAGGTTCGCTAATTAAACAATCTGTCGATAGTTTGAAAAGCATGTTGAAATTTAAGTCGAAAAACATTTACCATTTCGCTTTTTTCTGTGTTTTTCTCCTTCGAAACCAAAAAACACTATTTTTTTTAATCTAGAAGAGCCCCCCACTTCCATGCGCGTTCCCACCATAAAACCCAAATCCCATCATCGTTTTTGCCTCGAAAGCTTAAACCTTAGACCCAAAGAAACGGTCAACTTCAACTTCAACGAAAGGCGAAGTAGATGTAAAAACCCAAAATTTTTAGAAGAGAGAATCAAGGGGCATCAGGGATCACCATCATCAACCCTCATCACCGTCTCAATGTGTTTGAAGAGCTGAGAATTAGGTGCTGCAGGAGTTGGATCTTTCTTGTCATAGACTATGGACAAAGGCAGTGATTTTGGAATATAATAAAAACAAAGAAAAGAACAACCCAAAAGAGAAGGAAAGAGCAATCAGAAAAGCTTGACTAAATGAGATTGATGAGAGAAAAGGAGGAGGGGGGAAAGAGAAAAAGGAAGAAGGAAAGAGTGAAAAGTAAACTATTTTTTGTGACCTTTTATTTACAGTATTTTATACGTTTAAAAAACATTTAAATAATTAAACGTCATAATGTCGTTATAATTTTAACGGTTGAATAATTAAAAAATTTTAATATCTAAAATTTAGTGAATAAATTAAAAAAATTAAAAAAAATAATAAATAAAATAAGAGATAATAAAATTTAATGAGTAAACGAATAATTTATCCCTATGTAAAAGTAAAATAAAATCTATTTTTATTACCGATGATTTTATCGAAACTGGTTAAAAGGTAACGGTTTTACTGAGACTGGACAAATATGAAGGGAAGGGACGGTGCCATCTTATGGCTGGGAGGGGCAGCTGCTCACTTAAGGCCTTAACATTATCGGGCTAACTACATTTTAAAACTATTACAATTAAGTCTTGTCCCCGTAATTTCTTGGTATTTTTTTTTTGGATACTATCAGTTTTAAAATTAATATAATTAAGTCTTGACCCAAATTTTATATGATTTAATTATTTTTAATACATTTAAATTCTAAAATTAGTAGAGTCAAACTCTCAATCTCTTAATTTTTATGATTTAATTATTTTTAATATCTTATTTATTTTAAAATTAAACAACGTATCCTAAGAATTTAAATTACGGTTATGATAATCATTTTGGTCGTGTCACGTTTATCACGATTATGACAATAGCAAATACTATTAAGGTATCACAATTACACAATAACGATCTCAGATGATATCTTTATCGCTATATAATGACCGATATTTTAAAAGTGAACAACCATTTAAATTCTTGTGTGTCCCTATCATCATTTAATAATGACTCCGTCCCGGATGAAGGGCATATACAATAGAAATGGGATCAAAATAAAAAAATAGAAAAAAGGAATAAAATGAGTTAGACAGTGGCCAGGTGACTAGCCGGCTATGTTTTATTAAGACTCGAGTTTAAATATTGGATACAGAACCACAAAGTTGATTTATGTGGTAAATAGTTTGATATCGCTTAAGCAAAATTTTGGGTTCAAGTTCTTGTATATACAGAAAATTTATGTAATGAGACTCACTCATCAAAGGTAGTTGTGTTACCTAGGTCGGTCCAAATTAATCTAGAGAAAATCTTAAAATTGGAGGGCAACCAAAAAATATTTGATACAGTTATGAATATCTGATACGAATTCAATCAGTTCGTTGATGAATGTCTAAAGATCATACGGATTACGAACTTTCCGCATAGCCTAGTCCAAACCCAAATTCAGACCAGAAGTAAAGCATTTGGTTTACGACAATTCACACTGCACATTGGCTTTTTAGTTCTAAACTACTTTTGCCTTTTCCTTTTCCTTTTCCTTTTCGCTTGATATTCCCGATGGCAATAGAAATTAGAAAATAAAGTAGTTGATTTCTTTTACCATAATAGTTTGGTGAAAATGTTTTTTTTACATGGTTTACTTATTATTACTTTTGCAATGACAATAAAATCATCCTTCTTAGTTTACTTGGTCGTTTAAGTTTGCACTTTGCATACTATAGATATATTGCTTACCCACTGTTCAGTTTTCAAATATCTGTCAGCTCAGCCGTGTGATATATGGGAACTGAGAGGTATATTTATATATATATATAATTGACTGAGGCCCTAAGGAGGCTAGCCTGAGGTCTAGAAGGGAGCAAATATTGACATATCCCATTCCAACCCCAAACAGGACAAAGATTGAGCAAATTTTTTGGTCAGGAGTTACCATGGAAGCTGCACGAGTGTTGGGTATCCGACAATAATAAACTATTGCTGCTGGCAGAAGAAGAGTATTACCCCTCCATTTATACTGTCCTTTTCTTCCTCGGTATTAATGATTCTAATGCAGCTTCATTCATATGTGTTAATAGCAGGGTGTGCAAATTCGGGTACCCGAATCGGCTACCGGAATTTTCGGATCGATGATTTTTCGGCTCGTGTCCCGATTATGATGTTATGGGTACCCGATAATTGGGTATTCGAATTTTGCGGGTACCCGGTAATCGGGTACCCGATACTTGGTTTTTAATTTTTTATTTTCAAATTATTAATTTAAAAAAATATATTCACAAATTTAAATGTTCGAAACTTCGAATTACATACTCTAATATCCGAACATAAAATTTAAAAATTCAAAATATAAAATATAATAATCCATAATATAAATAATTAATTATATTTTATATAATTATATATATAAAAATAAAAACTAACCGGGTACTCGGGTAACCGGGTACCCAGAAAAACTAGATTTTGTGATCCGAGCCCGACCCGAGAAATGTCGGACCGGGTAATTTTTTTTAGAAAATTACCCAATTTTTTTAGATTCGGGTTGACGGGTCGATGGGTCGGGTCAACTGGGTCGAATAATTTTGCACATCCTTAATAGAATGGGGGTGGAGGTGAAATCTTCCCCACATAAGTCCTAATTAAAACAGCAGAAACTAGCAAATTAAAAGAACAATCACCGACCAAACTCTCACCCTTGCTGTTTTTTAATGAACAAACCAAACTCGTATGTCCACTAAGTATGAAATAGTAAATGAAATGGAGAGGGCCCATACTAATTTGCAAAGGAAATTGCATTCACTGCATGAAGGAGACAAGGCAACAAGACCATACCTATACAGCAATATAGGCTTTGCGTGCTGCAATTATTTCCCCTCAAGTCCTCCTCCCCTTTCTCTCTTTTTTCTTTCAATGGTGTGGTTCTTTCAACAACATGTGAAGTGTGATCCAAAACAAAGTGATGCCAATACAGCTCTTACAAGCAAAAAAGTGTTGTGGGGATGAAGAGGAAAAAGCCACTACAATGCAGAGCTGAAATTGGGTCCTCTTATCTCCCATTGTTTCTTCACTCCAGAATCTGGAAACGACACTATTTATTGTCTAAAATAGACGGCAGCGTCACAATTAATAAATATTTGAGATTTAAGTTTTCAACGTTTTTTTTGTCAGTATCGCCACTAATATTAAGTTTAGTATTACGAAATAATTGTGTATTATTTTAATTATATATTTTTTATTTTTATAAACTATTAAACATTTTTTAGATTAATTTTATTATTTAACTTTAATACATGACACACACATATATTAAAAACTATTCTTTAAAAATTAATGAAGCTTTAACTTAAATAATAAAGTTACAACTTTGGGATTTTTAAAAGTTTATCTTTAAATGATAATATTTACTGTATAGTATGTGTATGCTATTAGTAAATCGTAAAATATCATTTGATTAATGATAATTTACAAATAGATATTCATAAGCACATAAATTTAATTAAAATTAAGTCCATTTCTCCTCAATTCTTATCACAATAAAAATTAAATAACAACAAATTAACCATTTCTAAAAAAAATCAAAGATTTAAAGTAAACTGCTGTAAAAAAGTAAAAATATACCTGGCCTTCGTTCATTTTTCAAAAATATATTATTTTTCATCTAATAACTTGGGAAACTACATTGGCCACTTGACCGAACATTTTCTTAATTAGAAAAACTTTTATATATTTCTGGTAGAAATACAAGGTTCAATGCTAATTTCCTCATCAGAAAATAATTTCTTTTTTTGGGGGGGGGGTGTTGTGGGAGGAATATTTTTGCTGTTGACATGAAAGGGGCCCTTGAACGAACATTTCACGTGCCAAAGTGACCTAAAAGTCAGCATCAGCGACTTCAATTTTGTAGAAAATTTTGAAGTTTCAATCTTTTTTTTTCATTTTAAAATTTGACCATCTCCGTTTGAAGTTTTATTAGCAGGATAAATGCTTAAAAGTTTGGAAAAAAGGCTTTAAATGTGGAATATTAAATCTACTTTGAGTGTAACGCTCTAATCCGATCTGATTTAAAGGTCGAAGAATTAAAACATTACATAAGATTACCGAAATGGTTAATCTAAAATTTTCTTTTAAAACCTTTGTAAATATCATATACGAAAATCATTCATAGAAGTTATAAAATAAAAGCATAACATTTAAGTTTACAAAATGATGGGAGCTCCCAATGGTAAGTCTCCAAAAAACATTACGAATAAAGTTTACAACTTGAAATAATACAAGGGTCTATGACAGTATATATGCCCCCTAAAAAACTCAAGGCGTATTCTGAATTGTTGTTGATCTGGAATGTGACTGCGCGATAGGCTCATGGACGATTCTTCTACTAACCTACGCATAGAAACAAATTCACAATGTTGAGCTCACAAACTCAGTGCCACACTAATAACTATGTCATACCACATGCATTCAATAAGTGAACATGCTAGTAAGTGAAGACATGGACATACATTGCATACAACGACATACTGAGGTAAGTCTAGTGGTGTGGCTGGAGAAATTTTCGGTATCTCAAGACGACACCCATGGCCTACCTAGGATACTCTAGAGTATCGGGGTGAGATTCGGAATTTACTGCACCGAAAGCATACATTCGACCAACTTACTATGTCGAATCTTGAGGCATTTACGCCCAGTCGGCAACTGAAGTACTTAGAGCGCTAGTATAACTATGTCCGAATGTTCTAACATGCAAGATGATTGCCATATTGCTAAAGTGACTCGGGTGTCCTAATTATTTTCCAAGCGTCATACAAGACTAGTTTTATGTCATCATCTGTCATGTGGTTGCTAGCTATGTTTTGTATTCATTTGATCTTCTCATTTATAGTTTTATTCGAAGGAGTTCCAATGCTAATCACCCCTCTTCCCTAATCGTTTGATCATATTGGGTTTTTACCCAAATAAACGTTGATACCAATACTGACTCATTCAATATCGATACTGACTTTTGGGTATCGATACCCATCTTTAGTATCGATACTAAAATAGGCTACTAGAGTTTAATAAGGTTTACTAGAATCGATACCCCCATTCGAGTATCAATACTTATATACTAGGATATTGATACCATCGTGAGTATCGATACGAAATTTAGGTTCGATGATTAAAAAATTTACCCAGTATCGATATTGTTACCTGGAGTATTAATACCCTTAACATAGTATCAATACTCCCTTGAGTACCGATACCAAAACTGGCTATTAGATATGGATAATAAAGGCGGCATCAATACTCCACCCTTAAATATCGATACCCAACGTACAGTATCGATACCCGAAGGACGAGTATTGATACTCTTAGCCAAAAACCTCTCATTTAAGGCTGCCAAAAGAACAATATAGATATTGTTCATCCAATACCAATACTAAAACATAGACACGCCCTGTTTTAGGTATGAAAATCTAACCCCCCAAGACTCCTCAATTGCCTTTCTGAGATCCTTAAGAATTATTTTAGTCTTATGTGAGTTATTAGGGGTTACAAGGAGCCATTTTCGTGCCGAATAACATCATAACTGAAATCTACCTTGAACTACACATACATGTTTCATGAACTCAACCAACCAACAATTCACATCTAGTGAGCTACAAGTGGTATAGATAAGTTAGAAATGTGTTATTTTGATCCTAAATTGGTGAAAATGCTCAATGCTCAACTAAGAACGAGCTTTTCCTTGCCTTTGGTCTTAGATCTTTCTCCTACCTATTTCACTAATCAAAGATGAGGAAAATGAGTTATTAACTGTGACAGAATTTTTTAAACACACCTAGTTATACCGATTAACAGTTACAAATTTTTTTAAACACCCCTGGTTATAATAAGTTATGCTTTGGAAATTGAATGAAGGGCACAGTTCAATACATAATTTTTTCAGAGTTTCTTAAATTTTGAAAAAGGTTTAGCGTCGGGTCATCGGCCTTCTTTCACCAAAACAGAAACTGGGGATTCGGTTCGAATTTTGCGTTTCGGGACGGCGATGGCTCATCATAAACGTGCCATTGCATTTACTGTCACGTATGTGCTCCTCCCACGTTCATTTTTTCATCTACTTGCCTATGAAGAATGTTATATCCCTACTACTTTTTGGAGGGGTCTCTTCATAGAAGTTGACTCTCTACGGTTCACTTAACAAAATAAATGGATTTGACCTTCATAATCTATATAGAGTATGATGGAAAATTATTTTCCTCGAACATTATTATATTGCATTTAGACCCACACATAAATAATAATAACTTTTTTATTTAAGAGGATCTTTTATTTTCTTTTTAGATATTCATTTATTTTTTTCTTTCAAAATTTACTTGAGAAGTTATTGCTGAAACTTCAATAAAACTCTAATATTTCTCAGCATATGAATTATTGTAAACTACCAACCCAATAGTCTTTTAAGAAAATAATGAAAAGCAATCATTAAATGCTACCGATGAGGTCATTTTCTTGATTTTTTATTTTATTAGATTTAACAGATAATTCGTTCAGGAGGTTTCTTATTTGGTTGCCATTGAAGCACTGTAATTTCATTGTCGAACAGCTGAGGTTGCTTTCAAGCACATTCAGACACAATCTTGTATCCGATGGTTACGGCTCATCCCACGATCGCATTTCCATAGACAGCTGAACTAACTCTGATTTTTATCTCACTCACGGACATAACCGAACACATCTGTTTTTGGCTTAAATCATTAAGATCAATCAAGACACTTGAAGCTCTGGTAATCGTCTGTCTTTTAAGCAAACTTTGAACCGAAATGATAAGACGCAACTACACAACTTTATTATTTTTCATATGTATGATAGCTTGGGAATTGATGCCCCGATTAGATTATATGAAGCTTTAAGCGGCCTACGAGCCCACATTTTCTCATCGAATAATTGATCCTTGGTGGCCGTCAACTTTTGAGTCAAGGTAGGACACTTGGTTTTTGTTGCGTTTTAGTTAACAGTTTCCCATTAGTCAAAGCAGAATTCGACACAAACGTAAAATCGTGCCTCCATTTGCCATGTTTGAAACCAAGGAATGGACAAAATATCGAGCTGTTTACGTCTTGACCGCGTTGCAGGAAGGGTGATTATCATTTTGGGGAACAAGTGAACGGGAGAAAGATCATTATCCTCTCTCCACGTTTAAAGCACATTTAAGACGAGGCCTAGACCTTATCTTAAATGTTATCAAAATATTATATATATATAAAACAAGGACTAGACCTGCTTCATTTTCCTATGATCCAAGTTGATGCCTATTGAACGTTCGGGCTTCAGCGACGGGTCGTTGCTTTTAAAATATTGGGCCCAAGCTCTTTACTTGCGTCCATTTTTTTTACAAGTAAAATATTATATTCAAATCGTTGGGAGAGTGATTAAACCACGGGAAATTTTAAAAAAACAACCTACCATGGGAAAAAAATAACAAATGTACAATACACAAAGACAACCCCTACAGCAATAGCCGGACACCAATGCAACGTCCACACAACCAGATTGGCCAAAATTTGAGCCTTAGAACACCATCGCTTACAGCTAAACTGACCAGCATCACAAATTGCAGAATCATAGCCAAAAATGCCCCACCCACGCATCCGATCGAAAGAGAAATGATCACACAAAACAATCCCCAACGCGAGAAAGCCAACACCCAGCAATACGTCAACTGAACTACAACATAATAAAACCTCATCTAGCACCTCACAGACAAACGTTAAAACAAAGGCAGAAGCACCGTATTCAAAAACACCCCTGATGTAAAAACACCCTCAGTCTCATAGCCAACTGTCTAATTTAGTTATAGATAACAAAAAAAACTGACAACTAAACTATAGTCTGCATAGAAAAGAGACGGATTTTACATACGCCACAAAAACTGAGGTTATTTGATTGATGAGCTATAATCACATGCTCATAGTATATATATAATATAATATAGTAAGTGCTGGTGGTGATGCAAGAAACAACGTTAGGATTACGTGGCCGGAAGTGCACCCATAGGTGGGCGGTGGCAGTGGGGGTAGAGGTGGGTATACGGGCTACCGCCCATTTAGACCGCAGGTTTTGACAGTATGGGTTTAAACGGGACGGTTTAAAAAGTTCACATTCATAAACGGTTTTGAATTTTAAGGCCCGCGGCCCATCCATTTAACTCGCGGGCTAAACGGGCTTACCCGCAGCCCGTTAAGTAACAACAATTTTAAATACTTTAAATGCAATAAAAAATAATGTTCTAACTTGCTACACCTTTAAAAATGATCCAACAACTTGAAAAGGAAGGTAACACCGTCATAATAAAAATTTAAATTTATTTTAAATAGTCAGAAATGATTATAAAATAATATTTTTTTAATTTTTAATCATTAATATATATATAATAATTAATTACTTAAACTTAAAAACCAATATTCACTTATATCACCAAATTCAAAACAATAAACAATAACCACATTATACTTTTATAAACACGATTCAAGGTTATAATATGAAGACACAGAAGTGTCTGCAAGCAGAAATTCAAATATAAAAATTCAACAAAATCAAACATTATACAAATCTAACAAGAAAGTTGTCAAGTGATCATAATAATTGTATTTTATGAATACTTTAGAGAAAGACTAAAACATAATATGAAAATATAAAATAAAATACTTACAGTATAAGAGTAAATTTGAAAGATACGGTTATATAAATTGATAAAATAAGTCATTAAGTTATTAAATATATTATTTTTAAAAGCTTTAAAAGTCTTTAAAAGTGAAAAGTATGTTTTAATTTTTTCTTTTATTTTTTCTTATTTTAATCTAAATATTACATGTCATGTGATATTATTAGAATATCACGTGACTTTTAAATTAAAGAACGAAATGAATATCATACTTTATGAAAAAAATAAATGTCAAAATTAAATAAAAAAAATTAAATACCAAAGTGATAATGATATAAATTTTATAAGACTAAAATACTATATAAATCTTTTAACTTTTATTTTTTAAAATGAAGAATAATTTGATACATTAATGATGTATATTTAAATGAAAAAAAATATCAAACAGCAGTAGAATTATGACAACCACCTTAATAAATTTAAGAACTACAATGGTTGTAAGTAACATCATAATTATAGGTAATTTATTTTCTTTTTCTATAAAATTCTTTAAGTTTATTTTCTCTAAAATTTTATAAATTTTAAATTAAGCGGGCTTCGAGGGCTACCCACGGTTATACCCATTAAACCCGCGGGTTTAACGGTCCGGGCTAAAAAATCCGCAATTTAAACGAACTTTAATTTTTTATGTCCAAAACACGCACGGGCCGCTGATTAAACGGGTAGCCCGCGGGCCTTAGGCCATATACCCACCTCTAAGTGGGGGTGGCCCTAAGTTCAGACTTGATTGAGTTAGGCTCAGCTTCACCACATGAGTGGTCTACCATTGCTATTGCCCATTGTTATGTCATGCCACCGTCACCCGTTGTAATGAATTCACTACTCATGGAAATTTCCCTTTTCAAACCCCCTATGAAGTTTATTCAGTCTTCAGAAGATAATTAAGAAAATGCAAACTATGATGATGCTACACATTATGAATATTATTTTAATATATATATATATATATATGCTCTACCATTATAATGTTTAATTTTGACTTTCAAGAACTTATCGAGTGGACTCAGTAGTAAAATTAAAATTTGTTCTATATAGAGATCTTAGTTCAACCAATTGCGTCTGTCGAATACGTACGTTGTCAATAGATTAATAAAATTTTAAACAAATATAAACTTATAATCACTCTCTATTATTTAAAAAGAATTATCTTTTGAATGTATTTACTTATGGCTATAAACCCACGGTTTTTGTATATTAAAATAGTAATTGAGTTAAACCTTAATTAACCATAAATTTATAATGTTAACAAAATTAATTTATATCCTTATTATATGCTTTTTTTTGTTACTACGATACATGTGTCTTTTTTTTCTTTTTGCTGTCAAAGCTCACTTACTCTTACTAAAACAAAAATGATAGGTTAGAGACAGAATGAAAAACTCTAGATTTAGATGGAAAAATAATAACTTAAGCCAATCTTTTATATTTTTCAACACAAATTTCAATATTAATCACTTGAAGTAAGATTTACTGTAAAGTGTTATTATATTTAATCATTTAATTGGTGTTTATGATCTTTGTTGTTTTTTTTTTCTATTTGTAATAGCTGTGTTTGTTTATATTTGTATTTTTAATAAATGTGTTTGTTTATATTTTTTATTTTTTAAAGTTATTTAGTTAAATTTTTAAATTTTTGCTTATATAAATCTATTGTCATTTTCTAGCAACTAATATTTTTATGATTTAAAAAACGATTAATATTTTTTATTCAATGATTTGAAAGGAAATGAATAGTTAATATGGTTAATTTATTTCAAATTTTATATTAAAAAATTTTTGAGTTTGTAAACTTTTAGTGTGATTACTCTCTATTTTTTCAATAAACTAATTATTATTTAAAAGCAATATAATAAGCCAAAAGTAAAAATAGGGGTGAGCGTTCGATCAATCAAATCAAAAAATTTTGAATTTTTTGAGTTGACGAGTCTTATTCTATAACTCAAACTTGATTTGAATTTTTTTCAAATCGAGTCAAGTCAATTCAAATTGTTCGAGTTTTTATTTGAATTTAATTGTATTTTTTTTTATAATATTATGATATTATTTGATTCAAATTTAAGTGTTTTTCTATAATCATATACAATACATATATATTTCTTCTTATTTTTTTCATATGTGATATACATATATCATACAGAGTCGAGAGATTCGACTCAAACTTAAAAATGAATTCATTGCTTACTAAAATTTTTGAGTTATTCAAGTTACTATTTGAGTTCTATTTTATAACTCGATCTGAATTCAAAATTTTTTGAGTAAGTGTATGAAACTACAATGCAAAATTACTTCAAGTCTGTTTGAAAAGATCGATTTTTTTAATACAGTATTTTGCTTAGATGGAAGAAAACACATGTTTAGAACAATTTCTTTTCTCGAATTGAAAAAATAATCACGTCGTCATTAATTTGACAGCAGATGAAGATTCAAAACCAGATGGAATGGCAGTAAATTCAGTTTATGCAAATAATATTGAAATTTTTTCAATATAACTAACGATATTTGATTCATGGTCGATTAATTTAAGGTAATTCCGTAATTATACTTAAATTAATAAAAATAATTATTTATAATTAATTTGATATAGTGCTGACATACTGTATAAATTTGTGTTTAAGATATAATGTAATTTACATTTTCTCTCAAGCAGACGCTTGGTTGCTTGTTCTAATCACAATGCAAAAGGTGATGGGATTTGAGATGAAGTGGGGGGGGGGGGGGTCTCGAACAAAAACACCTCTTATAGAATTCCCACACCTATCACCCAAGCATTACAACTAATCAATGCCTTTTCCATTCCTTTCTCCCACTGATTACACCTTAGGACTGCAGGAATGGAGACCGAGGCAGGCGTGCTCTTCTTTCAATTAAAGAAACAAACAGATCAATCCATTAACACAAAATTGAGATAAAACAAAAGAAGAGGTGAGCCACAGATCCTTGAATAATTGGATATGTCTTCAATCCCATAATTTGTCTATTACAAAGCCCCTTTCTCCACTTAAATCAAACTTGTAAAATATATATATGTATATACACATATATATAGTTCTCGAGTAAAGTTGCATGGAGCTTTTATGACTTGTTTTTCTTCCAGGTCTTCAAGATGCCTCTGAATCAGTTCTGGTTCTTTCATTTCTCCATGGCCCTTGGAGCTTGAAGCAATCAACATAAACTCTCTCAATATCAAACGACATAATAAATCTTAAGCAAACTAATTTTCTGGAATACTAAACTGTGATGTTTTTTTGTTTTAGTAAGGAATACCAATACCTAGTCCAGTTGCCTCTGAACCTTTCATTATCCGCAGTCTCCTACACGAATCGGTGAACATCCTGTATGAAAAATATAACAATGTAAAGCAATCCATCATCATAAAGAATTACCATATAAGAATAACTGATTGCAAGAATTCAGACACTATGAACTTGGGCCAATATGGCTGTATTTTAACCGCATTGGTACATTGCAATGTCAAATTACATGAACAAATGAAACAGAAAGTGCTTATGTAGGTGGAGGACTTACTCCCATGGAACATCGCCGACGAGCATCCAGTCACCGTCTTTGTCTCGGTATGTCAGCACGTACTCGGATCCGTGAAGAAGATCCATCAAACGACTCTCGCTAAGACCATCTCGCGCAGGAAGCTCGTTGGAATTGTATTTCCCTGAAACAAACCCGTCTATAAACATGAATCAACATACACTTGATCTAAAAGTCATAGTATGCTAAAATGTTTCGAAACAACACTTGATCTAAAAGTCATAGTATGCTAAAATGTTTCGAAACAAGTTAGCCCATCCTCAACAAAGAATTTTCTTTTTTTTGTTGAAGGCTAAGCTCTTCAAAACTCACTAAGCTTAGGCATAGAACAGATATCAGATAATAAGATTAGACTGCATCTTACCAATAGTGAAACAGCTGAACATCTTCTCCAAAGCTGATGAGAACTCCATATAGTTATTGTAGGTGTCGAGGTCAACCTTCCTCAGGTATGGTGCTCCATCCATGCTCACCTTTACATAGAGGCAACCAGCGCCTTCATCACTGTTCTTTGCCAAATTAGAGGCCATGCTGTTCTTCCTGAATGATCTAATTGGTGGCCATCCTACCACCTGTGCCCTGTTACAGAGAAAAAAAAACTTCTGCCTCAATAATCAATGTAAAATTTATTCCCAACAAAAACAAAGAGAAACATACTTTGCAGCAGGAGCACTAGCATGCTCATTTGCAGGAGGAACAAGTTTCTGCTTATCTTGAACTGGTTTTGGAGACTGGAGAACACGGACAACCTCTTTCATGATACACACAGATGGTCTTGCTTGCTGGGAATTGGTTTTGCTATCCAAACCGCCTCTAGGAGAGGCCAAGACAGCCCCTTTGGCCAACTCAACATCAGATTTACCTTTCATAGAGAAAACCCACTTCCCATTAGACGCATCGATGGCATCTGAGAAACCCCTCTTAGCTCCAGACACAAAGTTCTTCAAAGGGCTACTGGGAAAACCGTTCCTTTTATCATTTGTCTCCAAGTCTTTGACAAAAAGAGAGATTTTTCTCTCAGGAGACTGAAAACCCGGTAAGCCGAGTCTCAGCTCGGTTTCTTTGAGATTCAAAAAAGTGTCATTAGTGGTTTTGCTGGTTTTGTCTTCGATGATGGGGGGAATTGAAGAGGATGATGAAGAAAAAGAAGAAGAGATCTTCTCAGAGCTTCTTTCCATTGAAGAGGTCTCTGCTAAGCCTATGTAATCATGTTCCAAAGGTGTTGACATCAAGTATCAAATTCTTATGAACTATTGTTCTTGAAATACATACAACAAGCAAAATGAAGAACACGAAAGCTAATGTGAGTAGAGACAGAGAGTGTGCAGTCTGGTTAGGCTGTAGGGGAAGGGCTGGTTTTTGAAGAAGCTTAAAAAAGAAGCTTCTTTGGCCTTTCTGTAGCTGCTTAATTGCCTACTATTATTGCCCCGTTGCCCGGCAATTTCTTAATATTATTCTTTCGTGTATTTTACTTTCTCATAATCGAATTTGAAGAAAATAATAATTAGTTATATTTAAAAATATTTTAGATTTATATAGATTGTCTAATATTTGTATATTTATATGATATTGATATTACATTGTTCATCTCATTTATTTATATTATTTTTATAATAATTTCTTTAAAATATTTTTAAATACATCTACCTAAATAAATATTAAATGGTTATTGTTCCCATACATTTACCCAATTTCAATAGTTATATGTGAAATAAATAAAAATATAGTACTTCTAACCAACTTAAAATCATATTGCTCAGAAATAGCTTGCATTCAACAGTTATATTATTTGCAAAAGACATAGTCGAATTTGAAAATTTAAAAAGGAACATAAATGTATGAATCAATTTACTTCAGTAGATAAAAGAATTGTTGTTGTTCTTAGAAGGTATATGTTCAAACACCAACGACTGCAGTTAAGTAATTAATCAAATGATTAAATAAAAGGAAGAATTGACAATCTTATCAACAAAGTAATATTAGTTGCATTAATTTTTCAGAGCACTGCATGCGTGACTATCATAAAACCAAAACTCTCATTAGATGTGGAAAGTTGTCACGTAACAATCAATTGGAGATCTTATGGACCGTTTAGTTAATATTATTACGTGAAATAATATTATTTTGCTGAAAACATTTAACTACTAACTAAAAGAAATACCAGGTGAAAGTTCTTTGTACTACAAAACTTGACCATTTAATTCATGTGTGAGAAACACAATCACGAGAGTAAAAGCTTATGTTTTTTACCCAGCTAATGGAGATAGAAAGGGATAGTAATAATAATTTATCTTTTGTTGGAGACGCCTCGTTTGAGTTTAATGATTGTTTTTACTGAGAGTTGCAGTCCAAGTTGTCGGGGTAGGGGTGTTTAAATAATCGAATTAATTCGGTTAATCGACCAAATCGAATTAATTCGATTAATTCGATTCGATTATCGAATTAGTTCGGTCGATTAATGGTTAAGAAAATTTTTAAAATTCAGTTAACGGTTAATTCGGTTCGAATTCGATTAATTAACTGAATTAACCGAAATTAAATTTTAAATTTTAAATATATTATATATAACATATGGGCTCAGCCCAAACCATTTAAAACCCAATTAATAATTTAAGATCTAATAACTTTTAAACTTAAATCAATATTAATTAATTAAAAAAGTATATAAAATTTTTTATTTATAATTATATATTATTAAAATTAATTGTAAACTGTTTTTTAATTAAAAATATATATATATATAACATATGGGTTAAGCCAAACCATTTAAAACCCAATTAATAATTTAAGATCTAATAACTTTTAAACTTAAATCAATATTAATTAATTAAAAAATTTATCTGAAATTTTTATTTTATAATTATATATTATTTAAATTAATTATAAACTTTTTTTAATTAAAAAACATTTAATTTTTATATAAATTAGAAAATTTTTAAAAAAATTCGGTTAATTCGAAAATTAATCGAATTAACTGAAATTTATTCGGTTCGATTAATATATTTGAAAAAAAGTTCGGTTTGATTAACAGTTAAAGAATTTTTTTTTAATTAATTCAATTATAGTTAATTCGATTTGATTTAATTCGATTTTAACCGAATGAACAACCCTACGTCGGGGGTGAATCTTTTCTTACCACGCCGATATCTGTTGGTAATAATTGTGTAAACCCCAAAGAAACAGGCCATTAGCGCGCGTGCACCATGATCCGATGGTCTATAACATCTGGAAAATACGATCGGATAAGATATTACCACGTCACCATATGCTGTGGTTGGCCAAACATAATGGCGTTTTGTCGTTGGGGTTGACGGAGGTTAACTGTAATCATTCCGTCTTTGACCGCAGTCCTAAACTCCTAAATCCTAATCCTATTTTTTTCCATTATCTCCACGATTAAAGAAAAATAATTCATCAAAAGAATTAATAGTATGATATCGTTTAAGTAAGGTTTTAAGTTTGAATTTTTATATACATACAAAATTTTTGTTGAGAGACTTACCTAATAAAATTAGATGTACGACATAAATCGATCAAAATTAATCAAACTAAAACCTTAGAACCGAGAAGACAACAAAAAAATAATTCAATTTTTTATAATTCGGATTTTACATATAGGATGTGAAATTTTAAATTAAATTAACACATTAATAAAATCTTTTAATTTTAATTGATATTAAATTTTAAATTTATTCCCAAACAATTCGTTTTCTTATCAATACATCCCAATCTTTTTTTTTTACTTAATATTCTCCTCTAATTCTTTAACTTCTTAAGCCATACAAAATGCATTATTTTTACACATTAAATTATTTAAGTTAGAGGCTTAGAGCTTAGCAGTTAGCACACAAAATGTAATACTTGGGTATCTTAAAGGAAAGACTGAGTACATTGCATCACAACCCAAAAAAAAAAAAACTGCCCACTAAGAGCTGCCATTGGTAGGTACAATCAACAATGTGTTTCTCGGCCTCAAAAAAGGCTAGAATAATATTGCTTACACATTCATCACTTTCAAACAAGAAACAATAACTCCATTAAAGAAAAATAATTATATGCTGGAATTCAATACTGCTCACTGATTACAACCCACGATTTTTTTTCTCAAGGTTCTGTAATGATTGATCAAATTGTTGTTTCAATTCCTTGATTTAGCCTATAAGATCGATTACATTTCATGTGCTCTTGATTTCCATTAGCTTCTGCGGAAATATATAGAATTTAATTATTGGTGAGGGCTTAGCTGTCCATGTGTACACACAAATAAAGATGGCTCTGACGAGGGGTAGATATCAGGAATTATTATCGTATAATATGGTTAGGGCATTTAAACATGGATCTGTCATGCATTAAAATCTGGGATTTTTTTTTGTTTGCGGATTGATTGGACCATTCCTATGAAATGTGATAAAAAGGGCGTTTTTAGTTGATCATACACATATTCTGCTTAACCCATTGTTGATAATACTTTGACCATACCAAAAATACATTGCAAAGGAATAGTGATCGGGTGTGGTTGAAGTTTTATGTAACATCCTAAACCAATACGACACACGATCGATCAATTAGAATGTCACACGGAATCATCGGAGTGACTACTCAATTTGTTTTTCTTTTAAAATGACCATTTGTAACTACTCATGCTAAAATAATCAACTACGATTTAAATAAAATAGTTTACATAGGAGCACCCAAAATAATGTTTAAATCATACAGACCATAGTTTAAAATAAGTTACGATTCATACAAAAATATACAAATTAGGGTTTACAAATATACATGCTCTCTAAAGATGAACTCGAGACGTACTCTGCACTACTGGGTCTGGATCACTATAGTCAAAAAGTCCTCGGACTGCTCCTCGACTAACCTGCGTAAGGAAACAAATTCCAAATGATGAGCTAACTAGTCAGTGCCACACTAACAACTGAGTCATACTAAAAGTGTTCATGACATACTCAAGCTATCAAGTCTACTACAATATGTTCTGTTCTGTTGGTCAACTCCTTGAGTGTTGTACCTTGCGCCCAAGTTAATCTGCTTTAAAATTGCTTTAGTGAGTATTATCGAATACTCACTCTATACGCAATTGATAGACATCATGGTGCGACTGAGGGTTTTGCATCTCAGAGCTCACATACCCTTCTAGTCTACCCTAGATATGGCTCCCGAAATTCTCTACATCGGAAACCATACCCCTAACTAACCTACCATTTCTTCTAAAGAGTGTTAAAGCCTCGACAAACATAGTTAGTTAGAAGGGCCTCAGCCCTACCTAAGGATATATCCGGACTGAATCTATACTTTCTATAATGCTAACATTTTCTAAAGGAACTCAGGTGTCTTGGTCATTTCCCGAGCATCATCCAAGACTATTTTTATGTCATCCTAATAAATCTTGTTTCTAAGTGTAATTAATATCATTAATATTCCCACTTGCAGTCTTATTTGATGATAAAAAGAAGTGTTGGGCTACCTCGAGTCTAATTCCCTTAAAAACTGACATTTTTGCCTAAAATAGACTGAAAATATCGGTACTAACCCAAGAATATCGATACTATTGCAAAAGTTTCTATACTTTATATAAATATCGATACTTTTAAACATTCTGCTTTATGGGAGTTTAGAAACTATGACTCAAAGTTTCGATACTATTGAATGAGTATCGATACTTTTACCCAAAAACTCACGAATTTCCCCAAAACGAAGAACTAGTATCGATATTATCCCAATAATATTGATACTTTACCTACAGAAATCATATAACATATACTAAAATGCTATAATTCAATCTCAAAGACCTTAGTGAGGTCCCCAAACATTCTTAAAGTTTTATTTGATCAACAAGGGTCATAATAGAGACTTTAAACACATTTATAACTCTAAAACAAGAATTTCACCATAAAAAAGCTTATCATGCTCAACTCAACAATTTAAACTATTTTGAACTTTTAATGACTCATTAAGAGTATGAAAGAGTTGTAAAAGTGTTACCTTGCTTCTTGGATGGCTAGAAACTTTCTCAATTCACTAAAGATTTAATCTTTCTTTTCCTTTAGGTCTTGAGCTTTCTCCTATCTCCTTCACTTAAGAAAATGATAAAATGGATTACCAATACATCTAGGGGTTGAATAACATCTAAACAAACTCCCTATAACTCAAAACTTAACTAGAATCCATAGATTCCCACAAATCTCCCAAGACCTATTTTTTGTTCAATGGATAAAAACTAGTGAAAGGGAGCTCAAAATGAAGCTAGAAGGATGAAGTTTGATAATCTTACCTTGGATGGATCCAACTAGACTTGAATTTCTTTGAGATTCTTACTTAAAGAAAGATTGAAGAAGAGAGAAATATGAGAAGATAAGAAGAGTGTTTGGTGAGTTGTGTAGGGGTTGTTCACGATGAAAATATAATATGAGGGATTTTCAGTTTTCAAAATAACTATGGGTAAACTACACTTTTAGTCCCATTACTTTTATTATCATGAATTACTCATCTCCTTTCATTAACTCTCTTGGGCCCCAACTCAAATCCAATAACAACAACTTGGTCCAACTAATATAATAAGGTCCAATGGCTCAACTTTGGGCTTCTAGTTGACCCAAACTACTAATCCGGAATTCAATGCATTACATTTTAAGTGGTTATTCAACTATGATGACGATGGAAACCTAATCGCAGTAGCACACCAGAAATGGATGCTCTGGAATCTACACACGCATACGCATACGCATATGCATACATGTATATGTATATGTACCACAACCAAGATAAACCGCATATACTGGTTGCATAATCGTTTGAGATTATAGCACGAGAACTAAATTTAAAATGTAACACCAGCTTGTAAAAATGGGCAAAAATGGCATGTGAAGCAATCAAACAAAAATGGCTGACATTTCTTCTTCTCTGCTCCTTGCTATGCTTGTTTGTACTGAAAAAATGAGGGCGGTCCAGACTTGATTGCTAAAAGATAAAGTTGAAGACAATAGTGACAAAAGCACGTACCTGCAGATTATGTAAATCTCAAAATTTGATCCCCTCAATACGACATAGGGTCGGCTGCTCTGTTTTGTCTGTTCTGCTGCCGACCTCGTCAACTGGTAACATGTGGAGGAAATCTTTTTCTAAAAAAAGTTGATACCCTATAATAAAACATGAACATAATTTTCAATCGGAAATAGCAATAACTTTAGACATGTTGGTATTTCTGGACTATTAAACAACAAAGTGTCTTTCCAAGTATCCTTTTCGGCTCCTCCATTCAATTACTGTTCTTAGAGTAACTTGTTTTGTTTGGCGAAATGGGAAAAATGAAGTAATCCCTGAAAAGAAAAGAAAAATGTATTTACATGGAAAATAAAATTGTGACATTATGAAATCTCTAAACATGATTTATATACTATTTCTAACCGGGCTTGAATTTTTGGATTAATATTATTTCATATTTTGTTTTTCTAAGTTTGAAGGTTTTTTTAAGTATAATAAGTTTAAGTAATATATAGTGCGGTACAAAAATTGTATGCTTAAATGTATCTTTCGCCCTCAAGTTAAAAAAAAAACCAATGTGGTCCTTATCTTTTTTTGGATCAATGTGGCTCTCTAACTCGAAAAAAGAATTTAATGTGATCATTTGACCAACGTTTTTCATCATTGATCAAAATTCCGTTAATTCTTACTGTTATAATTTGGGTGAATTACACCATTCATCACACAACTATTTTTTCTCTTCTATTTTGGTCATTAAACTCTAAAAGTTTTCAATTTCAAATGCAACAAAACATTTACTTTTTTTAATTTTAATCCTTTTGATCAACAATGGAAGAGCTTGAAAACATCCATTTGTGTTCATTTATGAAAGCTTATACATACATATATATATATATATATATATAAGCTTTCATAAATGAACACAAATGGATGTTTTCAATCAAACTTTTCATCCGCCATAACTGAAACTAAAGAAAGCTTCGGTTGATAAACTAAAAGAAAATGGGTAGGAAAAGAAAGGGTGTGGAAATGGCGGAGGAACAAACGATGGACTGGGAAGAAATGGTAAAAAAGCTGCCGCAACAACCGCCGGGCTGGGCGGCATTAGGAGGACCAGGAAGCGATACATGGGTGTGAGACAAAGGCCGTCTGGGCGTTGGGTGGCGGAGATCAAAGACACGATACAAAAGGGTTTGGTTAGGCACGTTCGATACGGCGGAAGAAGCCGCTTGCTTGCTTTGCGGTGCGAATACGATAACAAATATCTGGCCTTGTTCTTCATCGTCATCGACGTTGAATCCGACTCCGGCCCTTTCTTCGAAGAACAGTGAACGTCTTCTCCAAAGGATCAAAGCTAACAAATATAATCCGTGTTCTCCATTGCCGCCACCGCCAACTTCTTCCACGCCGCAGCCTGTTAGTATCAACAACAATGCGAACGATGTTCTCGACGATTTATCGAACGATGAAATCTTCAATGCGTTAAGCGTTGTTGATAACGAAGATGATCAATGACAGAAAACGTTGGTTAAAGAGTCACATTGAGTTCTTTTTTTGAGTTGAAGGACCATATTGATCTAAAAAAATGATAGAGGACACATTATTTTTTTAAAACTTTAGGGACTAAAGATACATTTAAGCCAAAATTGTAATATTTGATGTTTTGTGGAAATGAGTTTGGATTCATTATTACATAAAACATTCCGAATTAAGAAAGTAATGAAATGTTGCACGAATTAAATTAAGTTAGTGGTTAAAAGAATAATTATTATTTTTAAAAGCTCATGATTCGAGCACCAACGATTATAGCATGAGTTTTGAGTGTTATAACATATACTATTTTATAATTATCTTAGTTTAATAGAAAAAAAGTAATGAAATATTTTGAATAAAGTAGAATGATTTATGTAATTGGCCATTACTTATCTAAACGTGCTCAACTTAAATGGCATTCGGGATTCGTGGAACCTAATTGTTTAAATTCCTACTTAATTTTGGGCCATTCCTTTAGATGTAAGTTTGGATTTTTCCTGATAATTCGAGTTCGGATCATTTCAACCACTTCAAGCCTTCATCACCAGAACTTAGAACTAATTTGTGAACAATAAGATTTATAGTATGAATTACCACATCAAAATAAGTGGTGATTGAAGTTATTCACCCACTTATTCTTATTTTAAAAAAGAAAAGAAGAAAGGAAGTGGATAGTGAACTAGATCATCACATAAATGAATTAACATTGGAAAAACATCATGGAGTTCGATCCTAAGAACTGGGCATCACGGACTTTTTTTCCTTTTTTAAGACAACAGGAGAATACTCTCCGCTTGCTACAGAGAAATGAAAAATAACGATACAAGCTTCATCTAGTGAAGCTCAAACATACCTGATCCTGGATAATTTCATGATTCCGGTTTGGAAATTTGCAGATACACCATCTGCGTATATCCATTAAACACAGATCTCTCGAGCCTGTCTAGACCGAGCCGCTGAAACATGCGATACCGGCCATCTTCAACAATAGGTGTTGGGGCACGGGCAGGATCATAGCGAGTTTGGTGGGTGAAGGGAAGGACCAGCTGCTGGTAGTAGCTCCCAATAGACATCGAGAATCGACTCTACAAACATGCTATTTCGAAAATGTTCGGAATGAGAGATTTGGGTATTGTTGTGGTTAAAGTTATCCCGCATCTCTCCTCGAACACCCCACCATGCTTCGTTTCGCGCACACAGTTCATCTGTATCCACAGACTTCTCCCAGAATTTATTTCTCTTCGATCTAATCCTGGCTTCATAACTGTCCTTAAAGCAGCTATGGCCACCTTCTGAATGAACAAATTCCACTGTTAGGTAACAAAATAAACAGAAAAGAAAGAGATTCAAACATACCACATTTATACAACATTATGCAACAATCTATCATTTCACTTGGTGAATTAAAGAAGGAACTGAAAATAGAGTTTTAAGAAGAAATAAAAGCCAGAAGAGAAATACCAAGCCTCATAAAAGAAAGAGTTCCTTTAGACACCGCCAGAAATCCCTCTTCGAGCCAACAGGAGATCACTCACGTACATAAATAATTGGGTAAATTACTCATTTAGTACCTAAACTATCAGTTTTAATCTATTTTAGTTCCTGAACTTCCAATTTTTTAAAAACCATACCTACAATTTTGTTTTTGTTTCATTTTAGTACCCATTAAAATTGAATGTTTAGTTTTAAAAAAAATTGAAACTTTATGTATTAAAACAGACCAAAATTGATAGTTTAGGTACTAAACGCGTTAAGTTTTTAACGTCGGGTACTAAAATGAAACAAAAAATAAACTTTAGGCATGATTTTGAAAAAAATAAAAGTTTAAGTCCTAAAACGGACAAAAACTAATAATTTAGGTACGAAATGCGTAGTTTACCCTAGATAATTTACCATTAACCTAACATCTAAATACAAGCAACAACAAAAGAAAATACAAGCTACTAATATGAATAAAACCATATGAGAAATACCGGATCATATCTTGTTACTCTTGAAAAGTGTAATCATAATAACATTTTTTTAAGATCCACGGTACTTGGATGCAATAAGTACCTTTTCAATTCCTTTTGATGATCATCAAAGAAGACAAGAACCCGGCTGAAATCAGAAATTCCATGCTTCTTAAGCACCTTTGTCCCATTCAACACGTCCAAAATCCGCAAAATACTTTCCAGCAAAGTACGTGCAATTTCCATCAACATAAGCAGGCCCCTTTTTCAAGTACTTCTCAGGATGCCGGGGTGTGAATGAGATAATTGGTGTGTCAGGCATTGCTTGCCGCAGAACCCAAGTGGAATGTCCCTTTAAAGCACCACTCTCGATCATTAAATCCGGTTGTAGCCATCTGGCAATGAACCAAAGCCCAAAGCTATGGTCAAAACCCATTCCATACATGTTGATTGGACGTGTTCCATATATTGGAGCAAACTCCTCCAAGCCCTTGACTAAATCTTTGGATGTTCATTCAACTGTTTTTCCTTGTTTCGATCTGCCTTTTGCCAAGGACACGAAGTAAATGGGCGCAAACCAAGGGAGATAAGATTAAAAAAGTTAACATGAAATCAGGTCTTTAGCTTTAAGTAAATTTATTAAATAAAAAACGACATTCAACAGAACAAATACCAGAAACAAGCAAATCAACATAACATAGATTGCGAAGTAAAGAGGTAAAATATTCATAAAAGTAATGAAAATAGCCTCAATTCTGATATGAAGAACAAAATCTCATATGAAGAAACACATGAGCAAAAGAAAACCAAAGATTTGTTCTTGATAATCTGCAACAATCAATAAATCGGGCTGAATATAGATTCACTGTTTCGTTATAACTTAATAAAGATTTAAGAGCCAAGTAGGCAAAAAATTGATTGTTGATTGGCATCCAGACTCCAATACTGATTTTAAAGTTCCGAGGATAGTTATTCAACAGGGAAACCGATTCCGAAATTCGTTCCAAGTAAATTCATATTATCAACAGGACTTCATTATCCACTTTCCAGTGAATGTTTCACTACGGACATCAAATAGTACTGTTTACCTTGTTTGGTTTAACATCAAGTCATCAACATTACAACTATTTTCATTAGACTATCTAAAATTTGTAAAAACTTTATATTTATTATATAATTAATATATTAAAACATTTTTTTTAAAAAAAAACCCTTTATATTTGCAAACTCTTGTTACACCAATTTTTTGTTGTTGTGAATTATCAGAGGTTAAACGTTTATATGTTCAATATATTTTTTAAAGATAAGAAATATCTTATAAATCAAAGATAAAATTAATAACATTCAATTCTAAATCATTCACTTTCAAGCAACATTCAAACTCACCATATAACCTTAGAACATCATAAATATAATATTAATAAAATAATAAATTAAATATTAAAGCATTAGTTAAATGTGTAACACAATTTAAATACTAATATAATAAGAAATAAAAACATTTAATAATTTACACAATAAATAATTAGTTACAAAGTTAGAAATACAATAAAGTATCCATATGAACAAAGCACTTATCTTAGGGGTAATATGATCCAAAAGGGAAGGAATCGTACAATATCTAATAGGATAAAGTACACAAATAGTCCCCGACTATAAAGTGTTGCTTTTTTAATCCCATAACTATTAAAAGTTACAAAATAGTCCTCCGACTATAGGCGTTACTTTGTTGAGTCTCTCGACTATTAAAAGTTACAAAGTGTTGCCTTGGGTTTGGGTTTTTTTAACCTTCTTTAGCTGTGCCCATTTTCTTTATTTCTTTCCTTGGTATTATTATGGGAGATTCAAAGGCTTCATCAGCTATTCTACATAAATCCTTCACCAACAAGAGGCTTAGCATCGTCTTGGATGAAACTAACTTCCTGCTATGGAAGTAACAGGTGCTTCTGGCAGTGAGAAACCATTGTTTGGAAAATTTTCTCACAAGTGTTGACACTTCATCCCTTGCTACGGTGGTTCGTGATAATGGATCAGTCGCTGAGAATGAGTCTTATGACCTTTTTTGTTGCACAAGATAGTGCACTCGCTTTGTGGCTTCTACCCACGATGAACCCATCGATTATTCCTCATCTGGTCAGAGGTGATACCGCGACACAAGTATGGTCCACGGTCACCAAGTTCTTCGCAAATACATCAACGACTACGATAATGACTTAACATTATTGGTTGAAGGTTGTTCGCAAAGGAGATATGAGTATGGGAGCTTATATCTCTCACATCAAAGCTCTTGCTGCGTGTGGGAGTCCGGTGTCGGAGTTTGAGCAAGTGACGACTATTTTGAAGAAGAGGAAATGGTCTGTCAAATATGATGAGTCAACTAATTTAACATGTCATGTCAGCATTCCATTACTGCAGTAACGACTGTTGACAACGAGTGACTGATTTGTAACAAATTGATAACATTAGTGAACAATTTGTTATTTTTGAAACTTCAGTGGGGAAAACAAAAAATACTCAAACATTAGTGATCATTTGTATAGTTTAGCCTAAAAATAATGTATCCATATTTGACTATATACCAGTACTGACGAGTTATTAATAAATGACCAGCCAGCGGCTTATGACCTTCCCCAGCTGAAGTACACAAACAAACCTGGTTTAAGGCAAACCTGTCCTTAGGCAAATTCTATATCCTTCAGTGACTAGCATTCTCAGTCTGCATTTTCGAACCATCATTCAAACTCATCTCATCACCACCGGGATCGATACCCTCCCTCTTCCGCAAGCGAAGAACGATGTAACAAAGTATTGTCAAGCCTAAAACAAGTGCTTCAACCACCAAAGCTGTCAGAACATAGTCTTTCACATACCTGGAGCGTTTGCATCCAAACAAAACACCATTTCTAGGGCATACCAAATACAGAACCAAAAGAGAAAAAGGATTCTACAAGGTGCTGTTTAGAGAGGTTGTTTGGTTGGTGTATTCTTGCACTTAAATTGAGATTGTTATATCGCGTCTTTGTCAAGTATGGTACAAAATATATTACAGGCCGTGGAAAGAATAAAAAATGGGATGGATTCTAAAGATTCATTTTCCCTCTTGATGAGCTGCCGTTTGCTTTCACGGTCAGGTTTACGTGACGCGGCACATTTCATAGTGGCAAACCAAATGGTGGGCCTATTTGCTATTACTGCTTTAAGCCCAATAGCCCTGCGTACGAGGGAGTGTTACGTTGAATATTACCCATTCTCGGTTCAAAAACAGTGTGGCTAATCGGATTGCCAAACTTGCCTCGAAGGATCATTTCGACCTTCAGTATGCTTCCCCTCCTGTTGAAGTTAGGGATCTTTTTGCTCGCGACGCTACATCAGCACAGATGGTTTTTGCAACCTCAGACTTAAGACTGATGTCTCAGTCAGTATCATTCTCAATTCAAAAAAAAAAAAAAAATGCCTGTCAAATCTATGATGAATTAGCTAGCTATAAGATTACAGCTTTATCAAATGAATGGTGATCTGTTTTTTGTCATATCTTGGAGTCTCCAAACTATTAAAAGTTAGTCGTTTAATTATTTATATGATATAAATTCGTCGTTTCTATTAAAAATTGATGGTCATTTAAGTTATACGTTAACTTTAATGATTATGATATATTTAGTCTCCTTTTACATTATATATATTGTTTATAAACTTGATGAAATAATATAAACGGAGATTTAATCTACAAAATACAACTTAAAATATTACGAGATTAGATTTTATAGTATCATAATAAAAAAATTAACGTTCAACTCAGACAATCATCAAATTTTAACGAAAAATGATGAATTTGAAATATATGAATAATTTAGTGATCATTTTATAACTTTTAATAATTAGAGAATTTAACAAGATAGTATCTTATAATCAAAGAATCATTTGTGTACTTTACCTTTATAATAAATTAATAGTACTAAGAAACTGACATACATGACATGAGATGTATATACCATTGAATGATAAACACGTATGCATGAGGCATGAGTCATGAGGCACATATTTGTAGTTAAAACTCAGCATCACTCTTTTTATTTTGTTTGAAAAAGCCATTTTAATGACGTTTCCAATAGTTTTATTGAACCGAAAGAATACATTGATTGCGGGGAAATTCTCACGTGCTAATATACGGTTATGAAAATGAGTTATTGTTTTTATTATTATTGTTTAACAAAATCGGTAAAAAATTATCAAAAATATTATTATTTTTATTGATTTTGTAATTATTAGACGTTTAATTGATTTTGTTAATATATCTGATAAAACGCTACTTAAAATATTATTTTTTTTACCGATTTTATTATTATTAAATACTTTACCGGAAATATTAAAAATATTAATATTTTAAGTAATTTTTTTTATCAATTTTATTAAAAATTAATAATAAAACCGATAGCACTACCACAAATTTCCCTTGATTGTGGTATCCCTATTCCCTATCCAACTTGCTTCTTATGAACACTTTAATTGGCGGACCTTAAATGTCAGAGGAGTAATTGATTGTAAAATATCAAAATTTTATTAGTGTATTATTTGATTTTTTTATAATTAGATTTCAACTTTTAACTTTGACTGTAAAATTGTCTGTAACAAGCCACGTAACCACGAAAAAATAGTTTAACAATGTGATGAATATAATTTTCTTATAAAGAGAAAACACACGTAAAACCGGATCAAACAAAATAATTTTATTGATTAAGGGTTTGTTTATTTGTAATTAGTTTTCTAAAAAAAATGTTTTCCTCTCATTATGTGATTGGTGAAAACAGATGGTTAATTTAATTCATTTTTTTCATCAACTGAATTTCTTTTGTATTTTTTGAAGAATGACTTACAGTCTGATTTTCCGTAAGTTTTTTTACGAATTTTTCACTTTAAATCATAAACAATCAAAATATTATTATTTTCATATATTTAATATTAATATAATATTTTAGAATCATTTTAATAAAAATATTAATTAATAAATTATATTTATTGATAATTATAATAATATAATATTATTTTTTAATGTTTTAATTATATATAATATTATACTTTTATTTTAATAATATATACTAAATTATTAATAAAATTAAAATTAATAATTAATTTCATAACAATATTATTTTAATATGTAATTAATATAATTAATAATATATTATTCTTATTTTAATAAACAATTAATATAATTTATAATAATTTTATTTTCATAAAATATAATAATATTAACATTTTTATTTATAAAATTATATATATAATATTTTAATAATAACATTAAATAAATTATTTTAATATTTTAAAAATAATATTATTTTTTAATAAATAATATTATTTATTGTATATGATATTTAAATAAATAATTTATAAAAGATTTATCAGTGAAAAATAATTTACACAATATCATATAAATACCGTAAAATATTTTTTATAAAATTATTTTTAAAAAATAATGTTATTCATTCAATGAAATTTATTTTCCTAAATCTATTTTTGTGAAATAAACATACCCTAAATACTTTATTTATTGAGATTGTCGAGATCCAAATCCATGGTTATTGATTTGTAAAAAAAAAATCAAACATTGAATATTTTTATTAACCAAATTAGATATATAAAAATCTTGATAATCAAATATTGTATAAAAATATTTTTATTAATAGTTAATTATGTTTAATAGATATTATATTTTTAGTTATATTCAAAGATTTATACGAATAAATAATTTTTATATTTTAACAATATAATTATATTTGAAACAACACAATAAACATAATTGTGCCCACTAAAGTTTGTCTGGTTTGATAAAGAAAATAAAAGAATAAAAAAGGAATAAAAATAAATAAATAAATTTGAAGTGTGTTTAAAAGAAAGAAAAAGAAATCTAAATCTCCTCTTCTCCTCAGGCAGGGGCGGAACGTTTAAGGGGCTACACCGCTACAGCGGCCATGGCCCCCAATTTTTTTTTAAAATTATATATATATATATATATATATATATATATATATAAATTATTATATTTTACTCTTCAAAAAATATGTATAACAAATTATTAAATTAATTATCTTAAAAACGCGTATACTACTATACAATTTTAAAATTATTTAAAACCGGTTAATATTCTTTTTATATTATTATTTTATTTTTAAATGAATGAAATTTTATTTTTATTTCTTATTTCTGATTTCAAGATATAAAATAAAAAGATTATATAATATTCATTGTTTGGTTATTTATCTTCTTTAGGTTATTTATCATTTTTAAGTTGAGGACTTCAATCAAATTATCAAGCATTCAACTTTTAATTTCATTTCAGTTGAAGATAATTTTTTAAAAATATTTTTCAGTTCAAACTATATTTATGATTTTATTTCAAATATCTATATTTATTATGCGAGTTCATAAATTTTTATTTATAAATTTTGATCTCTAAAATTAAAAATTTAGACATAATTCTAGATACCATTATTATCAATATATTTTGTTCCTCTAAATTTTTATATGAATAGACGAATTTTAAGGATTTATAAAATTTTCTTTTACTAGTATAATATTGTTATATATAATTTACATTAATAAAAATACTAAAATATTTTTATTAATATATACATATTTAAAATAACTCCCAATAAATTATGTTGGGTTCGGTTCATTGTCCTCAAGGATGGTGTAAACAGTGATAGTTTATCATTTAGTTACCGAGTCGAGCAAGCATGATACAATGAATTAGTTTAACCAGTTCAAAAGGTTCATTGCGTTCGTAAATGAATGAATACTATTAAATATTAATACAGCAAATATTCTCCACAAGGAGGTTAGGTATTTAGCATTAATCCATCGTTGATCATCAAAGCAGGATTTTTTATTATGACCATCATGTTTTTTTCTATAATATCTCAATTATGATAAAATAAATCGTTAGAAAAAAAAATCAAATCCATAGAATTGATGGTTTACATTAGCTGTAAAAATGGGAAAATCCCAACAATAAATCCAAGGGGTCAACCAAAGGAAAAGTCTACAATTTTCTATTGGAGAGAGAGAAGGGAAGAGTAAAGCATTGAAAGCCTCGTACCTTTGCAAGACAAGACCATATCAGAGTATTAGAAACAATAAATAGCACTTAAATTTAGTTGGCTCTTTGATTTAAGGAGCTGTTTCACACGTTTGTTCATTTGATTTTGATTTAACAACCTACTTCTTCCCAACCCTCTCTCTCTCTCTCTCTTATTATCTCTTTTTTCATCTAATTCTTCTATATATGATAAAGGGTGTTTTTTAAATTCATTAAAGAACCTCCCCTAGACTCTTCACTGGAAAATTTCTCGACTTTCTTCCATTTTCCAGCAGAATTGTCCCTGCCCCCTTAAGCTTCCGGGGCTGTGTTAGAAGGTGAACAATGGGCAATTGCTTGATTTACAGGACAAAGAAAGACATAAAAGATAATGGATCGAGAAGCAAGAGAATGGGAAGGTCTCAAAGGAAAATGCTTGCGGAAGAAGAGTATTTGCATAAGCAAGCTTTGTCTATGGCTCTTCGTCAGCACCAACTGTCTCAGAGATTTGATGGATCCATGTCTAGGAGAATCGGTTCTACCAGCTCCAGAAGGCACACTGATCCATTAGCTAATAATGAAAAAAAGGTGGGTTATTTATTTATTTTGAATTGCGATATTAAATTACTTAACTTTGCTTTCATGTGTAATCATTATGTTAGATACCTGATTGGATATCTGATGAAATAATGAGGGTTTTATGATTGATTGTAAACCTTAAAAAAACTGTACCAGGCAACGGCCAAGCATAAAGAATCAGTTGATTCACTATGGTTTTAGCATTCTGCAATTTAATATATCCAAATTAGGTTTTGAGTCTTAATAAAATTTTAGTTGAGAAAATAAAAGGATCTGTTCTGGTTTATTATTATTTCTTTTTGATCAAAAGTTAAGGGATCTCATGATATCCACTTTATGTCATGATCTCTGTACTCAAAGATCACTTTTGTTTTATGGAAGGCAATTTCAAAAAGTCATGTTTTATTCTATTGTGATACGAAGACAAGGATGTGGACCATGGACCACTAAGTCTGATATTACATCATTTTACTTGCAGGTACTGGAATCTATTGAAAAGATCAAGTTCAAAAAGATAGTTCTGCTACATGGAGAAGGCTTTGGAGCTTGGTGTTGGTATAAAACGATTGCTCATTTGGAGGAAGTGGGCCTTCAGCCTACTGCATTGGATCTCACAGGCTCCGGTATTGATCTCACGGATACAAACACGGTCACTACGTTGGCAGAATATTCGCAGCCGTTGATTAAATATCTAGAGAACCTTGCTGAAGATGAGAAGGTGAGAGGGTACATTGGATATAACCAAAGCTTTGCCATCTGTTATGTTAAACCATCTTGATCAATGAAACTGTACATGCAGGTTATCTTGGTGGGCCATAGCTGCGGAGGCGCTTGCCTTTCTTATGCATTAGAACATTTCCCAGAGAAGATCTCCAAAGCAATTTACCTTTGTGCTACAATGGTGTCTAACGGTCAGAGACCTTTCGACGTGTTTGCCAAAGAGGTATTCTGTTGATGTCTGACTGTCTTATCTAAGTATCCGTTAAATGATTTCGTTCGGAATACACTGATTTATTTTGCCTGTTGTATGAGCATAATATCCTAACAAATAAACAAAAAGTTTTAGAATTCTAAAACAAATTTTCATTGTCATGGACTGATATCAACCAAACATTATTGCTACTGAAATTTTGTAGTGAAAGTTCTCCAATAGTTTTTGTTGCTCTTAATTATCTGGTTTACGCCGAAACTTCTTTTATTGCAGCTTGGTTCTGCTGAACGTTTTATGCAAGAGTCACAGTTTTTGATTCATGGAAATGGCAAAGATAAGCCTCCTACAGGGTTCATGTTTGAGAAACAGCTGATGAAAGGGTTATATTTCAATCAATCGCCGACAAAGGTATGTTATACAACCTTACTTGTCAAGCACGAAACTCCAGTTATCGACGAGCACTTTTCAGGCGATACACGTGTAGGATTCATTGTTCTTTCTATCCCTCTCTTGCAACAGAGCATTTGTCAATGGCCATTTTGGAGCCAATATATGTTGCATATGTTACTTGTTGTCTTTGCAAGGACATAATAAGATGATTGACCGTACGTAACCTATTTAAAAACATGGTATTTGGTTCCTTGCAGGACGTTGCTTTGGCCATGGTGTCCGTGAGATCCACCCCACTAGGTCCTGTCATGGAGAAACTGTCATTGACCCCTGAAAAATACGGAGCTGGGCGGCGCTTCTACATTCAGACGTTGGATGATCGTGCTCTTTCGCCGGATGTCCAGGAAAAGCTAGTCAGAGATAATCCACCGGAAGCAGTTTTTAAGATCAAAGGGAGTGATCACTGCCCATTCTTCTCGAAACCACTGTCTCTTCACAAGATTTTAATTGATATTGTTCAGATTCCTTAGCTTAATTTTCAGATAAAACAAGGAAAAGAAAGGAATTTTTCTTAAATCTTTTTTATTTCTGTAATTGGAAGAAGACAATTATAAGGTTTGCTCATTTACACGTCTTTTATACTTGTGATAGGTTGTTTCTGTATGTAGAACATTTGGCCCACCCTTCTAATTTATGCCCTTCCCCCCTTGTAATTTAGTGAGTAATTTGACGAGGTGATTACGTAATGATACAACTGATTACATATTCATATCCAAGAAAAAACAATACTTGAAACTTACTATCAATTTTTGAACGAATAATATATACAAATTGATCTAGGGCGAATCATGCAAATAGTCCCCTGATTATAAGGTACTTTTCAGTTGGGTCACCTTATTATAAAAAGTTACAAAATGAACACTTGACTAATTAAAAGTTATAAAATAATACAATTTTGTTGATTTTTTAATGGTGGATGATATGATAATCAGTAAAACTCTTATACCTACTTGATACCAGTAACGATTTGGTTCATTTCTTTCGTAAAAACAAAGAAAAATCGGAATCTATTCAATGATCCCAATGATAAAAAAGAATGTCGTTATTCTAGATTATCTGATTTTGAGCAATTACGTATGCAAAGTGCGCGCGCGTTGTCAATGACTAAAAAGAAAAATTTTGAACAAATATTACATTATAATCACTCCAGACTATTAAAAAAATAAAAAATGAAATTTTCTAAAAATGGAGCTTGAGATTAATATTAACTAGAGCTCTACTAGTAACTCATCAATTCTTCCAAAATCATTTTGAAATAGAGAAAGAGAAATGGACGGATACTCGTAGTTGTTTCGTCAATAAAAAAGTTTATAAAGGGCCGGGCCCATACATAAACAAACGGTACTAACAGCAATGGGCAAAGATCAAATCAATAAATTTCCTCTTGGGATAATAATTATGAACAACGTGAATATCATTCACACAGTGTTGTCCATATTTACAGGTTTCAGAATCTTGCTCTTTCTTTCCCTAATTCCTTAAAGGAAAAGAAAAAAAATGAAAAATTGAAAGAAAAAACACAAGTCCTGATTGAATCCTATTCAAGTTCCTATTAGCATCGATCATTCCGTCCCATTTTTTGACAGCTCTTCAACCAACCGATCAATCAAATAGATCCATCTTAAACCTTGAAATTCAATCAAACAATTTCTGTTTTTGGTCCTTTTTTTATTTTATTTATAAATGGATTCCAGCAGGCGAGCAGTGGATTCGTACTGGAGATCGCGGATGATCGATGGGGCAACCTCCGATGAAGATAAAGTGACCCCCGTTTATAAGTTAGAAGAGATCTGCGAGCTCTTGAGATCGGCTCCTGTTAGTATCGTTAAAGAGGTGTCAGAGTTTATCTTGAAACGACTCGATCACAAAAGTCCTATTGTCAAACAGAAGGTAATTTCTTTCAATTCGCTTTGATTTTCTTTTTGGTTTGGTTGTATGATGGAATCTAGACAGTTCTGATGATATCTGTTGTTTTAACTGAAAAATGAAAATTGTGAGGAAGTTCTTAAAAATTGAGAACTTTAACTCAATTTTAGTCGAGCAGTAAGTAATGGTCATAAATTTTAGCGAAGTTGTTGAATGTCAGTATCAAAGTACAACTTTGTTTTTGCATATAATTGTAACTAAAAGAAAAAGTATATTAACAAAAAACAACAATCATAGGGGACTAATATTCTTTTGAAAACATATATTAACAAAAAACAACAATCATAGGGGACTAATATTCTTTTAAGGGGGAGAAGTTTTTGGTACGTAAATGTTGCGTGTTTAAGGTGTAGGCAAGTTGTTTCATAATTTTGAATTATTAAAACATGATACTCAGTGGGTGGTGCGATTTTTCAGGCTTTGAGGCTGATCAAATATGCAGTGGGAAAGTCTGGTGTGGAGTTTAGGAGAGAGATGCAGAGGAATTCAGTAGCTGTACGTCAGTTATTTCATTATAAGGGGCAGCCGGATCCTTTGAAGGGGGATGCACTTAATAAAGCCGTGCGGGAAACAGCTCATGAGGCCATTTCTGCTATATTTGCAGAGGAAAATAATACTAGTAAGCCTCCTCCAGCAGATGACTTTAACAAACGAATAGAAGGATTTGGCAACACAAACTTTGAAATGCCATCGAATGAGAAGAAATCTTTTCTAAGTGAGGTTGTTGGTATTGGAAGTTCTTCTATCAAACAGGGAATTAGTAGTTTCACTCAGGGTCGTTCAGTTAGAAAGAATGATAATGGAAACTACAAAAATCCTACTCTTCAAAGGTCGTTGACTACAGAAATTGATCATTCTGCTAGGTATGATCCAGTTGAATTGCACAATGACAGTCCCGAGGTTTCTAGGAATACTTATAGTGGATCTTGGGGCCAGGATTCAAGAGTATTAAAGGCAGAAACGAGTGTGGAATCTAGCTCAAATCATTCAGAGTCTAAAACTCGTGAAGAGAGATTGTTGGAAACCATAGTTACATCTGGTGGTGTACGTCTACAACCTACCCGTGAATTTATTCAAGCTTTCTTCATGGAGGCTGCAAAGCTTGATGCATTGGCTTTAAGTCATGCTCTTGAATCTAAGCTTCTATCTCCAGCGTGGCAGGTAACTCTTTGCTCTGTATTGAATCATTTTATGGCAAGGCCACAGGGTGGGGGTTACTTAGCTTTACGCAGGAAATCTACCCGACCCATTATCACCTTGACCACTTCACAATCATGCAATTGAACTATTTTGTTCTCGTTATGTGATCATGTTTCATATTGGTAATAATTGTGTATTGATTTCTTCCAAAGCAATCAACGGAGTATTTGTTTTTTAGTTATCTTTTAACCTTAACATGAATTTTTTTTTATGGTCAGGTTCGCATGAAAGCTATGTGTGTGCTTGAGTCCATTTTGAGGAGAAAGGAAGATGAGCATTTTGTAATTGTGGCTTCTTATTTTACTGAGAACAAAGATATTGTTTCGAGATGTTCGGAGTCTCCCCAAGCGTCTCTCAGAGAAAAGGCCAACAAGGTATTTATCTTAGTCAACCTTTTGTTTTTCCTTTAACCTGAAAAAACATCATTATTTTTTACAGTTTAAGGTCCTGTCTAGACAGCCTTTTCTGGTGCCATGATTGTAAGGTTTTCTTTTTGTTTTTTCTCTCGCTTTATTTTGCTAAGCAGCTAAAACAAGTTCTGATTAAATAAAATAAACTGAATTCATGGAGGATAAAAGAAAATTCAACTAATTTATGCTTGAGAACTTGCTTTGTGCCTATGAAAATTCCAATTTAAGTTTTTTTTGAATGTTGGTTGTTTTTTGGTTTAAGGTAGGAAGAACGCTTGATCTTTCCTTCCTGTTTGGATTCATTAAGGCGATGCATTTACTAATGGCATATATTGTGCAAATCTAAGTTGATGTAGTGTATTAGTTTCTTCTTTTAAATTAGAAGAAAGAAATTTTATTATCTATTATATTAATTTTTAGATGCTAGCTCGTTTTCCCTTAAACAATTGTCTGAAAATGAATTTCATGTTGTTTACTCTATTTTCTTTTAGGGCAGATTTATCTTTGCTTCTGTTCAAGCCTATAGCTCAAGATATTTTAGGATTGGTTCTTGCATTTTCACATTATATTTCAGTTGCTTTTTTATTCATGATCTTTGAATGCTCATTGTGTTCAATCTTTAATTGTCAATTTGTCATGATTCTAAATGTTATATGAGCTTGATTAGTTATTATGTATTTTGATGCTGATTTATAGCTGGTATGATATTATTTTCTGTTAATGAAATCGAGTGATCTTGATATACAGGTGTTGACCCTTTTGAATGGGGAACAGGCAGCTGGTTGGGCTAGTAATTCAGAAAGGTCTTTAAAGCCTGTGACCACTCCCGTTCAAATGCCTGACCTGATAGACACTGGTGATCCAGATGATTATGATGGACAAGATACTTCCTCAAAAGACCCAAATAATCAAATTACTGCAAACCTGACCACAACCCGCTTGTTGATGACTTGTTTGGAGATGGTATAGCTGCTAGTTTTGGTGCCACCGAACAGAAAGATGATGGCGATCCCTTTGCAGATGTCTCATTTCACACTGGTGAGGGTAGAGAAAATGTGGACGATCTCTTCTCTGGGATGACAATAGATGACAAGTCCATTATCAATGGTAATCATGTGGCTGCAAATAAAAAATCTGAACTAATTAATATCTTTGGGACCACTTCTGAAACTCCGTTTGATCCAGAGATTAAAAATGACTCTGTTAATGATTTAATGGCTGGCTTATGGATGACTGAAAATCTATCTAATTCGAAGCAGAAAGGAATCACTTCTGAGGCCCCTGAAAATGTCATCAACACCCATTCTAGCCATCAAGCTTCTAATGATGCTTTGAGTGGTATCCTTGGTTCTCAAGCCACAGGGATGACAACAAATCCGATGTTTCCTTTAGGAACCACGCCATATGTCATTCCTCCTGGAATAATGTTGAACCCAGCCTTTTCTTCTCAGCCTATGAATTACGGTGCTATGGGGAGTTTCTTTGCTCAACAGCAATTGCTTGCTGCGATGTCTAACTTACAACACTTGGGTAATCTTAATGCACAAAATGTTGGGATTAATCATGCTTCCAGTGGATCAAATGGAGGGTCACCTCTGCCTGATATTTTCCAGTCAAATTTTCCAACTCAAACGTCAAGTTCAATGATGAATAGTTCCAAAAAGGAGGATACCAGAGCATTTGATTTTATTTTGGTAAGTTTTGAATTTGTGGCATTTAATGTTTTGGTTAGCTATTTGTGGATTATAGCTGATAATCTTGTATGTGGCTTTTGTTTTGCAGGACCATCTTGCAGCCTCTCGTGATCCGAAGAGGACAGTGTAAGGTATGGTCTTGAAATGATATTTTCAAGGTATTACATGCACCTTTGTCCACTGCATTGCATTTAAAACAAGTAAGGAACATACTTAAATTAGAAAGGATAAGCTGCAATCTTGTTGGGAAAATGTGTTTTTGTATCACAGTTTATTTTTCTTCTTTTAATGGAATTGTAGAGCTTTTGTGCTGCGTGATTTTGCCATTGCCAATGCAACCACAACAAATACGTATTTCCACGGCAAAGCATTTTGACTGAGACAATGTACATGAACGGCAGGTTTGATCTGTTAAAATGCCTGCGAATGTTATATCCTAAATTTATAGAAAATGACTTTTTCCCCCTCTTTTTTTTCCAGCTTTTATATATCAATGTTCCATGTCAAATTAATTTAGGGCTTTGTGCTACTACTAGCCTCTTGCATTTATTATAGAATGCAAATGATATTAAGTAAATGATTAAATTTTACGGACATTTATATTCGTCCATATGGAATTACAAATAAATATGCATTTTGTTATCAATGAAAATTTGAACGCAGTTGATATGAATTCTTTTTTCCCAGAATTCTTGTTTATATTCAAGTGTTGATTTTATCATTAGGTCAAAATGTGCTCTAAGATCCTATGCCCATTTACATTTAGATGTTTTTTTAATTACAGATTTAACAAAAGTCTAATTGTTAACATCTTGAAATAAAGAAAATACTAACTTTGAAAGTTTTGTAATTAAAAATTGTAATAGATCTGGATTTAATATTGAAGTTATGTTAACAATTGAATTTTATTTTTTTAGACTCGAAAAGTGGATTGTACTAAATTCGTGCAAATAAAGGTAAATGATTAAATTTTAAATTTAACCTTCTTATTAACAATTACTGCAATTACGTATTTGGATCATATGTGCCTCGGAAAACCACAAACTGGAGATGATTGAATATAACATTTTTTTTATTAATATGAGAGAAGTGTAGAGTAGTATATATTTAAAGATAACTCTCAATTATTTGACAGTGAACGTTCAATTATTTAAATCCGAGACCTCGAGTAATTACAACTCCTCTTTTACCACTAAAGTTGTTTGGTTCGTGCACTGTTCTTGGCATTTGGAAAAGCTTAATTTCAAACTTGTTATGTTCAGATTATGGGCTGTTCATAAGACTCTAACATGACGTACTTAAAAATTGATGCGAGTCACATATATTTGAACACTAGGTTTTTAAAAAAAAAAAACAAATACTATAAATATTGATACATACAAGTTATATACACTTTTGAGCGTGGTATGTACAAATTATAAATTGTAAGCTCAAATGTCAGTAATCAAATGTGAATGGGATTTTGAGTTTATATAGGCTTAAGAGCTGTTGGGAGGGGATTCACCTGAATATTACTCTGACCTGAACATGATTATTTTCAGATCGTACGGACAAAAAAAAAGGTGTTTAAGAGGTAGAGTCTTCAAGGTTGCTCCAGGATGTAACTTCCATCTTCTTGGTACTTTTCAGTTGTTCCGCAACATCCAAACGCTCAGAAGTGTATGGTGATGGAATCTAGTTGGGGCAGTAAATGAAACTATGATTTAGCACAAAGAAAAAGGGTTAATAAAAAATAGGAGACAACAACGAGGCTTCTTTACCAAAGACGGTATGTACTTGTTGATTGTTGCTAGCATTGCTGCATGACCTACTGCTGATACCTGGCCATTTCAATACGTAAAAGAAAACTATATAAGATATGGAAGGCCTTTGGTGCTGCAAATAATGGGTCACTTATGGGGGATTGCTTTGCAGATGATGCTACATTCTAGGAATCTAAACTAAGCATACTGAAAGGATGTAAATGAGATGCTTCAAAAAATGGATAATGACATATGATTGTTCATTCCTCAAAGAATTACGATGTTATATTCTAATTAAACCTAATCAAAGAATTTAACGATAAGGTTTCATCATAGCAAATCATCCTGAGTGAAATGTGATGAAAGCATTGGTGAGAGGAGTTAAACTTCTTACAGCAAGGAGCATTAGAATTGGAACAGGAATAAGTGTAGCAATGTCATTCAATGTTCTTTTTAACTTCCTTTTTTCTCTGGCTGTTACCTTCTGCCCTCGCAATTGCTTTGCGAGTAGCTCCAGGGAAACTGTGAGGTCGACAAATAGCAACTGAGTTCCCAACCATACATCCTGCACAATTTCGTTATTTTACTATTAATGCTTGAAGTATGTTGATCTAGTGCGAGTCTGTTCAGCATGACCAAGGTTTTGGGCCCTACGAAACTTGAAGAAATCAATTCGGTGCAGCATTTTCTAATTAAACTCTCATGCAGGGTATTTGATTTGGGGATGTCAGTTCCCTCTCAAAGGTTACCGTATCTTTGCTGGCTGAACAGAAGTGCTGCAGCTATCAACAGCAAAAAGTAAATAAATAAACTGTAAAACAGGGGTAACATGTGTCCATATATGTAAAATATATGTGTGGTTAAGCGGTCAACATTTCACATATGATCTTTACAATATTGGAATGCTACCTGTCAAAATAGAGTCCAAATGATGTTAATTTGCTGTTCTATTGTTGGTTTCAGGGTTGCATATCGTTTTTGCACTATTAAATGAAGTTTCATGGTAAGTGACCCTTTTCTTTTTTGTTAGAGATGGTTGTACGGTAGAATGCACAAATGCTGGGGAAAACTATAAGAGATCTTGACAGCTGAGACTAGGCATTGCCGCATTGCTTGTCTGAATTACTTTTATGCCTAAATTCGATGGCATATACTTTCTGTAGTACCTTTATGGCATTGTCATCATCTTAACCCTGCTCCTACTGGAATCTATCTCATTTGTCCACCTTTGATCAGAATTCTGTTGCTCATCTTATCCGGTATTGTCATTGCTGATCATGTCTTGTTTCCCACAATACTATTGCAGCTTTGACATGCAAAACACAAATGGCTTTGCAACTTTTAAAGACATTTTCCTTGACTGCTATTTGATCAAAGAACATATTAGAAGCACTTTAATCACTTCGTCTGTCAGTCTTTTATCTTCCTCAATTATTTCCAGATATGAGAGACGTCTTATGTTCATGAGATTGTTAAATTCTCGGTCGAGTAACACCGCTTGAATTGTATTATCCTACTTACAGCCATGTAAGATTTCACCATTTTCTTTTTCTTCAAATCTACAAGTTTTCCAATGGAATTTATTGTGAAAGGAAATGACATAGCATCGCATATCTGACTATGAAATCCGTACCTTTTTCAGCAGACGAAACTGTCCAAATTCATCAATTTGAGATCCCTCTGCCAGTGCTTCTAACGCCACTGAAAACCGGGTTGTGCCGGAGCTCCGGTAGATGGTCCATGCTTAGAGGCACCCGAGTCTGTAATCTTTAACAGTTCCCTGCTAGATAATTCAATATTAGCTCAATAATGTACTCTTTAGTGCAAAGCTCGTTCTACTGCGGAAAACACCATGGAAATGCCATATGAAACAACCAACTTACCCCAATCTATCATAAGCAGCCCAGTAATCTTCCAGGCATAAAGATAACAGCCTTTGGCTGAAAATTTCAGATAACATATCTTAAAAATCCAATTTACTAAAAAAATAATCAGATAAGTTAAAATATTATGGTAGAAAAATTATTGACTACCTCTGGAGCAAGAATGCTAACAATTGAGAATATAAGGGTGCTGAGCCAAGCGGCTGAAGTGCGCAAACCCAGAAAAAACATCATAGCAAACAGTAAAAACATTTGACAGTATGATTTCTTTCTCTGCTTGAATCGCATGCTGCTTGGACCTTCTTTCGTAATTGCTAGTGAAAGAACAATTTCCATAAAAATCAAGCCATCCAATTTCATCAGTTACTACCTGTATGTATATTTTTTAGCATTTAAATTAGTTAGTGTCTGGAAAACGTTGTTTAGAGATCGACTCTCAAAGTTCAATGTGATATTTTAAGCCAGGAACAGAGGTTAAGAATAAAATACATGAACTCGTGCCAAACTTAGTGGAAATGAAACGGATAGTGTTAGGCATTTCCAACAGAGGGCATATGAAGCTAACCTCCATGAAGAATTGGTAAAGTGACATGGAAGAGAACTCCGTGTAAATGAAAAGGCTGCCGCACTCCAAGTAGCTGCACCCAAATCAGTACAACTCTTATAGCATATTTCAATGACGAATTGCAGTAATCGGGAGTCAACGAAATCAAGACACATTTTACGTCAGGAAGTCCTTCACCAGCTCATTAAGATCATTTATACGCAATCGTGAAAAAAACAATCTAGTCTTCCTCCCTAGATAAGCAAAAAGTCCCAATGTAGCCAAGCTATCTGCTTGAACCTATTAAAATATTAAAACCAAATGTTTACAACTTAAACCGTCCACAATGTGTTCTAAAAGGACAAGCTATAAGTACTAAAATATTTGGGAATCATGAGAAGAACCTTGCTGTTAAATGCCGATTTGCCTGGAATCATGGTTTGTATGGTGAAAGTTACTGAGAGTTTCCTCTGAGCCAACCCTATCCAAAATTCTATCTCGTCACTTTTCTTGCTAGACCGAACCTTCGCACCAAAATGTAACAGGAAATGAGCTTCAAATCCTGCCTCAGTTGCTAACTTGTGTAATTTGTTGACCGAAATAATACCATGTGAAAGATCCATAAGCTCCACTATAACATCGCCAACTGATATTTTAGACAAGGGACAAGACTCAGGAGATATGTTCAGAACACAATTGCTCTACTGCAGCACAGCAGCTAATAGCCATAATAATCCCTGCAACACCACTGAATATTCTTGTGTTTAGGTTAAGCCACAGGTTGCAGAATAATCAATGAATTTATTCAAGATGAAATTATAGGATGTGGGAAAAATAAACATATGAAGCTGTTTCACATTTACCAGAAGGACGGAATTATGAAGGACGGTGTCAATAATCCTATAAAGAAGAAAAAATATTTTTGGTTGAAAACAAAGGAGTATTTTGAGCAAACCTTCCCGCATGCTCCATAGACCACTTCTTTAACAATGGAATGAAAAATCCTGTCATCCTTGGAAGTTCTACCACTCTGAACCATTGTACCAATTCCGGATGTCTCAGTTTCAACCGACTTTCAATGAACTCCTCTAACGAACCTGTCTCTGTGGTAAAGCTGAAGCAAATGGCAAAACAAAACATTAGAGCTGCTAAACACCACTATCACCAGGCATAATTAAGGAGAGAAAGAGTAGACTTGGCCAGAGTCTGAGAAACATAGAGTTTCTTTGGATGTTTTCTGCGGGCATTAGCATAAACACTATCTGAGTTTGATTTAACAGTATGAAAGTTTTTAAAACAAAAAGAGTTCATTTTGAAGTTTTAGATCTCTTAATATCATTTACTATGATAATACTAATAATATAGATTATAGACTAAAAGAACTACTACAAAAACTTACATCTTTCTAACTGGGGATGGATTGTTATGACTTTCTTGAGAGAGCAATATCTCCACTTCGATTATCGTTTTCAACATAGCATAAACAGCTACCTGAAGAATCACATTAGTCAACGATTTTTTTCCAGTATCTCATTTCCTTTAATAATTCACAAAACAATGTCATATCTCATTTCAACAAAAGTATCTGTGTTGTTCAAGGCACAAGCATCAAACAGAACACTAAAGTTTTGCAGCATATGGTTAACCTGTCTATAAGTAGTTGCCAACAACATGAATTTCAATTCTAATATACTATTTCTAGACTATTTTTAACAAAATTGTAAAGGTTCATATTAGTTTTTATTTATTTAGGGCTGTTGAGCATTTACCCGATGAGCAATACATTTATGCCATTGATGCACGTCCTTTCCATTCCAAGCCATTGCAATCTCAGCACAGCTTCCATCCAACTCAAGTGACTCAACTGCAAGGGAAAAGCTTCTGGCAGCTTCATGTGATACCCAAACAAGACAATTCACCAGATTGAATTCGATTGCAGGAGAATCAGCCTCATGTAAAACAGCCTCACTGCCAGTATCAGAGGGATCACAAGGGGGGAAGAAGGCACTGACGAGAATGCACTTCGAAATGTACCCTTTGAAGAAGTGTAACCAGCAAACAGTAATCCAAGTAAATTGCTCGTATTTGCTGTGAAATGATTCCCTAGCACCCTTCGGTGGAACATTGAACAGTGTAATGCACTTGAACTAGGCTTCCAATTCCATACATTAGAGGGTTTAAAAGTTTGTCTGTGACAGATAAATATGTTCAACTCCTCAAACTAACAACAAATTCATTAATATTACATTGCTTCCCATCTTCCGTTTTGATTCATTTAGCCTTTTGGTTTTAAAGAATTTTTGTTTTCTAAAAAGAAAATTACATGAATCAACCGAGTAATTGACAGTACACAATCGGCCTGTAAGTTCTAATCAAGACAATATACAAGAAAGAAGAAAGTCAACCAACGTCACATACCCAAAAACAATAAAAAAAAAATGTATACTTTGAATCAGTTAAATGTAAATAGCATATGCAATAAAAAAGAAGATTACCATAAATTTGATGCAGGCAAAGGCGACAAAAATCAAATATTTTTTCTTTCGATCCATTGAGAGAAGGTCATAATTTCAAGGAGTAAATACCATTGTCGAAGTAAATAGGGGAGCTTAAAAGTACAACTTACGTGTAGAAGGATAAATGCGGCAGCTGCAGAAACAAATGGTACGCCATGGAAGAAGCAAAAGAAGAAGGAGCGAAGCCATCGAGGCAAGTAGGTAGAGAGTTTAAAAATTGAGTTTTTTATTTTTATTTTTGTAATTACGGGTAAAATGTTTTGTTGCCTGTCTTAGGTTTTGTCTCCCGCCAGCCGGTTTTTTTTTTCTTTCTTTTTAAATAAATTATATCAACAAACACTCAATTATAGTCTCTTTTTATTTTTGACAATTATTATTAAATTTTTGTCAATTGAACTATTTAAATATATTCAATTAATCTATTAATCATTAACGGTGACATATGATGACATAATTACATATTTAGTCATCATTACTTATGCATCTTATAAAATTAATCATAATCTAAAATTAATTAAATAAATTTAATCCTCCAATTATATATCACCAATAATACTTGTCACAATCTAATGAAATAAAACTAAATTAAATTGAAAAGGTGCTACTAGCAAGATTTGATCTTAGGCCTATGAGGAGTTAAGCATCAACCCTACCACTGCGCCAAAAGCATTTTTTGGCTAACTTTTCACAGTATATATTATTTAATATCAAGAATTATTTTAAATCTTATTTTAACTATATTTTTAAATATATATAACATGTAGTTAAATAAGTAATAATTAAATAAATATTATATATATTTAACAATGTAGTTAAAATAAGATCAAAAATAAAAATAAATTTAATATTTTTAATTAATTAATAATGTTTTTTCTATATTTCGTAATAGGTTAATGTTAGATTTGTTTTATTGTTACTTTTGTTTTTCGTTTTCTTTGGCATTCCTTATAATGTAAGTTAAATAAGTAATGTGGTGGAATTCCTTATAATGTAAGATAAATAAGTAATGTGGTGGAAAACTTATCAAACATAGTTGTTGGCATAGTGGTTGAGAGAGATGCTTAATTCCTTGGAGAGCTTGGATTGAATCCCCTTATCAGCATAATTTTAAATTAAATATAAATTAAATTAAGAAAAAGCTCTCCAATAATGTTGTGACATGTGCCTTCATATAATTGGAGGATTAAATTTATTTAATTAATTTAAAAGTATGACTAATTTGATAGAATATATAAGTAATGAGGACTAAATGTGTAATTATACAAATTTTTTAACTGACACATCAGCACTTCCGATAACTGTTAACGGAAAGTAGTCTGATTGAATAATTTAAATAGTTGAGTGACATGATTGACAAAAATTCGAAAATGATGGTCAAAATTAAAAGGGGATATAGTTGGGTGGTAACTAGTATAATTTACCCTAAATTTTATTAAAGTTTGCTTCTATGTTGCACTGATACGGAGACGGGAAACATCAATTCTTAAAATTACAGGGTATAAGAACGATAAGGGTACGACATATAATAAAAATTTAATTATAAATAAATATTAAAATCATAGATAAAGTTAATATTAAATAGAAATTATAAAATAAAATCCATAAGTAAATATTAGAAAATAAAATTCATAAAGTCAATACCTCATAGAAAATTTGAAACCCTAAGATTTGAGAATTTTGGCCTAAATTCTAAATTATTTATGTGACCAAATTGTAATTATTGTAAAGCATGTAACATGTTTTGTAAACCCTAAAATATTTGAGGACTAACTATGAGGTTATACTATTTTTATTATAATAAAAAATCTCGCTCTGTTTTAACGTTTAGTCGCGCCTCCCTATTTCTTTTCCTTCGATGATTCATAGATCCTCGTCGGTCATCTCGTAAACCTATATCTCGTCGTGTCGCCACCATCCTTAGGTCGTCGATCATCTTCCAAAAGCCTTCATGTTGTGATCTCAATCCTCGCCATCGACATGGGTCGTGTTGATACGAAACCCGCGAGCTTTAGCTCTCATTCTCCACCGTTGTGGGTCGATTCGACCGTCTAAGGACGCATGTGATAGTCACATGTCGTCCCCAGAACGTCCTCGGGTAAACATCGAAACGTCACCAAATTTGTTCAACAACATCTAGCCACGTGGCATGTCCCCGGTAAGTACCTGTGCTGTCTTCGTGTCGAGGTCATATCCGGTACTGAAACATAGGAAGCAGTGTCATCCCCGAAATTCATAGGTTTGTGTTATGGAAAAAGAGACCAAATGAATTTAAAATTGAAACATTACTGCGAATGTTTGATTTTGAGCTTATTTAAAATTTATTTAATTGTAAAATTTTAACATCATTTAATCTTGAAACGATTCAAATATAAAAAAAAATGCAAACTCAATAAATTTATTATCAGTCTCTTTTAACTTAGATCCAAAATACTAGATTAATTGAACTCATTGAATCCAAAATAGATAAGATTAACATAAGCCTGAGAAAAATAATAAAAATTAAAAGAGAATGAAATCGATTATATTTTATTTATTTAAGTTAATTTAGTTTCAAACTTCATTCAATCGTATATAAATGATTTGTTCGATTATTTTTATTGATCTGTTGTATCTAAAATTAATATTAAATTGCACGAATCAAAAGATCTCAGTGGTTAAGCGGCTTATTATTATCATATGAAGTTTTAAGTTCAAGCATCACATATACTAAGAGTATGAGCGTTCATTGTCAAATGATTGAGAGTTTTCGAACATATAATACCTTACATACACTCTAAATTTATCAACAACAAAATAAATTAATACTAACTTGCTAGAATCAACCATATTCACCGATATATATGTTTAAAACTATTACATGGTATATAAATAAATACTTTAACATATAATCTTCGTTGAAATAAATATATTCTTGGAGGAGGAATATGCGCACTTAAACAAGGAATATTCCTATGAATACCGTTCAGAAGAGGGGAAAAAGTCGAGATGATTGGCAAAAGGAGCATCAAATCCATCAATTTTGTGGTAATTCATTTCCGATAGAAGCTTCCATCTCCGACGGCTTCGGAAATCCAAGTTACGCCGAGTCCTGTTTTGCCATCAAGTTACTGTAAAAAAGAACCACCATTCTCCATTTAAACTCATCATTATTCCTTATTATAGATAGATATTATACACACATACATATTCCTTCTTGCTTCTTAGATGAATTTTATTTTACAAACTGAAAAATTCAAAGCCAAGGGCGTGGATTAGCCGTCGACAACTATTTTTCTTCCCAAGGTGTTCATTGACGCGAGGCCAATGACTAATCCTCCAAGTTCTATAGGCCAAAGGCGTAAACACTGACCACAAATTTTAAAGTTGCTCCATACCCAAAACAAGGATTGAACTCTCAACCACTGGTATGGTAGGACAATAGGAGAAATCCTTGTCATCTCACCTATGTGTCGTTGACAACTAATTTCATCCACTATGATACTTGAGTAGTAAGGAAATATCTTTACAAATTTCTGTTCAAAACATTCAAGGGGGACTTTTTTGCAACAATCAGGTTCCTAAATCCGATCATGTTTGGGTTTGAAAGCATAAAATATGACATATTTAGCAGAAACAGGGACTGGAACCGCATACTGCAACTCATCAAATTGAACAAGAACTCTAAGGTTCTGAGCAAATAGATCAAACATTTTAGAAAAAAAAAATAACAATACGCTGGGGGAAAACGTCATTAAAAAAATGAAGAGGGAAAAAATCATACATAAGTAAAAAAGGTGGCAACAAGAGAAAAATAAGGCTCACGTTCCATTCGACACTGCGGGTATTTCTTGGAGCATGGTCTACATTTTTCGGATTTATGGCCAGAAGTTTTAAGGTAATTGAGGTACTCTTTCTTCTCCTACAAAAATAAAGTTGGTGACATTAGAGTTAAATATAGAAATGAGACATCCCATTCAAAAGCTCAAATTCAAAATCTTGTTTCAACAAAATAGTGTTTTTAAAGATCCTCAAGAATCAAAAGCAAGATTGCTCACCGAGTCACATTCATGCAAATGGTCCAAAGGAAAGATGCCTTTCTCAGGTGGGACTGGTCTTAGCCCTCTATTCCCACCAAATGCACCTCCTACTCCAAAACCACTTCACAAATCACAATCACTAAGAAGAACTAAAGAAGTGGATTACCTGATTCTATTTAAAAGGGGCTATACAATTTGGGAAACTACAGAACTAGAATCTTCAGAGAACTTTTATCGAACAGCTAACCAGCAATTTAAAAGTAGGCCAGAAAACATGCAAGTACTTTAAGAAAACAAAGGACTCGATATAACCGGCGACGAAATGGTTTCTTTTCTGGACTTCAAAAGGACGGGTATTGAAAACTACTAATAGCATAGGAACACGACAACTTTATGGCAAGCTGAAATTTTGAAGAGATTAATTATCAAAGAAACAAAATTATCTCAAAAGAAGAAAACATAAAGGAAGCTAACTTCCATGTTATTGAATTACCTGCACTCCTTTCACCGTGTGTTTGATCACTAGCTTGCCTCCGTTTTCAGCTCCTCCAGTGCCCGCTAACTTGCAAATCTCCCAATAGAATCGGGTTTTAGAATTGGGGGAACTTTCAGATTCGAGAAATGAGATTCCCGGAAGAATCTAGCTGAGTCTCAGGCCTACCAAACAGGCCCATTACTAACATCTGGAAATATTGAGCACTCTTCCTCCCAAAAAAGAAAGGCCCAGATATTGAGTTTTAGAGTGTATTTTATTGTTTCTGTGATTTATACTGATTAATTTTTTGAAGTTTCAATTAAGTCATTAATACAGATAATTAGAAAACAGTCGTAATTCACAAATAAAAATAAATAAAGTAACATAACTAAAGGAGGAGAATTAAGATTTCATTTCTATGATCAATATCTTAATAAGCAACCAAAAGAATGAGATCAACGACATAATATTTAATTCATGTAAATCCTATTACTACCTAATCCATTATACCTCAAATTGTTTGTTAGGGATTAATAATATATTACAAGTTGTGGCAAAGATGTTTACTTCACTCCAAGACAAACTTTATAAATTTTTATGATATATTAGAGTTTGTATTTTATACATTGATATTAAATTTTAAAATTTTCATAAAAAAAAGTCCATCTCATGGTTATTACTTTTGAACTAAAATTTTGAAAATCGTTTTTATTAAATTTATCCGTAAGTTATAAAACTTGGGATAAAGATTTTTAATCTTTTATTTCTGTTTTATAGATTTGTCTAAAAGTTACAACTCTGATTCATGAACCATGTGTAAGCAAATAGGTTAAAATATTTGGACTCGGTCTAAAGCCTTACCTGCCCGAATTTCATTAAGACTATTTTTAAAAAAAAAATTAAACCAATAATTTTAGGTGTTATTATTTCCGAGTAAAAAAATACTAATATTATCTCTGCTTTTTTTCAATCCTGCAGCTGTTAAATCAACATCGATCCAAATAGTTTTAACTGTGTAATACGAAAGTCATATAAACAAAACTACAAGAAACCGATTTGTATTTCTTTTCATATTATTATTATATTGCATTGTGCAGATGTAGATAAAATATTGGTTTTGTTCTTTTTCATCATTTGATTTGATGACATATCAGAATAAAAAAACCAGGTCTGCCAACACACAGAAGTTTGTGGGGCTGCCCCAAAAAAATTGTTAGCTAGTCGAAGTCGAACCTAAATTCAGCAATGATTTAAAAAGCTAGCGTTTTAAAAGGATAATTTCTATTTTAACCTTTGAATTTGTTTCTTTTTATAATTGTATTTAAACTTGTTTACGTTTTTTTTTCATCTTACTATTTAAATATGTTTTCTGACCATATTAATATATAAATGAAAACAATTTCATAGAGGCAAAAATATCTTGGATGTGGAAATAGACCCGATCAAATCAGTGAAAGGGTCCATTACCAGAAACGAAATCTCTGAGTTGTGATGCATGAGGAAACTTCTGGGGTAAATGATATTGCATGACAAGTTTAATTTCGATTACTTTTTTAAAAATGAAAATATAATCTATTTTTATCATTGTCCACAACAAGAATTCAAAATGTATATCCGCAATGAACAAAGCAAGGGGGGGGGGTGATGGTGACGTGGTTTTGAATGAAATGTAAGTAAAGAGGCTACTAAAGACATAAAGTGGCGAACCCAAAAGGTTTTTATGAGACAAACTACGCCGTTTGTAATTGTAACGTTGCAGCAGGGACGCTTGGATTTGTATAAACGTGTAGTATCCACCCCCTTTCATCCGTTGCTGAGTTTAGTAGGCGAGAGAGAGCTGGCCCGTTCTTCCCTTGGTTCAACACCAAATATAATGATATTATTCATTTATTATATAGTAAAATATTCTATTTTTATTTTTTCAAAATAGTTGGTTAAGGGTAGAGTTGGAATTTGGAAGGGAGCGTCTTCTCATCACCATTTTCTCTATATATTCATTGTAATTCTCTCACATTTCTCTAGCATTTAATGGTATGCTTTTGAGATTCTTGGAAGTTTGGGTCAGTCTCCTCGAAAAAACAAATGAAAAAACCAAATCATTCTTCATCATCAGAAGCTGAGAGTTGTAGCTCAAACTCATCCCCTACGTCTTCTTCAGAAACTCGCAGCAAAGCTAAAAGACCTAGGGACCAAGGCAAATCCCCAGTTTACAGGGGAGTGAGAATGAGGAGTTGGGGCAAATGGGTGTCTGAAATCCGAGAACCCCGCAAGAAATCTCGCATTTGGCTCGGAACTTTCCTAACCGCAGAAATGGCAGCTCGTGCTCACGATGTTGCTGCTTTGAGCATCAAAGGTGACTCCGCCATTCTCAACTTCCCTGAGCTTGCGGACTCGCTTCCTCGACCGATTTCATTACTGCCGTGACATCCAAACCGCCGCTGCTAAAGCTGCTTCAATGGTCAACTTCAACACCCTGTCTTCTTCTTCTTCGTCGTCGTTTGGTATCCGAATCTTCATCTCCGTCTGAATCCAGTGCCTCGGAAGAACCCCAGGAGCTGAGTGAAATCATTCAGTTACCCAACATAGACGAGAATTTCGACTCGCGGAACGAGTTTATACTCCTTGACTCGGTCGATGGGTGGGTGTATCCACCAGTAGATTTCTATGGAGGATTCTCTGATCAGCCATTGGTTACAGAGAATTTAACAGCTGGCAGCTTTGGAACTAGTTCACTGTGGCTGTGGGGATAATTTCCGACCTTTTCCACTGCTTTCCTTTATTAGGGTTACTGTAATTCTGTAAGGTGAATTATTCGATTTGTTTGCCTATCTTTTTGCTATCGGGCCTCTTATCACTTTCCATAATTTTTGTAATACAAGAAACCATACAAGTCATAGTTTATGAATAACAATTAATGGTTGTTAACTTTTACCGCTTAATTTTGTTTTATCAATGTTGTCTTGCGAATTATTAGTGTTTTGCAACATAGGTTTTCCTTTTCTTCTATCGACTTTTATTTCAAGATAAGCTATTCATTTTTCTTTTAGTTTCAGTAATTAAATTCAATACTCACAAATTCAAGTTTTAAATATATATGGTTTCCAATTAATAAGACTAGCAGAGCATTAACACGAAAGGTCAATGCCAATATGATTTACTGTCATTCTAACTAAGATTTTAGTTTTAATAAAAAAAATAATTAGATCTCTGTTTCTAACGATCTTAAATTGTTGAATATACCCTTTGATTCGTGGGCATTTTCTTCTTCTCTGGTCATTTTTTATTCTAATTTCAGAACCTAATCAATGTATTAATGAATATAGATAGATATTTTTAACTTTTTCTTAGAAAGTACCGCATAGTTTGGACGATATTGAAAAATTGAATATCTGGACTTTCAAATTTAAATCTTAAAAGTGGCACCTCTTTTAGATAATTGTATAAATTAATTAAATTAAGCTTTAGACTTATAGTGATAAAGGTTGAATTACCTATGTCGAATTCTATGTATAACTTATTTTTTTTTCATATATGAATCTTATTTATTTAAGAGTTACGATCAAAATAAGTGCCCAAACTATACTTAAATTTTTGAATATGTGTCCAAACTATTTTTTGATTCATTCAGGTGTCTAAAGTGTTCAGGCTGTCAACGGCGTTAATTTTCCCCGTTAAGTGACTCGTGTCACAATATGGTGATTTTGATTTTTTTTTTAAATCTATTATTATATTTATAAAAAAAAATTAATTTCTCTTGAATTATAAAAAAAACCCAATTACCTAAAATCCTCAAATCTTATCTTTAACCTACCCTTTCAGCCCGACCACCGTCGTCGACGTAATCCCTGCCATCCACATCAAGGATGGACCTGGGGGAGTGGTCACCCCCTAAAATCTAAAATTATTATATTTTTAGATTTTTTTCTATGTATTTTCTGTTGAAAATATATTTTCGCCCCTTAAAATTTTATAAGTTCAAATTCACCCCTCAACTTAAAATCATGCCTTTGTCCTTGATCCACATAGTCATATGTCGTCATAGTTGCAGTCGAGATCGCGTGGGATCATGATTTCCATCATAGGTTTATGTGGTATAAAATGTCGATTCGTCATCGATCAACCACGATTTCATGGGGGTTTTGGTTGCCGAGGGGAGATGAGGTTGAGGGGAGCTTCGTCGACAGTAAAGGGCGATGGTCGTTGTGGGTTTAGGGGTTGAAATAAAAGTTTTCAATGTTTTTGGGTTATTTCAAAATGTTTATGTTTTCCTTTAAAAATATATCTAATTTTATTTTTTTAAAATTTAAAATATTTTTTTAAAAATCACCAAATTATGACACGTATCACTTAACGAAAAAATTAACGTCGTTGGTGGTCTTGACACCTAAATGGGTAAAATTAGTAACGTTAGGCACCTGAATGTGTCAAAAAAATAGGTTAGGCACCCATACGAGAATTTAATTATAGTTTGAGCAATTATTTTGGTATTAAGCCTTTATTTAATAGTATAATCTGTGTTATGTTGATTGATTCTGCTTGTAATCGTTGGTATTATGTTTTGTACATATTCCTTCAAACATAATAGTCATCAAATACTATATAAATGCCGTTGGCTTTACAGTGGAACAAAATAAAAGGGTACCGTTTGAGAAATTTGAAAATCGGTAAAATAAAATAAACTGAAGAAATGACATCTATATGTAAAAGGGGGGGGGGGACGAAGTACCGTTGGAGAGATATTCTTTTAAAGAAGAAGACGTGACAATTTGATGGTAAATAAAGACATAATGTCAATTTTACAATTGATGTTGAAACGAGGAGAAAACATTTGATTGGATGACGGCTTGATGCGTCCAACGCGAGTGTTTTGTCTTTCTACTTGACTGCTTCTGGGGATGAGTTTGGATTCCCATTGTCCAAAAATGTATCACCGTCGCTTCTATGTTGGTTCTTTGATTTCTCTAGAATTAATTTTAACATTTTGGTACGAAAAGATTGTTAATCAATGCATGATAACAGTAGTTAGGTGATATTTCATAAAACAAACCAATATGCAATTAGTAACTTACAAGGAAGTAGCATGAATCAACTTATCTAAGTAGTTAAATGAATCGTTGTTATTTTTAAAATCACCTATTCAAACATCAACGTCTGTAGTCGGGTGATTGAGAGATTTATTATCAAGTGATTGAGAGTATTTAGAATATATATTTGTAATCACTTTAACATAATTAAAAAAAACTTATAAGAGAGTAACTTTAAATTTACTCGATGCAATTTTAAAAAAAATAAATTAAATTAATTAAGTAATTGAAGATGATCGAATGATTTACGCGCAGACTACTTATTTCTAAATAGTAACTTCTGCTTCTAGACTGTGGGATTTTAAGTAAAAATAAACTTATTACATGTGTACAGAATCAGTTTTTTTTTAATATAATTCAAAATTTTAATTTTTTAAATGTATTTCATTAGTCTGAGTTAAGGATTCTTTCAAATTTCAAACTTTAATTAATTGAATTTAGACTAATTTGTAATGAAGATTGAAAATGAAATAGATTTGTTGTTCATTTAATTAATATTACTTTTTTCACGTGCACGAATAATTTTTATAAAATGTATTTATATAATTTTCCAACAAATTATTATAGATGGATGACACAAGATAATTTACATATAAATTTATTACTACAATTAGAAATTTAACACAAAAAATATAGCATACATACATATAGACGTAAAATTTGTAGAACAGATTTATGTTAGATCATGTGTAAATGTCAAGAGCCATTAGCTCAAATTTGGGTGACTTCTGAGAGGTGTCAATCTAGAATTGATGCGTGACAATGAATGTTTACTTCATTGGGGCCTGAATTTTCTTACCTTGTGATTTGGTAAACTAATTCTCGTGACATTTTTTATTAATATTTTATAAATATAAGATAATATCTATTTAAAATATCTTTAAATTATTTGATATTGAACGTTTATATCTCTAATATTTTTTGTGTTAGAATTCGAAACCTCAAATAATAATAACAATTCTTTTACTATCGATATAGCTTGCTTTGTGCAACTAATTTTCCAATAATTAGATTTAAAAAAAATCACCTTCTTAAAATAATATTAGATTACATATCACACTCCTTGATAACCCAATTATAAAACCAAATTAAAAACCCAATTAGTATAAAACAAATTATTTGACTTTTGGCGGGAAATGTTTAATATTAGAAGGAATTGTAGATCATAACTCTGCCGTGTCGAAGTTCCTTTTATATTATTTTAAAGCATTTACATAGTTGAGTACTTCACATTAAAATATTAGATTAGTTAAGTATATTTATCTATACTCTCGATGTTTTAAAATAAATCATCAAACTAGATTGATTCAAGTGGTAAGTAATTTGATATCATTTAAGTAATGTCTCAAGTTCGAGTCTTTATGTATGTAGAAAATCCTCACCCACCGAAATCAAATATACGACCCGAGTCGTTCTAAATTAATCAGGAATTGAAGACTTGACAACTAAAATAAATAAATAAATCAATCAATCAATCCAAGTTGTTAGTGTTTTTAATGGAGGGATCTTGATTTCGACCAAGCCGATTCTTCATATCTTTGCTGTTTTATTTAAGGCAATTTTGATTATTTATTAACTGCAACTATTGAAAAAATATACTTGGAGGGAGACTGTACATCATTTATAGCCTTATGACCTGCATTAAACCTATAAATATTTCAAGTTGATTACAAAAATTATATATTTTCTTGTTTTTAGCATATTTGCATGTTCTTCCACTAATTTGGTTGGAAAAATTCCAATTAGAAACTATCGGTTAAAAACTGTAGTTTTTTAGACTATTTTGTTCTCTTAAATAAATCCAATCGCATCAAATTGAAATTTTATTATCTCATAAATAAACAGTGGTTCTTATTTATATCATAGATTTTTATATAAAATAAAGATTAAAAAATCATTTGAACATTAATATAAATTAAAAAATCATATAATTATTACATAAAATATCAACGTAAATCATAAAAATGATATTCTAAAAGCTAGAATTTTAAAATGATATGATTTTTAACTTATATAGTATTCAATTTATTAATTTAAATTAAACACTATAAAATTAACTATAGAACCAACGGAGTTGGTTCAAATAGTAAGTAATTTAATATTTCTTAAATAAGGTTTCGAGTTCAAGTCCTTGTGTATTCAAAAAATCATTGGTGAAAGATTTACCTACTAAAGTCAGGTGTATGATCCAATCGATCCAAATTAATAAAGCAAAATTTTGAAACTTGATGACAAAAATAATAATTATTATAGAAACAATTCCTTTAACTAGTTTACTCCATCAAATTAACATTATTTTTTTTCTTATGATTTGACTTGATTACTAGTAATACGTATTCATTGACTCGTCACCTTACACGTCATTTATAATAGTGAGCTGCCGGCACTTGTCTAGATCGTTAATTTTCTATATCGTTAACAAGTGTGAATAAAGTAATTAATGCTATGGTAGAAATTCTTTCTTTAGGTAATGAAAATAATTTTGTCAAAGATTTTGGAAATAATATAATCAAGTATCTACGGCATTGAATACAAAAAAAATGAAATTCCCTATAAATAATTATAAAGTGTTTGATTAATGTTTATTTTGTACTACATTTATGATTAAATATTCATCGTTTGTTCATTATTATTGTTGATTTGGGCTTTTTGCATAATTTCTGTGAATGGTAATGACTTCTGGAAAATATACTTAAAAAGCATGAAAACTGTAGTTTTTGTTCTAGAAAGACTGAAATAGTGAGCATTAATTTAAGCATGAAATACTGACGTGGCAATTCGTCAGTAGCATCTAGTTAGCAATTCTAGAAGATGGATGGATTGCTTGGTAAATTCAAGTTTAGGAATTATTTTTTTAGGATTTAAGTTAAACAATTATCTTTTATTTTCTAGCCTATTTTTTAGGGTTTTTAGAAGGCTATAAATACCCTCTTGGAGTAAGCCTAATTCATTCATCCTTCGATTGATCGAATTATCGAATCAATATTCTTTATTTTTCTTTTTAAGCTTTTATAAAATTTCTCTTTAGTTTTTACTTTGTTATCTTTTAAAGTTTATTTTGAAAAATGCTAAGTACGACTTTATCATGCTTAGCTAATTTTTTTTCAAAGGGCTAAAGCAATGACTCAATTCTAACATGAGAATTAAAAAAGTACTTGAATAACTTTGGAAATCTCTCAATTTCTTGCGCTTATTTTCAAAAATCAAAACGATTTCGAAACCAAAGATTTACGTTGGTCAGGATGTTGCGATTAAACGTGTGGGAGGGAGGATCGACTTATTGAAAGCACATTCGACTTCCTGGGAACACATTAGCAAAATTGTTTGCTAAGAGGGAATTGAGATCGAAATATATTATTGAAACAACATAATTGAGTCGGTCTTTTACAAACTTAATTGATTCTTGGTTTACCACAATTGATGTCGATTAAATTAATTTCCAAAGCTAGAATCAAAGGTTGCACTTGGTATTTGGTATACAAAGCATAATCACAAATCCTTGTAGACAAGTAGCCGACGTGAATCCTGAAGTAAAAACCACTTTCGATGATCCGAGGAAACTGAGTTAAAGCAACAACCCAAGGCTGATTTTACCATATTGAATTTACTCTTTTAGATCTTCTTCTTAATCTTCTTTACTTTTTAATCTTCTTATCTTCTTGTTTTTATTTTATTTTACTCACATCACCAACAAACCCCCCATCATCACTTAAAAATTACTCCATCCACTTCTTGGCTCAGAGATTAAATAAAACATAAATATAGTTTCTTTGTCTCTGTGGGATCGACCCTTACTTCTCCTTTATTACGTTTAATTTTCTTTAAATATTATTTGAGAAGAAATAGATTATTTTGACGCGAATAATAACACATGTCAAAGTGGCACCGTTGATAAGAAATGGATTATTTTGACTCGAATAAAGACGCATGTCAAAGTGGCACCGTTTGATGAAGATTAACAACAAGTTACTGATCTATTTCTTTGTTTTTAATTTATGACCAGGAAACCCGAGAGAATTAGTAGATTTTGACCCAGAGATCGAAGCACGAGCCCGAAGAATCCACGCATAAACGCTTCAAGAGAAAAGAAAAAGACAAGAAGAACAAGAGCAGAGTTCAGGAACAGATCTAGATCTAGAGACAGATTCTGAAGTTGAACATATACCGAGACAAATTACGAAAATTAAATCCCAATGGCAGAAGAAACAACGATCCGGGAGCTAGCTACGCCAGATCCCAAATGGTTTGCTCTAGCATAAAACTAAGGAATTTCCGAAAACCAAATAAAACTTAGAGCTTTCCCTTTATACTTACTTCCAAATTTAATAATTCATAGGCTGACAAGAGTCAATTTTTTTTGATAGGTACTTTTCAAATGCCAAAGTAAGCGAGTTACGAAGGAACATCCTATCAATCCGAAAAAACACAAAGAAAATATGTTTTAACTTCTGGGAGCGCTTTAAGAAGCTTTGTGCAAGTTTTCCGCAACATGGATTAACCGAGCAAATGTTTCTCAATATTTTAAAAGTTATTCTTTCCATGGAAATGAAGATGAACGATACTGCTAGCGGAGGAGCTCTTGTAAACATGACTCCAACAACGCAAGGGAATTAATTTCGACAATGGCAACCAATGCTCAACAATTTTCAAGTGAACCCAGCGACGGGTTCACGAGATAAGTACATTTTCCATTGAAAATAAATAGTTAAGTGGTTAATTCACTGTTGCAGGGAAATCTGGAGTGACAAGAGCCTGTGGGATATGCACATATCGGATCATCCGACGGATTGTTGTCCAATATTTCAAGAAAGAGGTAACGTAGAAGTCAACACCGTATGGAACTTTCTAGAACCTTCCCAAAGACCGTACAATCCGTATGGAAACATATACAATCTTGGGTGGCGAGACCATCATAATTTCAGTTATGCATAGAATCTAAAGCTGACATATCAACCAAGGCCACCTCTACAACAACAAACGCAAAAGACATCATTGGAAGTGATGATGGAGAAGTTGGCAATTTTCTAGGATAAACTGGTCAATTCCCAAGAGAAGCTGGTTACTTCGTAAGAGAAATCCAAAGTCATATTGAAGTACATTTGCAAGAGTTGGATAATCAAGTGAACCAACTGGCTCAAACCGTGGGGAGATTAGAGTCGCAGAGTATACTACCTTCTCAAATGGAGTTAAATCCGAGAGATAATGTTAGTGCTATTACCCTTCGAAGTGGAGCTGTTATTGCACCTAAAAACCAAGAGGAGAATACCTCACAATCCAAAATAGAACGAAATGCCACATTATGATATTTAAGGTACATCTTCATCACCTACTCCTCATCTTTCCTCTCTTTCCCATGATATCGCGCCACCCTTCCCCTCAAGATCGATGAGGTGTGAAAAAAGGCTGAGGTAAAAGAAATTATATAAGTGTTCCAGAAAGTACAAGTTAACGTACCTCTTCTTGAAGTAATCTGACAAGTCTCGAGGTATGCCCAGTTTTTTAAAGAACTTTGTACCACAACGAGGAGGCTTATTGATCACGAAAAGGTAAATCTGAGAGAAAATGTTTATGCGGTTTTGACCCGAAAACTTCCATCGAAGATGAAAGATTAATGTATGTTCGTTATACCTTGCAAAATATATAATGTTTTAATTAAGCATGCAAAGTACGATTTAGGAGATTTAATTAACAAAATGCCATTTTTCATTTATAAAATGATTACTAACGAGTCATTAAAGGAAACAATAGTGGTAATATAGTTAGCGAATCATTTTGTTATCTACCCAGAGAGAGTGCTCGAAAATGTCTTAGTGAAGATTGATGTTCTCATTTTTCCTGCTGATTTCTATGTCATCGACATAAAAAACGATAGGATGAATACTCGTTCTTAGTACTTTTGGGCTGACCTTTCCTAAGCACCCCACATACAAAAATTAATGTAAGAAGCATTATATTGGCGATAAAATTTGATGGTAAGATCATTGAATTTGACGTTTATAAGGCTAAAATACCCATATCAAGTTGAAAAAGTTATTTCTGTCGATATTGTTGATCCTTTAATTGATGAGTTTATTAAAACTAAATTTACTTATGATTTTTACAAGGATCTTGAACTTTGCCGTAGATAGGAAGAAATAAAGTTTGAAAATATTTTTTTTATCAATTCTAATTTATTTTTACCTTCCTCTAAAACTAAATTATTATCTTCTATTTTGTAGACACCTGATATAGAATTAAAACAATTGTCGAAGCACTTGAAATATGTATTTCTAAGCGAGAATGGGACCTTATCCGTAATCATCTCAAATAAGTTATCTGAAGAAGAGGAAGAAGCATTGGTGAAGGTGTTGCGCGAACACAAGGAAGCCATAGGATGGACTATTACATACATTAAGGGACTTAGTCCCTCGACTTGCATGTACAAGATCAAGATTGAAGAAGGAGCAAATCCATAACGAGACGGGTAATGTCGATTAAATCCACCAATGATGAAAGTAGCAAAGAATGAGATTAAAAAACTTCTTGATGCTGACGTGATCTATCCGATTTCAGATAGTAATTGGGTAAGTCTGATTCTTGTAGTTCTTAATAAAACGAGAGTTACAGTGATCGAAAATCAAGAAGGGGAGTTAGTGCTGACAAGAGTTCAAAACGAATTGCAAGTCTGAATTAATTACAAGAAGTTGAACTCTTTTAGTAGAAAATACCATTTTCGCCTTCCATTTATAGATCAAATAATTGAGAGATTAGCTGGGATCAATACTTTTGCTTTGATGGTTTTTCAGGTTTTTTCCAGATTCTAGTGGCGCCAGAAGACCAAGAAAAATAACATTTACCTGTCCATTAGGTACATTTTCATATCGTCCAATGCTCTTTGACCTTTGTAATGCGCCGACCACTTTCCACAGATGTATGTTGGGTATTTTTTCTCACTATATAGAGAAGCGTATTGAAGTCTTCATGGATGACTTCACGATATATGGTAATTCATTTATGAGTCCTTGAAAATTTAACTAATGTACTTAAAAGATGCTTAGAATTTAATCTTGTTTTGAATTATGAAAAATGTCATTTTATGGTTGATAAAGAATTAATTCTAGGACATTTTGTTTCATCTAATGGTATTGTCGTTGATAAAGTGAAAGTATATATTATACGCTCACTACTTACCCATAACTGTGAGGGAGTCCACTATTTTCTTGGCCATGCAAGTTTTTTTCCAGAGATTTATTAAAGATTTTCCAAAGCTGGAGCGATCGTTGTGTAAGTTGCTACAAAAAGATAAAGTCTTTAACTTTAATCTTGAATACAGAAGTTCATTTGATGAACTTAAAGAAAAGTTTATCATGACACCAATTGTTAAAGCATCGAATTGGAAGTATGATTTTGAGCTTATGTGTGACGTATCAGATACAAGTGTTGGAGCATTTATTGGACAAAGAATCGACAAGGAACCACCTGTTATCACCTATGATTCACGAACTTTGGATTCAACTCAGAGAAATTACTCCACGATAGAAAAAGAATTACTTTATATTATTTTCTCTTTAGATAAGTTTAGATCGTATTTATTCGGTACTAAAGTAATTATTTTTTCTGGCCATACAACTTTAAAGTACCTGATGAGAAAAAAGGAGGCGAAACCAAGGCTTATCTGATGGTTCCTGCTGTTACAAGAATTTAACTTGGAAATTAAGGACAAAAAGGGATGTGAGAACTTAGTTGCAGATCATTTAAGTTGCATTCCCATTTATTTAACCGAACCGCCGATTCGAGATGAGTTCTCAATGGAACATTTGATGTTGGCTCAGAAAATGGTTCCATGGTTCATGGATATGGTAAATTATCTGACCATAGGTAAATTATCTGACCATAGGTAAATTACCTTTAGATTTGTCTAGATATGAAATTAACCGACTGAAGCGGGAATCTTATTATATCTGGGATGATCCCTATTTTAGAAGCAATGTTCAGATCAAGTAATTAAGTGATGTGTCGCTGAAGAAGAGGTAAAATTCATACTTAATTTATGTCACTCTTATTCGTGTGGTGATCACTTTGGACTAAAGCGTACTGCTCATAAAATTTTGGAATGTGGTTTCTTTTGGCTTACGCTATTTCGTGACACTTATATGTTTTGTAAATCACGTGGGAAATGTCAACATGCATGGAATTTAAACCGAAAAAATGAATTGCCTCAAAATCCAATTTATGTCTTTTGAAATTTTTTATGTGCGAGGACTCGATTATATAGGCCCTGGCTTACGCTATTTCGTGACACTTATATGTTTTGTAAATCACGTGGGAAATGTCAACATGCATGGAATTTAAACCGAAAAAATGAATTGCCTCAAAATCCAATTTATGTCTTTGAAATTTTTTATGTGCGAGGACTCGATTATATAGGCCCTTTTACTTCTTCATTTGGAAATGTTTATATCATATTAGCTGTGAAATATGTTTCTAAGTTGGTAGAAGTAAGGATACCTGAAATAATGATGCTCGAACCACTACTAATTTATTAAATAATTTTATTTTTTCCAGGTTGAGCACACCATGAGCGATAATATACAATCGAGGAACCCACTTTATCAACAAAGTGATTGATGCCCTCATGAAAAAGTTTGAAGTAACTCAACGGATTGGCACTATTTACCATCCGCAGACGAACGAACAAGTCGAAGTGTTGAACCGCGAGATTAAAATGATTCTTGAAAAAAATGTGAGGCCGAATCGGAAAAGCTGGAGTCTTAAGCTATCTGACGCATTATGAGTATATCGGACTGCTTATAAAGGTCTCATTGGGATGTCTTCATATTGACTCATCTTTGGTAAGCCATGTCATTTGCTAGTTGAATTGGAGCATCGAGCCTATTGGGCGGTTAAGCAATACAACATGGACTTGAAAGCAAGCGGCGAAGCGCGAAAGTTAAACATTCAAGAGTTGGAATAAATTCGATGGAATATTTACGACAACGCTAGAATGTTTAAATAAAAATTAAAAGAATATTACGACTGAAAGATTTCTTTTAAATAATTTGTTGTTGGGAAAAATGTCATTTTATTTAATTCTAAATTTAAACTTTTTACATGTAAGCTGAAATCAAAGTGGCTCGAACCTTATAAAGTGATTGAAATTTTTCCACATGGCACAGTGGAGATTGAAGACGAAACGAACCATCGATTCAAAGTAAATAACCAGAGATTGAAGCCTTATTATGAAAATGCTCTCATAGGATTAATTGAAGAAATTGAATTGGAGGAGCCTAAAGTCTAAGTGAAACAGGTCATCGAGCTAATGACATTAAAAATAGTGTTTTATGGGAGGCAATCCATATTTAATTTTATTTGTTTCAGTTGTTTCTAATTTTTCTTTTTTTTTATTTAATTTCATTTGTTATTTTATTTGTTTCAATTTTAATTTTGTAGGTACCTATTATTTGAGTTGAATTTTAAGTAAGATGGAATCAAGAATTGTTCAAACTAAAGGCGAGAAAATGGCGAAAACTTGAACCTTAAGCGTGAAGATTAGTGCGACAGTAGGCAATTTTTTTTTTGTTTTATAAAGTGCATTGTTTCATTAACGATGCACATTAGTGAAATATGTAAGGGGCCAACGCACCATAGTTAAATCCAACCCAAATCCCTTTTGATTGCCGCCCACCCCACAAACTTCCCCCCCAAATTCCAACATTCCCCTGTTTTGTTTTCTTTCAGCTTCCCTAGACTTCCAATCATTTTCAACCTCTTTCATTATCACATTTTAAATTTCAAACCCAACTATTATCTTATTATATTATTATTATTTGATCAAACCTTTTATTTTCAAATTATTTTCCTTTATATCACACGTGAATATTAAAAAAAAGCCTTTTCTCATTGCTCAAATCGTGCGTCATTCCTCTCCCAAGATCGTAGCCGTCGCCACTTCGCCTTTTCTCTACCATCGTTTGTCACATCCATTATTCACCAAACGTCGGTTAGTTTTCTTTCCTTTTCCATATTTCTTTTACACTAACTTTTGTTTAACTATGGTTCAAACTAAAATCCAAACCAACAATCCAACCGAACCACTGGTCACTCTTGGTGGATGTCGTCGGTGCTTCACAGCACCGCTCGTGGTGAAGGTATCGAGAGGCTTGGACTTACTGTTGCAAAAACCACCTGCACATACTGCCATACCCGCTTCCGCTGCTCAACGAGGTAGACGTCATGCGCCACCACCGCGCGTGGCGCTCTCTCACTCCAGAACCGATCCAAGTGCACAAACATCCTCTTTTGCCACAATCGAATACTCTTCGACCAATTTCCTTGTGCCACTGCAAAGCTCTGTCAGGCCATCAAGAACAAGGTCTAACCATGCTTCATCATTGACTACTCGAACCTTCCACATGTTACCTTTGGGTTCTCACTCCAGTCAATGTCGAACGCTGCTCCATCATTTTTCGCCCACTCGGACACTCCCGAGCAACCCTAGGTAAACTCTGACCCGGTTGATATTGAACCTCTAATGATGTGGCGCCTTGTTTTTGGATATTCAAAAGACTTTCGGAGAGGATTCCTATTCCAGTCCGGTTTACCACCTTAACCAAGTCCGATATTGTCACAGGCTCTCTAGCACTCTTCATCGTCTATGTACCATCCTCAATACCGGGTTAGTAATTTAAGTGTAAGATTTTTAAATTCAATGACCAAATTAAATAAATTGAAAAGTAAAGAAATTAATTGAAAGATGTTGGTGTAGGATTAATTAGTAAATGAAGGAGAAGTAAATGAGTAAATAGGTCATTGAACAAGGGATAATGATTAAATAATTAAATAATGATGGTGGGTATTTTATAAACCCACATGAATCATAATTTAGGGAGATATTTCTCTTATTCTTCATCTTCTCCCAACCGTGAAGCACTCAAGCTCAAGGTAAGTTTGATTTCTTTTGGTTAATCCTTCAAATTCAAGCATGGTTTTGATTCATGAAGCTCTAGGAAACATGATGGAAGGAAAAAGGGACTTACAAACTCAAAGAGTTTTGATTTATGAAAGATTAAAGAGAATGAGTTTCAAATTGAATTTCTGAAAAAGCGTTAATAAGTGAATTTAGAAGTTGAATTTGACTTATCATAGGTGTGAATAATAAGTTATAAGTGTTAGAAATAAGTTTGAATAACATGAAAATTTGGTATGATTCTTAGTTTTAAGAATTTGAATGAAGTATTGGAGATAATAAGGTGTCTGAATGATAGAAGTTAGTTAAAATGGTTGTAGTTGAATTTAGTGGTATGAAAGATGTTTTGTATAAGGAAATTCAGTGATGAGTTGACGAATTTTCGGGTGAAAAATTCCAGAACGTAATAAGGGTGCCGATACCCTAAGGAGGGTATTGATACCCCCTAAAGGAAAACTTGAAGTTCGGTTCATTAAGTCGTTTAAGCTATTAGTATCAAATTATAAGGTTTAGGCTTTTGATAATTGTCTCGGAAATTATGTTTATGTAGATATCGAGCCTAAACGAGTTTCGGAACAAGTGACAAGTAAGATCGATCGAGGAAAAGGAAAAGAGATATAGGTGAGTGCATATGCATATCATGATTATAGAAATATATTCAGTTCTAGACTTGTGATAAGTCTAGATTTTATATCTTGATACATGATTACATTCCGTATTATGATACATGACATGTGCATCATGTGACATGAATATGCAAGAAAAGTTATATGAGCTATGTGATAAAGGTAAGAATTTACATGTCTACGCGATATAAACTACGTGAAATATAAAAGCCCATGTTATGTAGATGAGAACTATAGGTACAATTGGCATGCCAAGAGTAGAGGGTCTACACGGTCTTTCGGGACAAATTCTATGTGGTCATTCGGGATATATATGTATTCTTTGGAACATGTATGAGATTTTTTGAGACACCTACTTGATCCTTGGTATATGTATATGATTATTAAGGAATTTCTATGTGGTTCTTATGGACAATCTTACATGGTACTACGGTGCAATTCTACACAGTCCTTCGGGACAAATTCTACGTGACACTTCGGTGCAATTTATACGAGCTGTGGTGACAACATAGTGCACAACCTCACAGTACTCATATACCTCGGGTTCTCAATATTGTATTATGGGCTATTGAATCTATTGAACTTATTAATATGAATTCATGATGGTTAATTTGATGAGATTATTAGTAAGATACATTGTTATGCAGCTTATATGGATGATATATATGATTTCATTACATTTTATCTTATTATGACATCATTATTATATTTCATTGTTGTTATTATTATGCCTCACTAAGTCTATGACTTAGCGTGTAAGTGATTTACACGTAGGTACCAGGAACCAAGAATAGCATAAATAGGAGTGGCAAGAACAACAACACTGCTAGAAGATCAGATCAGAAGTAACTGATAAAGTATGTATTTTGATTGTATATAATATGTTGGCATGTAAGAAATGTGTTAGTACGAACCCTCTGATCGATTTTTCTAATATTTTAAACGTATATATGTAAATGGTAATTTTGTATAGCGATGAAAGGTTAAATTTTAAGAGTTTATGTATGTTTTACGGGAGTACTGTTCATAAATACGTTTTTTCCTCAAAATTTTATACCAAACATAATTTAATAAGTATAATATCGTATTTTCTTAACATGAGTTCAAATGTTTTGTTATTTTGTAAGAAAAGTGTTTTAAAAAGTCAATGTGACATCTTGGACTCGTATTCGGGTCGGGTATGGGTTAGGGTGTTACAGTCTTGACCATTTTTCGAGCAACCCCATGCTTCAAACTTTGCTGCAAATTCGAATGAACCCGACGAACAAGGCGACGATGCTTTTGATCATTTCGATGATCGGAATCGAAGTGGCCACACTTATTCAGTTTCGATCGAAGATGTGTTGTAAGGATACCTCAACTTTGATGATGCCGAGGCGTGGCGTTTCGTTACTATTCGTCACAGACGATTTTAGGTTTGTAAATATATCCCATCTTGTACGCTTGAAATTTTACACTTAAGTAACGTTGTGATGCACTATTTTGATGATTTTGATGCAATTGGTTGGACTCATTATTCCTATATTAGATGTGATACATATTATAAGCTGATATTTGAGTTTTACACTTTTGCTTTTCCAAATAGGCGTACTGTCACTTTTAAATTAATGAGATTTTGCAGGATTTCAATATTGATATCACCTATGCTGCACTCATCGGCTCGGAGGGAGTTCAGTTTGATTTTCGCACAACAAAACTGTGGAACATCTATGACCCCGCTCTCCGTTACATCCACCGGCTTCTAGCATACAATTACTCCATATGTAATGATATTATGTCCTGTTTAAGTAAGGTCGAACTATTTTTTTTTGTGGTGTATGCAAACCAGTACAAAGGTAAATTTGGGATATTGGTTTGCGTGTGTCTTTAATAAGGTTGTGCGATCCAATCGTCCCTTAATTATGGCCCTTATATTATGCATCTAGCTTCTCGCTTGTTTCCATTAACATTAGATACTGTGAATTTTACTTACGCTTTTCCTATGGATGCATTAGATTCTAGATGCTTGGACTCGATGGGACTTCTCACCGGCACTCCCACTGCCCCACACATTGTACCTCCCGTCACCATTACGCCTCGCCATGAGCGAGTTTTCTTGAGGAGGACAGATCCACCACTTGTACCGACAACAATCGCACAACCAAATGTGCGCGAGGAGATGCAAGACGTACAAAGTCGCCTCACTTTCATCGAAACAAATCTCGTCGAGATCCTTTCCTACCTTCACCCGGGTTCATCTCGACGCGATCGCGACCATCACTAGATCGGGGAGTATTCATTTTCCTCTCTTTTGCTTTAAGTTTGAATTATGTTTTGAGACAAAACGATTTAAGTGTGGGAAGGGATAGTGTTGAATTTCACCTTGCTTGTTGATGGCTGGAATTGATTTAATGATCAAACGGGTAAATTGGTTTTTGGGATAAATTATAAGATACTATATAAAAACTTTATTCCAAATTTGTAATGGTTAGGTTCTTATTTCATAACCTTAACAAACCATGCCAACGAGGATCGACACAAGTGGTTGCGATTCAGTAATTTGAGCTTATAAGGCCAAGTTCGAATACTACCATCATCACTCTTGGTGGATAATTTGCAAATTTCTATGTAAATCTCAATTGAGTCTTAGGTATGACCTAACCCTGGACTGGGAGAACCACCTGTGACCTACATTTTTTGTACAAAAAATAAACCTTGACAAACCAAGGCTTGAGAACCAGTATCCCTAGACGAAAGAGAACGGAATTATATGTATGAATTTTAATATTAATTTAATTATGTACATAAATTTGTTTGGATTTAATATTATAAATAAATTTAATTATTTTTATGTTGAATAAATCTATTTGTCTATATAAACAATAAACAAATATAAAAGGGTATCACATTAGTCAACGTGTTTATGGTTTAAAGAAACTGAATCTAAATTAAAATTCAAGTATATAATTATATAAAATTTAAATTTTATTTCAATATTATATATTAAAATAATTAATGAATAATTCTGAGATTGAACCGACTACTCTTTTATAGTTGAACAATATTTGTTAGATATTTTAAAGAAGAAATATATGTAATATAAGAATAATATGAAGTGGGGCATATGTATGCATTATAAGGTGACAGTAATGAGCTATATTACTTTGCATATACGACATGAAGACACGGGCTAGCTTTTATTGCTGCGTTGAACTAGGGTTAGTAACCCTCCATGTGCTGAAACGGACCACTGATCATGTCATAACATATATGTGACAAGTTCTAATTTAAATTATTATTCATATTTTTAAAAGGATAAAATAGTTTATGGATTGGCGCCACTGAACTGATTGGGAAATTAAGCAATGAAAGATTCACATCAAGCTCGACCGACGGACAACTAATAAAAAGGGTCTCGAGCTCTGGTTGCCACTCACTTTGACCATGCTTCCTGCCTACCTATTATAGTATGGACCCAACCTAGATATTGCAAAACACAAGATTTGAGTTTAGTTTTCAAATAAAAAAATTATATTTTATTTTTATATAGATTTGTATTATTATTTTATAGAACCATAAAAGATTAACTTATCAATGTTTTATAAAAAACTTTAATAAATTTTAAAAATTAAGATAAATAAATGAGGAATTATAGAATACCAAAGACAAAGAGGAAAGTTGATTTTCTGATGCATGAAAAGAAAGGGGAAATTGCAAACAATTTCTATTATTTGGCGTTCAAGACCTGCCTAATAAGGCAGTTAGGTGAGAGATGGATGGGGACAGTTGAATTACCTACATATACATAATTGTTTATTATCAGAATTTATTAAGATTGTTTTTTTTAAATATGACATAGCCACCCTGTAACATCCTCAATACCGGGTTAGTGACTAAATTGTAAATTTCAGAATTTAGAGATAAAAGTAGAAAAGTTGAATAGTTCAATGAATTATGTGGAGATATTTCCTGAAAGTTATTAGTAATAATTAAATGAGATTAAGGGCAAAATGGTCTTTGTTATCTAAAGATAATTATCTTATCTCTTTATTAAGAGATAAGCTTGTGGGGAGAGTTATCTGGAAAACTCTTCTCCCTTCTTCTTCCTCCTCCACGTGAGAGCTCAAGCAAAGGTAAGATTTCTTGTTGTTGATTATTAGCTGAAATTTAAGGTTGAGTTTTGATTATTAGGTGATAATTAAGCATAAGAAAAGCTTAAATTATCTTGAAACAATAAGATGAAGAGAATATAGGGAATTAAAGAAAAGAGAGGAATAAGTGAAATCTTGAAAGAGGGTTCTTTAATGAGGTTTTAGAGTGAATTTGACTTGTCATCAATCTAATTAATATGTATGAAGTGTTAGAATTGGATTTGTAACATGTTAAAATTTGGGTATGATTCTTGAATTTCTTAAGGAGAATAGGATATGGAGGTTAAAGAAGTGATTATTGAGTAGAAATGAGTGAAAATATGTATATGTAAGTTAGGAATAAGAAAGGGGATGAAATATGAAGCATTTGAGTTGAATTAAATGGATTTTCGGGCTTAAAATGCAAATTCTGGGCAAGGTGTATCGATGCACATTCAATGTGAATGTGCATCGATGCTCTTTAAAGAAGAAACATCGAATGCAATTGCATCGTGTATAAGGAGTGCATCGATGCATCCCTTTAAAATGAAAACATCGAAGGTAATTTGTGTATCGATGCATGAGTAGTGCATCGATGCACATGTTAAAGAATCGATGCACTTCAAGGGGAAATTAAAATAGACATTTCTTTTGGTCTAAGAAATGATAGATTAGTGTATATCAATTGGATATTGATATGTATCAATGTATGATTATATAGATATCGAGATCAAACAAGTCTGGGTCGATTGGCAAGTTAAGATTCGATCGAAAGAGAGGAAAATCATAAAGTGTATTGGAACATAATGAGGTCAAGGTGAGTGCACATTAGATAGTGTATTATGTATTAATGGAAATAAGACTTGTGACAAGTCTATTTCCTATAGTAGAATGCATGAATTCATTAATATGAGCATATGTTTGACATGTTATGTGTGTGTTATTGATTGTTACATATGTTAATGATATGAGTGAATAAATGTTTATATGATACATGTTAATTGTCCATGATATATGCACACATGATAATATAATATAAGTTAAATTATGTAATATGATACATAACTATGAAATAAGTGAAGAAATGTATATATGATAGAGATTATGTATGTGATAAATGAATGATATGAAAAGTGACATGAACTACGTGAAAAGAAGTTACCTGATTACAGGTACATGTGAAAGAAGTTATGAGTTTATAAGAACATGTGATATGAATGTGTATATGTGATACTTGAAAGTGAATCATATTAATATATGAATATAAGAAATGATATGATAAAAGCTATGAGCATATGAGATATGACTATGTGAAACGATATAAAAGAGAATCCCATATAAGTGTTAGGAGAGCTAGAGGTATAGTTGGCATGCCAAGAGTCGAGGGTCTACGCGGTCCTTCGGGACATAGTGGTCCTTCGGGATATATGTGTTATATGTAGTCCTTTGGGACATCTACGTGGTCCTTCGGGACAAATTATACGCGCCCCTAGTGGGAATTATACGAGCTGTGGTGACAGCATAGTGCACAACCTCAATAGACTCACATATCTACAGTTCTCACATGTGTACATGGGCTAATAAAGAGATAATTGTGAAATCAATGTATGTGATATATGTATATTAATTGCATGATGATATATGTGATATGGGTTATTGTACTGTTACATGAATATATGTTGATATATATGTGAGTGAGTATAAATGACTTATATATGATGATATAAGAATTTGTTATAAGTTATAGAATATGAATATAAGAGATCATTGAATAAGAAATAAGAGATATGAAGTATAATAGTATAGGAGCAAGATAAAAACATAAATGATATGTATATAATGTATATGAAAAGCATATGAGTGAGATGATTTGATATATTGTGTATGATATGATAATAATAGTTGTTCCTGCATGATTACAAGTTAGAGTTTACATTATATATTTATTCGCCTCACTAAGTAATAAACTTAGCGTGTGAGTGTTTCACACGCAGGTTCTTACAAGCTTATGGATTGTTGAGGTGTAAGTCAGGTCAACATTTTTTCCTTACAAAGTTTCAGATCAGAAAATAGACGATTTAAATGTATTTTATGGTATAAAAGTCTAGTTGGCATGTATTTAAAAGATTTGAATTGTATAAGCTCTGAATAGTTTTGTAAACGTTTTGAATAAGTTATATGTTATAAAAGTTTTTAAATTACTCACTATTTTATACAAGTAAATGTTTTAAAAAGTCAATGTGACACCTCAGACTCGGATCCAGGTCGGATTCGGGTTGGGGGTGTTACATTTAATGATATCAGAGCTACGGTTTAGCCGATTCTAGGCTAAAAAATGAAGTCAAAAAAAGTGTTTTAAGAAGTACACATGCCAACACAAAGTGGGAAATTTTCTAATCTGATAGGGTAAGGAGTGTGTTGTCTTGCTAATAAGTTAAATTGTTATGTTATATAAGATAAGTAAATACTTGAGAATGATTTATGAGATATATATGTTTATATGATATGATAGAAGATATGTGAACATATGCAAATGACATATGTTATATGATATGAATTGGATGATCATATGCACACGTGATATGTGATAAAATAAATGATATGAGCACATGAATCTATGAGAGCTTCCAAAGTGAAGCACAAGGCGATAGACCTGAAGGTAATAGCATTCACCTGCCCTGGCCAAGCAGGGAGAAGAGCGAAAACCTTAGGGAATGCCTTTATATGATTAAAGAATGAATCATGATGTAGAAAGGTGTTCCAATGTGTTTTCAATTATATACTTCGTTAACTCATAGAATGAATGTATCAAAATAGTTAAAAGAGTTATGAGCACCCGAGCTCAAGGATGAATTTGAGGAAGGTTCTATTGTTACAGACCTTTGGATAAATGATATTAAGATAATGCTAGAAGGTGTTCATTTCTCCAAAGAGGAGAAATTAAATTGAGAAGTTCGTATTACGTGGATAATATAGAATATGGTGAACAAATGTCACCATAAGAACGTTAAAGATCAAGTGTGTGGTTAGAATTTGAAAATGATTCAAGAATAGTGCATCAGTGATGCGTTTATAAGATGAATGAAATCAGAGTTATGGATATGAAACCAAGGGGTAGTAATGTGTATAAGCAAGAGTGTGGAAATAATAAGGGTTTGTACTCTAGAAGAAAGAGTTAGCGTTGGCTAACAAGGTTACACGATGAAAAATGTGCCTTAAAGTACATATAAGAATTAAGAAATGATGAAAGGTTGGATGTATATGATTGGTTAATTAAGGCTTGTGATCTAGATTGAGCAGTTGTTATTGACTAGTCGTAAGAGTAAAGGTGATATAGTTAAAAAGATTGGAAGAAAAGATAAAGTGAGTTAATTAAATATGATATGGATTTGAATATGGTTTTGTATTTGGATTATATAGATATGATGAAGACAAAGAGAATAGTATTTACAAGTTTTAAAGAGAGCTTTGAGGAAGAAAAATATAAGTGCAAGAGATGGTGAAGAATAAGGTTCTGTATAAGTAAAACTGATTATTAAAGTTATAAAGATGGGATAAAGTGTGAAAGCAACATAAGAACATTAAAAGATATGTTTTTATTGGTATGTACAATGAAAATTCGAGGACGAATTTTCTTAAAAGGAGGTGAGATTTGTAACATCCTCAATACCGAGTTAGTGACTAAATTGTAAAATTTTAGAATTTAGGGATAAAAGTAAAAAGTTGAATAGTTCAATGATTTATGTGGAGATATTTCCTAAAAGTTATTAGTAATTATTAAATGAGATAAGGGCAAATGGTCTTTGTTATCTAAAGATAATTATCTTATCTCTTTATTAAGAGATAAGCTTGTGGGGAGAGTTATCTGGAAAACTCTTCTCCCTTCTTCCTCCTCCACGTGAGAGCTCAAGCAAATGTAAAATTTTTGTTGTTGATTATTACCTGAAATTTAAGGTTGAGTTTTGATATTAGGTGATAATTAAGCATAAGAAGAGCTTAAATTATCTTGAAACATAAGATGAAGAGATAAGGGGAATTAAAGAAAAGAGAGGAATAAGTGAAATCTTGAAAGAGGGTTCTTTAATGAGGTTTTAGAGTGAATTTGATTGTCATCAATCTAATTAAATGTATGAAGTGTTAGAATTGGATTTGTGACATGTTAAAATTTGGGTATGATTCTGAATTTCATAAGGAGAATAGGTATGGAGGTTAAAGAAGTGATTATTGAGTACAAATGAGTGCAAATATGTATATGTAAGTTAGGAATATGAAAGGTAATTTTTGTATCGATGCATGAGTAGTGCATCGATGCACATGTTAAAGAATGCATCGATGCACTGTAGAATGCATCGATGCACTGTAGAATGCATCGATGCACTGTAGATTGCATCGATGCACTTCAAGGGGAAATTGAAATAGACATTTCTTTTGGTTTAAGAAATGATAGATTATGTATATCAATTGGTATGATATGTATCAATGTATGATATATAGATATCGAGCACGAACAAGTCTGGGTTGATTGACAAGTTAAGATTCGATCGAAAGAGAGGAAAATCTAAAGTGTATTGGAACGTAGTGAGGTCAAAGTGAGTGCACATTAGATAGTGTATTATGTTAATGGAAATAAGACTTGTGACAAGTCTATTTCCTATAGTAGAATGCATGAATTCATTAATATGAGCATATGTTTGACATGTTATGTGTGTGTTATTGATTGTTACATATGTTAATGATATGAGTGAATAAATGTTTATATGATACATGTTAATTGTCCATTATATATGCACACATGATAATATGATATAAGTTAAATTATGCAATATGATACATAACTATGAGATAAGTGAAGAAATGTATATGATAGAGATTATGTATGTGATAATGAATGATATGAAAAGTGACATGAACTACGTGAAAAGAAGCTACCTGATTACAGGTACATGTGAAGAAGTTATGAGTTTATAAGAACATGTGATATGAATGTGTATATGTGATACTGAAAGTGAATCATATTATATGAATATGAGAAATGATATGATAAAAGCTATGAGCATATGAGATATGACTATGTGAAACGATATAAAAGAGAATGCCCATGTAAGTGTTAGGAGAGCTAGAGGTATAGTTGGCATGCCAAGAGTCGAGGGTCTACGCGGTCCTTCGGGACATAGTGGTCCTTCGGGACATATGTGTTATATGTAGTCCTTTGGGACATCTACGTGGTCCTTCGAGACAAATTCTACGAGCCCCTAGTGGGAATTATACGAGCTGTGGTGACAACATAGTGCACAACCTCAATAGACTCACATATCTATAGTTCTCACATGTGTGTACACATGCTAATAAAGAGATAATTGTGAAATCAATGTATGTGATATATGTATATGAATTGCATGATATGATATATGTGTGATATGGATTATTGTATCTGTTACATGAATATATGTTGATGTATATGTGAGTGAGTATAAATGACTTATATATGATGATATAAGAATTTGCTATAAGTTATAGAATATGAATGTAAGAGATCATATGAATAAGAAATAAGATATATGAAGTATAATAGTATATGAGCAAGATAAAAACATAAATGATGATATGTATGTAATTGTTATATGAAAAGCATATGAGTGAGATGATTTGATATGATGTGTATGATATGATAATAATAGTTGTTCCTGCATGATTACAAGTTAGAGTTTACATTATATATTTATTCGCCTCACTAAGTCATAGACTTAGCGTGTGAGTGTTTCACACGCAGTTTCTTACAAGCTTATGGATTGTTGAGGTGTAAGTCAGGTCAGCATTTTTTTTTCCTTACAAAGTTTCAGATCAGAAAATAGATGATTTAAATGTATTTTATGGTATAAAAGTCTAGTTGGCATGTATTTAAAAGATTTGAATTGTATAAGCTCTGAATAGTTCTGTAAACGTTTTGAATAAGTTATATGTTATAAAAGTTTTTAAATTACTCACTATTTATACAAGTAAATGTTTTAAAAAGTTAACGTGACACCTCAGACTCGGATCCAGGTCGGGTTGGGGTGTTACACACCCTGATTAAACATTGTTGTGTGTGTGTGTTGGGCAATCATTCTGAATTGAAAGCTGAAACCCACAATATGGGATGTTGTCAAAGTGTGCTTCTCACCTGCTTCATCATTATTGACATATGTTGTTTTAAAATTACATTTTAATTGAAAATTAGTACTATATTTGATTGAAGAAAGTTAATCATGATTGGTTCTGCTGTTTCTTAGAGTGGCTTATGATGTATGCATGCGTGTAAAAATGTACAAGAAGAAAATGATATTAAGTAAAGAAAATTTTATTGTTCATTAATATTGTTTGTTACATTGCAATTAATCATGTGCATATACTTCTAATGAATATAATATTTTATGATTAAATAGATAAATTTTAAGCCAAAATGGAAGAATCTCTGAAGTATAATCAAATGTAATGGAAAATATTTTTTTTTCATCATACATGAGTTTGCAGTAACTTGTTTAGATGAAGGTGTGATGAATGTGCATGATAATTTAATACCCATAACCTGTCACAGAAATAGAAAAATCGAAGGCACTGGTTAACCAAGCAGTTGATAGGGAAGTTAAATGGAAAGGTCGAACTTCTAATCACAGTAAAAACCTGAATTATCCGTTCCATAGGGTTCCCAAGAGGCAAAGGTTTAGGTTTCTTGATCTCAACAACCACGGCATCTGAGGTGAGGAATGTCCCTTGCAACAGAAGTTGTGCATGCTCCAAGCAACATGTTTCACAAAACCAAAATCAGTCCCTGTTTTTCATTCTGAAAAGGAGAAATATGGAACAATAGTCTCAAGCAGTAGAGAGAATCTCACTTTCGTAGGATCGATAATACCAGCTGCCATCAGGTCCTCATATTTTCCAGTTGCAGCATTATAACCATAAATAGGGTTGTCATTTGACAGCACCTAATGATAAAAAATGGATAAAAAATGAGAGCCAATAACATTATTAAGCACAAATACGATCAGAAATGATCCATCGGAATACTTCTTCAATGACTACGCTCCCGTTGACCCCAGGCATTCTTGGCAATCAACTTCGTTGGATAGCTCAATGCCCTTCTAACCATATCTGCTCCGAACTGTCAACAATTACTGGGTAAGACAAAAGGTTCCATGCATACAATATGTCTGCAGTCCAACAGACGGGTTAAAATCAAGGCATGCATCACCTTCTGTTCGCATTCTCGAGAGTCTCTTTATGGCATCAACTTTAGCTGCAAGCCTCAATAAGGTGCAGCCTCCACAACTACAATGCCCTCTTCAACAGCTGCTTGAATATAATTAGTATTTCAAAATTATATTTAAGCATGAGCTAGCTGTTAGGATATAAGAGTTCGAAGTACACATCTTGAGCAACTTTCATAAGAAATTTCAAGCAAAAACCTTTTTGCATTAAGAGCATCTTCCACCTCAATTTATTTCCTTTAAGTTAGGTTTCTGTTTGAGCTACAACCTAGAAACACAAATAATAATAAAACAGCATGAAAGAAAAAACAGATTGTATACTATATAGATATATTCAAATATGTCATCAACAATGCATCATGCAAGGCCAAGGCTTATTTGAATGACAGCAACATCACCAGAAAGTTTTGCAATTTTCTATCTGAGCTTTTTTTTTCATTCCTGATCTGTTGCCTGCATATGTAATATACTCAACACTCGAGCAAAAAACAAGACAGGTGAAGATACTAACCCGGGGGGGGGGATTCAAATTCAAAGCACCTCAACAAGGTTCTTGATCTGGGAAACTCTCTTGGTCACTGCTTCCATCACCAACAATGTAGTGGTTTTCCTTAATGAGCACCACTTTTGCAGCATGCCCTAGGACCTCCTTCTCAGCTTTGTGCAATGATAACCCGACAGCATCTCTTATTACAGTGCCATTTCTCAGTGTCAGTAACGAAGTAAGGAGAGATATAACCACAGTCAAATTGCATCCCTTCAACAATTTACAAGCTGTTTTCTGAACTGCTACATTCCTCAAGTGTTACTATGCCATTTCTTTCTACATTTCCCATAGCTTCAGCAATCATATTGCCTACCTCATGGTTATTTCAAGCATAACAGCAGCCACATATGCTAGTTCGCTGTCTTCAAACTGCATGCCAAAACCAATGGTAAAATTGACTCCAGATACATAAGAAAAATTCTAAAGTTGTAACTCCGTTTAGCACGTAAATAAGGTTCAAAGCTTGTGACTCATGGTAGAAAGCCAAATCGTTTTACCTCTTTGGCATCAACTTAAGTTCAGACCAGGGCCTTAGAAGTTGTTTCAATTCCTCTTGATATTTGAATTGGGATTTGCACCGGCAGCAACCACCTGGAGAGAATAAAAACTAACACCAAAAAGCAATGTAGCAGTAGACAGGATATGTAATTTCCGATGAGATGATCGCTAGAAAGATCTCAAAAACCTTAACACCTTGGCCTATCAAACGTTGTGCAAGAGCAACTGATGTGGTTGTGCAAGAGCAACTGATGTGGTTGCTCCATCACCAGCCAAATCATTGGTCTTTAAAGCAGCCTGCCTCACCATCTAGCACCAATGTTCTCCACAGGATCACACTAAACAAATCATTCATGGAACATACTTGTAGCTTCTTGACAGCAGAACCATCTGTGTTAAAATGCAACGCCTTGGCCTTAGCCCGAATTTCGGAAGATTGTCCTCGCCTTAAAATCACCTTCCGTTCTTGCCCAAAAAAGCACTTGATGATATAGAATCAAACAATGACAGTCGTCCTGAAGATTCATAAACTTTTTATCCATTTCCTTACTGCCAGGAAATTTAGAGAGGCAATTGATGACATGGAAATGAAAGAGGTGCCTTTTTCAAGAACCTGAAACATTATATAATACAAGACATAAATCGATTAATGGCCACTGAAAAAGATGAAGTTAAAGAAGAATATGTATCTTGCAACAGTTTCAAATTCTTTATTCTTAACAAATAAATGCAGGGTAACAAAGACATATGAAAATTAGTGACCATATCGAAACCCATTTACTAAACGAGTAACAAATATAAACAAAAACTCACGGCCAAATCAAGTACCTTAATGATCAAAAAAATGATTATTATTCCCGGAGATCTCAAAGTTGGAACGCTCCTAGACTATTAATAAAGAAAACCCACAAATCTACAGCAAATTCTTGCGATGGCTGAAATATAAGTTCCATCACCTAAAAAAAATACGGTAAATTATATGAATGATCACGTGGTGTTAATATGACCACCATTTACAAAATCTTCAATATGACTACCAACTATTTAACTATACAAGGTTGAAATTAAAATGATTCAATTTTTTAATTTTTTAAATTAATTTATTTTTTTTTTTTACATTATTTTTTAAATAATATATATATATATATATGAATTATATTAAAATATAATTATATAAAAATATTTAGAAAACCAAAGTCACAAAAATAAAAATCATAAAATAAATTATAATTTGAATCTTAAATTTTGTCTATTTATTTGAATTGTTTTCTCATTTATTTTAAATTATAATCATTAAAATAATTGTGAAAGAAAATAAATTAATTTAAAATATAAAATCCTTAAGTTCATTTTTATTTTTAAATCTTGCATGAACTATAATTTAATATATATAAATATATATGATTTATTTATTACATTCATTTTATTGATTTTTTATTTCATGATTTAAAACATATTAATAAAATATCGTATAACTTAAAATCAAATGTTACATTGAGTCCAGTGGTAGAGGTGTGGCCGCACTTGCTTGAGGTCCTTGATTCAACCCCAAACAATTGTGAAACGTGTCACTATAAAAATGTGTCAAAACAGTTGATTGACATATGGCACCTACTAATTGGATGATTTAATTTTTGAATTAAAATGACAGAATATGTAAATATTAAGAAAAAAAATATAATTAAATTAATTTTATTAGTGAAATTTTAAAAATGATGGTTATGTTAACACCAACACCATAATTAAGTGGTTATTCATATAATTTACCCTAAAAATTAAGAACTAGTTAACTTCATATATATATAGATATATATATATATATATATATAGATATATATATATATATATATATATATATATATAGTACAAAAACCCAGTTTTCACAATCTCAGCGTTGACGAAAACATAAAGAGAAGCAAATAAGGAATTATCGTAATTAAATTACTTTAAATTATATATAAACGTCAGGCCACTTAACTTTGAATAAATTGCAATCATATATTCCTACATAAATAGGACTATTTTATTTTTAATTTTTCCGGCGACTGGCTATTAAACTGAACCCTCGAGAAATCAATATGAACAACATGACTTTGCTAAGTGATGAATCCAAATACGGAGGTAACAAGCATTACAGTCTTTCACAGAATAAAGAAAAAACAAATAAAAACTACCAGAAAAAAGAAAGAAAATATGTATCTGGTGCGCATGGATCATTCGAAAGCTACAGCAGTGACGATAAAAGCTAGAAAGAGTGAAGTAAGTGTAGGTGCTGTAAGTAGTATTCCTGAACTAGGATGTGGCCCTGGTGCAATCCCAACCTCTTGCGGATTAGCAACGGCAGGTGGAGGTTGGACTCTCTGGTGTAAACCCATAACCTGAATCATCAACCTCTCACCACTCTTGCAGTGGTCAAGGACTCCGCTGATGAAGTAGAAGAATCCAGCCCTATCCAGATTGATGACAGTGTTCCCATCGTTAAACCAATAGATGGGATTGTTGGAGTTGCAGTGATAATAATCCCATTTATCCACCAAAAGGACCGAGTCATTCCGATACTCGAAAGAGAGAGAGTCTCCGACATGAAACCTTTACTCCTCGCCCACTGCCCATACACATCAGTGTTGTTAGCACTAGGCTGCTGCCAACCAACATGATCACCCACTGTGAACTGCTTTGAAGCTTCAACCGACCCATTCATGGCAACTGCTATAATGAAAAAACAAGTGCAAAAGATCAAACCCCTGGAATGTTCCATGTCTAATCAGTAATTATTTTTAATTGATTGTATAAAGATTCAGATTTCAGAATAGTGAGAGAATATATAGAGTTGAAACTAGGAGGATGATTTGAAGGAAGAACTTAAAATAGTAGAATAAATTGGTTTATCAACTTCCAAATTGCGTCTGAACGTGAGAGATAGGCAAGCGTGGGAGGGGCAGTTATGCAGCAACGTCGTTTGCGGTTTCTTTCTTCGAAGATCCACGCTGTCACTTTGTTTGTTTTGTTTTGTTTTTTAATTTTAATTTATATGTTTTAAATAATTACAAAGATAACAATTTTAAATTAATAGATATCTATTTTTTATAATTTTGAAGGAATATAAATTAATATTCAACTATTTAATAATAAAAGCTCATATCCTACATATGTGATGCTCGAATCAAAATCTCAAAAGATAGATATATATTTTTTTTCTTTTTGTAAATCTTCATCTTATATATTCTCATTAATATTTTGTTTTATTTACAAAATCAATTATAAATATAGTTTATATTTTGAGGAGACTAGAAGATTATCTCACATGTTTAGATTAAAGGAAAGAAATAGAAAATTAGATGAATTTTGATGATCTTTTCTATCAAAGAAACCATAAAAAATGGTGATAGAAATGATGATAAAATATGATGATAATTTAATAAAGGGTTAACTATATGATTGATTATTTATGTTTGTATTTTGTTCACTTTTCCTTATTGATTTAAAAAGAACATATTATATGATCATTTTCGTTTTTATTTAATCAAGATGTGGTAATCACTGTTTAACTGACGTTAACAATTAACATATTAGGTCACGTGTCAGTTAAATATTTTGGTATAATCACATTGATCCATTTTATTTACATATTCTCCCAATTTAACTATATTTTTAATAAATTAAAATAAATTTAATCCTCCAATTGAATGATGACACGCGTCATTGGTGCAACGTATCACCATTCGGTTGGAGGACTAACTTTATTTTAATTTATTTTATTTTAATATATTTATTTTCACCAATTAGAGAGTGACACATGTCACCTTCTAGTTGAAAGAAAACAAAACAAAACAAATCAAATTAGGACCAAAAAGATTATAACCTAGGTCATTTGGGAAATTAAGAATGTACCCAAACATTGAGCCAAGATCAATGCTAAGCCTTTTTTTTAATTAAATATAAATACTTAACTTAAATTCATAATATTTTTATATATTAACTTTAAGAAATATATACATCATGTTGTCTATTTTAGACCAAGAATTGGTCTTTGTCCCATTTGGTACATTCTTGGTTTTCCAAGAGACCTAGGTTCTAATATTGTTGTCCCCATTTTGCTTTACTTTGTTTTCTTCCAATCATCGCCCCTTGACGGAGGATTAATTTTTATTTTATTAAAAGCATACTTAAATTGAGAGAATATATAAATAACAGGGATTAAATGTGTGATTATACCAAAATATTTAACTGACACATCACATAATCTGCTAAATGTTAACGTCAGTTAAACCGTGATGACCACAACTTAATTAAATAAAAAGGAAAATGATCATATATTATGTTTTTTTTGAAATCATTAAGAAAAATAGACAAAATACAAACATAAAACGATCAATCATGTAATTAACTCTTTATTAAAAACTGAAAGTTAAAAGTATTTGATTTATCTATATCTACTACAAGATATTTTTTTGATTAAAACTATAAGATAAATTTAAAATTGAAATATGTTAATATTTTCATCAAATTGATTTTTTACTATTGAAACTAAGTTATAACTATTTTGTTCATTAAAATTTGGATTTTAGGCTGCTGTTAATTTTAAAAGTAAAATTTCTAAAATAAGAATTTAAGATATCACATCAATATTTAAAAATAAAACAAAAGTTTAATAATTATTTTATAAATTTTAAAAATTAATAAAAAATCTTAAAGATTCATCAATATCCGTATAAATTACCCTAATTTTTATATTTTATATAATACTAGTATTATCATAAAAAATAATCTTAGTAGTAATGGTAAAAAAGAGGAAGTTTAATTAATTATTTTTCATCTTAGGTGTAAAAAGTTAGAGAAAATGGTGGTGAAGTATTTAACAAAGGAGAGGCGGGGGAAGAAAAGGCTTGGAAACCGAGACGCATGCAACTACTCTATTTTCTTAAATAATATAAATTTCACTTTATTTTTCTTGAATAATTTCCCTCCAACTCTATTCTTCTAGTTTTTTTTAAAAAAATCTTTTTATTTTTACAATTTTCATGAAATAAGTAATGTAATTTATGAATTATTTGTAAAAGGAGTCATTTATCGTTATATTGTGACTGAAGTAATAGAAAGACCAGCAGGACATTTGTTTTATACAACAAATCAAAATAAGCATTAAAAAATCAGTCGTTCTTTACCGCCATTGGCCATTGGTCTGCTTTTCTGCTGCACAGTGAAGTAGATGACTCCCTCTCTCTTCCTCTGTTATGCGTTTAAATTAGCAGTGATGAAGCCGTAAGTGACGAACCAAAGGAGATCTTTGCAGGTATAAGAACCAAATATACAAAATACCAAACTCTGACCAGTTAAAAAAAAAAGACACCCACCATGCCTTTACCAACAACAATTAACCCACTGTTTTTCTTTTTTTTTTCTTAAATCTGTTTTGGCTATTGATTTGTAGTTTTTCTTGTTCTGAAGGGAAAAAAAAAAAAACAAAAGGAAACTCTCATGGTGAGAAGTAAAGCACTGTTTTTTTGGTTGATTGGTCACCGGAAAGAAACTATGTTTCAGAGGTTAGAGACGATTTGGGTATTTCCCGAAATGGAGACCGGTGAACCGGTGCCGTTAAAGTTACTTCTTTGGATTTAAAATGGATACCCCCTCTGTTTTTCACGGGGGATAAAGAAAGAAAAAGATTGCACTGAATCCTGAGAAAACCCTATCTGGGAAACGTTTCTGTTGTGTTTTTTAATGTCTGTTTAGTTTTAAAGGTGGCATCTTGGTGGCTCAGAATCGAAAGGCTGGCTGATTGGAATCGGTAACTCGCTCCAAGAAGAAAGCTTTTTAATTTTGGTTTGGAGAAAAAGAAATGGTTGTTATTTGGGATATGAAGCTCTGATCTCGAAAGATATTACAAGATTTTTCTCGGTGTTTGGGGCTGTCCGTAGAGAGTTCCAAAATAAATAGAAAAAGCAAGGTCCGAGGATAAATCCATCTCCAATCAGGATATCGTTGTCGCTTGTCGGGTTTTATCTTTTTATTTTGTTTTTTCTCTTTTGCATCCTTAACATTTCTCAGTCAAACATTAAACAACCCCAAAGTCTTAAGATTTCAAGTACTTGTGATGAAAATATAGTTGAAAGCAAAAGAACGGAAAAATACATAAGTGTCCTCTTCGTTTCTAAACTATGAAGTTAAGGAAGAGAGGGAGACAAAACTAAAAACCTTATTTTACTCGGTTCTTGGTGGGTTTTGTAAAAAAAAAAAAACTGTAAACTTTGATTGTTAGATTGAGTTTAAATACTATTGTTCAGTTGCTTGCGGTTACAGGAAAGGAAGTTGCAAGGCTTGTGTGGCTATTTGGGGTTTCTGGATAGCTGAGAAATATTGAGGGTGAAGTTTGAAAGATGGCAATGTCCTGCAAGGATGGTAAACCTGGGACTGGGAGCTTGGATAATGGGAAATATGTAAGGTACATACCTGAGCAGATTGAGGCCCTTGAAAGGCTTTATCATGAATGCCCCAAGCCTAGTTTGATTCGTTGACGGCAGTTGATTAGGGAGTGCCCTATTCTCTCCAACATTGAGCCTAAACAGATCAAAGTTTGGTTCCAAAATAGAAGGTTTGCCTTTTGGTTTCGTTTAGTGCCATTGCTCGGTGCAGTTTATTTGCTTCAATGGATTTGTATTCTGTGATATTGATAATGATTCAAGAAACGAGTGGAATCAACTGCTGAAATGTGGGATTTTTAGTATTTATCTTGTTCTTGGTTGGTCAAAATTTTCTTTTCAGGTGGAATACCATTTTTAATATTGATAATGCATGTTATCATGTATGTTTTGGATTTCTCAGATATAGAGAGAGGCAGAGGAAAGAGGAATCTCGCTTTCGAGCTGTGAATAGGAAGCTGACGGCAATGAACAAGCTTTTGATGGAGGAGAATGATAGGTTACAGAAGCAGGTGTCACAGCTGGCGTATGATAATGATTTCTGTCGTCAACATACCCAGAATGTGAGAATTTATGCTTTTGGCTTCTGGGTGGTTGCTTCCAGTTGCAGTTCTTTTTCGTTTACTTCTTTATTGTTGAAGTACAACAGGAAAATTGAAAATTTAACTACTTGTCAATTCAACTAAATTGGTGCTAAATTGCATTTTTTTATACTTTCAATGAATTTTATTTACATGGATATTGAGAGAGAAGGGTTCAATTATTTTCTTGCAGTCGACACTTGCAATCAAAGATCCTAGCTGTGAATCGTTGATGACGAGTGGTCAACACTGTGTGACACAGCAGAATCCTCCTAGAGATGCTAGTCCTGCAGGGTTTGGTTCTTTCCTTCCATTGTGCTGTGATAACTTTGTTGAGTGTTTTATTTGCGTGTTATAACTGATGCTTGTATCTTCTTTTCCAGGCTGTTGTCCATTGCAGAAGAGACTTTAGCAGAGTTTCTTTCAAAGGCCACTGGAACTGCTATAGAGTGGGTCCAAATGCCTAGAATGAAGGTATATCATGACCTTTCCCCCTAATATTTGATATTCAATTATCTACCCTTTTGCCTTATAATAACATAAAACCACTAAGCTTCTAGAGGGCTTGTTGTATTCTTTAACGTGGGTTTGGTGTGTTTGTGTTAGAATGGTATTTCTTGGGCAATTTTTTTCTCTGTTAGAATGAAATTATTTCATTGAGCAGCATTTGATTTTTGTTCCATTCTCTGTATCTCTTTTTTTACTTGAACAGCCTGGTTCGGATTCCATAGGAATCATTGCTATTTCTCACGGTTGCCCTGGAGTGGCAGCACGTGCCTGCGGCCTTGTGGGTCTCGAACCTACAAGGGTAAGTCCAATTCTCTTTGCAGCCTGGTACCACATCATCTGCACATTGACTTTGGACTTCAAAATTTAAACATTTATGTTCCTTCCAGGTAGCAGAACTCCTCAAGGATAGGCCTTCATGGTTCCGCGATTGCCGAGCTGTGGATGTTCTAAATGTGCTGCCTGCTGCCAATGGTGGAACCATTGAGCTGCTGTACGCGCAGGTCAGGGATCGCTACTCTTTTCTTGTTGCTAGACTTTATTGGTTCTTCGTTATTTAATGATTACTTCACATGTTCTTATTAGCTCTATGCTCCAACGACATTGGCTCCTGCTCGCTACTTCTGGTTGTTGCGTTATACTTCTGTTCTAGAAGATGGAAGCCTTGTGGTACGTTGTTTAATAAACTGATTTTTTGGATATTAGACAATGAATGGCCCCAGGGCAATGCTTAGGTGTTTTTTTTAGTTAAATTCCTTTTGCAACGCTTAGGTTTGTGAGAGGTCTTTGAAAAATACTCAAAATGGCCCTAGCATGCCTTCAGTGCAGCATTTTGTGAGAGCAGAAATGTTTGTAAGTGGATACCTTATTCGGCCTTGTGAAGGGGGTGGTTCGATCATACACATTGTTGATCATATGGATTTGGAGGTATACTTCTTTCTTTATGTAAATTGCCTTCAATGTGTTAAACTATATATATATATATATATATTTTGCCTTAATTTGGAATGTTTCTCATCAACCAGCCATGGAGTGTGCCAGAGTTCTTCGTTCGCTTTATGAATCATCAACAGTGCTTGCTCAGAAATTGACGATGGCAGTAAGACTGGTTTTCTGAGTTATGTTTTTTTGCCCTTCTCGTTTCGATGTTATGAAAATCTGAAACTGTTTGCAGGAAGGCTTGTATATTCAGAATTAATATAGTTGTAGCTTCAGAAAAAGGGTGAAGATATTTTTTGTCTAATTTACCTTTAGGCTTTACGACAACCAAGGTAGATAGTTCATGAGATTTCTCAACCTAATGTGACTGGTTGGGGCAGACGACCAGCAGCTTTACGGGCACTTAACTAGAGGTTGAGCAGGTAATTTTCAAAGTCTTGTTGTAAAGCATTTTCAAATTCTATGGTAGTTATAATTTGTTAGATGATTCCGAGCAAGGGGTTTTAATGATGCTGTCAATGGATTCACTGATGAAGGGTGGTCCATGATGGGCAATGATGGCATGGATGATGTTACTATGCTTGTGAACTCATCTCCTGACAAGCTAATGGGCCTTAATCTTTCATTTGCTAATGGGTTTCCATCTGTCAGCAATTCAGTCCTATGTGCTAAAGCCTCCATGCTTTTACAGGTGAGGATCCTTCGCATGTTTCACACGAATTACTTTGTGATGCTTACTTTGGATGGCTTTTTCTACCCCCACCCCTCATATCTGTCAAAACTGAGTCATCGTGTTATCTGAATAAAAATTCTCTAACATCTGCTTAATTGCTATTATCATGTCAACATTTAATTTTGTTAATATATATATTTTTGCTCTTTGGTGTTTCTCTTTTAGAATGTTCCTCCAGCAATCCTACTCCGTTTCCTGCGGGAGCATCGATCAGAATGGGCAGACAGCAGCATTGATGAATACTCGGCTGCAGTTGTTAAAGTTGGTCCCTGTAGCTTACGAGGAGGTTTTGGCAGTAAAGTTATACTTCCCCTGGCACACACTATTGAACATGAAGAGGTAAGAATATTGAATTTATATAACTTAAAATGTTATTAGTTTAAAAGTTTCAACTTTCTGCTTTGATGATATGCCCTTTTTTGGTCTGGCTTAATTTAGTAATGTTACTGACCTTTTTTATATTATTATTAGTCCTTAGAGGTCATTAAATTGGAGGGAATTGCACAATCTCTTGAAGATGCACTAATGCCAAGAGATGTTTTTCTCCTGCAAGTAATTTTCTTGTTTTCACTCTACTCTTCCTTGTTCTCTTTGTTGCTTTTAAGTTTTATCTTTGCATAATTTACTTTACTGTGGTATGGTTCTATAGCTATGCAGTGGAATGGATGAAAATGCTGTGGGCACCTGTGCTGAGATTATATTTGCTCCCATAGATACTTCTTTTGCTGATGATGCACCTCTTCTGCCTTCAGGTTTTCGTATTATTCCTCTCGGCTTGGGGAAGGTTGGTATTTTTTTATTATGCTAAGAGGTATCTTCTTGGTTTTCCTCTATATTTTGTGGAGCTCCTTATTAAGCCCGGGAAATGTTGGAACTGTCGGCGCATCTCATGGTGCAGTAGAAAAATAATTCGACGATTTTACTAGCGATCCATGTACGAAATACCGAAATCGGGAGCAAGAGATGCAAAATTTCACTTTGGGTTCCTTGAATAGCAGCAAAGCAACAACAGTCACGAGCGGTTCGAATCGCAAAGCTTCCACGAAATCACGTCTCGACCTCTACTTGGTTCATCCGACTGAGAGCAAAAAATTTTAATTTTCCCAAAATTGTTTTGAGAAAACGTGTAAAGTCTAAGGAGGAGAGAAACGGTTGCTAGGCCAATCTTTTCCTTTTATAATGATGTTGCCCTAACACTTAGGGTTTTATGAATTAATTAAAATAAAATAATTACATTACTTATATTTCTTTAAATACCTATTTAGCATATACGGGATAATTAAAATCATACATATATATATACTGATCTTAATTATATATATATATTTTAATTTAAGTACAATAAAATTATACACGAGTAACTTATTATAATTTGCTTATCTCAACCTTTGGGTGTGACACTGTAAGATCCTGTAACGTTAGTAGTAATATTAGAACCATTCTAACACTACAAACAATGAGTGACATCTAGCAATATATTATTGTCATCTAAGTTATAAGAAATTATGATTCGACACAACATCTTTGTGATCAATTTTATTATGTATTATATCCTTGTCATTTATATCTAGAATATGCACAAGTCTTGGAATAGTCACACTTGTATAGTTCATCTATTCTTTCTTGATATCTAGAGTATACTATAATGAACAAATAATTTGTGATATCTCATATCAACTTATTCGGGTATGGCCATGCATTTTTAGTCTCAATCAAGTGGCCTGTGATACATTTCTTATTATGTAGGAAGGACAAATCCTATCTTGATCATTCACACCTCATGTAACACCCTCAATTTTATTGTTTTAATTAATTTCAAGGACCAAATCGTAAAACTATAAACCTTGGGGTTAGTTTTTAAGGCTTCTGAAAGTTCAGTGACCTAGCTCTAGATTTAACTCTTCTTTGACTGCAAAGAAAATAATAATAATAAAATGTGTATATGGTTGGGATTGAAACATTGACTTGCTAAAACATCACTATAAGCCTTATTCATGTAGCTTAAATCACTATAGCTAATGAGTTTAGATAAAAATATATTTTATTTCTCTGGTTTGAGATTTTAAATCCCTAAAATTAGAAACCAAATTCCTAAATCGTGAAACCCTTAAGCTCTCACCAACACCAATCATTGCCCCTCTGTTCACCAATCTCCGATCGACGGTGGTGTGCACAACAACCACCACCTTGTTCCCCGTCATACTCGATCAAAAGTCCTCTGTCAATTTTTCGATAACCACCGTCGATCGTCGTGAAAGGCCTCGGGAAAGTTTTGTTGAAACCTAAGAATCCCCGTTTCTATTTTTGTTCAATTCTAGTCACCATAGGTGATCATAGGCTGCATTATCGCTTCCAATCGACTCACCATCCCACGTTGAGCAATACCCAACCGGTCTCTCTCTCCGTCTAAGCCTGTCATTGATTCCATATCCGATGACAAAGCCTCGACGGAAAACTAAACCCACCGTAATTGTTTTTCACATTTTCACATCGATCCTGACATCTGTTGTCTCACCGCCATCGTCATATGGTTCCCCACTCCGTTCTGACTATAACCTAACTGGTATTGTCCCCTTCGGTTACATTCTTCACCTTTCGCTGTTGAGGGTAAGAGTTTGTTCTTTCTTCGTTAATTTCTATTGATTTTGGTTTATTTATGGATTGATTCAATTTGTTTTTTGGTGAATGGTGTCGTCGGAAGGAATCAACCCCCCGTCCCTGTCGCCGCTGCACACCCCACCGTTGCGCGTGGGCATTGTTTTTGTCGAGTCTTCTAGTTGACTGAGTCAACTCGCTCCAGTCAATCGAGCAACTCGTCTAAGTCAAGCAAAGTCAACTCGTTGACCTGTTCGTTGAACTGAACCGTTGATCTTTGACCAGACCATTGACTTTAACCAGCGTTGACCGTTGACTTTGACCAAAAAACCAACTTTTTTTGGGAAAAAAGGCTTATGTTATGTTTTTCAACGTCACGAGTCTGAATCTGAAGTTTATTTCGCCAAATTCGAACCCAATAAATTGTTTTTTAGTGTTTTAATTTCCAATTCATATAGTTTTCCCGATTAAGTTCTATTTCAGACGTAATTTGCTTTGCCATGGATCCGAGATATTATGGGACATTGAATTTAAGTTCAAGGGTGATCGAATGGAGTTTAATTGGTTGATTGAGGTAGCAAGAAAATCGATGTAATACTCTATTACCCAATGCATACTTATCGGTATCTGTTGGAAAATGGCTTATGCATGATTTAAAATGTTTGGTTTTGTAAATCTCGACGATTAATCCAAAATTAGTAATGGATATGGTATAAGGATATTAAATTGGTTAAGACTCGTTTGGATCATATAGAAACTAAAATACCCATAGGAAATAATTACAAGTTCAATAATTAATCAGTAAAACAAATGACCTCACGATTCATAAATTTTGATTATTTTCTTTAAAAGTTAAATACCGTGAATACTTAGATAAGAAGTTACAAAAATTCTCCTGTAGGGTAAAATTACAAAAATACCCTTATGCTGTTAAAAGATAAGGATTGTCCCTGAAAATGGAAATTAATCCTGAAGATATACATTTGATCCAAATTAAACTACTGAAGCATATTTTAGGTACTTGTTTTGTCTAGAAAAATATGGATAACTGATATTAACCTCATAGGTGTCAAAAGACTTAGAGATTTGGATTCTTGAATAAATACCTGGAGACTATTTTCTCGAAAATATTGCAAATGCCATAATTGAATTATATGACTGAAATACCCTTGAGATGAAAAAGAGACCTAAATCTTCCCCGATAGTGGAAATGACTTAAGAATTCATTCTTGTCTTGATAGAACTATAGATTCATATATTAAATTCATGATTTGATTGGAATGTTCTAATAATCGATTTCTAACCTTTGAAAAAGTAAAGGAATTAAAATTTTTGATTTTTGGGGACACATATCCGTAGACAAAATTATCAGAAATAATGCATACGCTTGGATCGAACAAAATAACCAAATTACCCTTTAGGCAAGAATAACATGAATTCCAAAGTGACCAGAATAACCCGAGCTTTGAAATGACCCAAATATCCCCATGATATGGATTAAGGAAGTGTTTGTGGTCAAGTTCTAAAAGTGCCAATAAAGCATTAAATATTGTAATGACCTAAAGATTATTGAGACAACCCAAGCACGTGGTTACTCTGGAAATTATTACAATAAAGATATGAAATAAATACCATCGAAATATTAGTTCAGTTCTTCAAGATCCATTCAGTGAGGACTCTGAAGGTGATCAATTCAATTAGTGTAGTCAGTGTTAAAAAGTAAATATTCGTAAGGTATCATAGTCTGAATAATTGACATGTATCGCAGTGATGGTATTTGATTAGCTCGAGTTGACACGATAACCTGATAAATCGTCATGGATCTTGAATTTTGTAAATCATTGTTTTACCCTTATTGGATTAAGTTACTAAGAATCCACTAGTAATCATATGTTTGAAATGTCTCTTATAGCATGAATGATGGAATTATGTGTGTTATATTTGAATCTTATATAATTCTGATGTAAGATTCTTGAATGTCTTTCTGATGGACCTGGAATCCTAAATGGTCCTGGAATCCTAAATGGTCCTGAAGCATTAAATCCTGAATATTTGATTGGATATGTTAATGAACAAATCATTTTAATAAGGACCTCAATTCTGAAATCCAACCAATCTACATAAGTTTCACATTTTCCATTCCTGATAACTCTCAAGAGCCTCCAAAAAAATATCTAGATCCTCTAGTGTGTTCCCTGTACTCATGTGTATTTTCTCTATTTATAAAAAATATGACTCTAATATTTGAAATAAAAACATGGTTACTGATCTTTTTCTGGTCTCTGATTTATGATATATGGTTTCTGATACTGAATACATCTGGCTCCTGATTCTGATATTTTTATTTACTGGCTAATCTGATTTATACTGGGGTACTATTTGGGATATGTTATGGAGTTCTGCAAGTTCAGTCCTAATTAGGCTGGTAAATCCTTACGGACCTAAGACAACACTTAGGTGGGCTCCTGGGCTCAATGGGCCTAGTGGTAAGACCTTATGGACCTTGGGGCACCCCCTCAGGTGGCTCATTTGTTTTGTACTTAGGGTATGTCCTTATGGACCCAAGGTGCTCCCTTAAGTTGACTCCTACGCCCATTGGGCTTAGGGGAAGACCTTATGGACCTAGGGGCACTCCCCTCGGGTGGCTTCTATGTTTCGGCTAGGGCAAGTCCTTATGGACCCAAGGTGCTCTCTTAAGTTGGTTGCAGTTCTGGGGGACTGTATATGGAGTGTTTGGTTGGAGGGTATTACTGTGTTTTTAAAAAAAAATATTTTCTTGAAATAAACTACTGTTTATAAACCATTTCTGTTTTATGGGAACCCACTAAACATCCATTTTCAATCTTGAACCTGGCCCTCTAAACATCTCCTCTGAATTGTAAGTTTCACTACGATCACCTGAATATTTAATAATGAAATCTCAACTAATAACTGGAACTTGTATATGCATGGATCAATAAACAAGTTTTATGTTTTGCCATTTATTTTCTTGTTCTTTAGCATCTTATGGTATTTTTGTATTATTGAGCTTTCCCAAAGTTCACTCTTTTACTCACCATTTCAGGTTAAAGATTGATTCAATACATCTATCGACTTCAGTAATGGGAGTTCATTCGGCTTTGTTTACAGAGTACGATACAAGTGTAATTAGAGGGTATATATGTCAAATTTGATTTTTATACTGAGTCTGGAACTTATATGATTTCAATCTTTTTTTAATATATGTATGGTTTTCTGTAATTGTCATTTTTGCTGCGAGTCACTCCGGTGGTCTTAATGTGACACCTCAGATAAGATCGGGTTACTCGCATCGGTCTGGGGGTGTTACACCCTATTACATCTATCAAGATATGTTCAATATCAGTCTTTATAGTGCAACCAGTTACGGAGCATGTTTAACCGTATCAAAACATACAACAATATATGTTGAGATAGTAATGATCTCAAGTCCAAGGATCATACATATAGTCATCACCATGAGCAATGTTGTGACCATTACATAATAATCCAAGACATATGCTCATCGTGGGTCAATCCAATATATTATTTTCTAACAACGTATTCATGCACTGATTCTGACATCTCTATACCAATGACATCTCATTGTCATCAATCAACATGTTAGTCTTAATCGTATTATTATTGTCCATGCCCATAATAATACTCGACTAGCGAGCTTTCAATAATAATCATATTATTATATGGACATTATTATCTTTTAGTTTATTTAATACATAGAAATATAATAGAAGAAAATAACAGTAATGTATGTATTCAATAAATATGATAAAGATAGTATGTCAATACAATCATCACATGATTGGTCTTTGGGCATACTCTAACAAGAAATTGATGCAGGAAGCCTCTAGTCAAAATCGCACTCTCGACCTAGCTTCTGCTCTTGAGATCAGGCCATCTGGAAATAAAGCATCTAATGATTATTATGCTAATGCTGGCTGTATGAGGTCGGTGATGACCATAGCATTTGAGTATGCCTTTGAGAGCTATCTTCAAGAACATGTAGCATCTATGGCTCGACAATATGTCCGTAGTATTATATCTTCAGTTCAGAGGGTGGCATTGGCACTTTCTCCTTCATATATAAGTTCACAAGCTGCTCTCCAAACACCACTAGGTACTCCAGAAGCACAGACTCTTGCTCGTTGGATCTGCCAAAGTTATAGGTACTTCAGCCTACCTTGTCTTTCTGGGATGAATTTTATTCCATTTAATATTATTTTGATATTAAGTTGGGGAACATGGCTCAACCTCAATAGGTGATTGCATCAATTATGAAAGGGTAGCAGTAGAAAACGAAATCGTTCATGTAGTGTTAAATAGGAGATACTTGTCATTTGGTCTCTTATGCTTTTACCCTTTGTGCTGTGAGATTTGGAATTTTGACTTGTTGAATTTACCGTCTACTGTTGCAGTGATATCCTGTACCATGCACTCATAAAATGTCGCTTTAGCTCGACATTTGCGATAGTAACAATGGCTGCTATATTTTGAACAATGGATGATTTGTTGATAACATTGCAGAGTCTACATGGGTGTTGAGTTGCTCAAATCTAGCACTGAAGGGAGTGAATCTGTCCTCAAGTCCTTGTGGCATCACTCGGATGCTATCATGTGCTGCTCTCTTAAGGTATGTGTGAAATACTTGTTTCCTCCATTCCCTTTCTGTTTCATACTTTTTTTTTGTGTTCTGTATGAAATATGTTTTTCTCCTCTTATTGTTGGAACGTGTGGGGCAGACACCATGTCAAATTGATCCTGTATAATCTGACCGAAGATGCTTTTATGTTTGTGGTGAAAGGTGCTTGTTTTAGTTAGAACTGGTAATTTCGATCGCTACCTGAGATTCTGGACATGGGAAATGTAGCAAACACAAAATGACATCAATATGCAAACATGTTAATAATTATTTACGTGTGAATTTTATTATTATATAAGATCTTAAACTCGAATGTGTATTTCTTGGTATAGTTTTACTTTTAACAATTCAAGATACAATGGATAAGACTCGTGCTTCCTGGTAATACATAAGTAGTCCATTAAGATAATGAAAATCCTGGATACTTTTTTCTTTGTATGACTTTCGGGTTAAAATTTTCTTTGCATTAGCAGCAAATTTCATATTAGTGATGGGACTGATTGTTTCTCCTCTTTTTGGCCATTATTTGTTATTCTGCAGGCATTGCCCATTTCTACTTTTGCAAATCAAGCTGGTCTTGACATGCTGAAGACAACCCTGGTGGCTCTGCAGGACTTGACTTTGGAGAAGATATTCGACGAACATGAATGAAAGACTCTCTGCATGGAGTTCGCACAGATACTGCAACAGGTCTAGCATTTCTTTCTTATTTCGAACTTGACTGAACATGTTTATCACCATAATAATGATAACGGATAATTATATTTCACCAGAATTTTATTCATTGTTTTGACGTTCTTTTTTCGTGTTAGGGTTTTGCTTGTCTACAAGGTGGGATCTGTTTGTCAAGCATGGGAAGACCGGTTTCATACGAGAGAGCAGTAGCTTGGAAAGTGTTGAATGAAGAGAATGCTCATTGCATCTGCTTTATGTTTATCAACTGGTCTTTTGTCCGAACTTTTGCACCCCAATGACTTTTTGTTGGTTTGTTTGTCTGTAGTCGTAAAACCCATGTGTTTCGTCTCAACTATGAAGTATTGTTGGATGGTTGAACACTTGCAAAGGTTAATCAATTTACTAATCAGAATTTGTTGCTAAGCCATGTACCAACTTGATAAAATTGATGGAAAAAAGACCCTTTCAAACTTTGAAACGACTAACCAGCGGTCGGTTGTCTGGTCAAGTCAGTCCAATTAAAACTAGAAATGACTAGTATTCACAAATAGTTAGTCTTTTATTGATATATATATGGATTTATTACATGAAAATGAGATAAAAACACAATCACTTACTAGAAACAACCCTTTGTGTTAAAGCTTGTGCCTGGCTCTCTATGGGGTTAAGGGAAAGGGATACAATCAAAATTAGAAGCAGCCCAAAGAAAAACCCTAAAGCATTTGAAGCCAAACCCAAAAAACTTTAAAGTGGGAGAAAGGTTTGGTCCATGCTATAAAGCTTGAACATGAAGGCATTAAAATAGGTTAATAAGAATATTATGAAAGGGTTGGGCTAATAATTTCTCGTGTCATCAGTTTGAAACTTTGAGATTATTGATATCCCTTGTAATAGCTGGGATGCAACTAGAGCTCCTAGCGATCCCACCAGAATTCTTCTGAGCTCCTGATCTATCCCTGGGGCTAATGGATTTGGCTCTATTACTCTTCCTCAAAATATCCCTCATGGCTTCAGCTGTCAACAGAGCCGGAAAAGTCCTCCCAAGCTTGTTAAACCTTGCACATGTATTCATATGTGCACTCAAAGCTTCCTCTATCTTGCCTCCGTTTTTCTCCATCCCTTCTTTCACCGCCTCCGAACACAGCCCGCATATCCATTTCCCCAAGTACTTGTTTCGCACTCGCTCGATGTACTCCGAAGTGTACTCTTCGCTCATCCCACAACACTCGCACTTGGCATCTTCGACTTCGGATATAGGCGGGAGCTGGTTCTCGTCCGTTATGGTGGTTTCTTTGTAATTATCGAGCACTTCCTTGCTCAGTTGGAAAGTGATATCGGAAACGGTCCGGTGGAGGCTATCATTGGAGAGTTTCGGTGGCTTAGAGAAGTTGTTCCTCCTGGCGTAAGTGCTAGTAATAGCCTCTCCATGTGGTGCCATTTTGAAAGAGAACCAACGCGTATCTATTGGGAAAATTCGTATGGAACTACCAAGGGATTACGATGAAGAACTAGGGATTGAAGCTTTAATGGAAGTGAAATAACTTCAGAGAAGAGCTTGAAAGATACTTTGTCGAACTCAAATGGTGGTTGATACTTGATAGAGAGTTAAGTGCATGAAACTGAGGTTATTTATAGAATATGCGAACCCTATCTTTTTCGTACCCAACAAGTGTGTGGATCCTATGGACTCACATGTCGACTATCATCAGCAGCATGAAGACACCAGTTTTTGTCCATTCGTTTTTACTATTTATTATTATTAATAATTAATAATATTATTAACATTATTATTATATTACAGGCCCATTTACAATTATAAATCCCTGAAGCCCGAATACAAAATAGATTTAACCCAAGTCTGGATCCAATCCAGACGACCCAGTTCTAGTCCAGCAAAACATAACCCGTTTAGGGTTATTGCTAGGGTTTCTAAACCCTAGCTCCCACACGGCGCCGCCTCAAGGTTCCAGAAGCCCGCCGCCGCTCGTTGCCGACACTCCCTCTATCAGGTGTCTCGTCCAACTGTTGCCGACACTACAGTGCCATGCCACCTCGCCGTCGAAGCCTCCAGAAGACCCTAACGGCCGTCCACGTCGCAAGCTACGAGGTGAGTCACCACCATAGTCCGGTGACTCACCGAATGGCCCCCTTTGTACTGGTCCGACGAAAGCCTCATCGAGTCTATAAAATCATCATCAATCACCTGCAAAAAGGAGAGGGAAAGGAAAGAAGAAGAATAGACAGAGAGAAGAAGGAGAGACACCACGAGAAGCAAGAACTACACCAACGATCCCAGACAACTACAGATCTAAAGAAAAGAGAAAAAGACGAGAAAGACTTACCGAGAAGACTATGCGAGCTCGGAGCCACCATACACCGCCGTGAAACCAAAAACGTCGAAGGTAACCTCCTTAGATCTACGCAGTTTGGCAAAGATTTAGGCTAAAATACCTTCGGTTTTCGCTTTAGGGTAAATTAGGCTTTTATTTGGGGTAAACTTGTAATTTCTGGCCACCGTGGGTGGTGGCCGGCGGCGGTGGTCGGTGCCGGAGTACGGCGACCGGTCGGTGTCTAGTTTCCCTCCGGCGAGGGAAACTAAGGTGGCATTTGGTTCGCTGGAATGTTTATGAGGGAATTGGAATCTATGAAGGAATTGGAATCTGTAGGAATTGGAATCAAATTCTATATTCTGTTTGGTTCGCAGACATGTCAGATGAATTTGATTTCAGTAATGTAAAATGACAGAATTGCCCTTCTTGTTTTTTTGCTTTATTTTAGTTTATTTTACAACTTACATGGAGTAATATATTATAAAAAAATTTAAAAATATTAAATTTTTATTTTATTGATTGATTATTCATTTCAATAAATTATAAAAATTATGCTAATAAACATTATAAGTTAAAATCATCGCAATCAAAATATGTTAATAAGTTACCAAAAGATAGAGCAATATTTCGATACATTTCAATCGGAGTATGTTAATTAGTTACCAAAAAATATACCAAAAACTATTTTTATTCAATATATGAATTAGAAACTCGACACGACTCAAAATAATAAAAAAATTATTTTTATTCAATAAAAACATTGACTTAATTGAAAAAAATTATATATAGAAGGGTATTATTGTAATTATTCCTAAATATATAAGGTAAAATTATATATTTTTTCGGGTTTTTTTCACCATAAACCTAAACTCGACCCGACCTGACCCGAATATCACACTTAAAAAACCCCGACCCGAATATCACACTTAAAAAACTCGACCCGAACAAAATAAAGTTTCATCCGACCCGAGCCAAATATATGAATTAGAAATCCGACCCGACCTGACCCGAAATAATAAAAAATTATTTTTTATTTAATAAAAACAGTGACTTAATTTGACCCGACCCGAATTATATATATTTTCGGGTCGGTCTAATTTTTTTCACCCTAAACCCGAACCCGACCCGACCCGAATATCACACTTAAAAAAACCCAACCCGACTCGACCCGAATATCACACTAAAAAAACCCGACCCGAACAAAATAAAGTTTCATCCGACCCGACCCGAATATATGAATTAGAAATCCAATCCAACCCGACCCGACCCGAAATAATAAAAAATTATTTTTATTTAATAAAAACAATGACTTAATCCGACCCGATCTGAATTATATATATTTTCGGGTCGGTCCGGTTTTTTTCACCCTAAACCCGAACCTGACCCGACCCGAATATCAAACTTAAAAAAACCCGATCCGATCCGTCCCGACCCGACCCGAATATATGAATTTGAAACCAGACCCGACCCGTAATAATAAAAAAATATTTTTATTCAATATATGAATAAGTTACCAAAGGATTAATGAGGGTAGTATGATCAAATTTCAATTCCCTCCAACAAGGGAATTGAATTCCATCCATTTTTGGATGGAATTCACTTTCCCTCATTTGATGGAATTAAATTCTATTAGGGATTCCAATTCCCTTGAAAAACTTGAACCAAACATGGGAAAGTGGTGAAATTGGATTCCAATTCCCACCAATTCCAAGGGATTACATCCAACCAAACGCCACCTAAGAGAGAGGCGAGAGAGTTTTGTAAACTCTCTCAGTTAGAGAGAAAAGAGGGAAAGAAGAGAATGAGGAGAATGGCCCGAAGGACCGTCCATTTGGGTCTTATATACCCCTCTCAAACGGCGTCGTTTTGGGTAGGGGTATATGCGTAATTTGCACGCATGGACAAACCCTTTCCGTAGCCATCTTAATTTTGTAACATTCCATTTTAGTCACTGAAATCAAATTCTAAACATTTTAATTTGGTCTTCTAAATTTATTTACTTTATAATTTAGTCACTGATATGTTTATATAAATATTTAGGGTAAATAACCGATTTAATCCCTTATAATTTTATTAATTTATATTTATATCCCGAATTAATTAATTATTTTAAATTACACTATTAACCATTATCTTTCATAATATTTCGAATTAGTATATTTAATTTTAATACTTTATGTTTTAGTTTTATAATTTTAATTTCTTTTATTTTTATAATTATTTAATTACAATTTTATTTTGTTTTTATTATTATTTTTGATATATTTAAATTATTATTTTCATGATTATTTTATTATTATTATCTTAAGTCATATAAATATATATATAATATTTATTTATTTATTCTATTTGTTTGTTTTCTATTAAAATCCTATTTATAAATTTAATTTTATAAATTACTTTTAATTATATTTTAATATATATTTATTTTTCAATATTAAGAAAGGGCAGTCTTAAAGCAACTGGATGTCCATTTTCAGATATTTTTAAATAAATAAATATCTTACTTTTATAAATTATATATTAATCTATTTTTAAAAAAATGTTTTATTAATATTTTTTAAAGAGTTGTCTTAAAGCACCTAGAAGTCCTTTTCTGGTATTTCTAAATAAATAAATATCTTATTTATATAAAAGTTAATAGATTTTCTTAAAATTATAATAATAAATCTGAAATAACATGATTATGAATTAAATATATTTTTGAACTTTTGAATTTCTAATAATAGAGACAATTTATAATTAATAAGTATCAATTATGGGCGTTATAGGGGTGCTAATCCATCCCTAAATGTAATCGACCATGAATCCCTTTTTATTATTAAAAAGAATGAATTTTTGGTTAAAACGCAGATCAGTTTATCTTTTAACTGATGTTTTCTTAAAAACTATTTTAAAAGATAATTTTTTAGGTATTCGACCTACCTAATCCAAAAAGGTCGATGGCGACTCCAAAACATTTTTTAAATCAAAATCATTTATTTATTCATTTTATTTTTCCCGCCAAGTAAAAATTTCGTGCTCGGGAGAAAACCGGTTACGACAGCTTGTCGACTCCGCTGGGAACACGGTCAAGCTTTTAAAATGAATTATAAATTGTCTCTATTAAAAAATTCATATATTTAATTTATAATTCTTTATTTTCAAAATTTTATATATATACTTATTATTTTTAATATATATATATATATATATATATATATATATATATATATATTTCAAGTATTAAATTTCATTATTTATTTATTTGTTAGAGGTTTGAACATTTCTTCTCACACACATCACTTGCATTGCATAACATAAGCTTTATAATCAAGTTTGTCCCTTTTAAGTGGGAGTGAAAGCGACGTTTTCGTGAGAATTTATTCTCCGTGTCAGACCTAGCAAGTAACTTTTGGGGTTCATATGCTCTATGTCTTCATGAGAATTTATTCTCCGTGTCAAGCATAGAGAAATGTGTCCCCTCGAATTGAACACGATCCGCTTAAGTCTGTAGTGGACTAGGATTGAGGGTTTAACAGCCCAAGGGGGCACCAACAAGGATAATTCGAGTACCTTTACTCTTAGAACTAAAACCCTGCATATAATAAACCTTAGAAGTTCACCCAATTTAAGATAGTAATGAACCTCTGTCCGTAGGTTTACACAAAGGAGAAATAAACTTTAACTTTTAATTTTTTTCTCTCTCTCTAAATAAATGCATGCGAACTAGAAATCATGCGGATAGGTTAATTTTTCCAAACAAAGCATGGAACTAGAAAGCATGAGGTTAGGATATATTATATACCATGATAGGTAGAGTATTGGTACTAACCAATTTATTTTTTCCTTTCTCATTTTTATTTTTCATACATGTTATTTTGCTCTAACTTGTTTGTATTGATTTCTTTTGTTTGCATTGCATGATCATGGCATAACCAAAAGGTGTTGACTTGAAAGACTGTTCGTCAAATTGGAAAGAAATCATAAATGGACAAAAAGTTTTATGATCGAACAAAACATGAGCAACCATGGAATGACATCCTGAGGGAACTGCGAAGATAGAGGAGAGCTATGCACCCAAAGATCGTATGCCCATTGAAGAGAAAAAGGAGATACGAGAAATAAGAGAACAAATGTCCAAAATGATGGATAGAATATCTGTTTTGGCCAAAGAAAAGAGATCCCTACACAAAAAGAGAGAACTCAATGAAGATAAATCTACAATCTCAGGGACTTTTGATCCTAACCAATTTTAGAAATTACAGACAGTCATCATTCGTATTCACAAGTTATCTGGAGATACCCAGAAAATGGTGACAACTGTAAAACCTCTTAAAGATGAGATGAAATCATGCAATATGAAATCATCAAAGTTTAATCTGCTCCCGACGTCTAAAACTCAGATTCAATCCAAGACTAAAGGCGGTTCTCATTTTGATGCTATCCCTATATCATATAAAGAGTTATATGAGAAGCTACTTGAAGCACGAGAAGTGGCTCCGTACTGCATAAAACCATTCCAACCTCCGTATTCGAATTGGTATGACATCAACGTTTATTGTGAATATCATGCCGACGCTCAAGGACATGCCATCGAGAATTGTCTTGCCTTCAAACGTCGAGTCCAAAGTCTTTTAGATCATGGAACCTTACAATTTGTGATAAATGATCGACCTAGTTTGGTAACTGAAAGTCCTGCTAGAGTAATACCAAAAGGGTTCAAGGGTAAGAGTATTAGTAGCGGTATCCAGAAGGAAGAAGATTTGTTGAGGTTTGAAGCTCAAGTACGTTATTCGAAGGATCAAAACAAGAACTTGAGCACTGAAATGGAAACCATGCATGAAGATTTCCAAAATATCAGTCAAGCCTTTCGAAATGCTAACATAGGAAACACTTTAGAAGAGTGGATAACAGGGGCCACCAAACTGAAAAAGAACTGTAACATACATGAAGGTCGAGCCAATAAGTTTTTTCATGATTTAAGAGTTGCAGAAGAAAGACGCAATACCTCTGTCATTGAATTTGAAAAATGTCAAGTCAAAAATCAAATGTTGAATAGTGCTATGACCAACATGGAAGCATCATATCAGATCCATCAGCATGATATCAATACTGAATTAAAAGCCACTGTCGACAAGAACAAGACGTTGAAGAAATGTTTAGATGATTATGGAGATCTTGTACGAGAACTTCTTGAGCACAAAGATTCTCTCACAAGAAAAAATGAACAATATTATTCGCAACTCCAAGAGTCTACACAGAAGATGAAGGAAAAAGACAATATCATGAAAGAAATTGCTTCTCAAACAAGTAATATGGCTCATAAGCTGGTAGATTTAGTTGGCTTCACAAGATAATTAAGGCAGATTGATAACTCCACACCTGAGCATGAGTGGAAGTTAATTTGGCTTTTAAGGGAAATAGAGAAGTTAGGAGTAAAAGCTATGCCCTACATGTAAAAGTTTTGTTTGTTGCACGGAAACTTTTGTGTTCAATGAAATCTGTTCTAAAATGATCACTCTTGAGTAACACCTTTTCATACATGCATTTGCATTTCACATCTTTGCATTTTCATTTTGTATTCATACTTTTATATTTGCATCTTTTTATTGCATAGTTTGCATTCTTATTTTTATATTTATGCATTTTCACATTTACATTACATTTGTTATTTTAAGTATTGTTATATACATTAATGTAAATAATTCATGAAAGGTTTTGTAACAGTAAAATCAAGATCATTCATTCATTTTACTGTACCATCATCATGAAAACAATAGAGGAATCTTATGAGGGAATACAAGATCAATGGCCAGAACAATTGACAGGGTTACCTCAAGATACAAGGAAAGAAGCGTCACATTCAGTACCAGATGAATCAAATCAAATTATTCAGGGGATGCCATCTAATAAAGAAGAGATAATTGATAAAGAGAAACCATGCTATCAGATTGAAGAGTCGAGAGTGATAACATACCCTGAGGCATCCCAATTGAACCCAAAGAATAGCCTCATTAATTATTCACAATATAAGGAGAGATTCAAGAGGGCAGATGAAGCAATCAGAAATATGAAAGGTGTTACTACTTCCCACAAAGAATTAGAAGCAAGAGAGCTCAGCTTGGTTCCAGACTTGGTTAATCCTCATGAATTCAGAATGCCAGATTTTGAGAAATATGATGGCACCAGTTGTCCCCTAATCCACCTAAAAATGTTTTATAGAAAAATGGAAGGATATTTAAGTTCTGATGATCTGTTAATTCACTCCTTCCATGATAGCCTCAGTGGACCAATAATAGTATGGTATAATCAGTTGACCCAAGAATAGATCAAGAGATAGGTTGATCAAGCTGAGGTATTTTTGGGACAATATCGGTATGTTAAAGACTTAGCTCCAACACGTATGGATCTTCGAGGAGTAAAGAAGAAAGCCAATGAAAGGTTTCAAGAATATGCCTTAAGATGGAGAGGAGTGGCAGCACAAGTTCATCCTCCCATGTTAGAAAAAGAGATATCACATATGTTTCGTGATTCCCTTCCCACTCCTTTCTTCGAGTTAATGCAGGCAAATCCGACGAAGGAATTCGAGAATCTTGTGACAAGTGGAGAATTAATTGAGAATGTAATCAGCGAAGAAAACCCAAAAGTCACATCCAAGAGCCCGACGGATCAAAAAGAAAAAGCTGATAATGTGAATGAATGTAGCATCCAGAGTCTCCGCAATTGCAAAAGAAAAGGAGCAAATAGTTGTTCGGATCGACCAAAGAAAGTCATGTGATCAAGAAAAACTTTGGAAGTGTTCCAAACTTCCATTTCAGACTTGTACCTTCATTTGGTTAAAGGTCGATACATCACACCAAGATCAACGAAAGTGCCACCAAACCTTCTGCTCATAGTTATGATCAAGGCAGTGTTTGTAATTTTCAATTAAGGGTAAAGGGACATTCAACAGGGAGTTGTTGGCCACTGTTAAAAGAAATAAAGACACTTGTTGACAAAGGAGTCTTGGCACAAGAAATGATCAAGAAATGGGGGGAAAATGAAGACAATGACCCTGATCCTATTACACACCCGACATTAGAGGAGTAATGATGCATAAAAAAGTGGAAGTTGTTATATACCACTGTAGTACTTTCTATTTTCAGCATCCTGTTTGAACATATTTTTGTTCCTTTCTCTGCCTTTTGTGCAATAAATAAATTTGTGTTATTTTTATGGTTATGAGCATTGAGTCAATTTTGCAATCTTGCAGTTCTTTGAATATCAACTGGATTAAAAAACTCTTCATGATTAGAGTTATAATCTTTGACAAGAATATCAAGATTGAAAACCAGAAAAACAAGGACCCTTGACCTTACCTAAGATGAAATATACCCAAACATTATCCTATTACAAATATGAGATAGCCTACTCCCATTGAAAGGAATTACAAAAAGGCTTGGTATTTATATATAGGAGCGAACAACATGGGGCATCATTGGTGTATTACATTACAAAATCGACTAGAGTATTTTTCTATTGATGACGTTCGATGATGAACGTAATCTTCATAAATAGGTAAATCTAGTTTAAGTTAGTTGCTTGAGAATTGAACTCTAACAAAGAGATTTTCTGAATTCCACCAAAACACCTAGACTATAATAGGTTCTTCTTAACAAGCTTAAGAAATTGGATTTGAATACCCATGTTATATTATTATATACAATAAAGCTTGAGTTGTCCCTCTAGAGCATTTAGTTAATCGCCCCGGCTTTATGGATAATATTCAGCTAGCCTATTATACTATTATATGCAATAAAACTGTCCCTCTAGAGCAATTGGTTAATCGCCCTGGCTTTATGGATAAGTTTCAATTAACCTGATAAAGGTGATTATATTATTTACAATAAAGTTGAATTCAGCTAGCCAAAATGGCAAATGTGTTAAGAAATGGACTAAGGGAGTTACGAAACACCTGTTATAGTCAACTTTGGTTAGATGAGTCTAAATGAAAGATTCCAGAGAATTGAAATGGAATTACTCTAGAAGATCTAGTAATTGACAATCCTAGTTGCGTCATTTTGTACGTATCCGGTTAAAATACCAAGTCCTTAAAGTGAGGCATGTGACAACGTTCACAAAGAGTGAGAGATGAGTGACATCTTAAATAGATGTAATCATAAAAAATAGGAAAGCCACCCTGAAACTAACCCATAAATCTTGATACTTGTCAAAAAGATATAATTCTGAAACATTAAAGAGTTGTTGATTCTTTTGATATTCTTTGAACTCATGCTTATGATTTGATTCTATTGTGAACATGTAATAGGCAATACTTTACAAAATTATTTCACTCTTTGATAAAAAAAAGGAATAAAAACATTTTCAAACAGGACAGTCTCAAATGAGGAAGGTCCTTGAAGCAAGTTGCTGCTTATTCTACTTCTATTGTAGAAAAAGAAAGTGATGCAAAAAAGATGAAGCATTTCACATTCTTGAAAGAAAGTGGTCCAATGAGCCAGAAAGCAGGAGAATTGAACTTGTAACGCTCTCCTGTGATATCATTATCAATCAATCAAGAAATATTATCACTTATCTCATGCTGAGGGCGATAAGCATTACCAGACAAATTATTTTCCCCAACCATCAATCTATGTCTATAGTAGAGTCTCCAATCACAGAGCTATAAGTCTCATTAAGGTGTATTATAGGAATGAACAAGCCCACCACTTGCACTCTGATTATACCGTGATATTGGTTCAGATCTTGATGCATCATTGATGTCTCTTTCATGCCGATCATTTTCTTTGTCAGGATTATATCCTTCAGAAGATTGCTGAACTAGAAATTGAGAACTTATGGCACATCACAGAATAAGACATTGGAACAGAATCTACACTTATAGACCTTTCATACGAGAGTATGATATATCTTGGAGCAACAGAAGAGACAGTCGTTGTAGCGACCATTGCAAGAAAATGCACCAACAAAAATGCACCAACAAAAATCCTCTAGTTCATCCAAATGATGTTTATTTCTTCCAGTAAGATTTTTACACGGGATGCCACCGACAACAAGGTCAAATTCTTCAAATCTACTCATTAATTGCTCCAACCATTCACCATTTAGTTCTTGTGCATTTGTTTTCAAAGGTATGCCAAGACAGTAGAAGGCAACCTCTGCACCACCAATCCCAGAGAAAAGAGACATGACATTGATACCACCGGAGAACATGTCTCTAGTAGATCCTCCTCATCGTGTATGATTTTTAGAGAAACATAAAAGCATTTCCACCTCATCAGGTTCAACTGGAACAACTTTATTCCTTCCAACCCATACCAGATTTCTTTTTTGGCACTCATCAAGAACATACTTCTGGATACTCGAAGGTGGCTCATCGTCATAAGCTTCAAGAGCCTTACGGATCCTTTCTTTCAATTTGGCACTTCCTGTACATATTTATAAACAGTTCAACTTTGTTCTTGGATCCCAGGAAGGCCACCATTTTGTTGTCAATGGAAAAGCATCATGTATGGTACGTGGAGAAAACAGAATAAGAGGAAATCTGTTCTTAATTGGCAGATTATGAATATAGCCCCTTTTCTGTACAGCATCACAAAAATACTTCGAATCTACAAATTCTAACTCTACATCGTATAATTAACGTGACATTTTGGTCCATACACCAATTGGAGCAAGTGCCACGTTCTCATAGTAGAAATAAGGAAGTCCAATATCATCTTCTAGAAGTGTTTTTTGAGTTATCTGATCTGGTTCGGTAGGAACCCCAAAAATAATCATTGGATTTAGAAGATGAACTGCATGATTGTCTTCATTAAGAAGCTTCTTTTCAAGCTTCCTCTGCTTCTTCCTTTTCTAAGAAAATCATAGCACGAGTTTCACATTTTCTTGTAATTGGAGTTATTGCATAACGGCTTCCTATCTTCTACCGAAAGAAGTGCATCAGCAGCCTTAGCTATTTGAGCAACACATATAAAATCTGTCAACTCTGCAATTGATGAATCTGAACCTCATCTCTCCATGGCTATTGAAGCATTAGCCTCTGAGTATCCCATTTTTCGTCAAGTATAACAGTTTATTCTTCTCATAAGAATCAGAATTCAGGATTTCCTTGGTATCAGAAGAACTATCAATATTTGTGAAATCATTCTGAAAGATCGCTTCATAATCATATGAGTAGTTATCAGAGTCAACATATTGCATGGGTGTAGATTTTTCAAGAGCTTGTACCACTGTCCATGTAGTCTTGTTATTGCATCAGATTACTATTCACATAAATTGGTTTCTCGCCCACAAAAAAATATATTCTAGAAATAGCCTTCACTGAAAACAAGGTTCACTGTGTCAGCCTGGAATGGATTACCAAGCGATTTATACCACTCTGTTCGACTAGATCCTTCCAGATCTAAAAAAGTGGGCACATCATTCAGAAGATGCACATATTTTAGACATTTCCGTCAGAATGATTGAACACTTCTTAAGTTTGTGACAACATGAAGAGAATTCCTTCAATTACTTGACAACACTGCTGTTTAGTGATACTAGAATGAGAGTATTCAAGATAAACAAATTTGGGGCACGAATAAAGCCACAAGTACCCATAACAGTGCATTGTCAAAATTGGACCTCGTAGGGATCATGATATTCCAGTCAAACAGATATTGAGAGTGAATCAGAAGCAGAATATTGGGACATCTCAAAAGCCCACTTCAAACATAAAAATTTCATGTGGGGCATCCTGAAAGCCCACGTCAATATGAATATTTGGGCATTTTTTAAGGCTCATCTTAATAAAAAGTAATGTGAATGTATTTTTAACTTCTGTATCAGTAAATGTTGGGGTATACTGAAAACCCCTTTCAATCAGAATAAGTAATGTTGATGCATTTTGAACGTTTGTATTAGCCAATGTTGGGGCTTCAAACATAATCAAGAATATTGGTGTATTTTGAACGTTCATATCAGCAAATGTTGGGGCATGCTGAAGACCCACTTCATCATTTGTTAAAGACCATTGATTTGAGCAAATATTTTCAATGAGACAAAAAGTTATGAAGAATGAAAATAGTGAAACAGTGACAATGAAGCTCAGGTAGTTTCATCAGGGTCTTGTTGTTGAACAAATATCTACTCGGCAAGTATAGTTTCAAATACCAATCTTCTTAACCATGTGTCACATTACAACATGTTATTTGTTAAGCTACATCACGGTTGCAAGGATAAAGATGGTTCTCAGGTAGACCATTCGATTCAAGGTTCAGTTCCTCAAAATCTCAGCTTTGAATTTTGCATTCTTTGTGTCGATGATTATTGGAAATATTTCTTTGAGATTCCTGGCAGTTAGTTTCAACCATACTGTTGGAGTTACGAAGTTGTTTTTCACATCAGTTTTTGTTTACTTGATGACAATGAATAAAGAGGCTTAGCTTACGTATATTGCTATTTCCGTTGTTACTAGGGTTATCATTACCAGTCAGGGTAAACTGAGTTTTTCATCCATTTTGGTTTTGTCATGTGCGCTTCATTTATAGCAGCAAGAATTCCATGAACATCTTTCCATACATGGCTCATATAACTGATATGTTTCTACTTCCTATAACGTTCATTATGGTCGGTATCAAACTTTGCCCTTGCCCGAGATGATATCAAGCATCTTACTTGTATTCCCATTGAGTTTTTTTCTCCAGCGGTCTTGTGACATCATACAAAAGCTTTGAATATTGTGCAAAGAGCTTTATTGACCAGAAATCTATGCACAAGTCACAGCTGGATAAATATGTTTGAACTAGTTATTTTGATGCTGAACCAATGTTGTGATCATATGGTTTCCATTTATTGATGCAAGATAAAGTATGTCTTCTTCTACCCCAAGGTTAAAAGTTAGATATGATAAAGTTTTTTTTCCACATAAAGGATGCTGAAATTTTAACAACAAGAAACTAGTGGAGCCAACTAAGGTTGAACGAAAAGTTGTTGTTAAACATCTCGACATGATATGGTCCAAGTTGCCTTGTTCGAGATTCAACTAAATGTGGAGACATGAAAAGAATTGGGATAAATCCTCCTTGTGATGTGTTTCAAGAGTCAGATCAGAATAGACGCTACTCTCTTAATTAATCCCTACTGAATCAGGCATATCTACATCTACAATCTTCAAAGATAATAGATTTTCTCTTCAAATATGATAGATCCTCTTTTCAAAGATGAAAGCTTTATTAGATTTCTACACAAGTCCAGACTAAGAAAGTCAGTTTTATCCACGAAAAAATGAGGCAACAAGATCATAGTTCTGACTATAGCAAGAGTTTCATAAATGAAACATTTCTTCTTAGACTTAAATGAAGCAAATAATACACAAAGATACAAGTTGACCAAATGGTTCTTCAGAAATGTAAGCTTTATGGCATAAGTTGCTACACTGATATCCAAAGGTAACCCTGGAAATAAATGATCAAGTGAAGGAAGACCGAGTTCGCCACTTTGAAGTCAAATGAAGATTGCATCAACATTCATGCATTCATAAGAACAACATTTACACAATAAACAATTCATTACATTGATACATCTAATTGCATTCAAACATAAGGTTTTACAGATTCTCGTATGAAAAATAAGATTCATGATGGAAAATACCTTACAGGAAGAAGGTATAATTTAAAACCTCGAATACAAGAATTACGCAAACATCTGAAGAAAAGATGGACATAATCCACAAAAGAAGTATTATTTTAAAATGGGGCATGTTACCCAATCAACAAGTTATTTCAATGAGAAAAACGCTTTTCAAAGTTTCTCATTTAATCTTTTCTAAAAATGAAATTATTGAATAGTAAGAAAACTATTTCCATAGTTTCTTACTTAGTAAACTATTTCCACACATCCGTAAGCCCTACAGTGCAGGATGTTTTCAAAAAGCCTTCGGGAGCTTTTTGATGTTTTCAAAACCTTCGGGTCATTTGTAAGCCCTACAGTGCAGGATGTTTTCAAAAAGCCTTCGGAAGATTTTTGATGTTTTCAAAACCTTCGGGTCATCTGTAAGCCCTACAGTGCAAGATGTTTTAAAAAAGCCTTCGGAAGCTTTTTTATGTTTTCAAAATCTTCGGGTCATTCCTAAGACCTCTGGGCAGAATGTTTTCAACATTTTCAGAGGAAGTTCATAATGAGAAGAACTCATCTGAAGAAGGAAGAAGAAGTTCATAATGAGAATAACTTGTTCAACCTTTTGCTTGAATCCATTATTCGATGGATCAACTTTTCCAGAGAAAGTTCATAATGAGAAGAACTCATCTGAAGAGAAAAGAACTTGTTCAACCTTTTGCTTGAATCCATTATTCGATGGATCAACATTTCTAGAGGAAGTTCATAATGAGAATAACTCATCTGAAGAAGGAAGAAGAAGTTCATAATGAGAAGAACTTGTTCAACCTTTTGCTCGAATTCATCACTCGATGGATAAACTTTTCCAGAGAAAGTTCATAATGAGAAGAACTTATCTGAAGAGGAAGAAGAAGTTAATAAAGAGAAGAGCTTGTTCAACCTTTTGCATGACTCTATCACAGAAGGAGATAGATCAACATCAACATTTCTAGAAGCGTTCATAATGAGAAGAATTCATCTGAAGAAGGAGAAGAAGTTCATAATAAGAAGAATTTGTTCAACCATGCCTTAATTCATCACATATTAACAACCCCTATTTTGAACATCAGCATTTCTAGAAGAAGTTCATAATGAGACGAACTTATTCAACCTTTTGCTAGATTACATCATAGAAGGAGATGAATTATCATCCCCAGTGAAAGAGTTCATCAACATTTCTATCCTAATCAAGAGAAATCAAATGGACAAAAACTTATCGTCTTTTTCATCTTTGCCCTATTCTTGTTAACACAAGAATGAGCAAAGAGGGGCAGTTGAAGACACTAGTTTTTTTCCATTCATTTTTACTATTTATTATTATTAATAATTAATAATATTATTATCATTATTATTATTTATTATTATTATATTACATGCCCATTTACAATTACAAATCCCTGAAGCCCGAATACAAAATAGATTTGACCCAAGTCTGGATCCAATCTAGATGACCCAGTTCTGGCCTAGCAAAACATAACCCATTTAGGGTTATTGCTAGGGTTTCTAAACCCTAGCTCCCACACGGCACCGCCTCAAGTTTCCAGAAGCCCGCCGCTGCTCGTTACCGATACTCCCTCTTCCAGGTGTCTCATCCAGCTACTGCCGACACTATAGTGCCATGCCACCTCACCGTCGAAGCCTCCAAAAGACCCTAACGGCCGTCCACGTCGTAAGCTATGAGGTGAGTCACCACCATAGTCCGGTGACTCACTGAATGGCCCCATTTGTATTGGTCCGACAAAAGCCTCATCGAGGCTATAAAATCGTCATCAACCACCTGCAAAAAGGAGAGGGAAAGGAAAGAAGAAGAATAGACAGAGAGAAGAAGGAGAGACACCACGAGAAGCAAGAACTACACCAACGATCCCAGACAACTACAGATCTAAAGAAAAGAGAAAAAGACGAGAAAGACTTACCGAGAAGACTACGCGAGCGTCGGAGCCACCATACACCGCCGTGAAACCAAAAACGTCGAAGGTAACCTCCTTAGATCTACGCAGTTTGGCAAAGATTTAGGCTAAAATACCTTCGATTTTGGCTTTAGGGCAAATTAGGCTTTTATTTGGGGTAAACTTGTAATTTTCGGCCACCATGGGTGGTGGCCGGCGGCAGTGGTCGGTGCCGAAGTACGGCGACCAGCCGGTGTCTGGTTTCCCTCTGGCGAGGGAAACTAAGAGAGAGGCGAGAGAGTTTTGTAAACTCTCTCAGTTAGAGAGAGAAGAGGGAAAGAAGAGAATGAGGAGAATGGCTCGAAGGGCCGACCATTTGGGTCTTATATACCCCTCCCAAATGGCGTCGTTTTGGGTAGGGGTATATGTGTAATTTGCACGCATGGACAAACCCTTTCCGTAGCCATCTTAGTTTTGTAACATTCCATTTCAGTCACTGAAATCAAATTCTAAATATTTTAATTTGGTCTTCTAATTTTATTTACTTTATAATTTAGTCACTGATATGTTTATATAAATATTTAGGGTAAATAACCGATTTAATCCCTTATAATTTTATTAATTTATATTTATATCCTGAATTAATTAATTATATTAAATTAACTATTAACCATTATCTTTCATAATATTTCGAATTAGTATATTTAATTTTAATACTTTATGTTTTAGTTTTATAATTTTATTTTTTTTATTTTGATCATTATTTAATTACAATTTTATTTTGTTTTTATTATTATTTTTGATATATTTAAATTATTATTTTCATGATTATTTTATTATTATTATCTTAAGTCATATAAATATGTATATAATATTTATTTATTTATTCTATTTGTTTGTTTTCTATTAAAATCCTATTTATAAATTTAATTTTATAAATTACTTTTAATTATATTTTAATATATATTTATTTTTCAATATTAAGAAAGGGCAGTCTTAAAGCAACTGGATGTCCATTTTTTGATATTTTTAAATAAATAAATATCTTACTTTTATAAATTATATATTAATCTATTTTAAAAAAATGTTTTATTAATATTTTTTTAAAGAGCTATCTTAAAGCACCTAGAAGTCCTTTTCTAGTATTTCTAAATAAATAAATATCTTATTTATATAAAAATTAATAGATTTTCTTAAAATTATAATAATAAATCTGAAATAACAGGATTATGAATTAAATATATTTTTGAACTTTTGATTTTCTAATAATATAGACAATTTATAATTAATAAGTACCAATTATGGGCGTTATATGGGTGTTAATCATTCCCTAAACGTAATCGACCATGAATCCCTTTTTATTATTAAAAAGAATGAATTTTTGGTTAAAACGCAAATCAATTTATCTTTTAACTGATGTTTTCTTAAAAACTATTTTAAAAGATAATTTTTTAGGTATTTGACATACCTAATCCAAAAATGTCGATGGCGACTCCAAAACATTTTTTTAAATCAAAATTATTTATTTATTCATTTTATTTTTTTCGCTAAATAAAAATTTCGTGCCCGAACAAAAACCGATTACGACACAACAATGCCGGTTTTTGTTAGATTTTTCAAGAAAGAGCAACTTGCTTTCAACTTTTTGGGTTTAAGACTAATTGTTTTCCTTAACCCATCACTGTCATGTCATGGAAAAGTTTGTAGATATCTTGTTCAGTGTTCATCTTCACCACTAGTGTTCCATTTGTGGCAGTTGAGTCGGGGATCATCATGGTGCAATTAATATCAAGCTTTTATGTCCTTTTAGTTTGTTGAAAAAAGAAAAAGAAAACCCTAGCTACCCCATATACGTCCAACTACCCCTACCTTTCGGGGAAAACCCGAGAGCTTCACGAGAGAAGTAAGCTAAAAAGTGGGGAGGGATACAATGAATATAACATGAACCATAGAACTCCAAAAGTTTAAACAGGATTATAATTTGAGAAATTAATTACCAAATACGAATATGCTTCTTTCTTAAGTCTTAACTAATAGCCACACGAGAGACAAAGATGCAAAGAGATAAAGAGATGTGGTTGAAGTTCGTTTTTGTTGTTAAGAAAAATTAATGTGATATGATAAAGTAATTCACATTTATCTTGCAAAGAGTTTGGGGAAAATATGGAATTATTTATATCTTTAGATTTGTGGGTTTCAATGGAGTTTTGGTTTCATAAGGTCGAAAGCTTTGCACGGGTGTAGATGAGCAGCCACATGTGAATATGACAGTGAAATTAGTTATCATGAAAAGGACTGATTTTATTAGGGTTTTGGCCACCCTCATTTGTTTATCTTAATTATGAGCATCATGTTTCTTATTTCCCCTAAGCCATTTGCTAACTGTGTCGGTCTCTCGTCATGCAAGTATTTACTACTGTGCATATGCAAAGTTACAATGTTAGAGCTAATCAAATATCTTTCTATAATGATATAAATTTTAAAAAAAGTTTAAATTTAAAAAATGAATATAAAATGATTTATATTCCAGATCAATTATTTAATTCAAGTTTGACTAAATTTTGTCTACATTTATATGAAAAAATATTAAATTTAATTTAATAATATAAAAACATTAAATTCAATTTTATTTTAAATATTGTATTAACTATATTTTAAAAATATATTTAATTATAAAATAATAATTATATTTGCTTCAGGTGCTCCCATATTTTCCTTAGGTTTGAGTATAGAAAATTTCACATATAACATATATTATCCTCTGGTCAAAAGACTAAATTTATTAAATTAAACTTATAATTAAAATGATAGAATGCTTTTAAGATAATTGATTTAATCACCACGGATCAACTTACCTTAGTAGTTAAAGAAATCGTTGTTGTTCTTAGAAATTACGAGTTTGAGAGTTATAATCATCTTTCCTTAATAATAAAAAACTGACTTGATCATAGGCCTTCTTTGCATTTGTTATGAACCCATTCTCATGTGATTTGTGCAATGTTTATGTAACACCCCGATTTAGGGGCTAAATTTTATAAATGATAAAGTATTGGATTTAATTGGTATTTTGAAAGAAACAGTGGATTAAATTGTAAAATTTCAAAGTTGGCAGACTATTTTAAGAAGTGCAGGAAGTTCAGTGACTAAACCATGATTTAGCCATTTTTTATATATGTTGAAATATAACTTCCCCGCCCGTGCTCAGTTTCCAGATTTCCCCCATTTCCCTTCCCCGTTCACCCTACTTCGATCTCCGATCTACTCGTCGTCCGACCTCCGATCGATGAACCGAAACCACCATCGTGTTCGTTGTCAACCAAGGAACAAAACCCCTCATACCTTTCGTTGTGAATCATCACCGTTCGTCGTTAATTTCAGTCGAAAGTATCATCGGTAATAACTCAATTTCACTTGGTTTTTCGTCGATTCACGACGATCCGGTCATCCGTTTACGACACCTCCCGCACCATCGTGTTCCTTGTGTCGTTCCGAGTTCGCCGATGTCATTCTTGGTCTCCGTCGACGGCGGCGCGTGAGGAGGTGAAGCGGTCAAAGTTTCCGGTTTGTTGAAATCGAGCTCTCCGCCGTTCAAAAATTTGAACTCAAAATAATTTTTAGAAAATTTTCCGTGATTTATAGGCTGCCGAAAAACGTCCCACGCGCCCTGTAACACCCCCAACCCATACCCGACCCGGATACGAATCCGAGGTGTCACACTGACATTTCAAATCATTTACTTGCATAAAATAGTGAGTAATTTAAAAACTTTTATAACATATAATTGACCAATTTACATAAAATACATTTTCATTATTGCAAAACCGATCAGAGCGTGCATAATTCACTTATTCATTTACATATAGCTTATTCAAAGCATTTACAAAATTATTCCGAGATTATACAACATATTCTTTTGAATACATGCCAGCATGAACTTATATATATACTAACATACATATTGTTCATTTTTTTCCTGATCTGACCTTCAGTAAGGAGAACTGACTTGTCTTGCACCCCTACAATCCATAAGCTTGTAAGAACCTGCGTGTGAAACACTCACACGCTAAGTCTATGACTTAGTGAGGCAATAAACATTTAATGTAAATATTATCTAATAATCATACATAAGCAATTACTACTATCATTCCATACAATTCATATACTTTTACATGTAACAAATACATATATACACACATATATATTATTATCATTCATATCTCTTATCACTATCATTGATTCCTTTTATCGTATGATCTTATAATTACCCTTGTACAATCATATATCACACATAACATTTCATAAGGAAACAAGTATATCATCATATCAAGTTTTTAATATTATCTCTTTATTAGCCCATGGTATACATGTGAGAACTGTAGATATGTGAGTTTATTGAGGTTGTGCACCACTATGCTGTAACCACAGCTCGTATAAATGTCTCGAAGGACCTATCCAGAGGTCATAAAGATCCTCGGTAATTATCCAGAGGTCATAAAGATCCTTGGTAACTGTCCATAGGTCCCGAAGAATCTAGGTAAACTGTCCATATGTTCCTTAGAACATAGGTAAACCCTCGACTCTTGGCATGCCAACTATACCCCTAGCTCTCGTATAACATAACATGGACATTATTATTTATGTTATCACACTTTCACATATTCACATGTACATGTCACTTTCATATGATTCATACTCATATGTCATTTAACTTGTAACACTTCTCATGTTCATATAACATGAATATCACTAGTATCTCTTGTTATCATATGCTTCACATATATCATATATATCACATTCATCTTTTAATTTATTTACATAAGCCACATAACATTTACAAGAACATGTCCTCACATATAATCAAACATACATGCATTTTCATGTCATTCATTTCACTCTCTATATCCTTATCACATAGCTTATTTGATCTCTCTTGTTCTTATGTAAGCACATATATATATCACACAACACATAGAACATGTTAAACATATCACATACAATAACATTTTAGGAGTTACTTCTTACCACAGTAACTCCGTCAGTGGCTCATCGCAAGCCAATATTTGTTCTATAAGTACAATTTAAATTGCCCTCACTTTAGCCTTGTTTGCTTTGAATCAATCATAATCCTTCGATTGTTCCTGAACAATATTACGCTCTAAATCTACATAGCAATACATTGATACATATCAGTATACTAACTACATTAGATATATCTTAAACTACCACTTCTTAGGCTAAGAGAAAAGCTAATTTCAACTCTTAATGAAGGTATGCATCGATGCACTATACAATGTATCGATGCATTCTTAACGATGCATCGATGCACTTACTTGTGCATCGATGTACAAAATACATTCGATGTTTTTGTATCAAGGGAGTGCATGCATCGATGCACTAATTGCATTCGATGTTTCTTCTTTAAAGGGTGCATCGATGCACTTTGAATGTGCATCGATACACCTTACCCAGAAATTGTATTTCAAGCCCTAAAATCATCAACTATTCATTCAATTCTTCTATTTTAAGCCTCTATCATGTCATTAAACTCAACTATCACTTCATAAACCACTTATATCCATATAAACTATCTTTATTTTCCATATCTCTTCATGATTCTTAAAATTAAGAATCATACCCAATTTTTCATGTTATCTAAATTTTGATTTAACACTTATAACTTCTTATTCACACCTATGACAAGTCAAATTCCATCTCAACGTTCATTTATTAACTCTTTTTCAGAAATTCACTTTAAAACTCATTTTCTTTAATCTTTTATAACCTCTTCATCTTTTGATTTTAAGATAACTTAAGCTTTCCCTAAGCTTAGGTATCACCTAATGATTAAAACCCTACTTAAATTTTAGCTAATAATCAACAAATAAGAAATCTTACCTTTGCCATGGAGCTTACGGGGAGAAGAAGGAGAAGAAGAAGAAGGAAATAAGATTCTAGATACTCCCCACCCATATGTTTATCTCTTTAATAAGAGATAAATATCTTTTTCATAAAAATACCATTATATCCCTTCCATAATTCCCTAATTACCATTTAATCCAATACTGAAATATTCATACTTAAATCATTGAACTTTTTAATAAATTATAATTTTGTCACCAAATTTTTAAAATTTACAATTTGGTCACTAACCCATAATTTGGGATGTTACACGCCCTCACGCGCCGCCACTGCGCATGGGGAAGGGAAAAATGACCGGTTTGACCAGTTTTTGGAGATGTTTTGACCGGCTTCAACCCGATTCGACCCGTTTACCCGACCCGACCCGTTGACCCTTGACCCTTGACCGATGTTGACCAAAGTTGACCAAAACTTTGACAAGCTTTGACCGGGTATTAAACGACCTTTGACTTTGACTGAGTATACCTATCCTGACATTTTTCGACGTTCCAAATCCGATTCCGTAGTATGTTTTTTGAAATTCAGACATGAAGGCCTCGAAATTGCCAGTCAAACCCGTTAGCTTTGATTTTGACCAAAAATTCCAAATTTTCGAATAGTCATATTTTATGCTTTCGATATCCTGAATCCGAATCTGAAGTCTGTTTCGCCAAATTCAAACCCGGTAAGTTGTTTTTCACTGATTTATCATCCGATTCGATCCGTTTTTCAGAATTAAGCTCCGTTTTTTATGTAATTTATGTTGGTATGGATCTGAGGAAATATTGGAAGATGATTTCAAGGTCGAGGGAGTTCGAATGGAATTTTATGGTCGATCAGTATTGCACGGAAATTGAGGTAATACTTTTACTACCTCTTTATGCTTTATAGAACATGTTGGTATTGGTAAATGCATGAATGGAAATGTTTGGTCTCATATGTGTAATTAATGAAGATCTACACTCGATACGAATACGGTAGAAAGTAGGTAACTGAATATGACTCAGATGACTATTATAAGAAATTGGAGGACAGTTGGAATTAAATTACAAGTTCTGGAATTAAGTGATAAAAGAATCAGCTATGGATATGTAGATTTAAGTGATAAAAGAATCAGCTATGGATATGTAGATTATAATTTATCTCATTAAAGGTACTTAGATGATAAATTATGAGAATATTTCGATTAGGTAAAATTATGAAATTACCCTTATATTGGAAAATGACAAGAACTGTCCCTGGAAGTGGATTAATAAATCTGAAAAGAATTATTGATTTGATAAAACTATTGATGTGTATAAGAAATGTTAGTTTTACTTGGAAATTATGGATAATCGGTTTTTAACCCCAAGAGGGTTTATGCTAGATACTAGAAGTCTTTTAAGGAATCATTTCAAGATCAAAGAATGTTCGAGGAAGCAATTAATCATAGGATCTCTATATTATATTATTTTCATTAAGAGCTAATATCGAAATTATCTGATTAAGAAATTACGAAAATGCCCTTGAGAGGTAAAATAGTATGAGTTGACCCTGAATGAAAAAGTACTTTAAGGATTTGTACTTAACTCGATTAAGCACGAATTTAATTATTAAGATCATGTCTTTGTAAAGAAGAATTCATGATATTTCGTTTGTAAAATCTGAGAAGGCACTTGACCCGAAAATATCCGAGTAATGAGTAAATACCTGAAGAATAATTTATCAGGGTATTCTGCTATCAGAATTATTCGAAAGGACTGAAATAAATGATAAGATTGAATTTAATAATAAGATCAGACGGAAGAAAAGGATTAAAATACATTGAATCTGTAAAATGACCAAAATGCCCCTGTAATGAAAATGAACCAAGAATATCACTAAACTCAGGAATGAATGGATATCTTCGAGCTCTGATATGAATGGAATAAAACTGAACACCAAAATACCCTTATGGCTTATACCAAGTAAATGTCTTGGATTAATTAAGGAATCCAAATAAGCATGGGTGTTGGACTACCTTTAAAAGTAATAGAACATAATTTAAGTGAGTAGATCAACCCTAAAGCTATGTCAATACCTGAATGGCATAGATATTACTGGAATACATGTTCGTCTTCTCAAGTGTGACTCGATGATAAATTTTGGAAGTATTCAGCTTAGCTCAACTCTGGATCGCATTCAGTACTAAGAATTGGACGTTTGTTCGACAAATCAACCACGAAGACCAAATTGAATGGAACGGAAGTACAACACATGTCTGAAATTCAGGAACGCTTGAATTACTCTGGAAAATCCCGAAGTAACTGGAATGGACATGACTGTTAAATGAACTAGGTAACCTCAATAACTGAGGATTAAGTAAGTAAATTGGATAAGTCTGGAAATTCTGATGAGTTTATAAGATATATTTTCCTTATGGAACATGAACTACAAATCAAGCATGTCAGTATTTCATGATATCGTGGAAGCTTGGAAATGAAATAAAGACCATTGGAAGATCTATTCAGAGATGATTCTGAAGATGATCTATGGACAAGAATTTGTGGTATTAAAGAGTAAATACCTTGGAAGGAAAATGAATTGACCAGTCGACATAGATTATTAAGATTCTGAATCTTCGTTCTTAAGTTGTTCGATTATCCGATCAATTGACATGGATGTAAAGGATTTTGAATACTCTTCTGATTACGTACAACTTCTGAAAAATGTCCGAATAAGATATGATCCTGATAATTCACATTCTGAATAACTGATGATTTCATCAGTTAATGAACTTTTCCAATAGTGATTCTAAATTTCGACATTTTATCGATATACTAAAGATCCGTGTTCCTCTGCCTGCTAAGATTATCCAGTACCTCTGAATAATATCTGTAAACTCTGGTGTGTTCCCTAGTCATATAAATATTTTATCTGATTTCTGACTTGAATTCTGTTCTGATACATGACCTGAATTCTGTTCTGATTTCATATCTGAATTCTGTTCTGAATTCTGTTTTGATTTCTGATATCTCCGTTTAAGGACGTAAAATGTTTTAATTGGGGGTATTGTTGAAGGAAGTATTTCTGCAGGTTCCTCGGCTTTGTGCTCAGGGCCTTACAGGTTGGGTGGGTTGGGTGTATGGTTCTGGGGAACCTACACAAACAGATTGTGAAATGATGGGGTATATATATATATGTTTTAAAAGATCTGTATCTTTTTACTGGTTTTACGGGAACACACTAGAAAACCTATTCTGATCTCCTGAACTCAGTCATCCGAAATATTTCTCTGAACTGGAAGCTCATTGTCCGTTACCATCTGAAATATCAGTAGGATCTCTGCTCAGCATAAAAATCTGTAAATGTTTAGAAACAATAAGGAAATATATATTTATTTGTATCTGCACGTTCATCAGCATCATCTGGTAGTTATGTATTACTGAGCTTTTCGAAGCTCACTCTATTACTCAACATTGCAGGTTAAAAGAATTATACCAGTGCAGCTATCGACTTCAGTAAGGAAGTTCTTCCGGTGTTGTTTGTAGAGTACGGTACATGTGATTAGGGGGCATGCAATTGTATTTTATTTTATATGTGAGTCTGAAAATCTGTTTTAATTTTACATACCGATTAATGATTTTATAATTTACATGTTCTGATAAAAAAAATTTAAAATTTTTGCTATTTTTACCGTGGGTCGCTCTTGTGACCCTAATGTGACTTCCTGAATCAGATCGGGTTACCTGCATCGGTCTAGGGGTTACAGTTTATCTTCACCTTCATGTTTTAATATCGATTGCTCCCATGGCCGCGCATGTAAAGCCCAATAAAAAAGCATTGTAATTTGAAGTACCATTTAATAATTGAAACTTTTTGTACTTAAAATTTCACGGCATTTAAATTTAAATTAATCACATGAAGATTAACATATATCAATAGACAATATGAATATACTTAAATTTATGTAAATTTTATCTATAAATTCGGAGAATGAATGGATGATAATTCATATTCCATACTTTATACTATTCATGTCTAAAATCTCATGTACGAGAGTTGTACGCACATAAGTATTATTGGGAACACTTTTTATTATATTATAAATTAAATTCATAGCTACACGAATGCATCCAAAACTTTACAGGTAAATGTTAATTTATAATATTTGAAACCCAAAAATGAAAAAGAAAAATGGTGCAAAGCGAGCTTTGAGAGTTGTAAAATACATAATAACTGAAACAGGACGAACAACCTTACAATACTGTACGTTCTAGTCGATACAGGAAGTAAAGAAGGTTGCATTCATCCACGTTTTTTTTTTACAAAACCTTCAATTGATAATACAAACAAATCCACTAATGGAACTCACATTGAAATTGATTTTCTTTTATATTTGTCAAAAATAGACTTTGCTTCGTTAAAGGCCACTGCTTTGCCTTTGTTTACAGCCTAAGGAAACTCCTCCATGCGTTGAAAGTCATCGGGAAGGTTGAATCTCCCAAGGAGAGCGTTGGATTTTTAAATCCTTTTGTCTAAAACACCCTTCCTGCTTTTTGATGCATTGCTTAGTTAGCCTAAAGTTGAAATTGTATATATGCATAAAGCTGAGGGGTATACATGGAAGAAAAGCAGACAGTCCATACCTTGCTTCAAATTTGGCTTTCTTTTGAGATGCAAGTGCTTTTCAACTCATTGTTTGTTTATTCGGGCAAATATAAAGTAACACCATTTGGTAAAATGTGTACAACATGTATGCTCTTTCCTGAACATTGATTGTAATCATGGAAAAAATGTTAAAGAAATTATATAAAATTATAACTCAAATTTGAAAACTAACATAGATTAAATGTATCTATTTTTCTATTTTTTAGTAAATAACTACTCATAAAAACTATTTCCTTAAAAAATTACTTTATTTTAAATTTTATCTTTTTTAAATAATTACTTTGAAAGAAAAAATCTTAAATTTTTATCACATCGGTTTACATTACATATTTGGCCACATTAATATTTTTTAATTTTGTATTTTAAAATAAAATTTTTTATGTTATTAGTATACTAAATAATAATCTTATCTATCTATATGTCTGTATGTATATATGTAACGATGGAGTGTGATAAAAGTACCATACTATTGTAAATGTTGTCTTAATTCTCTATCGCCATTCATAATATAAATAATTAAAATGTGTTAACTCAGGGTTAACGGATTTCAACAGCTAGGTAAAACTTTTCAGCACCCCAAATAATTATCACCGATTCCATTGAAGTAAAGCAAATATATACTTTGTTAAGGAAAATACTTAAACCACGAAGTACTAATCCAAAACATCATCCATGAAGATCCTTTGGTTCCTTAATCTCAATTTTTAAAAGAGAGTGTGTATACACGTGTTCTATGTAATGTATGAATTAAATAATGTTATTGGTAATCCATTTCTAAAACGATGGAATCGTTTAAGTCGATAGTGTATTTATGGGATGGATTAGGTTGTTTTAAATAGTTTCGTCATTTTTATCTATTAATATTTTAATAAATTGATCGTTAAATATATTTAAAATGATTTAAATTAGTAAATTGAATAAAAATTTTAACAATAAGAATATTAAAATATTATTCAACAAAGATTATTGAAGTATATAAAAACTACACTAATTTCACACTAATGTAAAAGAATCTCTTTTTATACAAGAGATATATTTGGAAAATAACAGTGCATCAAACGAAAAAGTTATTATATAGAAATCATATATGTGAATTTTAAATTAATCTCATTTAATTTGAATAATGATGATAACAAAATTGTTAGGAAAAAATTTGATATATATATATGTTATGCAAACTTTAATTTATATAAGATTATTATTTTTTAACTATATATGTTTCGGTTTAAGATTTGACATTGGAAGATTTAAGTTTATGATTTTATATTTTAAGTTTTAAAATTTAAAATTTTGTGAGTTAGGGTTATAGATTTTAGGGTAAACTATGTATTTAGTATTAAACTATAAGTTTTGGTTTGGTTTAGAACTTAAAATTTTAATTTATTTTTAAAAAATACTTAATGTTTAGTTTTCATTTTATTTTATTACCCGCGGTTAAAAATTTAACGTGTTTAATACATAAACTATCAATTTAGGTCCATTTTAATACCTAAACTTTCAATTATTTCAAAACTTAATATTAAATTTTAAACGGATTACTAAAATGAAATAAAAGTTAAAGTTTTTAATGGCAGGATTTTAAAATAAAAAAATAACTAAACTTTATATATGACTTTAAAAAAAATTAAAAATTTATTTAGTAAAACAAACCAAAACTGATAATTTAGATATTAAATACATAATTTATCATAGATTTTAAGAGGGTAAAAACTCCACTACCATTAGATAAATGAAATTACAATCCACGTTTAGCAATTGGTTTCTTTCCTTTTGTCTTCACCCCTTCCGCTCCCCCTTTATATACCTCTCCTCTCCTCAAACTCAAACAACAGCTATTTCCTCTTCTCTCATTCTCTCTCAATTAACAGAGAGAAAAAAGAAAAAGAGTGAAATACTAAAAGCAGAGGCGAAAGAAAATGGAACAGAATACTGCAGTGACCGCCAAAAGAGTATGGAGCATTGTAAAAGCAGTTCTCTTCATGATGAGGAAAGGAATTTTGTCCAAGAGAAAACTCATGGTTGATCTCAACATGAAGCTTAAACGTGGCAAGATCGCCGGCGCCAAAGCCATCGGCAACCTCATGTTCCACAACCACCACAACAACAACAACCGCCAGGTTTCAACATCCTTCACGGCGGAGGCGCCAGCTGCAGCCGATGAGTACGAGTTCAGCTGCAGCAACACCCCGAACTACATTTTCCCTTTTAACCTCGCCGCCAAGAAGAAGAGCAACAACTACTACCAGCATTTCTTCGCCTGCAGCCACGCGCCTCCCACCCTCGACGACGACAACGTGGCCACCATGAACGCCGTAAAAGTTGCCTTGGAGATGCTCAACAACAACAACAACAACAACAACGTGGTCGCAGCTTCTCCCATGTTACCAGGGTTCGGACAAACTCCTTTGGCGAGGCAACTCAGAATAACGGACTCGCCTTTTCCTTTGAGGGATGTGGATGAAGACAACGACTACGTGGACAAGGCTGCCGAGGATTTCATCAACAGATTTTACAAGGATTTGAAGCTGCAAAATAATAGAATGGCTGAGTTATAAAGGGAGCTCCTCCTTCAATGTTGTTTTCTGATAACTTGATTTTATATGTGGGTGATTAATTTTTGGGGATTTTAATTCTGTAGTTGATTTCAACAAATAAAAAGAAAAATTACGTGAAAATAACTATTACCGACGAAAACAAAAGCTTTCCCAACGAAACTTCTCACACGATAATGAATTTTCAATCATTTAACAGCAGCTTTTCACTTGAATCCGCTTGACTTCTGGACGTAATTAGAATGTAAAATCCTGTTTGGATTGTCCATTAATTCAACCATAAATCACATACCAAGCTAGTAAAAAATCGCCGTAAAAACGATAACTTTTGCCGACAATATATGTAGCGACGCTTACAGAACTCGTTGGTATGGAACTATTGATGGCAGCCCTCTCAAACTCTCATTAAAGGCGAAAAGTTATAGGTATTAGGTAATATGTCATTAACATACCTAAAACATTGAAGTTCAGTTATTGCACCTTCAATCATTACACCGAAGCAAAATCTTTAGCGAAAATTTACTATATAATAAAAATTCTCACGTGGTTAGTTTTATTGTTGACGCATAAGTAACTTTTTATTGTAAAAAATGGTTATTTAAAAATAAATAAATTTAACTATCGTAATATTTATTTATTAAATATTATTTTATTCAAATCATTTGATAATTATGTAGAATTATAACCTCTAAATTTTAAATACTATATTCTAAAATGTTAAATTTTATATAAATTATACATGAGTACATAAACTAAATTTTAATATATTAAATTCCTTTCTTTGAAACCTAGACTTAATTACAATTTGTATTAATGATTTAAAATGTAACATGGAACACGCAACTAAGACATATACTTGTTATTTAATAGAAAAAAAAAGTAAATTTACGTACATTGAGATGACATTAAAATTAAATTTTAACTATTGACTTGTGTAATATAAATATATTTGATTGATTTATTAAGTTGTTCATATTTAGTCTATCATAACTTTTTATGTTATGAGTTTTAAAATCACTAAGGGCACTTTCATTCTTTCCTTAGAGTCCTCATTTTTGGAAATTTCTGGTGTGTGGCGCCTAAAAACGGTTAAAAAACGGCGTGACTTTTTAAACAAATGACCGGTTAAAATTTAGACTGGTTATGTTATATCATTTAACCGAAAATATTATTAAGTACAATAATATATTAGGTAACGCTTATATAATGTAATAGGTAGCGCTTATATTGACCTATTTTCTAACTAAACAGGTATATTTAAATCGGTAACATTGTAAATTTACCTATTACATTATAATTATCGATTTTGATGTTTTTGAGATTGATACAATTTCAAATGTATTGACACTTTATGTGTGCACCTCGTTGTGTTTTCATTTTGGGAAAAAAGTATCGACACATATTTAAAGAGTGTTAATACATAATGTAAACCTATTTGCTAATTAACCAGTATATTTTTACCGGTTACATTGTAAATTTACCTATTACATAATAATTATCGATTTTGATGTTTTTTGGATCGATACTTTTCATAAATGCATCGACACTTATGTGTGCACCAGTTTGAGTTCTTCAATCAACAGTTTCAATGACACAAAATCCTAATCAAAAAAATAAAACTAAAACTGACCTAATTTTATCTTATGGAGATAATAAGAGTATATCATAAGTTTGCGTTGAGAAATGTCTGTTTCTGGGTTTTTGTTCTTTGAGAAACTTATAACATGGTGGATTTTTTTACTGGGTTTTGCTTAAAATATCCAACTTTTTGTATTAAAAATGAAAAATCTGAAATAAAAATGACCACACAAGCACACTTTTTTACTACTGGTTTAGTCATTTTGAGACCGATTTTTTCATATTTTTACCTGTTATATTGTTATGGATCGATACATTTTTATAAAGTATCGACACTTTATTGACGCTGTAACTTCTTCTCTTTTAAATTCCAAAAGTGTCGATACTTATAATAAAGTATCGACACTTTCAACATATTTAGTAGCTCTTTACCGGTTTTGTTATTTCGAGACCGATTTTGTCATATTTTTACCTGTTATATTATTATGGATCGATACATTTTTATAAAGTATCGACACTTTATTGGCGCTATAACTTCTTTTCTTTTAAATTCCAAAAGTGTCGATACTTATAATAAAGTATCGACACTTTCAACATATCCGGTAGCGCTTTACCGATTTTTTCATTTCGAGACCGGTTTTGTCATATTTTTACCTGTTATAATGTTATGGATCGATACATTTTTATAAAGTATCGACACTTTATTTGCGCTATAACTTCTTCTCTTTTAAATTCCAAAAGTGTCGATACTTATAATAAAGTATCGACACTATCAACATATCTGGTAGCGCTTTACCTGTTTTGTCATTTATAGACCGATTTTGTCATTTGTTTACATGTTATATTGTTATGGATCGATACATTTTTATAAAGTATCGACACTTTCAATATATCCGGTAGCGCTTTACCTGTTTTGTAATTTATAGACCGGTTTTGTCATTTTTTTACTTGTTATATTGTTATGGATCGATACATTTTTATAAAGTATCGACATTTTCAATATATCCGGTAGCGCTTTACCTGTTTTGTCATTTTTTTTACTTGTTATATTGTTATGGATCAATATATTTTTATAAAGTATCGACACTTTCAATATATTCGGTAGCGCTTTACCTGTTTTGTCATTTATAGACCGGTTTTGTAATTTTTTTACCTGTTATATTGTTATGGATCAATATATTTTTATAAAGTATCGACACAAACCGATAAGCTAAGTTTTTCGGTTGCCAAATTTTTTAATATTTCTTCATGATTTCCACCTATTACATTATTATTACTCGATATTTCCAGTAGCGCTAAACCGAATTTGTCAAATATCTTTTAATATATCCGGTAACACCGTATATTAGTCGTATATTAATCCGTCTTTCCGGAGACAACCCCTCATTTTTCCTTTTCTCTAAGTAGAATTAGAACTATGTTTGTACTTTATAAAAAAATTGACCTATATCATATATACCTATTCGGAATTGATGTATTATGAAATTAAATTGTTTATTAAATGAAAATTATTAATTAATCATGTGATTAAATATATTCATGTTATCTTATTTTATTTAAAATTAAATATGAATATTTATCTTAAAAATTTAATACATTTATATTTGATAAAAAAACATTTATTATTCGGATGGCCCAATTTTGTTATATTTTAATTTTAGGTCATAGAAAAAGCTAAATCCCGGAAATGCCCCAAAAAGAAAAAGAATGGGATAGTGGTGGCGAAAGGCTGCCACCGCTTCATTATTGAACTCAACACATGATCCCTCTCTTTTCCGGGTTATATATTATTCCTCGCGAGGGAAAATTCTAATGAAACTCAATTAACTTAAGGTAAAAATTATTCAAAAAGTTTTAAATTTTGTTATAAAAATTATTATATTTAAAAAAATAGATGAAATGTTATCAAAATTGCAATAATTTGGATAATTTTTTTTATAGAAAATATCATTCAACCGATCATTTTTTTGAATTAATCATTGATATTCGATCTATTAACGACTAATTCAGATTAAATACTGTAGAGGTGAGGACGACCCTCCCAACACAGTTTGCTCCATTCACAAACGCCAGGATTCAACCGATCATTAATTATTTGGATTAATTAAAAGAGTTTGCTTAATGCTGGATTTTAAAATGATTTTGAAGTAGTCGTTAATAAAGTGCAATGCTTATTAGAAAAACAAACAAAACCGGATACCAATTTGCCTTAGAATAAGTATCCTTTATCAAACCCAAGAAATTTAAGAGTCGTTGAAAATTATGAATGTCTAAGAAAATGAGAATGCTTAATGCTTAAGTTGGGGAAGAATGTGAACATTTATTAATATGAAAATATAAAAATCAAATTAATGAATATTATTTATATTAATAGTGGTAAGTATTGGAAAATACTATCATTATGTTTGTGGGAAGTTTTTAATGAAATTAATGTCTTTATTCTTGTTTCGTATGGGTTAGTTTAATAAAATCGTGTAAAATTTCTTTTCAAAAAATATGTATATAATTTAAAGATAGTACATCAAAATTGCAATAAATATAATCAATAACCAATTGATCTAGTGGGATAGATATTAGATACTTTAAGCAATATTCGAGGTTCGAATCTTAATATTATGAATAGAATAAATTAAGTTGAGAGTATCGTCTCTAAAATGGGCTTTTGAGTAGGGATATTCAAATCCGGGTACCTGTGACTTTCTGGTCACAAAAATTTGGCTCATGACCCGGCTCGTAAGAGGCAGGTACATGTAAGTCGGATACCCATAAAATTCGGGTACTCGCACTTTCGGGTCACGGATACCCGATTAATATATTTTTACTTTATATTAATTTTTTATAGAAAAATCCACATAAAAAATATAAGATTTAAAACTTAAAAGCTTATATAATACATAACATAAACATACAATTTATAAATTCAAATTATATAATCTAAAAATAAAATATAAAAACTTAAATTAAATTATAGAATTACAATTAAATATAAAATAATTTGAGATCAAATAAACAATTTAAAAAAATAAAATGTTAAGGTGAAATAATTTGAAAAATAGAGATTTAGAATGTCAGAAAAATTAGAAATGAAAATTTTAATTTAAAATAAAGATAGTAATAAAATAAAAAGGGGAATCGAGTATGTGGGTATTTGGTTAAGGGTAATTTTGTGACCAGAACCCGATTCGAAAACTCATAAAAAATAATGGGTCAGGTACCCAGCCTGTAAAATTAGTATTTACCTCTAAAATATCCAGTAATTTTATATCAAGTCGGTGGGTCAACAGGTCAAGTAATTCAAATGGGATACTTTTAAACACCCCTACTTTTGAGTATCTAATTAGTGAATCAATATATCAAGTAATTATGATTATTACTAATTAATGCAAAACACAATTCTAATTATAACATTTTCAAACACAATCCACACATTTATAATTTTAAATTAGAATAAATCACACATATTTTTTAAAATATATATAACTTTATGTTTAAAATTGTTAAATAATCATAGGGAAAATGGATTAATGGGCTTCTCCTAAAATTGTTCAACTCTACACATACAAAAATAATAAGGGTAATTTACTCGTTTAGTACCTAAACTATAAGTTTTTATCCGTTTTAATACCTAAACTTTCAAATTTTTTAAAACCATACCTAAAGTTTAGTTTTTGTTTCATTTTAGTATCCAACCATTAAAAACTTTAGGTTTTGCTTTATTTTAGTATTCCTTTCAAAATTTAACGTTAAAATTTTAAACAAAATGAAAGTTTGGATAATAAAACGGACCAAAACTGATAGTTTATGTACTAAACATGTTAAGTTTTTAACGGAATAGAACTAAAAAATAAATGAAAACTAAACATTAAATATGATTTTAAAAAAAATAAAAATTCAGATATTAAAACGAAATAAAATTGATAATTTAGATATTAAACGTGTTTATCCACATAGTAAATAAAGTGCGAATTATCATATGAACAACTTTAATTTCTTTTCTCCTCATTAGAAATTCTGATATTCTCTCTCTGATCAAGAAAAGAAGAACCACAGATTCTTCTAACCCTATCTATTTGGTCTTTATTTTTAGTCATATAAAAATAATAATAAACTTTAAATCCTTATACACCACATCCATTTCAACTTATTAAATATCAAAATAGTATATATGGTGTAATGATATGGCTTTGGTTTTAAGGGGAAATAAAGAAAGAGTATGATGGATTAGCATCACTTTGTTCTTTTTCCTCGTTCGGATCAAATAATTGATCTCTGTGATCGTATCATTCCAAGTGTTTTTCTCTTATCCATTTTGTATTCTAATTCAAAATACAAAAAAAAATAATAATAATAAATTAATCTTAACCCCAATGTTTTTTCCCCTACATTATGCATCATACATCGAAATTTTAGTACGGATGTCGGAAAAACTTTTGTAATACGAGTTGAGAAATTTTCATATATTTAAATTTATGTTATTTTTATGTTTATAATAATTTTTCTTCTTCTCTCATGTGTGAAAGTAAATAGAGTAGAACCATTTACTCAAAAAAAAATAGAACCACATTAAATTTTACGTACTGTATGTAATTTATTTAATGTTGATTTCGTTTTAAATATTTTTTATTATAAATTTTTAAGAGTTTATGTTGAGACATATAATTGGGTTTATTCTATCATATGTCCTTAAACTATGAACCTTATTTTAAATTGGCATAATGACAAAATACTCACCCAATGAGTGACGCAACATAAGAGAGACTAGTGGGACCATGTGTCCACGAATTTTTTAAATTTTAGCCCTTTAAAAATTTTAACGTGTTTAATTTGTCCTCTCAAAATTTTTAAAAATTCATATTAAACTTTAATTTTTTAATGTTCTTAATTAAACACTCTCCCATAATTTTAAAAAATTCTCATTAAATCTCTCAAAATATTAGTTAGAATCCAACTTTTTTGGGGGGAAATATAAACTAAACCCTTTAAATTTTTTGAAAATTTTAACTTAAACCTCTTAATTTTTTGATATTTTAAGCTAGCCTCCAATTTCTATCACCAAGTTTCGTCACTGCCCCCAAATTTACCAAAATTATCATTTTGGCTCATATCCTTTTTTTAGCATTTTGGCCACCAACATTTCATTTTAGGGAAAAAAGCTCATGTTATATATGAAAACTATTAACATACGATTAACGCTCTAAAATAGGAGCCATGTTAAACCTAAAATGAAACGTTGAGGGCTACCATACCCATAAAAAAGAATAAGGGCCAAGATAATTATTTTGACAAATGTTATTACCTTTTTGTCCTGAATTGAAAATTTGGGGGTCAAAATGCTCTAAAAAATAGAATAGGGACAAAATAACCATTTTAGTAAACATTGGGAGTTAATTTTGACATTATGACTTTTTTACTTATAATCTTACAAATTTTATCACCCTTCATAAGTACGATTTTCTACTTATTTAAACATGGACACGCTATGATTAGTGTATTAAAAAATAATGGAGAAGAATACAATGAGAGGATCTGAAACCATCTCGTATAAACGTTGAAAAAATTGAATCATCCTATAAAGCTTATATTAAAATTTGGGGGACAAGTCCATACACCGCCCTTATGCATCGGATTTGAGGGAACCGAAAATATTGATCACTGAGCTCAAAGGAAAACGACCGCCCACTCGCCCATACAACATATAAGACCTAAAAAAAAGGACGCCCACCGTGGGGTTTGAATCCACAATCACAAAATTAAAAATCTCGAGCTCTACCAAATGAGCTAGACAGGCTAATGTTAGTGGGCTCAAAATCAAAAGTATTGTTTCAATTTTAACAAGACTTGTCAGAGATATGTTACGTCATTTAAGATTAAACCATCTCAAATATGCATGCATACACCTTGTTTCTTACAGTTTTAAAACTACATTCACGAGGTTAGTTGTTGATGACCAACCTCCACCACGCTTTCCTCCTTTGACAATCTCCTGTGGTGAGTAGGTCTCCTCCTCTAGTAAGCCTCTTGGTTGGGCTTTGAGGTGTGCCCGAGTTGACAATGGCGCGGGGATCCGACACTGCTTTGGTGATGCAGCATGGGCGGTCTTTTGTGTATTTACTTTTCTCTCTTTCTTTTCTGGCTGGCGGCCGCCCAAACCGTTTTGTTAAGTTGTTAGTCATTATGTTTCCAGTTCACCAGTGGTTTTTACTCTTCTTTTTCTCGGCTCCAACAATGGTGATGTCCGACGACAAGATGCATCAAGTTTGACGCCTCGCTTTGCAGATGATTGGGGCTGGAAATCATTTTCCTCTCAACGGAACTACGGAAGCCTTGATTTGAGTCTTGAGATATCACCCATGCAAGTGATATTTGGCAACTCTTCTTAAATTTGACTTTCATTTTAGTTGACCGTAATAAAAATAGAAATATTATAACTCGAGTGACGTTTTTATTAAAAACAATAATTCTACGACTAAAATTAAAAATAATATTGATAATTAGGTGACTAATGTTGTAGATTAACCTATTTTAATTTAATTTTCCTTTTCCTTTTTTATATCACATTTTTAAGGTCATAATTCTTGAACAAAAATTCCGTAGCCTAAAGTTTCGTTTGACAGTGATGTCATAATTTATCTTTTAAAGTCCTTAGAATTGAACCCACTCATGAACTTATTAAAAAATAATATGTTTTTGTATGATTTGTTTTTTTAAATGTCGCATATTTAATTCCCAGGATCTTATTAAAAATAATTTTTAATCAATCAAATTAACAGCATATTAGTAAGTAAATCAAAATGAAATGATATTTGATAATTTTAGAATTGATATAAAACATTTTAAAATTTAAGAATCAATATAAAATCAAATCAAATGTTTTAAAATTTGAGAATCAAATAAAAGTTTAGGTAATAATATAGGGACACCCAAACTTCTAAAGATTTAAGACTGGACAAATGGAATATTCGAGGGAATAGTAGATACTGACCCATTGGGCTCAATAGAAAAACAATCGCCCATCATCCAGTAATGGATGCGTTGAAAAAATAAACGCCCACAAGATTAAGAGTCTTGCGCTCTGTCGACTGAGCTAGACGGGCTGATGGTCCTGCTCTAAAATCTTTATTGTTATTCATAGGGGTAATGTCAAAAGGTTTGTAGTTTGCGGTGTTGTAACATCTAAATCTCTTCGGCTTCTGCTTACTTAGCTTTGATTGGTTATATTCAGGTACTTCATATTTGCAACAGTCATATAATGTGAGTGAGTTCTTTCCTTTCAAGTGGATTAACAAGAAATGGAGAGAGGATCGCCTTCAATGGCCACTTCTGGTAGCAGATGGGGTGTTGTAATGTCCCGTGGTGCTGGATTTTAGTTGTAATTTCATCCAACTGCATTCTGTAAAAGAAGTGTGCATTACTAAGTGTTTTTGTATTTTTAGTCCACAGGTATCGAACTAGACTTTCTATATCCTCGGGAAGGAATCCATCGACGGCGGGATTATGGGTATTGATAATGCTTAATTTGTAGCTCACTTTTAAATGTCTTTTTAATTCTATGTTTTATAGAATTAAATTGTATTTTGAAAGTGACAATTTCTCTCACTATTTAGCCTACAAATAGGAGGTAAATTCATTTATTTTGAGATATATCAAAGCAATTGTTTGTTTTAGAAATACTCTCATAGAGTGTTGTCTTGAGTTGAGAGAAGAGTAGTATCACCACAATCCATTTCTTATTTCGAATGTACGAAATTTGAAGAGTCGTGCTAACATCGGGGTCATTCGTCTATTGTAATGATTATATACATCGGAGTGAATTCGCTTCTAAGACAGTGATTAATACCATGATAATATTGATCAATTCTTTACTTATATATTTTATTTAATATTTTTCCTGTTAGTACTAACGTCTCATTTTACATCAATCTATTTTTCTAATAATTTAGAACTGAATTCGTTGTGTTGTTCAACTGTGAAACGAGGAAATTGGATATCAAATTTCAATGGTGCTACAAGCTTTAAGATTATGGGGCATTGGCTTGATACACGTGTTGGATCCATCGCAGTTGGAAATTGTCCCACGCTTTTTAAGCTATCTGGGGTTCCAAACTGATAGTGGAAGATATATAATTGGTAAGAATAGTTTGTTTCAATATTATAGGAAAAATTTAAATTATATATTTAGTTTACGATAATAATTATAAATTTTTATTATAATTTTAGATATTTTTATTTTTTTAATATCGGCTTCTATTAAAAAAAATTAAAAAAACGTTTTGAAAGTATGGAAATTAAAATTGTGAATTATATCAATAGAAAATTTTAAAATAATTAGTAAAGCATTTTTATGTTATAAAAGGCAATTGATTTATTTATTTTAGTCGTAACGATTTTTGTGATGATAATGAAGTTCTTTGAATTTTTTGATTTAAAAAAATTCATTAAGTATGCTATTTAATTATAACATTTGAAATGATTTTATGGTTATTTAAATCAATTGTAACGGTCATGACTTTAAAATTTGTTTGTTAAAAAATTTTAAACTTGCTTTAAATTAAAAATGATTAGAATGTTGTAATTAAAAGTGTAACGCAATAATTCAGTTAGACCCGAAGATCCATGGATTACAAAGTTACACAGGACTATCAAATTAGTGACCAAAATTTTCTTTTAAAATTGATTGTAAATCTCTGAAATTTAGACATTCATAAAGTATTATAAAACATAATAATAAACTGAGTTTACAAATAATGGTGAGCTCCCAAAATACATCCGCAAAATAATAGAAAATACTGAGTTTCAAAAGAGTTACGACTGAATACATAACAAGATCCATAACAATACATGCCCTCTAAAGATGACTTAAGACGTACTCTGAAAGGTCTCTAGAAATCTACTTTGATGCACTGAAATATCTGATGACGATAGCTCCCCACAATCTGCCTCTAAGAACCTAAGCATGGAAACACATTCTGAACATTGAGCTTACAAGCTCAGTGCCTTACTAAAAACTATATTATACTATATGCATTCTCTAGAAATCTACTTTGATGCACTGAAATATCTGATGACGATAGCTCCCCACAATCTGCCTCTAAGAACCTAAGCATGGAAACACATTCTGAACATTGAGCTTACAAGCTCAGTGCCTTACTAAAAACTATATTATACTATATGCATTCACTAGATGAAGTGACAAGTGACACATGTATGAACATGTTAAATATTGTACTACCAATCTATGGCTAACATAATGTTGCGGTTGATGGTAAAACAACTGAATTTTAGTTGTTTTCCTCCATCACATAATCTTGAGTCAATTTTTAAGTTTGTGAAAAAAATGATATGCGAGTGAGGTACTGGAAAAAAAAACCTTTTACCATAACACTTGACAATGTTTCTATGAATGATAAAATGGTTAAAAGGCTTAGAGATGATTTGTATGTTATTTCTCCTCTTCCATGCAATGGTAAGTATTTGTATATAAGGTGTGTCGCCCACATTTTGAAATTGATAGTTCAAAAAGGATTGAAGGTAATTGATTCTTCTGTTATTAAGTTACGAGAAATTGTTCGGTTTATTGATTTTTCTAATTCTTGACTTTGTGCCTTTGAATTATTTGTTAAAGAATGTGGTTCATCTTTTCATGATAAATTATTACTAGATGTTCATAATCGTTAGAATTCTACTTACTTAATGATTCACAGGGCACTTGATGCTAAATTAGCCATTAACTTGTTTGTGAATAGGGAAAATGACTTGGATATGATTACTAAATATGAGTGAGAAACTGTTCAAATAATTTGTGATTTTCTTGAGCTATTTTATGAAATTACTACTTTGTTCACTGTTTAAATAATTTGGATATGATTCTTCTGTTATTAAGTTACGAGAAATTGTTCGGTTTATTGATTTTTCTGATTCTTGATTTTGTGCCTTTGAATTATTTGTTAAAGAATGTGGTTCATCTTTTCATGATAAATTATTATTATATGTTCATACTCGTTGGAATTCTACTTACTCAATGATTCATAGGGAACTTGATGCTAAATTAGCCATTAAATTGTTTGTGAATAGAGAAAATGACTTGGTTATGATTACTAAATATGAGTGGGAAACTGTTCAAATAATTTGTGATTTTCTTGAGTTGTTTTGTGAAATTACTACTTTGTTCACTGGATCTAAGTATCCCACCTCAAACTTGTATTAGGCTAATGTTGTTACAATTGAAAAGTCGTTGCAATTGAAAAGTTGTTATGTGATGCTCACAATGATCCTTGTGAAGGCATTTCTGCCATGACATGACCCATGCTTGAATTATATGAAAAATATTGGTCTGATCACTCATTGATTTTGTCTATTGTTGTTCTACTTGATCCTCGATATAAATTACAATTTTTAAAGGAGTTGTACAATGTTCTTTATGTAGACGATGAGGTTCAACAAAGGGTAACTACCATATATGATGAGTTTGTTAATATATATATATATATATATATATATATATATATATATATATATATATATATATATATATATTACTCAAAATATGCACTCTCTAGTTCTCCATCTTCTGTCCAAAGTAACACATCTCTAAAGACAAGTGGGTCAAGTTCTTCCAATCAGCCTTGAACATTTAAAAAATCTGATCTACTTCAGGCTAATTTTCATAATCATAATTATCTTAATTTGCTTATTCTGTTTTCACAATTCTAATTATTTTATTTTATTTTATTTTATTTTTCTTTTCAGAAATTTAATGTCAATTTAGCTGCTTCAAGGACTAAAAAATCAAATGTTGACTCCTACATTAATTTACCATTTGTTCTTCATAATGAAAAAGTTGAGTTTGACATTTTGGAGTATTGGAAATTACAAAGTACTTCTTATCTGGTACTCTCCCGTATGGAGAGAGAGATATTAGCCATTCTAATTACTTCAGTTGCTTCTGAATCTTCCTTATGCATGGGGGTCAAATATTGAACAAGTTGTGAGAGAAACTCTTTCCTAAAAATGTTGAGATTTTTGTAACAACTCGAAATTGGTTGTATGGTTTTGAACCATAAGAAAAGGATGAAGAATATCTTATTGTGGTTAATGATTCTTCCCTTTAAAGGTAAATATTGATTTACTTTGTTTCTATTGTGTTTATTTCATTTATATTGTTTACTAATGATTTTAGTTTTGTTTTTTATGGTGCTTTTACACGTACAACAAACACATTTGAATGAGTTTATGAATAATTATTTCTTCATTCTTCCCTTTTTTATGGTAACTTATTTATTGTGTTTATTTCATAATTTTCATTAATAGTTTAACTGATTTATTAATGATCCTTTTTTACTTTTGTAGGGTGTTTAACAACAAGCATATTAATGAAATAATTATAGTCTGAAAGGTTTGACATTGTTGGTCATCGTATTCCCCTTGGTTTTACCAATGCTTGGATTAATATAACTATTGACTAGGCTTGGTTTGAATGCAGACTGAAATTCGTCTAAATGCTGATTGGACCTATTCTAAATGATTCATTGATGCTTGTTGTTGGTTGATTTTTGCCTTATAAATTGTTGTTGTTTGTCTCACTGAACTGAACTGTTATAAATTCTTATCTAATTAGTTACTCATGGTTAAATTATGTTGGTGGCATTTCGGCTTTTAAAGCTTATAAGTTGCCCATAATTTAATCATGTTGGCATCATATAGATCTTTTCAGATAAGCAAAAGTTCGATGGAGGAAGTTATGGTAGTAAAGTCGAGCTTTCGACCTTGTAAAACTTTTGCTATAAGATATGAGAGCTTAAATTTTATCATAAATTTATTTACTTCATTTAATTGTAATTGTGGTGTTTTAAGTTGTAATAAATTTAATTTGTATATTTATACATTTTGTTAGTTTCAATATTTATAAAGTGATTAAATTTTTAATCTTATATTTAAGTTGAATTATATTTAAGTTATTGATTATTACATTAAAATGATTCATGAGTCATTTAGTAAAAAAAATTTAATAGTTAACATTTTTTAAATATTACAAACATAAGAAATATAAAAAGTAAATTTAGTAATCTAAAATAAATTTAGTAGTATAATGATAATAATTACTAATTTATTTTACATTTATTGTTCACTTAATTAATTCCAAGTCATTAATTTAATAATTTTTTTGAATATATTTATAGACTACAATTTATATAAAAACTAAATACATTAATTTAGTTATCATATTTAATCATGAACTCAAAACTCTGAAGAAGTATTATGTCACATTATAATATTAAAACTTCATAATTTCCTAACTTCATCAATGGTAACTTATAGGTAAATATCAAGTTAGGTAAATATTAGATCAGTTTAATAACATGTCAGATCATTTACATGTTGAGTCAATTACATATCAGGTTCATAACAGATCAGGTTGAGAACAAGTCGGGTAATATCAGTTATTTACCGGGTTAATCTCGGGTTCGAGATCATATCAGGTCAGATGTAGGTCAGGTTAGGTTATCACATTATCGGTTTCTAGTCGTTCTCAGGCTGAGTGCAGGTCGTAAATTTCTAGGTCCAACTCCTTTTCAGGTCAACATCAATTTAGACTTGAATCGGTTTTGGATCACTACCACTTCGGGTCAAAAACAATTTTAACTCAAGTCGGTTTCAGACAATTTTAGAGGTCGGATCAGTTTTTACCTCCCTAATTGAAGTGAATGGTTTGATATTGGTGGTGCTGATGCAATGAAATTTGTGCATGATGCCATCCATTTCGTTCAACCTAAAACATTAGGTGTATCAAGGGAATGAGAGGTAGGAGTGTAACATCCTAAACTATGGGTTAGTGACTAAATGGTAAAGTTTCAGAATTTAGTGGTTAAAATAGAAGAATGGATTAGTTTAATGATTTATCTGGAGATAAATCCTAAAAGTTTTAGTAATTATTGAATGAATTAATGGGTAAAATGGTCTTTTTATCTAAAAGATAATTATCTTATCTCTTTATTAAGAGATAAGCATGTAGGGAGATATTTCTCCAGAACTTCTTCTCCTTCTTCTTCCTCTCCTCCCGTATCTCCAAGCTCAAAGGTGAGTATTCTACTTAGTTAATTATTTGTTAAGTTTAAGATTGGGTTTTGATTATTAGATGATAACTAAGCTTAAGGAAAGCTTAAGTTATCTTAACATCAAAGGATAATTGAGTTAGGAGAGATTTAAGATTTGAAGTTCTTAAATGAAATCTTGGAATAAAGTTCATAACTAGAATTGAAAGTTATATTTGACTTGTCATCAATCTAGTTAAGATATACGAAGTGTTAAAAACAGAATTCAAACATGTTGATTTATTAATGTAATTCTTGAATTACATATGAAGGATAAGATTTGAAGGTTTAAGATGAAATAAATGAGTATAAATTGGTTTAAGGATGTGTACTAGAGTTAAGAATGAAAAAGGGGATGAAACATGAAGGATTTAATCCAAAATGAATGATTTTCGGGTTCAAAAAGAGGATTCTGGGCAGAGTGCATCGATGCATATTCATTGTGCATCGATGCATCAAGGTTAAAACCCAGAAATCGTTTGAAGGTGTATCGATGCACAGGAAGTGCATCGATGCACTCTTTTAAAATAAATACATTGAATGCAATTCATGCATCGATGCATAAGTAGTGCATCGATACATCCCATTAATAATGAAACATCGAATGCAATTGGTGCATCGATGCATAAGGAGTGCATCGATGCATCCCAGCAATAATACTACATCGAATACCTTTTAGGCACCGATGCATCAGTAGTGCATCGATGTATACCTTTATTAAAAGATGAAATTGACTTTTCTCTTAGTCTAAAGAGTGAACCATTAGAGTATATTAGTTATAATACTGATATAGATCCATGTGTGATTATGTAGATACTAAAAGTAAGCTTATTCCGGAACGATCAAAGGATTAGAATCGAATCAAAGCAAAGCTAAGGTAAGTGCATACTATATGTATAGTATAATGGAATAAAACTTGTGATAAGTCTAATCCTTATGTTGATTTTTATAATACAATGATTGTGAACATGCATACATGATAATTATGGTGATATGATATGTGATATAAGAACATGATATGAATCAAGTGATATGAAAGGTATAAGAATAATGCCCATAGTATACGATATGAGAACTATAGGTGTAGTTGGCATGCCAAGAGTCGAGGGTTTACATATGTTTAAAGGCACATATGAAAAGTTTACATATGTTTAAAGGCATAGGTGAACAGTCTACATATGTTTAAAGGCACATATGAACAGTTTGTATATGTTTAAAGGCACATATGAACAATCTACATATGTTTAAAGGCACATATGAATAGTTTGTATATGTTTAAAGGCACATATGAACAGTTTACATATGTTTAAAGGTACATATGAACAGTTTATATTGTGACCTCTGGATCGTGGTCCTACGGGACGAATACTGAACTAAGGTTCGGTGCCCCATGAGGGAATTGATACGAGCTGTGGTGACAGCATTAGTGCACAACCTCAATGCACTCACATGCCTCTATTCTCAATAATATACATGGGCAATGCAATTGAAATACCGAATTAAAGTGAAAGTGATACAAGAAGGTAAGTTTCGTATGTGCATTATATGATTATATATGTTATCGTGTGATAGATACATGCATCTTGAAATGTCATGATCCAATGGTAAGTATGAACATTCATAAGTTTATTGTTGCATATTCATTTATTGCCTCACTAAGTCTATGACTTAGCGTGTAAGTGATTTACACGTAGGTACAAAGAATCAGGAAAAGTGGAAATAGAAGTAGCACGGACATCAATACTACTAAGAGATCAGATCAGAAGTAATTGACAAAGTATGTACTTGGTTATGTATAGAATGTGGGCATGTAATAAGTGTTAATTAAGAATACTCTGATCGATTTTGTATTTTATGGTCTTATGTAAATTAATGTATTTCGTTTTAATGAAAGTTTTAAAAATTTCCATGATTTTCTATAAGAGTCAAAGTTTGAAAAGTTAATGTGACACCTCGGATTTGTATTCGGGTCCGATATGAGTTAAGGGTGTTACATTTAATGGTATCAGAGCTACGGTTTAGTCGATTCTCGACATAAACCGAAGACTAGAGTGTCTTATAAGGTATACATGCCAACAAATAGTGGAAACTTCTGATCTGATGGAATAGTAAGTATACTGTTTTGCTAATAGAACTATATGATTGTATTTTTATAGATGTTTGGACAAGGTAGTTTTAGAAATGAAGCGGGAGATGATCGACCCGCGGAAAGTAGTAATTCACCTGCCCTGGCCAGGCAAGGTGAAGAACAGTCACCTACTGGAGTGCATGTACAAGATCAAGATGTTTTCTTCAGGACGTTGGACGCTATTCTGACGCGTTTTCAACCTCCTACTTCCTCTACTCAGAGGATGAATGTAGCAAAGGAATTAAAGAGATTAGGAGCTCCTGAATTCAAAGGTGAAGTTGAGGAAGGTCCTGTTGTTACGGACCTTTGGCTTAATGATGTGAAAATAATGTTAGATGGACTCCACTGTTCTGATGTGGAAAAGTTAGATGGAGTGGTCTCCTTGCTTCGTGGGCAAGCGAGAATCTGGTGGACAAATGTCACTCTGAGAATGACAAATGACCAAGTGATCTGGTCCTTGTCCTTAGAAGAATTTAAGCACAAGTATATAGGAGACCAGTTTATCAGACAAATGAAGCAAGAATTCTTAAATCTGAAGCAATTAGATTTCACTGTATATGAATATGAGTGTGAATTTAACAAGTTAAGTTGTTTTGTGGCCGAGTTAATTCCAACAGAGAAGGATGCGTGTGAATGGTTTGTAGAGGGCTTGTGCCCGAGATTGAAAGAAATGTTAATAGTGTTGAACTTGTCTTCGTTTCAAGAAATCGTAAATCGTGCTAAAGCTCTAGAGAGAGTTCAAAATGAAAGGCATGGGAATCAAAGAACTTATCCATCTAAAAAAACTGGGGCTTTATCAAGTTTTGCACCACCTAAGAGAGATAGAGATTCTAGTTTCCGATATCAAGCACAATCAGAGTCGATGGCATCCGTTGCAAGGGAACCAAATCAGGTGAGAGCTAAACAGAAATCAACCCGAATCCTCTACTCAACAGGAAATACGCTCTACTGCTCGAATATATAATCTCAAGACAAATGAAGATTTTGATGATCCAGAGATAATAGCAGGTACCGTTTACTGTATAATAAATGAGTTGAATAATAAAATGGTATGATAATAAGAGTAATTAAGTTAAAAGAATGTGAGAGCATAAAGGAAAAAGGTAAAGGAATGATTAAACTAATGAAGTGAAGTTGTGATAGCACGAAAGAATTATTGAAGAGGTAATATGGGAAAAGGAATAGTGGATGTATAGGCAGTATCTTATCTTCTTGTGCAATGAAAATTTGAGGACAAATTTTCTTAAGGGAGGGAGAGTTGTAACATCCCAAACTATGAGTTAGTGACTAAATGGTAAAGTTTCAGAATTTAGTGGTTAAAATAGAAGAATGGATTAGTTTAATGATTTATCTGGAGATAAATCCTAAAAGTTTTAGTAATTATTGAATGAATTAATGGGTAAAATGGTCTTTTTATCTAAAAGATAATTATCTTATCTCTTTATTAAGAGATAAGCATGTAGGGAGATATTTCTCCAGAACTTCTTCTCCTTCTTCCTCTCATCCCGTATCTCCAAGCTCAAAGGTGAGTATTCTACTTAGTTAATTATTTGTTAAGTTTAAGATTGGGTTTTGATTATTAGATGATAACTAAACTTAAGGAAAATTTAAGTTATCTTAACATCAAAGGATGATTGAGTTAGGAGAGATTTAAGATTTGAAGTTCTTAAATGAAATCTTGGAATATAGTTCATAACTAGAATTGAAAGTTATATTTGACTTGTCATCAATCTAGTTAAGATATACGAAGTGTTAAAAACGGAATTCAAACATGTTGATTTATTAATGTAATTCTTGAATTACATATGAAGGATAGGATTTGAAGGTTTAAGATGAAATAAATGAGTATAAATTGGTTTAAGGATGTGTACTAGAGTTAAGAATGAAAAAGGGGATGAAACATGAAGGATTTAATCCAAAATGAATGATTTTCGGGTTCAAAAAGAGGATTCTGGGCAGAGTGCATCGATGCATATTCATTGTGCATCGATGCATCAAGGTTAAAACCCAGAAATCGTTTGAAGGTGTATCGATGCACAGGAAGTGCATCGATGCACTCTTTTAAAATAAATACATCGATGCATAAGTAGTGCATCGATGCATCCCATTAATAATGAAACATCGAATGCAATTGGTGCATCGATGCATAAGGGGTGCATCGATGCATCCCAGCAATAATACTACATCGAATACCTTTTATGCACCGATGCATCAGTAGTGCATCGATGCATACCTTCATTAAAAGATGAAATTGACTTTTCTCTTAGTCTAAAGAGTGAACCATTAGAGTATATTAGTTATAATACTGATATAGATCCATGTGTGATTATGTAGATACTAAAAGTAAGCTTATTCCGGAACGATCAAAGGATTAGAATCGAATCAAAGCAAAGCTAAGGTAAGTGCATACTATATGTATAGTATAATGGAATAAGACTTGTGATAAGTCTAATCCTTATGTTGATTTTTATAATACAATGATTGTGAACATGCATACATGATAATTATGGTAATATGATATGTGATATGAGAACATGATATGAATCAAGTGATATGAAAGGTATAAGAATAATGCCCATAGTATACGATATGAGAACTATAGGTGTAGTTGGCATGCCAAGAGTCGAGGGTTTACATATGTTTAAAGGCACATATGAACAGTTTACATATGTTTAAAGGCACATATGAACAGTCTACATATGTTTAAAGGCACATATGAACAGTTTGTATATGTTTAAAGGCACATATGAACAGTCTACATATGTTTAAAGGCACATATGAACAGTTTGTATATGTTTAAAGGCACATATGAACAGTTTACATATGTTTAAAGGCACATATGAATAGTTTATATTGTGACCTCTGGATCGTGGTCCTACGGGACGAATACTGAACTAAGGTTCGGTGCCCCATGAGGGAATTGATACGAGCTGTGGTGACAACATTAGTGCACAACCTCAATGCACTCACATACCTCTATTCTCAATAATATACATGGGCAATGCAATTGAAATACCGAATTAAAGTGAAAGTGATACAAGAAGGTAAGTTTCGTATGTGCATTATATGATTATATATGTTATCGTGTGATAGATACATGCATCTTGAAATGTCATGATCCAATGGTAAGTATGAACATTCATAAGTTTATTGTTGCATATTCATTTATTGCCTCACTAAGTCTATGACTTAGCGTATAAGTGATTTACACGTAGGTACAAAGAATCAGGAAAAGTGAAAATAGAAGTAGCACGGACAGCAATACTACTAAGAGATCAGATCAGAAGTAATTGACAAAGTATGTACTTGGTTATGTATAGAATGTGGGCATGTAATAAGTGTTAATTAAGAATACTCTGATCGATTTTGTATTTTATGGTCTTATGTAAATTAATGTATTTCGTTTTAATGAAAATTTTAAAAATTCCCGGGATTTTTTATAAGAGTCAAAGTTTGAAAAGTTAATGTGACACATCGGACTTGTATTCGGGTCGGATATGAGTTAAGGGTGTTACAAGGAGCCACCACTTCACGTTCATACTATAAATACTGCTTTTACCTAACCAACAAAGAATTTGCAATCTTCCCAATTATTCAACCTAAGCTGTTCACAATTTTCATCCTACTTAAGATCCTTTTCCCACTTGGGTTCCCCCCTCCCCCAAATACATGATTTCAAATCTCGAAATTCAATAATTTGTAAGTTATCAGAATGGTTTCTTTTATCAACATTTTTAATGAAATTTTTATTCCCGTGAAGTCGACTGGAAATTAAACCCAATTAATTAATTAAGGATTAATCCGCATATGTAAACTAATGTAGGCTCAAAACCAAAGGGTTACACCATTAGCATAGTTGAAATTTTTTACTTTCAGCATTCAAAACTCACTGCTTTTTCACTCGTTTATATATCACCAAAAAAAATCAATTTTCTAAAAAGGAAAAAAAAAAACTGGCCCCAATGCCGACGACAAACTCACCCTTCGCCCCTGATTTTTTTCTTCTCCAAGTTTTGGACTTATATATTAATCACACATGATTATAAAAATAATCATAAATTAATCTGTAAGTAATTAACTTGGTTAACCGCCTAATAAAGTGTCAACGATTCACCCAATGAAAGATTATTTAAATCCTGGGTGGGTTGCAGTCAAACGATTGCGACGTTCTAAAACCTTATTTTGACTACTATTGACTTGTAAACATAGGGGTCGTTGGGAAATATTAGAATTAGTGATTGTAGTCATTGTTATTAAACATTGAAAAGGATGAAGGCCCTTTTCTTGAACCACATCTTATGATTTAAAATGTATGTTAGTAACATCATTGTTTTTTTTAATAATTGTAATTGTTTTAATAGACGAAAATGTCGTTCCACATACATAAAATATTAAATGTGTACGTATAATTGTTTTTCTATATAATTTGACATCTATATTCAATGTAACATCCTCAATACCGGATTAGTGATTAAAGTATAATATTTTAAAATTCAATGGTCAGATTAAATAAATTGAAAAGTGAAGGAATTAATTAAAAGATGTTGGTGTAGGATGAATTAATAAGTGAATGAGAAGAAAAAGGTAAAATAATAATTAGTGGGTATTATAATACCCATGCGAATCATAATTGAGGAGATAAGTTTCCAGCTTATCTTCTTCAACTTCTTCTCTTCTTCCAATCGTGAAGCCTCATAGCCCAGGTGAGTTTGATTTCTTTTGGTTAATCCTTCAAATTCAAACATGGTTTTGATTCGTGAAGCTTTAGGGAAGATGATGGAGATGAAAAAGGTTATAAAAACTCAAAGATTTGTAAGTTATGAAGGATTAAAGATAAGAAATGGATAAGTGAAATTTTGAATAAGGATGTATAAATGGATTTATAAGTTGAATTTGACTTGTCATAAGTGTGAATAATAAGTTATAAGTGTCAGAAATAAGTTTGGATTACATGGAAAATTTGGTATGATTCTTAGCCTTAAGAATTTGGATGAAATAAAGGAAATTATATGAACAAATAATATTGATATGGCACATAAGATTTCATGTCTATGTTTTAATGTAATAGAGGGAAATAAGTCCAATGATAGTGAAGTATGTGAATATAGTATATGTGTTATGCAATATGTGACAATAAGATATGAATTATATGAAAGGATTATATGAGTTATATGAAAAATATGATTCAAGGTTATGTGATTTCATGATCACAAAAGATAAGATATGCGATGTGAATGATATAATAAGAAGTTATGTGATAAAAAGATATAGGTTTATGTGATATAAAAGTGTGTATGCGAAATGACATGATAGGTGATAAAAATCGTGAGCCTATATGAATATGTGATAGTAATGGTAATATGTGAAATGATATGAAAAAGAATGCCCATGTTATGTAACACGAAAGCTATAAGTATAGTTGGCATGCTAAGAGTCGAGGGTTACCGATGTCCTTTGGGACATATGGACAGATTTTACCTATGTCTTTCGGGACATATGGACAGTATTACCTATGTCTTTCGGGACATATGGAAATAATTACCTATGTCTTTCGGGACATATGGACAGTTACCTATGTTCTTAGGAACATATGGATAGGTCCTTCGGGACACAGATTTCATATGTCACTTAGTGGATTTTATATGAGATGTGGTGACAACATAAGTGTACACAACCTCATCGTACTCGTATACCTTGAGTTCTCAATAGTGTGCATGGGCTTATAAAAGATGTAAAGAGTGTGTACAGGTTGCATGATAAAATATTATTATTGTTTATATTGATTCTTATATGACAATATGGATTTATAATGTAATATGTATAATTGTTATTAGATACTTGATTAAATGTTTATAATTATAGAAATTCTTTATTATATGTTTATGCATTACTAAATCTATGACTTAACGTGTAAGTGTTTTACATGTAGGTACCGAAAAGCATAGAGATCTATTATAAGCTCAGTAGAACAACATATCTCTACTTGAAGTTCAAATCAGAAGTAGATTAAAGAGTATGTATTACTATGTGTTAATTAGGTTGGCATGTAACAAAGTCTTTAAATTAAGTATGTGTGCTCTAATCAAGTTTTAGAATGTTTTAAACATATATATGTAAATGGTAATGTATAATGATGAATGTTTTAAATTTTATGAGTTTTATACATGTTTTGCCGAAGTACTGTAGCAGTACTGTAGCAGGGGTATTGGTTTCCTGTAGCAGGGGAATCGATACCCCTTAAGCAATCCGGAAAATTTTTAGAATTCGATACTGTTCATGGTACTGTTCATGGTACTGTTTATTACTGTTCATATAGTACTATTCATATTGTATTTTACTGTTCATAAATACATTTTTACTTGAATTTTTATACTGAAACATAATTTAATAAAATATTGTGAAATTTTCTTAAAATGAGTTTAAATGTTTTGATATTTTGTAAAAATATTGATTTTAAAAGTTAATGTGACATATCGAACTCGTATCCGGGTCAGGTACGAGTTGGGGTGTTACATTCAAGGCTCTATTAATTATGCGTAATCTTAAATTTTTTAACTCTACATATACTGCAACATTCTTGATACATGTATGCAACATAAGCAACACAATCCTTTGTCCCTTACACACATCTCACGAACGTAATTGCTCTAATTCAAAAAATATTAACATAGTTATAATGTAGTATCTATTTATAATCTTTTTTAATTATTCATAATTCACACACATCTTACAGATGTAATTGTTCGAACTTAAAATTTTAAAGAGAAACACAGTTCCTTTTAACGGCTAAAATGACTAAACAAATTCAACTCCATTGTAAGAATACCACATTTGTACGGATAAATACCGCACACAAATATGGGAGGTTTACCTACACAAAAACAGCCCTTTCCCCACCTCATTTGAACGACACTCGCATCAGAGTTGTCCACTTACTCTAATATTTTATCATACAGATACTTGGGTTTGGTAACCCGTGAAGGTCGTGGAAGGCAAATTTTACTTTTGTTTAATTCACCATTCTCGTCACCCTCAAGCGTAACTCTGCTAGGCTTAATGCACATAATGGTAAAGAGTAAATATCATGAATTAAAATTTTAATCATTCGATTTTCACAATTGTTTTAAAAGAATAAATTTAAAATTCAGATAATAGTTATATGTTTTTTTTAATCTTTAAACAAATATTATATATGAATTTGATCAATTTGATTCGAACTCAATTATTCGTATCAATTTATCCAACTCAAGATCCAGTATGGATTTGAATATGATGCCTGACCTGAATTTTAATTGGACCAATATAGACTCGTATATAATGTTAACCAAACTAAGAATAACTCAAATTTAATTTGTCTAAATCTGATCCAAATCAAATATCATCTCAATTATAATTTGATACTTGATTCAAAACAAAGAATAACTCAATTTTATTATTATCTATGTTTAGCAATGTAATAAATAGTAAAATGATGTAAGATTTAATTTTATTATGTATTATATTACTAGCTAACACGTCTTGTAAGATCGAATTCGGCTAAAATTATCATTATTAAATAATGGTTGAATTTGAAATATTGAACAACTGGCTTAAATCATAAAACTGACAAACAAAAAGCATGATTTTTATAAGAATATATCAATAGTTTTATTTATATTCGATTGAATTCATGCTCAACTCAATCCAAATTTACCCAAAGGTCTAAAGGATGACCTGATCTAAAAATTAATTGATTCGATATTGATTTAACCTAAAAATCGATCGATATGATAATGACCCGAATTAAAAATCAATCAATCTAATATGACTAGATCTGAAAATGATCAATTTAATATCAACCGACTTATCATAGACTCGAACTAAATTTAAATTAGGCATGTTTTAACTCGAATCAAACCTAATATAATCTAGATTCATAATAACTCGATTTGAATTCGATCCCAACGATCCGAATGCCACCTATATATATGCGTGTATACATGGTAAAAGATATCAGTCTTTCTTTGCCAAAGATGTAAAGGAAAAGAAAAGCTTTGTAATATTTTGTTTTGGGGTGGGATCTTAGAAGGGAGAACATGACTGTCAATGGAGTAGGTTAAGTTTGCTTCAAACATCATCTTGCTTAGAGGGTGAGAACTGTCATGAATATGTTGCCAGTCCTAATCTTTCTCCTACCATAATCCATTATGTCAATGGAAAATGGAAATGCAAATATCTATGGAATTAAATATAAAAAAACAAAAATGAAATTGGAAACCAATTAATTATGCAATAAAATGAATAAAAAACTAATTTAAAAAGTACAAGATGAAATCGAGAAACTGTGGAGGAAAGTAAAAAAAGTCATAAAATTTTAAAACTAAGAATTTACTCTTTGAACAGGTTAATTTAATTAATCTTTACATCTAAATTTGAATTATATTATTTTTAGGGAAGATTAGAAAATAAGATTGATCATTTAAGTAACGATGACAGTTTGGTGTGATTATAAGATAATATAGGATCATAATTTTTTTAACTTATTAATAGTAAACACACCCTACATATATAACTAGTCGAATCCAACCGCCGCTCTCTAGATTTCTTCTACCGCTCACTTTTTTCTTTTAGGATTTGTGTTGTTCTTGTAGATCAAATCTGTTTTTCTTCTTTAATTTTGTTTAGTCGGCGGCGACACTAATTTTGATACTAGTCGCTGACCATCGATTCTATTTTTCTTTTTTCTTTTTCTAGTTTATAATAATAATAACTCTTCTTTTGTGACACATTTTTCTTGTCTTTGCGACATGTTTTTAGTCTTCTTTCTAGGTAGATTGGTCGTTTCCTTTTATTTCATTTTTTATGGTTGGATTTGACAACTCCAGGATTGATCAAGATGACACTTATTTATATTCTTGTTGATCTCGCTGCTCTTGACCATTGGATTGAATTTGGATACACAATTTTGTGGCCGTGGTAGTTTCTCACGACGCTCGGCTCTAATTTACAGTTTTTAGTGATCTTTCAATAGCTTAATTTCCTTTGTCGTTCGTTTGTCAATGTAATCAGATTTGTTCGTATCTATTTATTGTTCGAGTCTTGAGTTTTTTAACATTTTCCATGTATGATACTTGTATAATCTAAAGTGACTAGTTTCTTATTTTAGTGTTTTAGGAAAATATTCAAAATGTGTATTTAGTTTACAATGTTAGCTGTAAATTGTTATTGTAATTTTAAATATTTTCACTTCTATTAAAAAAAATTGCTCTAATTTAAGACTTTTAGGGAACAATATTCCCTTTAATCACAAATTTCACTTGACAGGTAAGACTAAATGTTAATTTAACAATGAAATAAGTGGAGTGTACGTACTTTTTAGGCTTTAGCATTGTTTGTATAAGAAAACAAAGTTTGTATTTAAGTCTAAACCATTATGGAAACTTAGAAAGAAGATTTGGGAAAATAATCCCGGGATTATTTTCTTCGATCCTCTTTGACGTTTTTGGTAGCCTTCACTTTGCCATAATTGCCCTACACATCTATACTCTCACCACTCTTTATACGTACGTACGTACGTACAATGTTTATATTTAAGACTTTTTGTTTGCTTGTTTTTTTTTTCTTTTAATTTTGTGCTCTCCAATCGCATTAATCGACCAACACCCGTAACTTCGACTTTCGATTCAATAATTGACCGACCTATGCATTTGTTGCATATTGGATCACGGCCTATCATATTTGATCACTTGTCGTCTTCTCCAAAATAAAATAATTTTGAAAAGTATGAGCACAGAGCGTTGTATATATGTAAGCATTGTCCTTCACTTGCACCCATCTTCTCTAATGTCTGCACCTTACAACCAGACAAGGTGACAAGCAGAAGAAGAAGAAACAAAGTGCAGTCAGATTCTCAATTTCATAAACTACAAATAACACCAAAACTCTTATATTCTGTTCTTTCTCTCAAAAATCAAAGTCGGTTTTGCTTTTCCACAGTGAGTTCTTTTCTTGCTTGCAATTCATTGGATTCCTTTTTGTTTGTTTGTTTGCTGAGAAAACAGAAATGAAAATCCTTGTGAATGGCTTCCTCTGTTTTTTTTAGCATAACCGGTGGTATTTCCTTTTGACGTTCAGATGTTATTTTTGCTTACAAAGCATTGAAAGCCTCGTTTCAACCAACGGAAAGAGTGGTTTTCATCAGGCTTTTTAATTCTTCATATGAATTAACCAAACAAATTGACATGAATTGTTCACATGTGAATCCAGGGATTACAGAAGATATGGATGGTATCGAGAGAGCAAGGAATCCCAGCAAAAGAACAGGGCATAGAAGCATAGGGAGAAGCCTAAGCAGGAGAAGCTGGAGCATGGAAGATGTATTCTCAGGTTCCAAGCATTCCAGAAGGAGTAGCCGAGTTGATGAAGATGAAGAAGCTCTAAAATGGGCCGTCATCGAGAAGCTACCGACGTACGATCGGCTCAGAACCAGAATCATGCAGTCGTTTGTGGACCATGAGATTGTTGGGAACAGGGTGGAACATAGAGCTGTCGACGTTACCAAGCTTGACATGAATGACAGGCAGAAGTTCATCGACGTGCTCTTCAAGGTTGCCGAGGAAGACAATGAGAGGTTCTTGAGGAAGTTTAGAAACAGGATTGATAAGTAAGTTTGAGATTGTTTTAAAATTTTCTACTTATTTTCCTAATAAAAACTCTGTCAATTGTCATTTCTTATTGTTATGTTATGTTTCCCTTCTTCTTTTTCTGATTAGGCATCAACTTAATCTAATTTCATTGATAAATTTCTCGTTTTATCAACTTAACCTATATATATGCATACATTAGCTTGCCATAGTTGTTGGTCGTGTTGAACCATATGAATTGCAATATGTTCACTCATACTACAATTATGACAGGATCAGGATTCGACTTTCAACAGTAGAAGTTAGATTCGAGCACTTGACCATAGAAGCCGACTGCTACATCGGCAGCAGGGCTCTTCCTTCTCTTCCAAATGCTGCTAGAAACATCTTCGAGTCGGTTCTCGGAATGGTCGGAATCAGACTTGCCAAGACAACTAATCTCACTATTCTTAAAATGCCTCCGGAATTGTTAAACCATCAAGGTATAGTTTGAATACCTTATAGTTGATATAGATCATGGTATATTTACTCTACATGATAATACCGATTATTTATTTTGGCTTTTAGGATGACACTCTTATTAGGTCCACCTTCTTCTGGGAAAACAACCCTTTTGCTGGCATTGGCGGGCAAGTTGGATCCAAGCTTAAGGGTCAGTTACAATCAATCATTTTCATTTTTAACTTTTACCCTAGTAATTTTTCTCACAAGTCTTTAACAGTGACTGTCGAAGAAAAAATAGCTGATTTTTGTTTTTCTTGGGGGGATGAGTGAAACACAGGTTAGGAGAAGTAACAAATAATGGATATAGACTGAATGAATTTGTTCCTAAAAAGACATCTGCATATATCAGCCAGAATGATGTTCCTGTCGGAGAAATGACAGTGAAAGAAACCTTAGATTTCTCGGCAAGATGCCAGGGTGTTGGCACTCGATATGGTAAAAGGAAGAACAAACTAACCACAATTTGAGCATTACCAAAATTATTGAAGAATTGCTCAAACCTGTAAGTTCATTGTTTGTTATAGATCTCTTAAGTGAGCTTGTTAGAAGGGGAAAAGATGCAGGAATTTTCCCAGAAGCTGATGTAGACCTTTTCATGAAGGTAAACAGAATCATATTATGTTAGTTTGTCATTTGCGTGTTAGTTTCACATATGCTCTCATAACATAACATAATATAACATGCATGTGGATCTTCAGGCAACTGCAATGGAAGGAGTTGAAAGCAGCCTTTTGACTGATTACACTCTCAAAGTAAGTCGATTAAAAGAAAACATGGAGTATTTCTTATGCATGAATTTCATCTACCATCTTTTTCCTTAGAAAAATCTTGTGGTTCAAAAAATCAACCAAGGTCTTCTATCGTGGAATATTGTAGAGTTTCACTTTGTTAAAAATGTAGCCTCACCTACCATCTTTTGACTCATGGTCGACAATGACATCAGTCGGTGGATAATATGGGCCCTAGCCGCCACCTTTCCACTTCCAATCACCTGTTAGTTGTCATTAACCATGGAAATAGCCTTTTGCTAAGGTAAGGTTTTCGTATGTTGTTGAATTGATCAGCTTTTGGGGTTAGACATATGCAAAGATACCATTGTTGGAGATGAGATGCAGAGGGGCATTTCTGGAGGTCAAAAGAAGAGAGTAACAACAGGTTGATTATTTTTGGTCCCATAAATCTTCTGTAATTATTAGTATCTATTTGTTTTGTTCTTAGTCCATCATTTTTCTCATGCTTATCACATCTAATAAAGCAATTACAAATCATTTGCTTCCACCAAAAAGACACGTGGGAAACATTGAAAAGCGAAAACCCACCTTACTAATTTACCCCAAGGATTTCAAGATTGAAAAACTAAGGAAAATGCAAGATGTTCACATGCATTTGATCATATCTCAAAGTTGATCTCCAACCAACCCTTCCTATAAGCAAACGTATATAGTTTTAGCTTAATTTTGTCTTTACTTTCTCGTTGATAAATGATAATAACGTAATGAACTTGATGAACTATAGGGGAGATGATTGTTGGACCTACCAAGACGCTTTTCATGGACGAAATATCAACGGGCCTTGACAGTTCCACGACATACCAGATAGTTAAGTGTTTGCAGCAGATTGTGCACCTAACGGAGGCCACAATCTTTATGTCCCTACTCCAACCGGCTCCCGAGACCTTCGACCTCTTTGATGATATCATTCTCTTATCAGAGGGCCAAATTGTCTACCAAGGCCCACGTGAGCATGTTGTCGAGTTCTTCGAGAATTGTGGCTTCAAATGTCCTGAAAGGAAAGGCACAGCTGACTTCTTGCAAGAGGTAGAACTAAAAAACACCGTTGTCAGTTCACATTTTAACTTACTTGATAACAGTAAATTCGGTTTTAGTTTAGTTACAACGAAAAAATGGTGCAACATAAGCTGACAAGGTAGTGAGATTTTGACAGGTTACCTCAAAGAAGGATCAAGAGCAATACTGGGCAGATAGGAGTAAACCCTACACATACATTACAGTAGCTGAGTTTGCAAACAGGTTCAAATATTTCCATGTTGGAATGAGGTTAGAGAACAAGATCTCCGTGCCTTTCGACAAGTCAAGAGGCCATAGAGCAGCATTGGCCTTCAAAAAATACTCGGTCTCCAAAATGGAACTTCTTAAGGCCTGTTGGGACAAAGAGTGGCTATTGATCAAGAGGAATTCGTTTATTTATGTTTTCTAGACGGTCCAGATTATCATCATGGCAATCAGTACTTCCACAGTGTTTTTGAGGACTGAATTACGCACTAGGAACGAGCAAGATGCGGCAATCTATGTTGGTGCACTTCTGTTCGGAATGATCATCAACATGTTCAATGGTTTCTCCGAGCTCTCCATGATGATCAGTAGGCTTCCAGTGTTTTACAAGCAAAGAGACCTTCTATTCCACCCTGTCTGGACCTTCACTCTGCCAACGTTCCTACTCCGGGTTCCAATATCTATTCTAGAATCCACTGTTTGGATGGTCGTAACATATTACACTACGGGATTTGCACCTGAGGCCAGCAGGTAAATTGAATATGTGCTTTTTCTTTCTTGAGCAACAAGTCGAATAGTAGCTCAAATTAGTATTAACTTGCTAACCCCTTAAAACTATTGACAGGTTTTTCAAGACATTCCTGTTGGTGTTTTTATTACAACAAATGGCAGCCGGGCTCTTTATACTTACTGCTGGAATATGCAGAACAATGATCATAGCTAACACTGGTGGGGCTCTCACTCTTCTCCTTGTGTTCTTGCTCGGAGGCTTCATCATTCCAAAAGGTAAGCATTAGTATTATAAAGGTCGACATTAGTAGAAAAGATTATTATACTTATCAGCATTTGTAAATATCTTAAGTTTCTTAGTGAAGCTACATTAACTTTAAAAAAGACTAATACGAAGTGGTTTTCTTTGTACAGGTGAAATCCCAAACTGGTGGGAGTGGGCTTACTGGGTTTCACCTTTGACTTACGGTTACAATGCCTTCACTGTGAATGAACTATTTGCTCCAAGGTGGATGAACAAAAAGGTATCTTGTTCAATTTTCCTACAGACAAAAGATACCAATTAGTTAAAACTATAACAATGCATGTATATTTTCATTTGAAAGAAAGCAAGTTACAAGTGAAATCTTTGTCCACAATTGATGTTCCCAATGATAAAAACTGGTATTGGATTGGTGCAGCTGCTCTTTTAGGGTTCGCAGTGTTGTTCAACGTTCTCTTCACCTTCGCATTCATGTATCTAAACCGTAAGTTTAACATTCGGTTAGGTTAATGTATCCATTATGTTGCCCATCTGTGTTTTTCCTTTAGGTAGCTAATCTTGTATATTTTCTCGGTTGGCATAATAGCCCTTGGGAAACCACAGGCGGTAATTTCAGAGGAAACTGCCAAAGAGCTGGAGGCTAACAATGAGGGTTCCAAGGGTGAACCAAGGTTAAGGAGACCAAAATCAAGCGAAGATTCGTTCTCTCGATCTCTGTCTTCTGCAGATGCAAACAATTCAAGTAAGAAACATAAGAAAATAAACTATGTTGATCTGTTCCTCTCTTGACTTGGTTACCAATTTGTGCTAATCATATCAAATAAAATCTTTTAGGAGAATGGCAATCAAAAGATTGAGCAGTCGGACCAATCCCAAAGGAATGAGCAGGAATGATTCTTCTATTGACGCCGCCAATGGTGTTGCTCCCAAGAGAGGAATGGTTCTTCCCTTCACTCCTCTGGCAATGTCCTTCGACACCGTCGATTACTATGTTGATATGCCGCCAGTAAGTTCTCTTTTCCACTCTCAACTACTCTCTTGATTTACCTCTACGTCAATATGACTATAAGCTTATCATCCAAAACAAAAGCAAAATAAATACATAAACCTTATAATTGCTCCGTAGAGCATGGTCTAAAGTTCAGTTATTTAACAGGAAATGAAGGCACAAGGTGTTGCAGAAGACAGGTTACAACTACTTCGAGAAGTAACCGGTGCATTTAGGCCTGGAGTCTTGACTGCACTGATGGGAGTCAGTGGTGCAGGAAAGACAACATTGATGGATGTTCTAGCGGGAAGAAAGACCGGTGGATATATAGAGGGTGATATTAGAATTTCCGGATACCCCAAGATACAAGAAACCTTTGCTAGAATTTCTGGATACTGTGAACAAAATGATATTCACTCGCCCCAGGTTACAGTCAGAGAATCCTTGATTTACTCGGCTTTCCTAAGGCTTCCAAAAGACATCACCAATGAGGAAAAGATGGTAAGAAGTCGCAATTCTGCCATTTTTAATGAAATAAAGCATAGCATTAATTGTTAAATTTAGTCTGTAAACAATATTTGCTGTTATCTTTTAGACTTTTGTGGATGAAGTGATGGAACTGGTGGAACTAGACAACCTCAGGGAGCCATGGTAGGGCTGCCAGGAGTCACAGGATTGTCAACTGAGCAAAGAAAGAGGTTGACAATTGCAGTAGAGCTTGTTGCTAATCCCTCAATTATTTTCATGGATGAACCAACATCAGGCCTCGACGCAAGAGCGGCAGCCATTTTCATGAGGACCGTCAGAAACACTGTAGACACTGGAAGAACAGTTGTCTGCACTATTCATCAGCCTAGCATTGATATCTTTGAAGCTTTTGATGAGTTGCTACTGATGAAAAGAGGAGGTCAGGTGATTTACTCTGGACCACTAGGCCGGAACTCTCACAAGATCATTGAATATTTTGAGGTATGTAACCATAGCAGGATCTTCAATATCTAAAACACTAATTTAAAGATGAAAAAGAAGGCCTCATCTGATTCTTCATTCATCTCTTATTCACCATTGCAGTCCATTCCTGGAATCCCCAAAATTAAGGACAAGTACAACCCGGCTACATGGATGCTAGAAGTCAGCTCCGTAGCTGCTGAAGTTAGGCTCGAAATGGACTTTGCTGAGTACTATAAGTCATCGTATTTGTATCAGTAAGTATAGACATAAGCAATAGAGACCCTAGTTCAATCGTTTTACCTTTCTTTTATGCTGAGCTAATTTATGCATCTGTGAACAGGAGAAACAAGGCGTTAGTAAATGAGTTGAGCACACCACCCCCTGCAGCAAAGACCTCTATTTCACCACTCAGTACTCGCAATCGACATGGGGCCAATTCAAATCTTGCCTTTGGAAGCAATGGTGGACTTATTGGAGAAGTCCAGATTATAACCTTGTCAGATACTTCTTCACTTTGGTCTCTGCACTCATGGTTGGTACTATTTTCTGGCGGGTCGGCACTAAAAGGTCTGTACCTATTTTCATGTTTATAATGCTCACATATCTTTATCTTTTGTGAAAAAGTACTTACAAACTGATTACATTCTCGGTGCTCTTTGTTCAATGGTTCAGGGAATCCACAACTGATCTTACAATGATAATTGGGGCAATGTATGCTGCGGTCTTGTTTGTCGGAATCAATAACTGCTCAACAGTTCAACCAGTCGTAGCCATTGAAAGGACAGTGTTCTATCGCGAAAAAGCAGCCGGAATGTACTCTGCATTACCGTATGCCCTTGCACAGGTGAGGGAAAGGCCATCGATTTCACTAGTCTCTTTAATAAGTTCAAATGATTGAGCTACACGAACTGCAAGATGACTAAACCATAATTATGTGGCATGCAGGTGTTTTGTGAGATTCCTTACATTTTTGTCCAAACAACATACTATACGCTTATAGTGTATGCTAAAGCTATGGTGAGCTTTCAATGGACGGCAGCAAAGTTCTTCTGGTTCTTCTTCATCAACTTCTTCTCCTTCCTTTACTTCACATTCTACGGTATGATGACTGTTTCCATCACACCAAACCATCAAGTAGCAGCTATTTTCGCTGCAGCTTTCTATTCACTCTCTAATCTTTTCTCCGACTTCTTTATTCCAAGACCGGTAGGTTTACTTGTTTCACGAGAAATCAGTTTTGTTAAAATCACACTCACAATCAAAGCTGATATCCGTTCCTTTCTTGAATTTACAGAGAATTCCCAAGTGGTGGGTATGGTATTACTGGATCTGCCCAGTTGCATGGACCGTTTACGGGCTGATTGTGTCACAGTACGGAGATATCGAAGACACCATTAAAGCACCTGGCATCTCGCCCGACCCTACCATTAAATGGTATATCAAAGATCAATACGGCTACGATTCGGACTTCATGGGACCAGTTGCTGCCATTTTGGTTGGCTTTGCAGTGTTCTTCGCCTTCATGTTTGCCTACTGCATAAAGACACTCAACTTCCAAACCAGATAAGACAACTAGGGATTTATGCAGGAAATTCTTCCTCGAGCATATACTGTTTCTTTAATTTAAATTTGTGTAATAGAATAGATGATGATGATGAGTTTAGTAGCAAAAATACTTCTAGTGTTGGACTGGGACATGTAAAGCTTTGTTGGATATAATAAGTTAATAACCTTAAAGGGAACTGTAACAAAAAAAAAACCTCAAGGGAACCAATCATATCGTCGTTATAAGCTTAATTCATGTATCTGCAACATTAGCTTGCTTTAATTAGAAGAAAATAAAGTCAAATAAAGCATGAACGAAATTGTTGTTACGTAATTGAAGAATTTGAGATGAAGAGAAATTCGGAAGCGTCAAAGATGGTATGCTGGGCAGTGAGTTCCAAAATTTCAGATGAGTTTTTTTGGTTGTTGGGCATACAATTGCTTAACAACATGGCTCAAATATGAAGTCACACGCGCATTTTTACAAACAGGTGGCGGCTCTCATCGCCATAGATTTTTCGACGAAGCTTTGGTCAATAACGAAATTGAAGATTAATGTATATTTAAAGATAATTAAACATAATACCTCCGACAAATTTAACAATAATAATTCCAATTAAATCTTTAATTTCTTTTTAAAATAAAAAATAACATGTTTCTAAAATATTAATTAAATGATATATCAGATTTTAAATGTATGGACAAAGTTTAATCTGTACGTAATCCCATATTTCTGGGATCTTAGTAATCACGAGGGCGGCGCATGCAGGCTGCAGCTAGCTGAAAAAAGCTTGGCTTTAGCAATTAACTCAAAGTGGAACAAATCAATTTCAAGCTTACGGCCTGGGAAATCACAAATTCCATTCCCTTTTCTTACTTTTAACTCGTTTCCCAATTTAACCAAAAAGTCAGGCAGGGACATTAAGAAATCAAACCCTAATATAAGATTTTACTTTTAACTAGTTCCCCAATTTAACAAAAAAGACAAATTTTTTAAACTTTGATCATTAATATTTTAAATATTTTAAATAATTAATTTTTATAAAATATATATTTTAAAACTACTTGATTAAAAAAAATTAAAATATATTTTTTATTAATAATAAATTTTATATAATAATTAGTCAAAGTTTAAAAATATTGATAAAAAATCAATAATAGACAATATTATACGGTGCAGAGAGAATGTAAAATTATATAGTGTCTTGACAATATCATTTTCTTTAAGTTTTGATGATATTTTGTGTAGCTTTCTTGGATTTCCTTGTAGAGAACTATGTGGTGAGCGTTAAAAACAAACATATTAAATGTGTGGCTACTTTGACATTAACGTTGTGATGTATGTGTCTCATAGGAGTTCCTTTTTACTAATCATCTTACTTTTGATTTTGTTGATGGTAGATGTAAGCTTTTGAAGGAAGAAAAATAGTAATAAAGTAGATTTTTATTTCATATTTAAAAGAAATAATATCTTATTTAATTAATATTTTTTTAAATAAAGCAGCTAGTATTATTAAAAAGTGAAAACATTTAAGATTACAATAAGTAAAAACTCAACCAAAAAGACTCAAACAAAAATATATAAGAATAAATTTGACTATATCGATAAATAAATCACAAAAGATGATTAAGCTATTGAAATACAATCGAGAATCTCAAATCAAAGCCCATCGTCGTGAGAAACAATCCATGAATGTAAAATCTCGCATTTAAATTCAATCCAAGTGTCCATAGCAGGGAAGATCATCAGGATTATAAATAAGCATCATCTTGATTAGTCGTGGTGTTGTCAAAACCAACATTGAAAAAACATTAATAAAAGAAAGATCAAACGACCGAGAAATAAAACGAAAAATGTGCCACAAAGGCAAGGCTGTATGTGGACCTAGATAGGAGGGCACTTGCTCAGGACTTAAAATTTTCATAATGTATTATATTTATAATAAAATTATTTTATATCAATTATAGGCTCTAGTTATTTTTAATACTTGTCATTAAGAATTTAATTTTTCCTCAATATTTATTATTATGAATTCAATTTTTTAATATTTATTATGAGGAGTCCACTCTTATGATTTATTTCTTTTCTAATATTTGTCTAAGTGTTTAATTTTTTGCCAATTTTTTTAATATTTGTTATTAAAGGTTCAATTCTTTTTTTTACCAATGTGGGTTGGTTCAAGGGGTAAGCAACTTGATATTACTTAAGCAATGCCTCAGGTTCGAGTCTTTGTGTATGCAGAAAATCCCTGCTATGAGACTCACCCATCAAAGCTAAGTGTGCGACCTGGGTCGGTCCAGATTAATTAAGGCGAAGCCTTGAAACTGGAGGGCGACAAAAAAAAAGTTCAATTTTTTCACTACTTATTATCAGAGGCCCAATTTTTTTAAATATTTGTTTCTAGGGGCATACTTTTAAAATTCAATTTATTTTCTAATATTTATGTGTTATTATGAGTCCCATTTTTTGAGTACTTTTTATTAGATTCTTTTTTCAATATTTGTTATTACGAGCATACTCTTAAATTTTAGTTTTTTTAAATTTTTTATTAGAGACCTATTTTTTAATATTTGTTATTATGGAGTTGCCCTTAAATTTTTTTACAACACTTGTTATTAGAAAACAATTACTTAAATAATGGTATGTAACCACAACAATGATTGTATGCAGTGGTAATGATATCGTCTGAAACTGCGATATCCACAATCACTATATTGTTCGAGACCGCAATATCATCTGTTATGTTCATAATAGCGATAAATGCGAAAACACGAATACAAATTGTAATTTAAACCCCTAATTAGAGGTATAACTTTTTAGTTTTCCCAGGGACCACCAAAATCTCTGAAACAGGTTAACACAAAGACATAATTATTCTTATTAAAAAAGTAAGAAAAAAAAAAGAAACAAAAAGAAAAGAGTATAGAAGATAGACAACCAACATCAAATTCGATGTTATCGTTAGCTAAAGAAAATCAAAGAAAAAAAGTTAATCTAATATGTAGATAACGACGCAGTCACTAATGAGAAAAAAGAGAGAGAGAGAGAAGGGAGAGAGGGGCTTTTAATTAAGAATTCTTTAATTACAAATCATTATTATCTTATATAAGTTTAAAACCTTATTATCTCAAGTATTATAATCTAATTATCAGTTTGAGGTTTTTCTCATCTTCTGGAAAAACACACACGACTTTAAGGGGAAGTACTAAACATGTTGATAATACATCAATAATTTTTACAATAAGAACCATTGTTCAAGAATAATAAATTATAAATTTTAAGATTAAAATTCCCATTTATTAAAAATACCACTAATATTTTAAATAAATTAATCTTTGAATTCAATAACATTATCGTGATGCCTACACAAAACATGTAACGAAAGTAATGAATCTAAAACTATAGGCCACTTGAATGGCTTAAAAGTGTATTTAAAGTTAATCAGATTCCATTGGGGATAGGAAAGGGACAAAATCAAATCCAACACCACCACATGCAAAAGTTCACTAATGCATGCGACTTCTCTTTTGTAAAGTCCATGTTCACACCCAATGATATTAATATACTATCTATGGATATTATTTAATCTCTAGATTTTAAAGTAGTCGTGCTCTTCAAAGATTCTTAGTTCATCTTCCCTATTGATAACTTCAGTTAATACAATATGAATATAATAATTACAATATAATATAATAAAAAAGTTATTGTGATAATGAATTTTATGTTTTTACAAGTGAGATTAGCAAGTTATTATATATATTTAAAATTTATGTTTTAAAAAATAAATATGACAAATTGTTAATCTTGTAAGTTTAAAAATAAAATATTTTTAAATAAATAGACCTGTATAACATATTTTTGCAATTTTTAAGAAATTAGATGTATCCATTTAACGTTAATATCATATTAATAACGTTATTATATTTTTCCATGTCTATTTAAATCTCTTTCCTTTGACACGAACTAAAAAACGTCATGCAAATATGTTCCATGCCATATCGATAAGATTTTGTGAGAGTCAAGCTTATCCTCTTTATTGTTTAAGGATCATGGTAAGATAGATAACTATTGTTTATTATTACATACTTATCATAACTAAATGTACAAGTGAAAATATATATTTTCTCAAGAATTCGTGAACGAGGATTTTTTTAAAAAAATCTGGTGAATATAATAAGGTAATATATGTTCAAACACTCTCAAATATTTAACAATGAACACTTATATTCTTGTATGTAAGGTACTAAAACTTAAGAACTTAAGAGATAACAATAAGTTTAACTACTGAGATCACTTCATTCATGCGAAATTCCTCATTCTCAAAACTATATTAAAGGGTTAAAATGAATTTATATTTACCTCGAACGTTTGAAAGATATACTTGTTAGTTATATTGTTCTTTTGAGTAATAATTAGATTTTTTTTATTAATTTGGAGTAAATATAATGTACTATCTGGTCAAAGATAAATCTCTATCATTTAACATTGAACGCTCACATCCCTGTCATTTTTTATGCTTGTACCCGATACCTCAATGAATAAAAAAATTATTTACTACCAAGGTCACTTAATTCGTGCATAATTAAAGAAGTTTAAAATTTAAATTAAAGACAAATATGAGATAAATTGAGCTACAATTTAAAAATAATATTTACTCTAAATGGATATGTGTAATAAAAAGGATAATATAAGTCCTTTGCCTATACATGTAATTAATTAATAAAATGGAAATTACATTGTTAGTATTTAAACTATAAATTTTAGTTCATTTTAGTATCTAAACTTTAATTTTTTACAAAATTATACCTAAAGTTTAGTTTTTGTTTCATTTGAGTATCTTGTTCAAAATTTAACGTTGATTTTTGAAAAAAAAATAAATAACAGTTTAGGTACTAAAACGGACCAAAACTGATAGTTTAGGTACTAAACGTGTTAAGTTTTTAATCGTGGAGTACTAAAATGAAAAAAAAAACTACACGGTAGGTATAATTTTGAAGAAAATAAAAGTTGAGGTATTGAAAAGGACCAAAACTAATAGTTTAGGTACTAAATGTATAATTTACCATTAATAAAAATGTAAAGAGTTAAAATTTATAAAAAATAAATAAATCATAAATATAAGGGTTAAAATAAAAACAATTACTTAAATATTTTTTTGTTTTAGGTATCTAAATTATTTTTTTGGTCAAATTAAGTACTTAAATTATTATATGTAACCACTTTAAGTATCTCAACTATTTTTTGGGTCAAAAAGTCCTAAACTATACCACTTTTTTGGTTTTAATCCCTAAAATCTTTTTTATTTAAAATAAGTACCTAATTTTGAATAAGATGTCAACATCTTATTAGTCGAAAAATAATTTTCTAACTGAAAAATATTAAGATTTAAAATAATTAAATATAATAATTTAAATATATAGTTTGATTAGAAAGTAGTTTAAATACCTAAAGGCAAACCTTATTCTAAACCTGCTTCTACACATATTTGGAGGAAAAATACTGACTTTACTAATGTTGTTGATGCTAATCTCGAAAATAGTAGCAATTCTTCACTGAATCCTGATCAAGTAGTTTCTCTTTCACAAGAAGAAAAACTCAAAAATGTCTCTGATCCTAGAGCAGAACCGTCTTGTTCTTCTGTTGATTTCATTGACTCTTCTCCCAAAAGGAATTCTCCTATTCCTATCTCAAATCCTTCAAATGTGATCTTGGAATCTGATTCTTCAAAAAATGAATGTAATGACTCTAATCCTACATTAACTCTCTCTGAACCTCCTGTAAAAGGTCTGCCAAATTCCTCTTCTCACTCAGATTCCTTAGTCAAAGATAACAAAGATCCTACTATTTCAAAAAGAGCCAGAGGAAGACCTGTAAAGATTAAAACCAAAGCTGCCCTTAAAGGTTCTACAAACAGATTTGAATTTTTAAGCACTGTTTATGGGAACTCTCCATCATTTGAGGACAATTGCAAGAAACCTAGGGTTGCTGCTTCAGGTGTGGCATTGCTTATCAAATATCTTAAAACTAAAAAGAATGAGCAATTAAGTAAAGTTAAAAGTAACTCTGATAGAGTTATTGGGGGTGGTGCTTCTTCTTCTTCTCAATGATCATTTATTTTTGGAATGTCAGAGGATTAAATAATCCTCAAAAACAAAATAAAATTATGCTTAGAGCTAATCTTTATAAGGTTGATGTCCTCTATTTGATGGAGACTAGAGTTAAATTTGAAAATACAAAAGACTTACTTAAAAATAAGTTCAAAGATTGGAATATCTTTTCTAATTATGATTTTGCTTCCAATGGACGAATTTGGATTCTTTTGAAAAAAACAATTTGACTTCTCTTTTTGCCAAGCTTCTGATCAATGTATCTCAGTCAAAGGTTACTGCAATGGTTCTCCATTTATCATCTCTGCCATCTATGGGAAAAATGGTGGATTTCAAAGAAGACTCATCTGGCAACATCTTAGAGACCTTGACTCTAATTTTGGATATTTCCCTTGGATACTTGGTGGAGATTTTAACATTTTCCTTCACTCTATTGAAAGCTCTGACCATGATTTGCTAGGTTCTTATTCTTCTGCTGATATGAAAGACTTTCAGGAAATTCTCAATGATCTTATCCTTTATGATCATCCATTTTTTGGGCCAACATACACTTGGAGCAACAAACAAAAAGACTCTTTTCTTGCTCAAAAACTTACAGAGTTCTTATAAATTCTGCTTGGATCAACTCTTTTCAGAACTCTTTTGTAGAATTTATTGCTCCTGGCCCTTCAGACCATTGTATGACTCTTTCTTGGCTTAAAAAAGAATCTCCTATCAGCAGGCCAAAACCTTTCAAGTTTTTTAACTTCTGGGCAACTCATCTGAATTTCCTGTTTGAAGTTCAACAGTTTTGGCAGCAGCCTGTTCAAGGTAACCCTATGAAAGCTCTTTTCCTTAAACTAAAGCGTCTTAAATCTTGTTTAAGGAATTTTAATAAGCAGTACTTTAGCAACATTTTTGATAGGCTGAAACAAAAGAAAGAAAGTTTGAACGTGTCCAAATTTTAACTCTTAAAGGAGAAGGTCCCATAGACAATGAACTGAAAATTCAGTCTGAGCTTACTACTCTTGAAGCAGCTGAAAACATGTTCCTAAGCAAAAAACCAAAATTCAATGGCTCAAAGAGGGGGATAAATGTTCAAAAATTTTCCACTCTATAATTGCTTCAAAATATAAAAGAGAAACCATTAGAGTCCTTACTAATGATCAAGGAAACAAACTTGAAAGCTTTGATGATATGGTTCCTGAAATTATTGGATTCTTCAAAAAACAATTGGGTACTGATGACATTAATGTTAAAGACATAGACCCTGCTACTCTGAAAAATATGCTTAATCTTAATTTGCCTAGAGAAACATTAGCAGATTTAGAGAAAGACATTATTGATGAGGAGATAAATGAATCTAATTTTTACTCAAGGTAATGATAAAGCTCCTGCTCCTGATGACTATTCTCATTTATTCTTCAAGAAGTCATGGACTGTTATTGGGGAAGATGTTACTAAAGCTATTAAATTCTTTTTCCAAAAGACCTTCATCTCTCCTGCTTTTAATTCCACCATTATAACCTTGGTTCCTAAGATCACAAATCCTAGTAAGGTTTCTGATTATAGACTCATTTCCTGCTGTTCAGTGGTCTATAAATCTATCACTAAAATCATTGTGAAAAGACTCTCTATTCTGCTGTCTGATATAATTACTCCCAACCAATCTGACTTTGTCAAAGGTAGATCCATTATCGACAATACTCTTCTAGCCCAAGAGCTTGTAAAAGGCTATGGGAGAAATTCTATATCCCCTAGATGTGCCCTTAAGATTGACCTTCACAAAGCTTTTGACTCTCTCCACTCGGGATTCTTATATTCTATCCTCAAGGTTATTGAGTTGCCTACCAAATTTATTGAATGGATAGAAACTTGCTTCTCACAAGCAAGATATTCTATTTCTTTTAATGGCTCATTGATTGGGTATTTCAAAGGAGAAAGAGGCATAAGACAAGGTGACCCATTATCACCTATCTTATTTGTCCTTGCTATGAACATTCTCTCAAATCTTCTTAACATTGTTGCCAAAAGAGGTGTGTTTGGATTTCATCCTAAATGTAAAAAGCTTGGTCTCACCCATCTCTCTTTTGCTGATGACCTGCTTATTTTCTGTAAAGGTAATCTTAAATCTGTGACTGGTGTTATTACTGTGCTTGACAAATTCTATCACATGTCTGGACTTAAAATTAATACAGCAAAAATCGAACTGTTTACTGCTGGTATTCCTGTCAGAACTATTGAGACTATCAAACTTTCTACTGGTTTCTCTCATGGTCTTCTTCCTGTTAGATATCTTGATCTTCCACTAGTCACTAGAAAGCTTAATGTTAAAGACTACTCTGCACTAATTGAAAAAATCAAATCCAGAATTTATCAGTGGTCTGGGAAACATTTAAGTTATGCTGGTAGACTTGAACTGGTTAAAACAGTCATGCTTAACACTGCAAATTTCTGGTGTAGGCAGTTCCTACTTCCTCGGGCTGTTATTAATAATAGTAATCAGTTGTGCTCTCGATTTTTATGGAAAGGTTCGGACACTGCTGCTTCAGGTGCAAGGGTTAGTTGGGAGAAGATCTGTTGCCCAAAGTCAGAAGGTGGACTAGGCTTAAAGGATCTCAAATCTTGGAACAAAACCACTATAATTCAGCTAATTAAGAACCTCCTTGATGGTGAAGGTTCTTTATGGATTGCTTGGACCTATAGTTATGTTATAAAAGCTAATGACTTCAGAGATATGACTCAAATTACCATTGCTAGTTGGAGCTTCAAAAGAATCTTGAAATTAAAAGCAGAGGCTCTCCCTATTCTTGATGCAGGTGCAATAACTACTAAAAGCATATGGAAGGAGATAAGAGTTAAACATACAAAGGTCCCTTGGCACAAACTTATTTGGTTCCCACTTCACATACCTAAACTAAGCATTATTTCTTGGATGGCTATCCTAGATAGACTTCCAACAAGAGAAATGCTCTCTCGTATGGGAATTACAACTACGATTTATTGTGTGCTTTGTAATGACTCTAACGAATCCAGAAACCATTTATTTGCAGAATGTACAACAACAACCAGTTTATGGGAAGCTGTCTTAAGTTTCAATCACCTTACAAAGCCTCGTATGTCATGGGATGTTATGCTTACATGGGCTTCATCTTCTTGGAAAGGTAAATCCCTTCTAACTTCCATCTTGAAGATTGCTTGGTGTTCCTTCATCTACACCGTTTGGGAGGAAAGAAATCGTAGGATTTTTCAAGGACGAACTAGGACAATTGAAGAATTGTTAAGATCCATAAAAGACGTTGTAGGTGCACATCTTAGCAATAGAGACCTCAATAGAATTGATCATGTTAACTCTATACTTTGTAACAATTGGGGTATAGGTTAATCTTATTTTGTTGTACATAGCATTTCTTTGACCCTTGATTGGGATTTCTTGTATTGACTCTTCCTTGGATAATAAATTTTTTACTTATCCAAAAAAAATATTTATACGATAATTTTAAATGATTTATCTATTCAAAAATTTTAATTATTATCAATACATACATATTTCACAAACATGATTATTTAGATTTAAATTCTTAAAAAAATTAACATTTTTTTACAATTAAGATTAATCAATAAATTTAATAAATGCATAATTCCTTTCAAAGTAAAAGAAATCAAATCCTGAACACGCGCAAACATAAAGACCCGAAAAAGGAAAACCAACTACGACGTTATTTTCATGGTTTTCAGAATCGGACCGGTTAGCGAACCGGTCATGCTATCAGTTCACTGGTTCAACCGGTTGAACTGGTCTAACCGATCGGAATAACCGGACGACGTCATAATTATTTAAAAAATTAAATAAAAATACTAAAAATATTTAATAAAAAATAATTTTTTATATCACAAATCATATTCAAAGCAAGTCATAATATATATAAGTTAAAAACCATAAAATCAAGTGAAACAAAATGATTCAAATTAACTACAACATAATATTTAAGGTAAAACATATTAAATAATAAATATAATTATATAACTATAATTAAAAAATAAATTTGGGGTTAAAAAAATCAATGTTTTCAAAACCGGACCGGACATTAAACCGGTGAAGGTATTGGTTCACTGGGTTCAACCGCGGTTGAACCGGATTTTATATAAAATAATATTTTTTTTAATTTTACATAATATTCAAAGCAATATTAATATATATGTAACACTTTTTTTAAGTTTACAATATTAGAAGGTAGAAAAATATCACAAGTTATAACATGTATAAATGAAAAACCATAAAATAAAGTGAAACAAAATGATTCAAATCAACTACAACATAATATTTAAGGTAAAACATATTAAATAATAAATATAATTATATAACTATAATAAAAAAATAAAATTGGGGCTTAAAAATATTATAACAAATGATGTCATTTGGTTTAATTGTTTTAAAAAAAATAATCCCACATGGCTAAGAAACATAGAAGAGTATCCCAAAAGTTTAAAGAGTAAAAATATGAAAACAAAACAATCCCACATGGCTAAGAAATATAGAAGAGCATCCCAACTTACTTCTATAAATAATAGAGTTAATTTGACATTCAAAATCATAGAGCCTTTTAGTGAGCACAAAGCGAACTATTCTTTCGCTTCAATTGAGCTCAAATTTTAGGCTTCAATCGAACTTCTAAATTTTTTTTTGAGTTCGAGCCTTTTCGATTTCAAGTTTTAATATTATATTTCGAGTTGATAATTTTTAGCTCGTGAGTTTTTTAGTCGAGTTGAGCTTACTTTTAAAGTTTTCGAGTTCGAGTCGAGCTCAGCAATACTTGAATTTGACTCGGCTCGTTGAACAAACGACGTCTTTTGGTTTAATTTTTTTTTAAAGAAAAAAAGTGAACCGGCGGTTCAAACCGGTTTTGTCGGTTTTCAGCCGGTTTCCCCGGTTTTCAGCCGGTTCTTCCGGTTCTTTACCGGTTCTGTGCTAATCCGATTTTGGGAGTTAACCGGACCGGACAGGCCACCGGTTCACGGTTCAATCGGTCGAACCGACCGATCCGGTCCGGTTTTAATAACATTGAAAAAAATCATAACAAAATTATATAACTATAATTATATAACTATTCTTTCACTTCAATCAATCTCGAATTTCAGGCTTCAATCGAGCTTCTAATTTTTTTTTTGAGTTCAAGTTTCAATATTATATTTCGAGTTTGAGTTGAGTTGAGCTTACTTTTAAAGTTTTCGAGTTCGAGTCGAGCTCAGCAATACTCGAGTTTGACTTGGCTCGTTTAACAAACGACGTTGTTTGGTTTAATTTATTTTAAAAAAAATAAAAATCTTGGTTTTTTCCTGTTTTCAGCCTGTCCGGTTCGAACGGTTCAGCGGTTCTGGCCGGTTCACTAATAGCGGTTCAACCGATTTAGATTGAACCGGACTAAGCAACGGTTCCCGATTGAACCGGTTGAACCGGCCAGTCCGGTCTGATTTTCGAAACAGAGGTTATTTTCCACTGAAGGTGAAATCGTCATTATACTTTTCTCCAATGAACGATGCACCGTGATAATCGAGAAATTTTATAGTGCGACACTTTTAATATACGATTAAAAAAATGTTACAAGTTTTATTATTATTTAAATAATAAAATTAATAAAAAAAATTACCTTAAACATTATTATTTTTACATAAAATATTAATGATTTTTATTATTTTCGATAAAATTTCCAACAATAACAAAATCAATAGAAAAAATAATAAAATCGATAAAACGTTCAATAATAATAAAATCAATATAAATAATAATATTTTTAATAATATTTTACCAATTTTATTATTTAAATAATAATAAAAACGATAACATATATTTTTAGTTGTATATTAAATTTATCGCACGTACGTGATCATTTCCCGTAATCCTCTCATCCTAAAACTATGATCTATATTTTCAAATTCCCACATTACCCTCCATCTCTTTTCTTCCCCCATTTTATACTCGTCCCTCCATAATCTCACTTCATTTCCATGCAACCTTCCCTCTTATCCCTCTCTTTCTCTAAACAAACTCTCTCTCAACCCCTTTTGCAGGTTTTTATTATTATGTACCTTTTTTTTTATTTGTACTGATTAATAGATCAAGTTCGATTAGTTCTTAGCTATTTGGTTTGGCTCGCGTGAGTCATGACTCGGCGATGCTGGCATTGTAGCAACAACGGCCACAACTCCCGCACGTGTCCCACGCGCGGTGGAAGTGGCGGAATTGGCTGCGGAGGAGTGAAACTGTTCGGCGTCCGTTTGACGGACGGGCCAGTATGGGAAATTTGTTGCCAGCGCACTACCATAGCTCCTCATCAGCTGCAGCTTCGCCTTGTCCGGGCTCTCCTTCATCGGACCACTTCCGTGACTCGAACCACGACCCCGAAGGATACCTATCTGATGAGCCCACTGCACACAGTTCTGCTAATCCTCGCGGTGAGAGAAAGAAAGGTAATTATTCGTAAACGCCGTGTTTTGAGCTTGTTTTTGTTTACTTCTCTCTCTCTCTCTCTCTCTTTTTTTTTGGGGGGGGGGGGCGTGGTGGTGGGTGGGAGGATTTTAAGTTTGTTTATTTGGATTTTGGATAAATTTTTATTCTAGTTGTTTAGTGAGACAGAACATAGAGTTTTGCTTTTAAGATTTAGTTTTATTTGAGCAATCACATTTAACCGGCTGCCCAAACTGCTTGGTTTAAGATATTTAGAATTTGTCCAAAAAAAGTATAGTTTTTTTATTTTCAAATTAAAAGAAAATGATTATTTAATCCTACTCTTATTAGGCTTTTAACTTTCTGTATATGTAAGAATTTGTTCTTCACTGGCAATTTTTCATATTTTTAATGAAAAGCTCAGTTGATAGAGCGCAGACTCTTAACCTTATGGGGGATCGAGTCCGTAACGAAAGTCTTCCACAGAAGTTATTCTCAACCTGCGTTGGGACAGCCTACTACTGTACCTCCCCTTACCCATTACATATGGGAATAGGATCAGTTAATTTTTTTTTGTCGAGGAATATTTTGCTGTCAACTTTTCCCTTTTATTTTGTGGTTTTGATAACTTTTCAGAGTTTAGTAGTACTATGAAATGGTCTTCTTCTTCTTTTTTTCTCAAAGCTTGTTTATATAACCCTTGCTTTTAAACGGCATTAAAAACTAGCGTGCACGATGCACGAATACTTTTAGCATGTTATGTTTAGTACTTTTTAGTAACCGTGATCAGAGAAGGAATAAATAGTCCAGCATGTATATATGTACGTGTATATGTATATATATTTGGATCAAGAATCCAGCATGTATATTAAGTTAATAAAGTTTAAGAAAAGATATAGGTTCCTATATTAATCAATTTCTTTGATTTAGTGAAAGTGGCTACTTCTGTTTTCCCTGTTTCCGAATAGGCTTGCCTAGTTTTTTTAACATGTTTTTATGCTCGTGTTATAAGTAGTTTGGCCTTCCGGGGACCACATGGATAGGGGATACATAGATAATTAGCCGCTTTGTAATAATTGAATTCGTCTTTTACTTCACAATGTCTGAACCTGGGTGAAAAGCTAATTCGTCTATTGTGCTTTATGGTTTTAAGGCTTGTTTGTGTTTATATCTCCACTCATGTCCTGAATGGCTTATTTACATTGCATGTATGACTATGAATAGCTGTGTATGACAGCACTCTTGGTATATGATATGGAACTAAGGTAACATCTTGGCTTTCCATGTATGCTTAAATTTTAGTATGTATTTAATGAAAAGTCTATCAGTAACGCCTCCAAGAGTGTAGAAATTACTGAGTGCTGGGTCACTGATCGCTGTACTTAGAGCCTTAATTTTAGATTAGGCCGCTTATACTAATATTTAGTTCTGAACTAACGTTGTGATGGTTTATACCTGCTAATATCAGTTTCCCTTAAAAGTTAGAGTTGTGATGGTTTATACTTTAGGCATGAGTTGTTTGAGTGATCTATAAATAGGCTTCTTGATAAGTAACTGAGGAAAATATGGTTGAGGCTTGGAAGGGAGGCTTCAACTGCATCTTACCTCCTTATTGGGAAATTGGCTTATGCCTATGAACATAGAGCAGTGAATTCTGCTGAAAATTGTGGAGCATATTTTGGTCTAGTCTCTGCAAGAGAATATTGTGTAGAAGCATAATTGCACTCAAGTATTTACAAATATCTGATCAGAATTGCGTTGAGTTTCAATTGCAGTCTTATCAAAAAAAAGTTTCAATTGCAGCAACAATTGATATGCTCTGTATTCTGTAGTTTAAGGTTATTCCATCACATTTCCTTGTGTGGTTGTTGAGGCATCCAAGTCACATGCCTCCTACAGTAGAGGTATTTAGGTAACTAGTTTGCATTTTAGTTTTCTTTTTGAAGTGGTTATTTTAGTTATATGTATCACTGGTTTTCAGGGAAGGAATGAATTTCTAAGCATCCTAAAGTATTGTATAGTTGCTTCTTGAACATCAACCGGTAGTTGACCATTTGTACCTTATAATTTTGAGTCAACCTTTTTTTTCTCCGAATAAAAAAATGAAATCTTTCGAGTTACCATTGAGAGAGGGCAGGACTTTGAATGGTTTATCACTTATCTGTTTAACTAGTGGGATTGAAATATGACAACTAAATTATTGATTCTTAGCCGTGATTTTTGGTTGCTTCAGGTGTTCCATGGACGGAAGAGGAACATCGACTCTTTCTAATTGGCCTCCAAAAACTAGGGAAAGGGAACTGGCGGGGGATAGCTCGAAACTTTGTTGTATCAAGGACACCAACTCAGGTAGCAAGTCATGCCCAGAAGTATTTCATCCGTCAGAGTACTGTTACTCGAAGAAAGAGACGTTCAAGCCTTTTCGACATGGTTCCAAGTGATATGGTTTGTTTTGCTTCTTTATATGTATTTTTGTGTGTCAGTGTGTGTGTTTCATTTCCTAAAAATAGCAACACAGCCTATCATACACATGATATTTGGTTTGTAACATAGTATATCTGCACACAACCACATGATTAATGCAAGAGAATATAATTTTGTAGTAGTGCTAAGGGGAATATCTCAGTCCATTGTCCATCACTGAAGGAATTTAACAAATGAGCATGGGAAAATAAAATCATCTCACTCTATAACAGAAGAGATCAACAGCATATGCAATCTAGGCGAAGAATTGGTTGTGGGAGTGGGGTTGGGCTTGGAGTTGTTGCCTTTTGTTCCAACTTGAGTCTGGGTGCTGTGTAGCATCTGATTAACATTAGACGCATTTGTTTTACTAACAGAGAGCAACCTAATCTGGCCATAGATCAGATTTGGTATCATTTTGTTTTGATTTTTGTGTTAATTGGGTTGATGCTGTTCAATTCAGATTAAATTCGGGTTGGCTGTATGGTGTGTCATCTGTACTAATCTAGCTTCTATATTTCCTCGACTAAAAAGAATTTCTTCTCTCACCGCTTCTGGTTTGATTAGCTTCCATATTCTTTTGCAGGCTACAGATACACCTGTTTTGCTGCCTTCTTATGTAGAAGATGCAGATAATTCAAATTCAACACCTTCATTACATCTCTCCCTCGACACAGAAACTGCAGCACAAGAAGCGGTTAAAGTGACAGAAGAAACAATGATGGCATCAAGTGGACTGGCACCTATGGTCAACCGTTTAGTCTCACCTTACGCATTTTGGCCACCAGATCATGAAGGGAAGGGCATAGAGGCATCCAAACATCAAGTGCTGAAGCCAATCCCATTGTTTCCGAAGGAACCCGTCAATGTAGACCAACTAATCGGAATGTCTCATCTTAGTATAGGAGAGACTGTGAATGGGCACATAGAGCTTTCACCGTTATCCTTGCAACAGCTGGGAGAACCATCAAGACAATCTGCATTTCATGCAAATGCAGCAGACCTGAGAAAGGGCAAAACTGGTGCTATTCAAGCTGTCTGAAAATGCAAGCCAAGGAGTGGTAATTTTATCTTGTTCTGCTTAAAGTGGTAATTTTATCTTGTTCTGCTTAAAAATTATAATTTTGCATCACCATATGATTATTTATTTGAGGGGTAGAAAAGTAGTAAGGAATTTCTGGGTGTTTACAATATGGGTTAAGATAATTTATGGGAAATATTTATTCATACTAACTGTATACAACCGATAGTGCTAATAATCAAAAGGGAATGATAGTAAATGCCTTGGCCCTTGGGTCTTATATCATCAAGGTCCCTTGTATTTTAGGTATTTAGGTTTTACTTTTACACAATGTTCTGAGCTATTCTCCCCTTTTTTTCCTGTGAAATTTAAAAACAGGACAAATAATGTACATTGTATCTTATAAAGATTGGGTATTTGACATCATCGTCAATAATAGGGGGGTTATGACTAATTTTTTAACAAGGATTAAGTGATCTTCAACCAACACCATCGATAGTGGGAAGTGATGCGGTTAACCTGGTTTGACCTTTTCTTTCCCATTGTTTCTTCGACTAGTTTTGTCTTGTAAAAGCGCAACAAATTTTAGATGTGCATCCACAAATTCAAACCCAACACATTCGTTACACCACAGACGTCATCGCTCATGACCTTGTTCAGTGAGCCTCTTCTAGGCTTGCTAATAATAGTATTTATTTTTCAATTTGGAATATCTTGATTTTAGTTTCGATGATGTTCTAAATGATATTATTTATGACTCATCCGCGTATTTTCTTGAAAAATAAAAGACTCTTTTCAAGGTATGACTAAAGTATGACGTATTTTAGTATCAATGTCCACAGCCCACAATACCAGGGCCAGGGCTCGTCCTACTCATATGTTCTTAAATCAAATGTTTTTCTAACGTGGTGTACTTTATTGAAAAAGGGTATTATTTTAATCGATAATGTTATTGGAAAAGGTATTATTTCAACCGATAAGTTTTCTTACGGGGAAGAATGAAAAATGGAACGCTGCAGGTAACAAATAAAAGAGAGCCTGTCCCCTTTAAGAGGGATCTAAATCAAAGAATCGTGTCAGATTCTGTCCGTGACCAACGCAAATCTCAACGTATACAGCAACAAAATTTAACCAATGAACAAACCCTGTCACGGCCTCCTAAAAAGCACTCACGGTTGATGAGTCTCTCTTGTTAATCAATTCAACTTAGTTTAACATCTAATTAAGGGTCTCCATTACTGTTTTTATTTTATTTCTAAGACCACATTTTGTCTTTGTTCTCGAACTACATCTCTGATTTAAAAGAAACGCCCCTCTACTCCTCCGAACAAACCATAAAACTAAATGCTTTGTAACTAAATTGAGGAAAATGAAGTTTAATTAAAATAAAAACTTAATATAAAAAGCTTTTTAAACTCTCTTTTTATTTAAGTATTAAAATTTTTTCGATCAATTCAGATGTTTGACGTTACAAAAAATGTCATTTTAAGTGCTCGACCGTAATAATCTTTAAAAAATTATGTTAAGTGACATGTGTCATATTTATCTAATACTAAAAATTTTCTTTAAAATAAAAAACTTAAAATTATAATTAAAAAAATACTCAGAGTTTTCTCAAATCTTAAAAAATCCTAAAACTTTGAAAACTCTAATTTCAATTTCTATACCTATGTCAGTTGTTATCTTTTGTCGTCGTTACCGCCAACCGAATCTTCTCTTAACCACCTCCACTCAATAATCAGTTATTCGACAAACAACCACAAAAACAAAAGCAAACAAACAATAAAACTGACGAGCAACAAAGATATAAATCGCAACACCCGATTATCTCACCGGCGAGGACGACAATGACCAACAAGGGATATGACAAAGGCCGTGGCAAATGAGGTCAGTGAAGGGGTTGATAAGATTATTATTAAGGATTTTAGGATTTATTTTTAGAGATTTGAGTTTTTTTAGAGAAATTGTTTTTTAAAATAATAATATTTTTAATTTTTTAAATAAATTTTTAAAATTACTTAAATGTGATATGTGTTATTTAACAACTTTTGAACGCCTGTTGCGATCAATGTACTTAAAATGGTAATGTTATAGAATTTACATACCCCGGAAAAAAGTTTATGCACCTAAATGAAAAAAATATGTATAGTTTGAATACTTTTTTAGGCGCAATGTCGAAATTAGATCCAACATTTACCAAAATGATCATTTTGGCCTATATTCTATTTTGTGAACAAAAAAACTTCTCTATAAATGAAAATCATTAGTCAGCAAGCGATCAATGTTTCAAAATATAAGTATTTTTTACCCTAAAATAAAAAGTTGGTTGCCAAAATACTTTAGGAAAAAAAGACTATGAGCCAAAGTGATTATTCTATCAAATCTTATGGGTCGTTTTGTCTTAATATAAAATATTAGGGTCAAAATGCTCTAAAAAGAATAGGAGTCAAAATGATTGTTTTGATAAACATTATGTACTAATATTGACATTATGCCTTTTTCTATTAAGCCTTAAACAAACACCAAATTGGTATATCTAACTTGGCAAAAAAATCACCCGAGGTCTCTAAACTTTTTTTAAAAAACTCAATATGACATTTATCCTATTTTTTAAAATAATGTGACCCTCGAAAAAAAAATCAATGTGAGCATTTAACTTACATTTTTCATCTTTAACCAACGAAACTGTTACTTTCTACTGACGAAACTGTTACTTTCTACTGACGTGTCACGTGAAGTTGCCCAGCTCACCCGTTTATTGACCGGTTCAGATCTCTCAACTTCCTCTTCCTCGCATACCCATCATCGTGATTCATTCACAAGCCATAAACGATGAACGGATCGTTCTTCTCAAGGTTAAACAACAATTGGGTAATCCACTGTCCATTGCTTCGTGGAACTCATCATCCTTGCTGGGCGATTGGCCGATCTACTGCACCGTCGACTCGATAACCAAGCTTCACCTTCGTGAAAAAGACATTACAAAAAAGATCATGCCGTTGATTTGTGACCTCAAAAACCTCACTTTCCTTGACATCCCCTTGAACTTCATCCCCAGGGAATTCCCGATAACGCTTTACAATTATTCAAAGCTTCAAGTTTTAGATATTTTTCAAAACTATTTCGTCGGTCAAATTCCTTATGATATTGACGGAGAATTGTCGAGAAATTTATGCGCCGATAGTGTTTTACAAGGACTGGTCGCTCATACAAATATTCTCGAAGGTGAAATTCTGGGATCGATCGGGGATTGTCGGAGTTTGGGCACTTTTCAACTTCACAACAACAAGTTCGCCGGCGAGGTTCCTTCGGGTTTATGAAGGAGCTTCAATTTGTCAACTTCGATGCTAAGCAAAAAACTCTTTTTCCGGCGAATTACCCAGCCGAGTTGCATAGAACATGTCGAGGTCGAAATCAGTGACAACAAATTGTCCGGCGAAATCTCCGTCGAAACCTCTTCGTGGTTGAATTTGGTCGTCTTTAAAGCGAGCAACAATTTATTTCGCTGCTAAATCCCGAAGGATTCTAAACTCATCACTTTACTTCTCGACGACAATGAATTATCCAACGAATTTCTATAGGAAATCATCTCTCGGGTCAAATCCCAGTCGGCATTAAACGTGTGAGTTGGGTAACTTCACGTGCCACGTCAGTCGAGAGTAACGATTCTATTCGTCAACGACATAAACGTCCATCAAAGTTACAAATCGAGTTTTTTAGGGTTGAAATATCATATATTTTAGGAGACTTTGAATGTCTTTTTTAGTTTTTTCCATTAAAATTTTACGGAAAACATCTTATGTAGTCATTCAATTATTATTTTATTTATACTTTGACCATCAAATTATTATTATTTGGTAACATATCACTAACAATACATTTTTCTTATTTCGATCCGTAACCGTTAAATTTCCATTAATACTTAATATAGAGGGTGACATGATCTGGTATAATAATAATTTTAACTTTTAAAATTTATACGTTATAATAATTTGATTATAATTTAAAAATAATTTAATAATTTTAATTTTCAATATTTAAAAATATCATTAATTTATTCTTCAAACACATCATGATCATCATCCTTTGTCAACCACTACAAATTTATTTCAAACTTTTAGTTTGATCTTAAATCAGCTTAGCTAAATTCAGTTCCTTTTTTTACTAATTTATTTTTAAAAAAAATTGTTTTATGATTTCTTTTTATTCTAAAAATCTAACCTTCATTTACTCCAATCAATCATCTATTGACACGCCATGGTCTCTAGATTAAATCACATTTTCAATTCCTCTATTGCAGCAACTCATTGATATTGTGTTAAAATCCTCATAATTCAGTTCAAGAATTAAAATCATTCTCAAAAGAAAAGGAGTAGCATGTTGAATGAAAATCTAACTCAATTGAAACTGGCCGAAGCTCAAAAGGCTTAGAAAACTTAGATGTTCTTTCATATCTTTTTATGATTTCTTTCGAATAGTTTTACAATGATGGAAGAAGAGAAGGGATGATTGTGGGGTTTCAAATTCCGATTAGATTACGTTATCATACCAATTAAAAAGAGGTCATAATTAATACTTATGTTAATCTTTTAACTCTTAGTAACTGAAAATATATATTGACGATGAGTTTACTTAAAAAGATAACTTGATGGTCAAAGTTAAATATGATAATAGTTGAGTTACCAAGTAGGTAATTTACCCCTAAAGAAAAGAAGTTGGTTAGGGAGACGGGAGAGGAAGGGAAGATTTAAAAGGAGTATGTTTGAGTAGGTCAGCAACAGCACGCTTTGTTTTGTGTTTTGCTCTGTAGTCGCTGCTTTTGCTTCCTGAACTGAACAACCTAACGTTTAAAAGGGTGTTTATGATTCAAGTAATGGGGGTGGGCACACATTTTCAAAAGTGATGTTGAAGTAGCAGCCTCGTGGAGGGATGTGGGTTGCGTTGCGTGACTTGCTCTTCTTATTCTTGTTTCCCTGTTTCATGTTTGGGGTTCTTCAGTAAAAAAGAGAAGGGGAATCTCTTGCTGGTTTTTATATTCTCTTTTTATGCTCTATCTACCTATACAAAATCACCTTCCTATAAACAACAGAGAAAAAGACAGCAACACGAACCCACTTAAGCGTGCCAAAAACCAAAAACCAAAACAAAAAGCAAAGATAAGAACCCACCCCCTCTTACTCTATCCTTTCTGTCTGAGTTGCTTAAAACACTGTTCTTTCTGGGGTTCCTTTCTATTTACCTTTTTTAAAGTTTTTTCCCCATTAAAGGTGTTTGTTTTAAGGAGCGGGATAGTTCTTGCGTTGTTAGCTAAGATCTTCGGAGTTGATTCTTTCTGTTGCTAACCCCTTCTAGTTTTCACGAAGCTTGTCTTTATGGTTCTGAAATTTGGTTGGTTGACTCAGCTTAAGTTTTAGGGTTAGTTTCTGTCTTTGGATTTTCATTACTAGTTTTGCTCTTTACATTTGTTCTATTTTTTCCTTCTTTAGCTTCTAAATCTTGAACACATCTGTTTTCTTTCTTTCTTTTTTCTCTCAGTTTGCTAGTTACAGCTATTCAGGAAAAAAAGGTGATATCTTTGTTGTGATGGAGAGCTCAAAGAATGGGGAAACATGTCCTCGACTTCTGAACTTGATACCCCGAGAAAGAGAATGGCATTTGAAGAGAAAAGATGAAGAGACTGGTCTTTCATCAGAAGAGAAGAAGCTGGAACTGAGGCTTGGTCCCCCAGGTGATGAAGATAACTGGTCCCTCAACGGTACAACCAAAAACTGCAGGGAGAGAGATGAGCATGTGATCTCACTTGGGTACTTATCTTCAATGAACAACAGCAAACAAGCACATAAGTTTCCATCTCCAGAGGACCACAACCCCAACCACCAGGTCGGGTCAGTTTTGTCCCCATCATGGACCAAAAACCACCATGAACTGCTGACAAACCATCCTCCATTTCTTCCCTTCCCATCAACACCCCGACAGAGCTTGCCTTCTATGGCAAAGGAATCATCACAGCCCTGTTGCACTAAAGTGGTAAACATTCAGAATGCAGAGAAAAAACCATTTTCACCTACTGATAATACAGCTGGTTCTCCCAACACTTCTCAGAAAAGGTACTCTCTCTCTCTCTCTCTCTCTCTCTCTCTCTCTCTCTCTCTCTCTGTGTGTGTGTGTGTCTATCTGCATCTCTTTAATTTATGTATTTATTTTCTTTTATTTTTTAAAAAAAAATCTTCTTGACAGAGGATATTCACTGACAAGTCACGAGATTAGCTTATTGATGTTTTGTAGTCCATGCATGCTCTGTTATTTGTTTTTCTCAATCTTTTCATACATGTACCTGCATATTTTGTTGTTTTAGTTCATAATTTTACATTTCTTCAGCTGTTTTCAGGTAACATCATTTATTGTTATTGATCTGCTCATTCATGATGGCTCTTAACATATTCTGGTCGTAAATGCTTAAACTTTTATTTGGGTGTCTAATTGTATGGCTAATATGGTAATGGAAAAACAGAACTGCTCCTGGTCCAGTAGTGGGTTGGCCTCCAATTCGCTCCTTTAGGAAAAATCTTGCAAGCAGCTGCTCTTCAAAACCAGCAGCTGAACCACCACACAAGGCTGCTAATGAGAAAAAAGCTGCTGAACGGACTGCCAAATTTGTGAAAATCAACATGGATGGAGTTCCCATAGGAAGGAAAGTCGATCTCAAAGCTTATGACAGTTATGACAAACTGTCTGCAGCTGTTGATGAACTATTCAGAGGCCTCCTTGCGGGTAGATAAAATTTTCAATGAATAATATATACAATTCTTTAGCTAATTGTAATATTGTGAATGTCACGTGTTTGTGTGCAGCTCAAAGAGATTCCTGTGGTGGTGGAACAGTGAAGAAGTTGGAGGAGGAGAAAGTGATCACGGGCTTATTGGATGGAAGTGGGGAATATACACTGGTTTACCAAGATAACGAAGGAGACAGGATGCTTGTTGGGGATGTTCCGTGGCAGTAAGCATCTTATCAAAGCATTACATTCTTAATGTCTTAACCGTTGATGTATGTATGTATGCTAGATGTTGTGCTTAATCTGAACTGGTTTTTGCTTGCAGCATGTTTGTGTCAACAGTGCAGAGGCTGCGCGTGTTGAGGAGCTCGGAACTTTCTGCCCTCAACCGTGAGTGTTGATTTATTATCAGTTGTTTTTCCTTTTTGTTTATTAGCTTTGCCGCTGCTCTCATTGACGAAATTGGCGGTGCTGCTTGTTTTTCACAGTTGGAAGCAGTTTGAGGATGAGGCTTTGAATTCTGTTTTAATGTATTCAACATTTTGTTCCCTGTTTGGCCTTTCACTCGCTGTAATATGTATATATCACTGGTTTTCTATGTAATTTCTTTTTTTCCTACATCAATGCCACTATCCTTCAGCTCTTTTTCTGTTCAAACGGACCGACCCCAAAGCTCATTCCATCACTTTTGGTATGGTCCCATGATTCTTTGACCATTGTTTCATCATCGACCAAACCTGCCCAACACTTATAAATGACACTTGGTTCATGCATTGTTTGTTTTTTTTTTTTATTATTATCAAAGTCGAGCTTAATCAAACTTTGAGGACAAAATATATTAAAAAAAAGAAAAAAAAAGGTTGAAGGGTCATTATAATTAGGAGCTGCCTAACTTTGGGCCCTAAATTAAGACTTGTATACCTTATATAATTCCATTTGGAGCCTGTGGGAATGTAAGAATGTGTCAAAATGCACGTGCGCGGTAGCAGCCACATGTCGCGGCGCTTCCTTCACGGTTCCAGAACTTGGTGGGTCCTTAACACGTGTCCTTCTTTGATTAAAACAATGGACGGACATGTCTTTTAACTTGTAAACTTGTCCATTGACTTTGTTTCCCAATTTTTTTTACACTAATCAAATACGGCAAGGGTTTTATTAACCAAACTAATTATTATTATTTTTTAATATTTCGGTTTGAATATTAAGTATGTCAGTGATGTGAGCGTTTAATATTAAATAATTAATAATTATCCTTCAACATATATTATCTTATATTTATTATAGATTAATAAAAAAACACTGCTAAGGGTTTGTCAAATACTTGTACGGTTGTTCGACCTTTCGTGGGCTTGTTTCAGTTTTTTCATCATTAAATACTAATTTTCTATTACTATTTTCCTTGGTGTGTAGCAAAACATTCGACTAACCCCGACTAATTTGCATCGTCTTAACGGATATTACTGTAAAAGCAATTTTTTTCCTCTCTTGCAATTGCAAAATGTCAAAAGCATAGGTGATAGAAATTTGCGATTTTAACAATCTGATGTATTTTTATATTTATTTTAGTGCGTCCAAAATTTTATATTTAAAACACTTTCAACAACTATGAATTTTGGTTGATAACAAAGGGAAACGTGAACGTCATTATCGTATAATTTTAGTAAAATATGGATAATTGAACGAGAACATTTAGAGCATATATTATTTTTTAATCACTTTAAGTTAATAAAAAATATATACTTAATTACTAAGCATTTAGACTAATTGATAATTAAAAATTAAATGGTCAAAACATCCTTATGAAAAGAGATAAATCAATTGAACATTCGACGGGTTATATCATATCATATGTTTAATTAAATAAAAAAACTATATTCTTAAGTAACATTATTAAATAATATAGTATATTCATCTGATTTATTGTAGTTTAAAATACTCAATCGATTACATTTAATCTGATATAGTATATTAAATAATATGTTTAAAATATTTTATTAATCAATTAAATGTATTAGTTTGATGTTTAGAACATGCAACGAGTTAGATAAATATATCAAAATCATATATTTAATTAAATACCGCATTATTTATTTAAGTGTCTAGCTTATAAAATTAATGAATTTCCAACTATTATGAAAATGAATGTTTTGCTGTTTTTCTAAGCTACAATAATCATTGTGCTAATTTTTAATATACATGGATCGAAATGTAATCCACATTATATATATATATATATATATTATTGAATTGTGCTTAAATGGTCATTTTAGTCATTGTACTTTTAAAATTTATAAAATTTTCATTAATTTTATTAACTTGTTACGATATGGTCACTATGATGTTGTAATAATTGTAAAATTTTGATAAATTTAATGATCATTTTGTAACAATTCATTAAAATTTATAACCATTTTATAAAGATGAGATAAGTTTGATGATTATTTTGTAATTTTTGAAAGTTTAATACTCAAAAATATCATTTGAGCATAGTTCAATGACCTCCGGTGCCTTTTACCCGAAAAACAAATAGTTGATGGAGTTCCACTTTGATGATAAAAATAACACCAAAACGTGACCCCCACCACACCATACATAGAAGACAATAAAAGCAAGCCAAGGAACAACAGCAGCAGCATGGGGATGTCTTCTTAAACCTAATTACAAGCTTCCATATCCCATTCCTTCAAAATTAAGCACTCACTCTGCTCTCTCTTTATCGCAATCATTGTGCATAACCGAAAATGAAAGCATTAATTCCCTTCAAATCCAAGTTTTTAAACCCGTGCAAAAACTTGTCCCAATCTTCAAGTTCAAGCTTAAAAGGCCAGTATTTATACGACCTCTTAGGTTTAGGCTTAGAAAAGCCCCTCAAACAAGTTTACGATCCATCTTTCGGTTACTAAGACCGCGGAGGAAGATGGATAAACTTGCAGAGCTTCGAAGCATCTCGGAGGCGTCCGGATGCGACAGGTATAGGCTTCTTTTCTCGTCGCCGCTTACGCCTGCTACCTATACGGAGGTCGGAGGAGGTTCCAGGAAGAGGGCATCATCTGACGTGGAAGATGCATGCAGGAGTTTCGAGAATTATTTGGTTGAGATGATTGTTGAAGAAGGGAAAGTGAGCGATTTGATGGATGTGGAGGAGCTGTTATATTGTTGGAAGAACTTGACCAGCCCTGTGTTCATAGATTTGGTTTCTCGATTCTATGGGGAGCTTTGCACCGATTTGTTCTCCGGGAATGACGATGACAATGCTGATACTCCCTAGTCATTAGTAACTCTTCCGACAATGCTGATCACTCCCTAGTCATTAGTAACTCTTCCGTTAAACAAGTTGTATCCCTACATCGAATTTCTCCCATACATGTTTACGTAACTGACCATCTTCTTCCTCTTAACAAATTGCTATTCTTTATGTAATAAACTTAAAGCAGAGAATATATATAGTATGGAAAGCACATTTGTCGATTTTATTTCGAGTGGATTATATAGCAGGCAATGTGAAATACAGTAGGAAGATAATTTGCAGGCACCAAACCAGTGATAGATCTAGAAATTTAAAAATAGGGTTTAAAAATTTTATTACTCTTTTTTCCAACAAAATGGGTGTGCAAAATTTCTTATTCTCTTATCCTTTCCTTAATATATTAATCTATATCTAATAACTTGTCCAAAATAATGGGTATGCAATTGGCCCCCTAGGGAGCCAAGTGCTCCGCCCCTGCACCGAACCATATTAATTATCATTAAACAAAATGTAGCAGAAATGGTTGCATCTGAATATACTTATGTGATTCAGTTTCGAAAAATAATTATTTGCAGGCCTAACAGTAACAGAATAAAACAAAAATGGTAAATAGAATCAAGGCACAGGCCGAAGCTGAAGATTTCGCGCTTCCAAGTCCTGCATTTATACATTTAATCCGCCTCATTGAGTACTCTGCAACTGCAAGCAATTATTTAATGCCCTCGACAACCAGACACATGAATGAAATGTCTAATCCCCCGGAATGCAAAGAAAAGGAAATTGTGGATAGAACCGCCAAGATTTCTCACAAGTAGCTTTAAAAGAACGGCAGAACCAGCTCCTTACTGCTCCCAGGACTCGTATATTTCAAGATACTGTGAATGGGAAGCAGCAAGAAGAGCAGCTCCAATGCCAGAACCATCGTTTGAATGCTCAGTCGTAATGGTTTCAGATATCTCTTCTCCAAGCAATTCATTTAGGGTGTTCTCAAAGCAGTTGCGATATTCCGAATAGTGCTCGTATAGTCCACCATCCATAGCTATCACCGTTTTCTGTTTCTCTCCATCCTTGATTGTGTCTCTCCCCATTTTCTTCAGAATCCCTAGTACCCCAGCAGCCGAAAGACGTGCGCCACGTGTGGCAACAACGTTGCAAAGCTCAACAATTGCCTTTCTCATCTTCAGGGAAGTATTTGATATCTGGAACACAAAGAATGGTATAAACAAGTTTCGCAAAAGACCAATGGAGAGAATCAGATTACCAGAGAAGTTCTGTTGCGATACGACGGTCATAGGCAAAGGAGAAAAGAAGAAGAAGCAAAAGGACCAAGTTTTGCTGAAAAAAAATAACATCTGCAGAAGTTTCAAAAGATTAAAGTATACCTCAAGAACATCTTTCAAATTACTGGCTACCACTTTTAGGTCGGAGGAAGTGTCTCGATGCATTGCTGACATGACTGGTGTCCTGCATAGCTCAAATATCGCCTTTCTTTAATACGATGCAAAAGGCACATCTTTAAGTATATAAAAGGAATAAATATCTGATGAAGTTTCTAAAATATAACAGGAACAAGTGAATGTGCTTCATTCCATGAAATGTAATCCAAAGCTACTGAATGAAAAATATTTCTTACAAAGGAAATGTAATTTGGGTAATACATGAACTCAAAGAAATAAAGCAAAAATTATGTCATCTCTAACAAAGAAATACATCTTCATTTGATGATGTGCACAAAACCTCACATATACTGAATCAAAACGTAATGGTTCTTCAGTCACTTCAGAGTTCAAATTATCCACCCAAAACAAGTTCCTATTGGAATGACCTTTCTAATTCTTGGCAGGACAAATACAATGTTTGACATCGGTTTTCTCATTGCAAACATAGTGGAATGAAAATCACGAGCATTTTAACCAAAGGTAAAGTACAGGCGAAAAATGACTGAATCAAGACAATAAATATCCCAAGAAAGTAAAATTAAAAAGAAAAAAGAGAGAGAGAACAGTAAACAGCCTAGGGAAATTACCCCAATACAAATGGCTTGTGAAGTTTAGGTGGAACAGTGTCACCAAAAAATGCAGCTTCCTCAGCCATCCTACACAAAACTCTACGAACAATTTCTCCCAAATACATTCCAGATATTACCTTCTCATAAATCTGGGATAAATTAAAACAATATTAGATTAAAAGAGAAGAAAAAAAGCTAAAGGACCTAAAAAGCAACAAATTTGAGCAATTACCTGTTCACCAGGATTTAAACTTTCTACATCTAGGGCATGGTCATACTCTGTTAATGGAAGATGTGACGACCTGAAGTTACCCCACTCCATATTTATAACCTTCAGCCAAATATCATCAGCAACTTTAGCATTCATCCTAAACCTAATTAAACAGTTTTATTTCAAACTTACATGGATATCCTCTTTGACATTAATTGTGACATCAAGAAAGAAAAAACAAATTTAAAGCGATAGGGAAGTTGCTAATGGCGATAAAAAAACAGCTAACCATCTCCCCTGATTTGGGTAGTAGACCATGCCACTTTGGTATGGCATGTACTCGTTCCACATATGCAGCATTTGATCCAGTACCAAGGATCACAGCAGCAACAACATTATTGTTGCTATGCCTACCCCCGGCCAGTGTTCCAACAGTGTCATTAACCTGGTGTTAAAATGGTTTTGCTGTAAGACACTATGGGAAAAGAATAGGAAAAGCAAGAAATGTATTCTATATCAAGTTGGTATATAAAGGTCATACAGCCATCGAAAAAGAAAGCCTACAACATAAACCTACCAAAGCTGCAATACGCATGTCAAGGCCCCGTCTTTCCAAGGCTTTAGTCAGTTCTGCTACAACATCTTGGCCAACCTGTTGAATTCAGCAGCCAAGAACAGTAATGAGAAGTTGCATTAATCAATTATATTAAGAAAACCCAAAGGCAGTAATGTTCATTCGAGTGGTACAGATATATAGGGCAAATCTATTGGGGAAATGTCTACATCCATTAAAATATAAGAACGATTACTGCATAACAATTAGCATGAAAAGAGAGTCTGAGAAATGAGTACTGACTGCATCATCTATAGAGAAGCCTTTTGTCCACTTAAGAAGGGTTCCAGAAGCAATAGATGATTGCATCACAGGGAAGGAGAAGGTAAAACCAAGCTCCCTCTGCCTACCAGGTTTTAGCTTAAACTCCGGGCCTTCTTGAGCTATGAAGTTGGCAAGCGCTGCTGCAATATAGTCAAATAATGCCTGAAATCAACATCACCGGTCAGAGAACACAGACTTTATTCCTCAACCAGTTGCCAGTTGTTCATTGAAAAGCAGAAGCTCTTACATCTGAAGTCCCTGTCATCAAACTCGGAGGAATTGACACCTCCTCAAACTGTTGATTAACAATGCTCTATGTTTCCCTCCCAATTGAACTCGTAGCACACGGAAGTTAGTTCCACCAAGGTCCAATGCATAGAATAATCCCTTCTCATCCCTAATATTACAATTGAATCAACTAAAATCCTAATGAACGACTCAAAACATATCAGAATCAATTAAAAAAAAAGTATGAACAAGTCACTCGATTAAGGTCCAATGCATAAAATAATCCCTTCTGGTCCCTGATATTACATTCTATTCAAGGCAAACTCCCAATGAACCATCCAAACATACGGGAATAAATAAAGTATGCTAAAGCATACTAACATGACACTTATCCACCTCCACCATGAAGAGAAGAATCTACGGTGGATCAGATACAACATGGACTTTTTGATATGCACGTATGTAAAAACTATGACCTTGATCCAGTAACATAAACAATCTCAAACAATAGACAAGTTTGGTCAGGCGTAATAACATAGATGCATATATTAACAATATAAGGATAAGCATTGATCTCTAGTGATAAAATCCAAACGAAAGTTACAAAACAGATCAAGTAAATGCATAAGCAAAAGAAAATGAAATACCCAGTAGGCAAATTGTCAACATAGCTGATGAGCATCTTGAGTTTGCTGCCACCTTCAGAGGCAAGACCAGCATGCATCTCCACAATCATGGCATCAGCCACTTGTCTCAGCCTCGGAATCGGAGTGACACACTTTTCTTCAAACTCTTTCAATATCTCCATTGCTTTCACCCACCTCCCTGACTTCTTCCTTTTCCGATGAATGACCACCGCCGCTGCCGCTGCCACCGCCACCGCTATCCCACACACCACCGCCACCCTAACTGCCACCTTCCCCATTTTCCCACCGCAAAAATAAAGGTCTGTTTTTTTATAAAAAAAAATTAAAAGGAAAAAGAAGAAAAGATCAAGCAAAAATAAAAAAGAAGGCTTTATTTGGAGATTAATAACAAATGGGAATTTGGAGTTGTGTGATTCAAATCAGTGAATGGTGGTTGAATCTAGATTGTAATTCTGTGCATAAAATAAAACCAGATTAAGAGTAAACAAAAAGCAAAGGTTTTTGCTTTGGGTTGGAGAGAGAGAGAGAGAGACTCTCTCAGTTTGAGGGGCCAAAAAATTTGGGAAACTGATGTAAATCATGGCAATTTACCAAAAAAAATCACACTATTAAAAAAAATATTACCTATAAAACACTATTTCCTAACTATTTTCCGATCTACCACATTTTTTAATGAGAGAGAAATAGGTGCATAACAGGAGACATGTCTTAGTTGGGGGAGAGAAGGTGTGTCGCATGAAACGTGTCTTTCATGGGTTTTATGAATGGCGCGTATTATGGAATGTGTCTCTCTTGAATGCGCATTGTAGGGGACGCATCTCTCATACTTGATAAATTTAAGTTCAGGGTTTTATGTCAAAGCGATTTTAGTGTTTTATAATTGATTTTAAGATTTTTAGTGGTTTAGGGTGTCATATGATTTAGGGTTTTTAAAAAAGTTTAGGGTTAAATTTGATTGTATGTTAGAATGTTTGTGTTTTTAAAGTATGATAGAATTAAAGTTGATTGTATGTTAGATTGTAAGAAATAAACGTTAAACATTTAATTGAAAAATTATATAGATATACGAAATTGTCATCTTGTAAAATAAACAAACTGAAATCACATTAATTAAAACTAAAAGAAAACGAAATAACATAAGTTGAAACATTAGAAAATATGATTACATGAGTGGTGATCAATAGTTACGTGATGATGAAAGAGATGGACAATTTCTTTTATTATGATCGGGGTTTTTGCAATGGTCACATCTTAAGTTTTGTCTTGACGTCTCTCGAATATTCATATCACAATGAATTCGAGTGGATTTTGGACGACCTTGCTCCTTTAATAAGTTCGGATCTGGTATAATTGGAAGTCAAGTCAAAACCTCATTTGAGTCTTTGTCACTACCTATGGGGAAAACTCATATTTATATACCTTGAATACTTGTGAAAGTTTGTATACGAGATCCACATAACGTTTATAGTCTTGACGAGAAAATGAGCAAGCTGCTATGACATGGGAGCATAAATACTTCAAATCTTGAAAAAATCCACAATCATAACATATATCTCGTAGATTATATCTGAAAGAGTTAGATTCAATCTCTTGCAGATGTCGTGGCATTTCTGTGATCTGAAATAATTTTTGGGTGCGAGAAAAGCTTATTACGGACATGTTGTTTGATGCTGCAACCTTTCGCTACAGGTCTGCTACTAAGCGTGAGTGATAAACATGATCGTTTTGTAACCAAGTAAGAGCTTACACAAAATAAATAAAAAAGTTGTTATTATATAAAAATATTACATTTGTTATTAAATAAAGAAAACCAAATTAAAAACATTACAAACTAAACAAGTTTATCGATGTCTGCGTCTCGAATGTGTTCCATAAGGCAGTGGCTGTCTATTTCGATGAGGGTTTCTTCGTATAAGTTGTTCTTTCTCCTCACTCTCATCATCATCAGTAGCAGATACATTTTGTTGATCAAAGAAGGATGACGATGTATTACCTCCACAGAATAAGAACTCTAAAGGTGTATGACTAACAATCCCACCGCTCATTAAAAACTGTGAAAAATAGACATCGATGAATGCAAAAAATGGGTCGGAGGTGTATGAGTCTGTGGTAGCGCATCACCCGCCAAATAAGCAGCATATGAAGCTCATGCTGGATCTACAAGCATGTAACTGTAATATCCGCCTGAAGAGGTCATAAAACCCTACGGGACATAGGAACCTGCTATGGTGGCATCTAAAATAGAGACAGTGTTATCTGAAACAATTGTGGAGCAATCTGAAATGGCTACATCCCCATCTGGAACAGTTATAGAATATAACCCGGTGTAGACGGTGACTATTGTGATGGTTTCAGTGCTACAGCTGAAGACGAACCAAAAGTGTCTATTCTCTGTCCATGAGTTGGGAGACGATGCGACTTATGACGGTGGACGCCTTTCTCGACGTCGATAAATGCTCTGGGCTTGTGCTTCCTCAAAAAGTAAGAACGACTTACCGTTCATGTTGAACCACTGGTAGTAGTCATTCGTAACCGAATATTAATCCACATAAATCGGTTCCCTACGGGGAATGTGTCCATGTTGATCCTCTCACATCATCACTCACTCGATGTGTTTCATCAGCTAGTTGACTTCTTTTTTCCCCTGTCTATCGATGTTATGAAAATTTTCGAGATTCATAGGTGCTTCTGGAATAAATTGTATAAAACTAAATTGCCGGAGCACACGATCAGTAGGATTCCACTCGACAATAATATAACATATCAAAGGGACCACCGCCATCCATGCATCTAGTGGGTCACTCATATTAAGTGGGATACAATGTCTTATTTTTCAGTAGCACAAGGAGTCCATTGAAGCTACAACAAATATATGTAATTCTTTTCAAAATAATATTTTAATTATATAACGATAATTAAAGATAAATAACAAAATTTAAATACATACTTATGTACCAGCTTTTTGATAAATGAGTAGTCGAATTTCTTCTAATTCGTCTGATATATCACGATGATATTTCCTTACACATGACCATCTATTCAGTATAAAAATATTTATTATATACTCAAACAAATTATTTATATACAAACTTAGTATTGAAATTCCCTCAGCAATAACGGGAAGACTAACGGGTTCTTCACCACCGGACATAAAAAGGCATGAACTACCACGCCCATGATTGTAGAAACAGGAGACACCCGCTGATAACATTTTTCCGATAATGAGTTGCTCATCACATTTCTCTATACAGAGATGCCAAAACTATGGAGCCCCAACTGAATGACCCGACAACTTAAAAATCGACGAGGTGACTCAACCATATATAATGATCTTGGTTGCGAGATTTATCGAGCATCAAGATCCCTTATATCAGTTGTAATATGCAATCCCAGACAACTCTTTTAGCTTGTTCCTCAGAACAATCTTCACTCAAATGTTCAACATAAGTCGCCAACCATGATAATGATATTCAACCACCATTAAAATCAGGTGGGATACCTCCAAGATATTCCTCGCATAATGAATGTCAGTCATCATCCGCCACACCCGAAATGACATCCCTTTCTACCGACAGCCTCAAATGTAAGGAAACATTTTCCAGCATAATCGTACAATTCCCACACAGAAGATGGATAATTTGTGTCTCCGGTTTCCACCTCTCGACTAGTGCATAAATAAGATTGCTTTCAAGGTTATAATGCCCTTCATATCTAGCTATGTAACCAAATCCAACCTCCATTAAATACGGTCAGACACGACTTGATATCTCTAACTTAGCATTACGAATAAATGGGTCTAATATACAATCATTCCCCTATTTAAATAAATAATATACAAATTAAAATATAAATAAATAAATAAAATATTCACAATAATTAACATAACACAATAATAAAACTAATACAAATTAAATAAATTGTTATTATATCGACAAAATGACTCGCGATATGATTTCTATCGAAACGCAACAATATGTCTTCCATTTTATAATTGCAAAACATAAAAAACATAAAAAAAATTAGAAAGTAAAATACATTAAAAAAACTATTTAATGATTATAATATAATAACAATAATTTTACCTTCTAAGAATAATAACAAAACCTACTTCAACTTTGTTATAATGAGTAATAAGAAGAGATTATATTCGTTTGTGTGTGATTTGAGGTTTGTATCAAAAAGTATTTATAGATGAGGGGGATGGGGTAATTAAGGCGGAAGGTTGGGAGTAATTTTAGAAGGCATAAATGATGATCTGCGCCTTTTTGTCACACTGTCATAAAGTGTTAAATCGGTAAAATTAGAACGATTGTGTGATTTTTTTTTTTTTGGGTAAAAACTCTGTTTTTCCTCCACACTGTTCTCGCATCACTTCTGTACTTACAACCAGAAAAGATTCTAAAGGTCGTATAGAGACACCCTCAGTGTTTTAATTCTCTCAGTAAACTAGATTCGAGCTTTGAAAAAGATTTCACTTTTTTTCTCTTTCTCTCAGTTTTATGATCATTACTTTCTCTTTTTGAAAGTTTTCTTCTCTCAATTTTATGATAATTACTTTATCTTTTTGAAAGTTTTCTTACTTGTTTTTTATTGCTAAAAAAACTCATCAGTGCTTTGACTTTTCTCTTTATAAAGATTTGCTAGCTAGCTAGTTGCTTGCTAATTCTCTCATGTTTTCTCGCTTTAGATTCTAGCGAAAGAGACAGAAAAAGAATGCAACTTCTATTGTTTTTCCCCCTTTTTAACTAACTCAATTTGATTTGTTCCTCTCCTTTGGTATATTTTTTTGTTGGTTCTATTTTTTCTCACCTTAGTTTCGATCTTTAAGAGATGGGCAAAGGTGCAAGGTGGCTGAAAGGGTTATTAGGCATGAAAAAGGAGAAGGAAAAGGATAGCAAAGATCAATATTCATTAAGTTCATCCGTTTTATACGATAAAAAAGAGAAGAAAATGTTGAGTTTTGTCAAGTCAAGCAAGGGTGTTGATGAGATTCCTCCTAGTCCAAGGAATGTTTCTATAAGTACATACGGTGGTGCTTGGCTGAGATCCTACGTTGTTGAATCTGAGAAAGACCAAAACAAGAATGCAATTGCGATGACAGCAACCACCGCAGCTGCAACTGATGCCGCCATAGCGACAACAAAGGCGACAATGTCGGTTGTGATGCTAACTAGTAACAGAAGAACCACTTCATTTGGCGGAGGGAGGGAAAGGTGGCGGCTATGAAAATTCAAACTATTTTTAGAGGCTATTTGGTAAGTGCCATTTTTTTGTAATTGGATTATACTTTCTTTTTCAAGTATATTTACCTTTTGGTCTGTGTTATGTAGTTGTTTGCTCCAAAATGTGTTTTGTAATCATAGAGAAAAATATAGATTCCAAATGGCAATAAAACAGAAGCGTTTTAGATTAAAAAATAGGTGTAGTATCTTTGCTCAATGTAACGACACTCGTGGTTAGAGATTCAAATAGCAGAACGAAAATGTTATAGTATCATCGTCCGAAATCGATATTAACGAATTTCATGGTGGGTGACAAATTTATGTCAATAGCGATCTATCGCGCCCGCAACTTAATGAGTAACGGTGAATTGCGTCGATAATGAGACGCTATTAACGATATTTCACCGTTACTGCCAAAAAAATTTTAAAAATAAGAAAACTCAAATTCATACCCGGAAAATCAAGAGAGAAATCATATCAATTATCAAGAGATCAAAATCAAGACTAACCAAAGAGGTATAGATAAAAACGAGAAGGAGACAAGCCAGCAAAACAAAGCTATTTTGGAGGGAAATCCTACGTCGGTTGAGCTTTACCGTGAAAAAGAGGAGTAACAGAACAAGCTTCCATTTAAGAGCCTTAAAGATTTGAGATTTGGGAGTTGAGAGATTCGGGATGAGATTTAAAACTTTGGAGATAATAAGAGAAGAAAAGCTTCCGGAGTTTTCCTTAATTCCAAAAGCCTTAAGGGTGCGTTTGGTTCGTGGAATGTAACATTACCTCCGGGAATAAGATTATCGGAATGTTACATTACCTTACACATTATTGAGAATGTTACATTATTGTGTTTGATTTGTTTGACAGAAGTGTATGATTACAGTGTTTGGTTAAATGAATAAAAGATTACTGGAATGCATATTTTACTAAATAGTCCTTATGATATTTTTTAACAAGTTGAATTCCAAATATTCAAATGAAAATATTTATATAAAAATTCATAGAAAATATATTATTGTATTATTTTCAATTTATATATTTTTATTAAATTTAAATTCATAAAATTTATATAATTTTTTACAAAATTTAAAAGATAAATGGGTAGATTAAAAGAGTAAATATACTATATATTCTTTTAATCTTAATTAATATTTAAAAATTTATGATAATAAATAAATAAAATTTCTGGTTGGGAATATATTTGAAATAAAGTTATGATAATAAATTTATGATAACACACTATAGCTTTTGAAATAAAAGTAAGAGTATTTTTGAAATAAATCTTTTGTTTTAAAGGCATTTTAATCCATGTTGAAGCGAAACAAAAAATACCTAAGCTCACCATGGGATTAACATTCCTGGTAAAATTTGAAAAAAATTACTGTTGGAAATGTCGAAACGATTTTTGTCCCGGGTGAGATTTTGGAAACCACACCAATTTTTAATTATTCTCTTTACGATTGAATTTTAATTAAAAACAATGTGATTTTAGAAAACCTCTCGTTTCGAAAATTTGGGAATTCATTCACGATAAAAATACGGGTTCGAAGAGTCGCCACCAATCTTTGATTAGGGTGTGATTGGACACCCAAAAATGTTTTGCCATTTTAAATAAAAATAATAATTTTAATTAAAACAACAAATTTAGGTCTGCATTACCAAAATTCGAGTTCGCGAGTCGGTTACGCGTGGGGAAGGATTAGCACCCCCACAGCGCCCTAAATCGGTACCTGTTGATTAATTAATGTCTTTGCAATGAAATTTACAAATTCGAGTTTAATTTGATTTATGATCCCCAACAAAACACCACATGAATTTTACAAAATTCAAAAGCACCCAAAATAGATTGAATTAAAATTACCAGGCCTTTAGAAAGATAAAGAATATTCGATTATTTACAAATATCGAGACCAGATCTTAGATAAGTTCTAACTATCTTTTCTCGATAAATTTAAATAGCCGAATATTTTTTTTCTTCCGTTCCCAAATTTTAAAAGCGATAAATTAATTTCTTAGGTGTCACTGATGGAATATACTTTTAATTTAAAATCATCAAAAGCGGATATCTAATCAGTTAAGACAACCCACTTAAAATAATTTTAAATTAAAAAGATATTACCTTTAATTAAATTATGTAAATACATTGAGTTTATGCACGTGAGGCTAACATGCAAATCATACTAAAATGATGTCATATAAAAATTAATTAAACCAATATTTTAAAATATCATGCAATGTGACATTTCCATAAAAATTATATACACATTTTATAACTAAAAATATATACTATATACATAATTATATTTAATGAACAAATATGACCTAAACAAAATAAACGAAAACATAATACAACAAATTATAAATTTCAGAAAATAAATATATTTATTAAAACGAGGACTAAATGATATCAAATAAAACTTTAATAACCTAATTATAAATAAAATACGAATTAAGGTAGAAATGCTAGTATTATACCATATTAAATACTAAGAACTGAAATGAAACTATTCCTATTGCAGGGGACTAAAAACAGAATAAATCCCAACATACTCATGACTAAAGTGCAACATGCAAAAATATGAAGGTCAAATATCTAAACAACAGAAAATAAACAAATCAACACTAGGACGAAAATTAAATGAACCATAAAATAAATAGACAGAATTAAAAACATGCAAACTTCGACCTAGGGACTAAAATGAAACATGCGAAAATTAACAGTTCAATGTATAAAGAACAGAAGTTAAATACAATACCACTTAGGACTAAAATTGAATACGCGTAAAATATGGAGACGAAATCAGAAACACAAAAACACCTATTTAAGGACTAAAATGTATTAAGCTGCAAATGAAAATGACTCATATGGAAAATGACCCAAGCGCAAAACATGAACCTTAAGGATTAAAATGGTAAAAACAGAAAATAAAAAGTTAAAATAAAATAACAGAAATTAAAGTGTGAAAATCAGGAAAGGTACAAAGATAACCGTCCGGATGTATTTTCTTTGATCTGCCGTCATCCACCGTCCGATTGTCTTGATTTTTCAATAGGTTGTTTTTGTTGGCATCGCACAACTTTTGACCGTTCGGAATATTGATCGCAGATTCCGATCACCGGCAAGAGGCTAAAAATCGTCCGGATTTATTTTCTCCGATCCGTCACCTTCCACCGTCCGATCGTCCTGATTTTTCAATATGTTGTTCGTGATGGCCTTCCGCAACTTTTGACCGTTCGGAATATTGATCAAATATTCCGATCACCGGCAAGAGGCTAAAAACCACCCGGATTTGTTTTCTCCGATCCGTCACCGTCCATCGTCTGATCGTCCTGATTTTTCAATATGTTGTTCGTGATGGCCTTCCGCAACTTTTGACCGTTCGGAATATTGATCGGAGATCCTGATCTCCGGCGAGAATCCGGCAGATTACGAGAAGTGTTGTTTTCTATTTTTTTTTCTCCTGCCTCTCACGTTTTGGCCTCCTCTCTGTCTGGTCTCTCCTCCCACGAGCCCCCTCTCCATCATAATTGCATCTTCATTTTATCATTGAATGTCATTTTGTCTTTTTCCCTTCTTTCTTCATTTGTTGCATCATTATGTAGGAATAGTGATGGTAGGTAATGGATTAGGTATTTTGCTTTTGACTTGGAAAATTGCTTAAACTTTCTGTGGATGAATGATTCTTTGACTTTGGTGGATTTGTTAAAGATTTCACGTGGGCAGCTCGGTTGTGGTGTTGTAACCGGGTCTGGATCCTGTAAAATATAATATGTAACATTAATAATAATAATAATATAATTTAAATATAATATTTATAACCCGGACAAAAACGGGTGTCTACAGCTGCTCCTCTTTGCCCATTCTTGTGTTAACAAGAATAGGACAAAGATAAAAAAAACAATGCGTTTTTGTCCAATTCCGCCTTCGTGCTTTGAAACTTGATGAGTGATATGTTCGCTCTTCTTTGAACAAATCTTCTGCCTACGAGTTCGCTCCCTCTTGCTTCAGAGAGTATGGAACTCGAACAATCTTCTGCCAATGGGTTCGCTCCCTCTTTCTTTAGGGAGTAGAAACTCAAACAATCTTCTACCTTCGGGTTCGCTCCCTATTTCTTTAGGGAGTATGGAACTCGGACATCTTCTTCAAATGGGTTCGCTCCCTCTTTCTCTAGGGAGTATAGAACTCGAACATCCCTTCAAATGGGTTCGCTCCCTCTTTCTCTAGGGAGTATAAAACTCGAACATCTTCAAACGGGTTCGCTCCCTCTTTCTCTAGGGAGTATGGAACTCGAACATCTTCTTCTTACGGGGTTCACTCCCTCTTTCTCTAGGGAGTATGGAACTCAGACATCTCTTCAAACGGGTTCGCTCCTTCTTTCTTTAAGGAGTATGGAACTCGGATATCTCTTCAAACGGGTTCGCTCATTCTTTCTTTAAAGAGTATGGAACTCGGATATCTTCACACGGGTTCGCTCCCTCTTTCTCTAGGAAGTATGAAACTCGAAAATCTTCTTCAAACGGGTTCGCTCCCTCTTTCTCTAGGGAGTATGGAACTCAAACATCTCTTCAAATGGGTTCGCTCCTTCTTTCTTTAAGGAGTATGGAACTCGGATATCTTCACACGGGTTCGCTCCCTCTTTCTCTTGGAAGTATGGAACTCGGAAATCTTCTTCAAACGGGTTCGATCCCTCTTTCTCTAGGGAGTATGGAACTCGGACATCTTCTTCAAACGGGTTCGCTCCTTCTTTCTTCAAGGAGTATGGAACTCATATATCTTCTTCAAACGGGTTCGCTCCCTCTTTCTCTAGGGAGTATAGAACTCGAACATCTTCAAACGGGTTCACTCTCTCTTTCTCTAGGGAGTATAGAACTCGAACATCTTCAAACGGGTTCGCTCCCTCTTTCTCTAGGGAGTATGGAACTCGAACATCTTCTTCTTACGGGGTTCACTCCCTCTTTCTCTAGGGAGTATGGAACTCAGACATCTCTTCAAACGGGTTCGCTCCTTCTTTCTTTAAGGAGTATGGAACTCGGATATCTCTTCAAATGGGTTCGCTTCTTCTTTCTTTAAGGAGTATGGAACTCGGATATCTTCACACGGGTTTGCTCCCTCTTTCTCTAGGAAGTATGGAACTCGAAAATCTTCTTCAAACGGGTTCGCTCCCTCTTTCTCTAGGGAGTATGGAACTCAAACATCTCTTCAAACGGGTTCGCTTCTTCTTTCTTTAAGGAGTATGGAACTCAGATATCTTCACACGGGTTCGCTCCCTCTTTCTCTAAGAAGTATGGAACTCGGAAATCTTCTTCAAACGGGTTCGCTCCCTCTTTCTCTAGGGAGTATGGAACTCGGACATCTTCTTCAAACGGGTTCGCTCCCTCTTTCTCTAGGGAGTATGGAACTCGGACATCTTCTTCAAACGGGTTCGTTCCCTCTTTCTCTAGGGAGTATAGAACTCGAACATCTTCTTCAAACGGGTTCGCTCCCTCTTTCTCTAGGGAGTATGGAAATCGTAAATCTTCTTCAAACGGGTTCGCTCCCTCTTTCTCTAGGGAGTATGGAACTCAGACATTTTCTTCAAACGGGTTCGCTTCCTCTTTCTCTAGGGAGTATAGAACTCGGACATCTTCTTCAAACTGGTTCGCTCCCTCTTTTTTTAAGGAGTATAAAACTCGTACCTCTTCTTCAAACGGGTTCGCTCCCTCTTTCTTCAGGGAGTATGAAACTCGAACAATCTTCAAACGGGTTCGCTCCCTCTTTCTCTAGGGAGTATGGAACTCGAAAATATTCTTTTGCTTCACTATTTTTTTGTGTGAAGGCTTTAGTTTGATTTGCTTCAAAGGTTGAACCTGAAAATCAAATATTATCAATCATTAATGTATGCTTGATGATTCGAAAAACATTATACTCAAAAATTTAGAATTTAAGAGAATCTTTTCGAATTCATTTCTCTGGTGAGAGCTTGTCTCGCCGCAATTAAATGCGAGAGTCTTCCTTGACTTGACTGCCATTTGAACCTCTCCCTTCCTGAGACCTTGAATCGGTTAATGACTCATCACGTGCGTTTCTTTTTAATCACTTGACCAGTTTATTTGTACCCGAAAACTTTTACTTTTTCTCCTACATCTGATGGTCTGATAGTTTGCTCCAACACTCTTATGAGAAGGCTTGAAATGGATTTCCTTCACGACTCTTTGATGAAGACACAAGATGGTTTACTTCATTATTCTTTGGTGCATGCTTAAGACGGTTTGCTTCACTACTCTTTAGTGAAGGCTTAAGATGGTCGCTTCACTATTATTTGGTGAAGACTTCAGATTGATCTACTTCACTCCTCTTCGGTGAAGGCTTAAGATTGACTTTGCTCCAATCTCATGTGTGCAAGTCTTTCTTCATACACGAAAATCTTCGTTTTTCTTCTACATCTGAGGGCCTTCACTTCAAAGCAATGCTTCTTCTGTGGATTAGACCTCTTTGTTCTTCAGGGTATGCCTCTTTAAATGTAACTCTTTACATTTGAGGTTTGAAATCTTCCTTTCAATCATCGGGATTTTAACATTCTGCATCTTCTCTTGAGATGGAAGATCTATCAAAATCATGTATTTATGTATGAAACATGAATGCAATTAGATGTACCAGTGTCATGCATTTCCTTTTATGCAAACGATGCTTTCATGAATGCATAAATGTTGAGTCCATCTTCTCTTGACTCCAGAGTGGTGAGCTCGATCTTCTTCCATTTGATCATCTTTTCCAGGGTTTGCTCTAGATACCCATGCAACATCTCATAATTTCCAACTGACATTCTTGAAGAGCCCTCTGATCTTCTTCTATCGCATTTGTCTTCTGTCTTCATTTTGAAGAAAGTGTTTTTTTCTCTCAAACTCTATAAAGATCCAAGGGAGATATGCATCTATTCTGATTTGACCCTTGAAACACGTCACAAGGAGGCTCTATCCCAATTTTTCATATCACCAAATCGTTTCTCATTTTAACCTTGGAGTTGCATAAGACAACCTTCATCCTGGGTAATGGAAACAACATATGATTGCAACACTGATTCATTACCATATTCACTGGTTCGTAAAACAATTGATCACACATTCATCTTTTCTGTGACTTCTGGCCATATCTTTCAACTGGAGAAGCTCTTTCCGTAGCACTCAGAGTTTTCTCATGATATTACAAGGATACCAAAACTCAGTGGAGATTAAAGTGGGATACCGGATCGCCCACATTAATGCAAATTAAATCACAAGAGTAAAGCAACTGATGATGGACCAAATGATCATGTACAGTAAACTCCACTGTCACTGTTTCATCATTTTCACTCTTCATACATTTTTATCCCATTGGAACTATTTGTCCATTTCAGTGATCATTCCACAAGTCTTCATAGGCTTCCAAATATGCCCCACATTAATACCTCTAGTTGAAACAGGCCTTCCCTAGTGTCACAATATTATCTTACACTGGTACGGGCCTTTAAAATGCCCCAACATCTCAAATTGTAAGGCTTGCTCTCAATGCCTTCTTGGTCTGAATCTTGTCATCTTCACACGATGTGGGTGCAGTCATGCCCCATCAGTGTCTTATACCGGTATGGGCCTTCAAAAAACCCCATCACCTCAAATTGTAAGGCTCATTCTTCATGCCTTTTTGGTTTAAATCTTGTTATCTCAACATGACGTGGGTTCAGTCGTGCCCCAATATTGTCTTATACTGGTACGGGCCTTTAAAATGCCCCATCACCTCAAATTCTAAGGCTCATTCTTCATGCCTCATTGGTCTGAATCTTGTCATCTCAACCTGATGTGGGTTCAGTCGTGCCCCAACATATCCTAACTTAAATGTTCTCATTCTAGTGTCACTACATGGTAGTGTTGTCATGTAGTTTGAGGGCTTTTCTTCATGCTACTTAAGAAGTGATCAACCCTTCTAACACAATGTCTTGCATTTTCAATCGGGTTGAGATGTGTGCCCCTTTCAAATATGGCGAGCATCTATTTCTTGATGGGTTACGGACGAAAACGTCACAAGGAAATATTACCATTTCTTCCTTCATCCATTCTGATCCTTTAGACCGTCTGCTTCAAGATCGCAGAATGCTTCATGTTCTGGCACCGCTTATTCTTTTTCTCCAACGGAGGCACAATGAGCCTCACCAACTTAAAAGGACCTTTCACATTTGAACTGTCCTGTTTGAAAATGTTTTTATCCCTTCTCTTATTTTTATGGAAATGTGAAAAATTTCTGAATAAATTTCAAAAATGATGTCATTTTCTTCAGACTCACAATCAAAACAAATTGTAAAACGAGAGTTCAATGAATATCAAATAAGTCAAATCTTCTTTTAATCCTTCAAAAATTATATACATTTGAAAAGTGCCAAGATCAATGCTGAGAAAAGGCTTAGGCTGACTTGGGAAGGTAATGTGTTTCAGTTTGGCTTCTTGCATCCTTGATTCTAGCATTTTATTGATCTGATGAAGTAACCATTTTGCTTCTCTTCTAGAAATGTTCACTGGTTCTCAGCTTTCGTGAGCGCTTTTGGACTGTGCAATGCTTCATCAAGATATGTATAAGATCACCCTTATGTACAGTGGTTGACGATCTTTATATTCGAGCAGCCTTCTCAGGTTTTCTACTCGAATTCTCCTTTGGATCCAAGACGTTATCTAAAATTTTACGTCTTGAACCCTCCTTTTATTCTTCTTCCTATCATGCATTAAAGATTTTTTTTTTAATATTTACAAATAAAATTAACCCTGAGGTACGGAATGAAATCTGAAGATAGCCTCTCCACTTAGAAATCCATGTATGATTAGAAGGGACTTTTCAGGCACGTAACGTAGGCTAGGGCTCATGGTTATGAAAGAAATGGATAAATAGGCTCAAAAAAGTGTTTAAGGGTGATCGAACCAAGGATCAATTTGTTTTTCTATCTTCAACCTTGCTCTGCCTGATTTGAATCTGTTCGCGTATCTTCTATTCTTCTTTTTTCCTTCAATGTTTCACGATAGACTTGATATGTTTGAACCGCTCGTCTTGAAGTTTTGGGTGAGTTTTCTTTCATTCTCTTTTTTTTTATTTTCATTTTTTCATTTACAATTTTTCTTTTTCTTTTTTTTATCTTTTCTTTTTCTCTTTTAACATTTCTCTTCTTTCTCTTCATGACGTCAACTCAATTTGATCTTAGAGCGCTTTGTATTTGCTCTGCCTCATGGTGTCATGACTTGCTTCTGTAGCGAAATCTGGACTGATAATCTTCACTCGTGCGAGCAGATGTTATTCACCTTTGCCCCTCAGTGTGGAGGGTGATCCTTGGTTTGGGTTGAATCCAAAGAAAAATACTATAGGCTCAAAAGGGGACAACAAGGTGTATATATATATATTTGAAGGGATAAATGAAACAAAGCCGTTCATCATCTCATACATGGAAGTCTTCGTAAAAGAGGTATCCCCAGGGGGACGTATATTCAGGATTAACTTTATTTACGTGAAAGCAATATAATGAATGCATGATAGAATTATTTCAATGGTTCCCTTTATTTCTTCTTCTTCTACGGTCCTAGCATGCCTTTGATATGTTAAGCTCCATCTTGTCTTTCTTGCAGGACAGGTCCTCGTCATGCCCCTGGGATTTATTGAGGTTGGGGAATTGATGTCAATGATTAGTCTCTGTGTTGTTTCGGGTAAGGAGTCCACCAATGGTTCTTTCGGATTTGGATGGGACATGAAAGGTCTAATCTTGCCTCTTTTCAAAAGCATATAATTAATGAAGTAGTAAAACAACCTTTAACTCAAAAAAAATTACAAGATCAAAACTTGATTCGTTGCTCATGACCTTTGGAAAACGACGTAAGTTCATTTAAAAATCCTTTCAAAAAGTTGAGAAAAACGAAAAAAAAACGTGTTCAAACAAGATGTTACAAATGACAAAAAGTTTCTTGATGAACAAAATGTTTTTTTTTTTGCATAATTAGGATGCCCCATTTATTCTTCCGATGCAGTGGTGTTTGATTCGATCGGGAGCTACGCATTGTGCTCTGTTGCCCCACTCGAGCTAGTAATCCATTGTTCCACCAATTCTTGTGTCAAAGTCTCATTTTCAACAAGCCTCTCTATCTCTTTAAACAACTTTCTACAATTCCTCGTAGCATGCCCCAATGCCCCTAAGTGGAAATCACAAACAATATCTGGATCGTAGTTGTGGGCAGAAGGGTTTGGTGGTATTTTTATTGGCCTTGGTGTGAGGTATTGACCTTTAACCAAATGGGATACATATCTGAGATAGACGTTTGGAACACTTTCAAAGTATTTTTCGATCGTGGGACCTTCTTTGGACGACTCGAGTAACCAGCTGCCCCTTTTCTCTTACGGTTGTGGGAGCTATAGACGTGACATTCATTCACCTCGTCAGCTCTTTGCTCTTCATTTCTTGAGATTTTGGAAGTGACTTTCAAGTTTCCTTTGCTGATTGCATATGATATTTCTTCTTCTAGCAAAGGAGGCTGAACTTGTACCGCCACTCCTCTCCATCTCAGGGCATATTCTTTAAAGCTCTCAGTAGCCTTCATTCTTATCTCTTGAAGGTGATGACGCTTTGGGGCTAAGCCTTTAAAATATCGATACTGCCCGAGAAAAGCATCAGCTAGATTGACCCATGTCTTGATCTGCTCTCTGTTCAAATGATTATACCACACTACCGATGGGCCAGCAAGACTATCATGGAAGTAATGAATCAATAGATTATCATCATCTAAGTACCCTTCCATCTTTCTACAAAACATTTTCAGATGAATTAGGGGGCAACTGGTGCCATCATATCTCTCAAAATTAGGCACCCTAAATTCATGCGGGATGACCAAATCAGGGACCAAAGTGAGTTCTCTGGCTTCTAACTCCTTGTGAGTGGCATTAACTACCTTCATATTTTTCACGGCTTCACTCAACCACTTGAATTCTCTTTCAAATTGCTCAAAATTGACGATGCTCTTCCCTTGGTTTGAGTTAGATACTCTGGGGCAAAGCATCATTCTTGATGCATTACTCTGATGAGACCGGTGTCCTTGATCAGCTATTTCCTCTCTACCAACAACATTGGTTGCCAGCACCTGAATCATTTGATTCGATGCACCTTGCAGAGACCCCGACGCTTGATTCCTCGTATCTTGTTGTAACTCGACCAACTGCTCTTGCAACTGATCTTGTGATTTCTCATTAGTTTGCTCATTTGCTTCCATTTGTTTGTTCATGATGATGAGGAACAATATGAATGAATGATCTTGTTATTACTTTCACATAGCCTCACATAAGTTACTTCCATGTATTCATAATTAATGCATATAAAATGCTTAAACAAATACATGCAATGCAAATGCAAATGCAAAAGGTGTTAATTCCAAAAGTGACCACTATAGAACAACATTTCATTTAGACAACAAGATTTCATTACACCATATAGCCAAAATACAATTGTGATTCTTCGTCTCTTCATTTCCTTGAGTCGTACTCTTCATGGAATCTGACATTGCTCCTCCAAAATTGTCAGCACATTTTATCGCCTTTGATGACGTCGGACGTCCTTAAATCCATCTTCACTTTTAATGCAAAATGGTCTTCATGTCTTTTTGAAGCGTCTTCTCGTCCTTGGTATTACTACATCTATCTCCCGAGGGAACATCTTTTGCCTTCACTCATTTGAAAAGAGTCTTCGATCGACTTCTAACTTTATTCACCGGATGTCTTTCTTTGCGGATCGGTCTTCAATCAGTTTCAGATTTCTTCATTCATCAGATGTCCATCTTCATGAATCGCTTGAATGTCTCTGGATCTCCCGATTTCGACTACATGGTTAAGAGTTTCTTGCCTCATTATGACCAGCCTTCTTATTAGTCAATCACTTGCAAATTAACACCTTTGAATGACATGAAGATGCAAATGCAATAAATCCAAAATAAAATAGACATAAAACAAAAAATGGGTTAGTACTCATAAGATAAACAACAAAATAGTAAGTACCGTAAATATCAAATAAAACCTACCCTCACATGCTAATTACCCAATCATGCTTAGTAGATCCTACCCAACATGATATCTACCCCCATGCATTGTTATTTACAAACAATCCTAACCGCATTATATCTAATTCACATGCTTGTTCGAGAAAATAAACCTAACAGCATGATTTCTAGTTCGCATACATTTATTCAAAAAGCGAAAATAAATGACTCGAAAGCTTTCCCTTGTGTACACTCCTCACGGGAATCCTAAGGTTTGGGTCAGGCTCGACCTTAGTTCCAACTCTATGTTCATTACATGCTGGGTTCGGTTCTAAAGCATTAGGTTCTCGAATTGTCCTTGTCGGTGCCCCCTTGGGCTACCGAACCCTCAATCTTGGCCCATCACAGGCTTTAGGGATCGAGTTCAATTTCGAGGGAACACACCTCCTTATGTCCATGCGGAGGTGAATACCATCACGAGGACCATAAGGCGTGAGCTCCAGAAGTGATCCACTATCCCATGCGGAGGTGAAAACCACACGAGGGAGTAATCTCTCACTCCTACTTAAATAGGATAGAGCGGGGTTTTAGCTCATGTTATGCAAATGCAACTGTGCAGTGTGTGAGGAAAAGCGAAAATAAAACAACACAATTACAAAACACTCCAAAATCAATCCTCTTTAAACACATAATTAATCTGAAACAAATAGCAAACAGATCAGTACAACTATTTATTTGCTAATCAAATTCCGAACAAACATATACTGAAACCAAACAAGGGATCAAAAACCAAATTAAAACGAATTTCCAACTTTCAATTGCAAAGACAATCAATTAATCGACTATAGGCCTGACTCTCTAAAAAAAGTCCTCAGCAAAGTCGCCAAGTTGTCGAAACGATTTTTGTCCCGGGTGAGATTTTGGAAACCACACCAATTTTTAATTATTCTCTTTACGATTGAATTTTAATTAAAAATAATGTGATTTTAGAAAACCTCTCGTTTCGAAAATTTGGGAATTCATTCACGATAAAAATACGGGTTCGAAGAGTCGCCACCAATCTTTGATTAGGGTGTGATTGGACACCCAAAAATGTTTTGCCATTTTAAATAAAAAAAATAATTTTAATTAAAACAACAAATTTAGGTCTGCATTACCAAAATTCGAGTTCGCGAGTCGGTTACGCGTGGGGAAGGATTAGCACCCCCACAGCGCCCTAAATCGGTACCTGTTGATTAATTAATGTCTTTGCAATGAAATTTACAAATTCGAGTTTAATTTGATTTATGATCCCCGACAAAACACCACATGAATTTTACAAAATTCAAAAGCACCCAAAATAGATTGAATTAAAATTACCAGGCCTTTAGAAAGATAAAGAATATTCGATTATTTACAAATATCGAGACCAGATCTTAGATAAGTTCTAACTATCTTTTCTCGATAAATTTAAATAGCCGAATATTTTTTTCTTCCGTTCCCAAATTTTAAAAGCGATAAATTAATTTCTTAGGTGTCACTGATGGAATATACTTTTAATTTAAAATCATCAAAAGCGGATATCTAATCAGTTAAGACAACCCACTTAAAATAATTTTAAATTTAAAAGATATTACCTTTAATTAAATTATGTAAATACATTGAGTTTATGCACGTGAGGCTAACATGCAAATCATACTAAAATGATGTCATATAAAAATTAATTAAACCAATATTTTAAAATATCATGCAATGTGACATTTCCATAAAAATTATATACATTTTATAACTAAAAATATATACTATATACATAGTTATATTTAATGAACAAATATGACCTAAACAAAACAAACGAAAACATAATACAACAAATTATAAATTTCAGAAAATAAATATATTTATTAAAACGAGGACTAAATGATATCAAATAAAACTTTAATAACCTAATTATAAATAAAATACGAATTAAGGTAGAAATGCTAGTATTATACCATATTAAATACTAAGAACTGAAATGAAACTATTCCTATTGCAGGGGACTAAAAACAGAATAAATCCCAACACACTCATGACTAAAGTGCAACATGCAAAAATATGAAGGTCAAATATCTAAACAACAGAAAATAAACAAATCAACACTAGGACGAAAATTAAATGAACCATAAAATAAATAGACAGAATTAAAAACATGCAAACTTCGACCTAGGGACTAAAATGAAACATGCGAAAATTAACAGTTCAATGTATAAAGAACAGAAGTTAAATACAATACCACTCAGGACTAAAATTGAATACGCGTAAAATATGGAGACGAAATCAGAAACACAAAAACACCTATTTAAGGACTAAAATGTATTAAGCTGCAAATGAAAATGACTCATATGGAAAATGACCCAAGCGCAAAACATGAACCTTAAGGATTAAAATGGTAAAAACAGAAATAAAAGTTAAAATAAAATAACAGAAATTAAAGTGTGAAAATCAGGAAAGGTACAAAGATAACCGTCCGGATGTATTTTCTTTGATCTGCCGTCTTCCACCGTCCGATTGTCCTGATTTTTCAATAGGTTGTTTTTGTTGGCATCGCACAACTTTTGACCGTTCGGAATATTGATCGCAGATTCCGATCACCGGCAAGAGGCTAAAAATCGTCCGGATTTATTTTCTCCAATCCGTCACCGTCCACCGTCCGATCGTCCTGATTTTTCAATATGTTGTTCGTGATGGCCTTCCGCAACTTTTGACCGTTCGGAATATTGATCAAATATTCCGATCACCGGCAAGAGGCTAAAAACCACCCGGATTTGTTTTCTCCGATCCGTCACCGTCCATCGTCTGATCGTCCTGATTTTTCTATATGTTGTTCGTGATGGCCTTCCGCAACTTTTGACCGTTCGGAATATTGATCGGAGATCCTAATCTCCGGCGAGAATCCAGCAGATTACGAGAAGTGTTGTTTTCTATTTTTTTTTCTCCTGCCTCTCACGTTTTGGCCCCTCTCTGTCTGGTCTCTCCTCCCACGAGCCCCCTCTCCATCATAATTGCATCTTCATTTTATCATTGAATGTCATTTTGTCTTTTTCCCTTATTTCTTCATTTGTTGCATCATTATGTAGGAATAGTGATGGTAGGTAATGGATTAGGTATTTTGCTTTTGACTTGGAAAATTGCTTAAACTTTCTGTGGATGAATGATTCTTTGACTTTGGTGGATTTGTTGCAGATTTCACGTGGGCAGCTCGGTTGTGGTGTTGTAACCGGGTCTGGATCCTGTAAAATATAATATGTAACATTAATAATAATAATAATATAATTTAAATATAATATTTATAACCCGGACAAAAATGGGTGTCTACAGGAAATATGTTATTACTCCCCTATTGGAAATTTTGCCCATCCAAACGTGGTTATCTTAGGTAGAAAAAAAATATTCCTACCAATAATACTGAAATTCATGATCCAAATACCCCCTAAAATTATTTTGCCTGTCCTACTCTCGCCCCTCCTATTCTAATTTTTTAATTTTTAAAATAAATTTTAAAATATACTTTTAAATGGGGTAGTTTATTTGTCTTCTCTCCCTCCATCTTTTAAAACTTATAATTTAATCTCATCTTTTAAAATTTAAATTTAATATTTAGTTTAGAATGTAAACTTTAGTTTTTATTTAATTTAGTCATAATTTCAGTAATCTAAATTTTTATAATTTAAATTTTATACTTTTATTTTAATTCTATTTAATTTAATAATCTTATCTTATCATCGGATTTTTAAAGTCTTCTATTTGATTAAACTATATTATATATATATATATATATATATATGTCTTTTTCGCTTATAAAATATTCTAAAAATCATTAAAAATATAAAATATTCTAAAAATCATTAAAATGACTCTTTATAATTATAATTATAGTTATAGTTATTATGTTTCAGGATAAGTTGTGCGAAATTTAAAAAATTCACGATCGCGATGACACCTGAAATAATCACGATGATATCCGTTATGTTCGTAATTACGATAAACGCGACCCGTGAACACTATTTAAATATCTGCTCGTGCTGCTTCTGTTTGACTAAAGGCCAAAATTCTCATTCCTCCTGGTAGTTGGTAGACCCCAGATGAAGTGTGGTCTACAAATCAATTGGGTTGGAGTTTTTTTGCTTTTGGTCTGCACATTTTGAAATTTGAATTCAAACATCTTGGACCGGATATCATCATTTATATGTTCAACCAAGCATTGAAGTTGGTAACTTTGGTTGAAATCTAATTTGGGTTTTGTTCTTTCAGTCTCGGAAAGCACTTAGAGCTTTGAAAGGGCTGGTTCGACTACAAGCTCTGGTTAGAGGCTATCTTGTAAGAAAGAGGGCTATTGCAACTCTGCACAGTATGCATGCTCTTCTAAGAGCACAAACATCAGTTCGTTCTTAGCGGATTCGTCGCTCCTTCAACAAGGAGAATTCGTATTGTCTCGAAAATAGGAACCGGAAATCCTTTGTAAGCACCATTTGTCGATCTGTTTTCGTCAGTCGATATTTGCTTATATTGATGTTCTTTTTTCGTTTTCAGGAACGATTTGATGATCCAAGAAGAGAAATTCACAGCAATAGACTGTTTGCATCAATGGAAACCAATGCATATACTGACAGCCCCAAAATCGTCGAAGTCGTTAAATTGAAGACAAGATCAAGGCCACGTAGGTTCAACCTCAATGCATTATCAGAATGTGGGGATGAATTGCCATACCAGACAATATCATCGCCTCTTCCATGTCCTGTTCGAGCATCCGCACCCAATCACAAAAATGTTCATGGTTTCGAATGGTGTTTCGCTGACAAGGAATGTAAGTTTTCTACTGCCCAGACCACTCCTCGTTTCGGTAATACCAACTGGATGTTCAACGCCCCTACTACACCATTGAGTGTGTGCGGGGACAGATATTTTAGACGACCTTATTCGAACCTCACGAACTATATGGCAAACAAACAATCGTTCAAGGCCAAGTTAAGATCCCACAGTGTCCCAAAGCAAAGACCGGAGCCAGGGGCGAAGAATAGACTTTCCCTCGGTGAAATAATGGCAGCGAGGAACAGCATGAGTGAAGCTCGAATGAACAAGTCTTGTTTTCAAGTTGATGAATCTTTGGAATTTTGACAGAGAAATCTCAAGTTTCTTGTCTTATTAATTTGTTTACCGTTTGAATTATTAGGAGAATTCGAAGTTGGACAACAGTCGAGTGTTGTTCACTTTGTTACAAACAAAGCCATAGATAGCACGGAGTGCTTGTGTAAATTCTTCCTACGAATGTTTTTGTTTTCCACTTAAGACATCGCTTGCTGCATTCGTTTTATGTGATCGTGTCATATAAAACATTAAACCAGGCTCACTTCAAGCATTTCACATAGGTTTTTCACAAGATTTCACCGTATCAGAATGTGGGGAACCATGTTTAACCGGAGCTCATAATATATTCATCACTCTAACAAAATTCATTATTAACTAAATAAATTTAGATGCAAATCACAATGACAATAACCGGAAGGCATTTATAACATGATAAAATAATATTTTGGAGAGAGATAATTTGGAATATGGGGAAGATGATTGTCCAAAAGAATCAAATATAGATATGAAGCACAACTGTCCACCTTCACCAAATCAATTTTGAAGGAAACTAACAGAGTGCACTGGAAAGTTTGCACAACCTCGATACACACTATTCCTGCTCCGCTCAAACCCCATGCATGCATGAATGGAAATACTTTCTCAGTAACATAGAATTCGATGAGGAAAACTGTATGACAGAGAGAAGGTAGCAAAGGTTAATTCACACCGCGGCTTGCTCTAGGTTTCCTGCTTCTGTATGTGTATTTATAGGAGACGAGTTTGGGTTTTAGTTTGTCAACCTTTATTTTAAATTATCGTTACGCCCTTTGCCCCGCGCCCTAAGCCAGTTCCCTTCCCCTTTTATCATAGTGTTACATTTTCAACTATCTTCTTATTAAAAAGAATTAGATCTAAATTTATGCACATGTGGAGTGAGTAGATTTATTTGGTTGTAAAGCTGTTCATCTTTTTCTCTTATATTCCATTAGATCATAAGTTCTAGATTCACTAAGAACAATTTCCTTATTTTTTTTCTTGGAGTTCTTTTTTTCTCTCCTCTAAATAAGATTAGGATTAAATTTAAAATTTATCAAAAAATTACACGTGTAGATTATATTATCAAATTCGAGTAACTAGGAAAAAAATAAAATTCTTGTAACCATTGAGATCACTCAAAATTTTATTGTATTATATTTTTTATTTTGAATATAAATATAACTAAAATTATATTGAGGGTAGATTCTACTGTAGTTGCCATGCTTTACGGTCACATCACGTGTTCCACCTATGGCAATTAGCCTATTCTATGATCTCCATTACCTAATTGTCAAACTTGAGCAACCATTCAAATTGGTTATGCGAATCAAGCATGGGAAAAAAGGTGAAAATGAAAGTTGTCGAGTTTTATAGATCGCAGTCCCCTACAACCAATTCATGCTAACAAAGAAAATAAAGTCCCTCACTTTCATTATATCTGCTATTAAGCCCATCAAGAAATGAAACGAAGCACATTCTTTCCTTATATTGTTAGATTTTGAAAAATAATTAAAAAAATAATAATTGAATTATATGTAAACCCGACCCAAGAAGCTCATAGTGGGCCACCTCCAAATTTATTATTCCAAATTCTTGATGTCGAACTAATTACTATTTAGGGGTATTTGGACCAAGGAATGTAGGATTTCCATAGGAATGAAATCCACATTCTCATGTTTGGTTGGTCGGGAATCTCATTCCCGGTAATGTTTTATTACTAATAGTAGATTTTTTTGAGTATATTACCGGGAATGTCATTACCTCCCCTTCCTTAAATATTGTTGGATTACAGGCGTTTTGGACTAAAATGCCCTTAATTTTTCCCCAAAAATATCATTTTTTTGTTATTGAATAATAAAAATTATACGAAGGTTAAATTAAATTTTAGATTTACAAAAAAGTCTAAAATTAAAATTTCATATGAAGTTCTGGGGTTAAAATAAAATTTTACCCTTTCATTAAACCTTTTTACATTTTTAATTTTATAAAAAAATATATAAATTTTATGAATTTAATTTTTTTAAAGAAAATATATAAATATTTTTCAACTTGTTAAAAAAATAAATATATAATAAGGATAATTTGGTCAAATATACATTCTAATAATCTTTTATTCTTTTAATCAAACACAGTAATCTTACATTCATACTAAACCAACCAAACATAAAATACAACATTGTCAGTAATCTTATTCCCTTGTAATCTTATATTCTCACTGATAATCTTATATTCTCACTGATAATCTTATATTCCGTGAACCAAACATACCCTTAAAAGAAAACTGGGGACGTCTGTCTATTTAATTTCCAAGTGCAGCATCTACATGGAATCAACTTGGCCAAGAATCCATCCTTTTAAACATCCACAATTAACCAACAAAAAGCCAACTCTCTTTTTCCATCTTTCAGCTTACTTTTTCGTTCGAACATGTAATAAAGACAGAAACCAAGTCCGACACGACCATTATTATTTTTTTCTTAGAAGATCGTAGTTCATGTGCAACTTCGTTAGCATGGTCTGTATTACTTTATTACAGACACCCAAATCACACGTGTTGATTCTGAGTGAGTTTATTTCTTTATGCGTCTGTGGATCATTCTGTAGACTTTAACAGTAAAGTCGTTTCAAAATGGGGTTCTCCTAATTGCTTAATCCCTACGTTCTTTGTTCCTTGTCTGTTATTCTAAGATGGGTTGAACGACTGCTCTGGGTTTTTTCCTTTTGAGCTTTTACTATCTGCCGGGGTCTAATATTAGCATGTTTGAATTATGGTAATCAGCCTTTTTTATTTTCTTCTTTCTTTAGTTGTCAATCTTTCTACTTCCAAACGTTTTTTTTGGGTAGATTTTTATATAAACCGGATCATCTGAGTTTTTTAATTGCCTTACTTTATAATCACTAACTTGTTTTCTTCACCATGTAGATGGAAGGTGATGATGGAGAGGACTTTATAATCTCGCTTTACTTGAATTATTGAATAATATTATTGGAATTTGGTGTCGCTTGTAGCGATGTCAAGAGAAAAGCGAGATTTGAGGCCTCTTTTACTTAAATTTGCGGTTGCTGTTGCCATCTCTTCCGCTGGATTTATTTATTCTCGACGTAGAACCCGAAAGACCAAACCGTATTTGCCTCTTCCGCCTCCATCACGGCGTGTTTCAGGTTTGCGGTTTTCTTTTTGGGCTTCGCCTGATTTAATTGCATTGCCTACTTTCTAATTGTTTTGATTGTACAGATTATTGCAGTGAGTCTGATGATTGTGGCAACGACGATGTTTCGGACTTAAGGACGGCACCGGCTTCTGATCCTGTAAGTTTCCTTGGATAATAAAGTATAAAACATTCAGTACGCTTGTGCTGTTCAAATTTTATAATTGTATTTCACAGTATGAGTATATGTTCCCATGGATCGAAAAACTGTAAAGCGAAAATCTGCCGATCTTATTGAGAAAGAAAGAGCCATGAATATTTGGAATACTTTTCAACTATATCCAGCTAAAGCATATGATGAAGCCTGCTCTGTTTGATTGTAAGACATGGTCTCCTAAATCATCTGCTTATTATCCTTCTGAATGAGCCGTTGAGCCACTTACAAACTACATGCCCTTGGCCTAGATACTCCTAGGGAAATTTCTTGCATAAGTTTAAGTAAATATTATGGTGGTTCCGTTGCCTCAGAATGACTACCATCACCGTTAAAAGCTCTATTTGCAACCGATCTACACGGAAATTTCTTTCTAGTAATGACATGTTTAATCCTGCAATCCTTTTCCACATGGATGAATTGCTTACTGCACCGGTGAATAACATAGTACAAAGGATCTTTACGCCTTTATTTTAATTCTCACTATTTACCTTCCGGTTAAATAGCAATTGTGAAGCATTGTTCGAATGACTCGGCGCCGAGTACGTGTCACCTGATAAAAGTTTCTACGTCGAATATGACATTTTGGTTTCCTTCTGTCAGGAAGAAATATCCGCACAACGTGCTAGTGTTGAGAATGCTTCTGTTGTTCTGCCCCCAGGCAGTAGACAGGGCGGATATGTGTTTCTCTTTCCGGAGTTCAATGATCTTGTCAAGGAATTTGACACTTCAAGAACGTTTAGAACCGCTAAAAAGGATGATCATGAGCAAGAGATCAAGCACCTTAGAAATATGATAAGAACGCTTCGGGAGAGGGAGAGGAATCTCGAGGTCCAGCTGCTGGAATATTATGGCCTTAAAGAACAAGAAGCAGTTGTTCTGGAGCTTGAAAACCAACTGAAGATAAATAACATGGAGGCTAAGCTTTTCACTCTCAAGATTGCATCCTTACAGTCGGAAAATCAAAGATTAGAGAACCAAGTTGCCGATCATGCAAAAGTCGTAGCCGAGCTTGAGGCTGCTAAATCGAGAATTAAGGTGCTTAAGAAGAAACTTCGGCATGAGGCTGAGCAGAACAGAGAGCAGATTCGAAGCGTTCAAAAGAGGGTTGCCAGCTTAAAGGAGCAAGAACTCAAGGCTCCTGCAGATAATCTTCATATCGAATCAAAGTTAGAAAGGCTAAAGGTTTTGGAAGGTGAGGCAGAAGAGTTGAGGAAATCTAACACGAAATTTCAGATTGAAAATTCAGAACTGGCTCGGAAGTTGGAGTCGACCCAAATCCATGCAAATTCTGTTTTGGAGGATCCTGAGGTAGACGGTTCATATATGTTGAATCCTCTCCCTTTACATTGATATTACTAATTTTGTTCTTGGCTTTTTACACCCGGTGATTTGATTACAGTCAGAAGCAATAAACAAAACACGAGAGCGTCTAAGGCAAGAAAATGAAGATTTGAAGAAGCAGATTGATCAGCTCCACGAAGACAGATGTGCTGATGCCGAAGAACTGGTATATCTCCGGTGGGTAAATGCTTGCTTGCGGTACGAACTGAGGAATTTTCCATCCATCCCTGGTAAAACAATTGCTAGAGACCTAAGCAAAAGCCCAAATCCGGAGTCGGAGAAGAAAGCCAAGAAGCTAATACTTGAATACGCACGAGCTGAAGGAATGGGGGATAGAGGGATGGACAGCACGGATTTTGATTGTGATCATTGTTCTTGCTCGCAGGCCTTCTATGGCACCGAAAACGGCGAAGCAGTCGATTCTACAATCGGGAACTCATCTGCTATGGAAATCCCGACTTCAAGAAAAAACAAGTTCTTTAAGAAACTTAGGCGGTTAATACTGGGAAAAGACGTTAGTACATCATCAAGAAAAAGCGATAACATGGAAGATGCCGATTCTCTGACTTGGAGTTCCGGTAGAGGGAATGATTTAGTAAACAGGCTACGGAGCAATAATGATAGGTTTACAACTCCATCTCAGACTTCACCTGCGACCACATTGGATGTTGATAAAGTGAAGGACATTGATAAACTCCGAAGGAACAGCGACTGCGGTTCGTATCGACATAAAGGATTCAGTTCTGGCTGGGATGAGTCCCCTCTCAAACCTCAACTCAATCATGGTTCTTATTCCCATCGGAGATCGGACGTTACGAAGTTTGCAGAGGCTTTAAAACTATGAGAAACAGAGAGAAGACAAATTCATAAGAGAGCAGCAAGCATCATGTAATTTTTAGTTTGACACAATAGCTTCTTATTGACTTTAAATTCTACGAATAAAACTTTTGTCCACGCTCAGTTTCTGTCCAAATCTTTGAACTTAATTGAATAACCCAACATTTGATTAGGTCTACATTAGCAGTTAATATAATAATATATAGTATCTAAAAGCAATGAATTAGCGTAGATATTCGCTTACACATAATAAGAGCAATGAATTTTATACATAGGATTAACTTAAAACTTCTTTTTTAAGATTAAGACTTCCTTTTCTATCCCAATTCTCAACAGCAGTGGGGTTAAAGAAAATCAACACAAAAAAATCAGATCAGCCATAATGTTAAAAAGTGAAGCGGCGCATTTAACATTTCCCTTGGAATTAATAATATTAGAAGATACAACAGGACACATAAAATAATTGGATGTTTTATATAATTATTTAAATACTATTGAGATCACTGTCTCAAGTTCTTTAACAATAATATGTCATCAAGGCCCAATTGAATCAAATGAGGGCGCAATGCCCTGAACAATCAAAGCATCGGCAAGTAGGGTTGTAAAATCGAGTAATCGTTCAGGTTTCAGTCGGATATTGATAGGTCGGGTAAAATCGGATACAGGTCAAGTCAGGTAAATTTTATTCTTCGACTCGGATCAGGTAGGGTCCAGGTCGGGTAATTTTCAGGTTGATTTGACACCAGATACAGTTCGGGTTCAGGCCGGGTTACTTTCATTTCGAATCGATGCCAGTTTAGGTCCGGAGCAGTTAAAAAGCAGGTTAATTCAGGTTCGGATGGACTTCAGGAGGATCTCATTCAGATCGGGTCCAGATAAAATTCAGGTCGGATCTCGTTCAGATACGAATTGAGTTCAAATCGGGTTAATTTTTATTTTTGAATTAATTATTTTCGTCTTTCGCGAACGTTGAATTGCAATTTGTAATTGTATATGATTTAGAGTAAATTACTAAGAATATAAATAATCATGGTTCAATTTTATGAAAAATACAAATTTAAGAATTAAATTGAACAAATATGGAATTACAAATAAATATTTAAATAAATTAAACAACACACATTGATGAGGGATCAAATCGAAATAATTTTAAATTGTGAGGTTGAAATTAATAAAAAAAGTACTAAATTATACCCATTTAAAAAGTTATGGGCCAATTATAAAATAGAAATAAGTAATAAGTATGGGTCAATTTTAGATGCAAATAAAATTTGGAGGACTAAATTGAATAAATATGAAATTACAAATAAAAATTTAAATAAATTAAGCAACACACATTGATGAGGGATCAATCGAAATAATTTTAAATTGTGAGGTTGAAATTAATACAAAAAAGTACTAAATTATACCCATTTAAAAAGTTATGGGCCAATTTAAAAATAGAAATAAGTAATAAGTATGAGTCAATTTCAGATGCAAATAAAATTTGGAGGACTAAATTGAACAAATATGAAATTACAAATAAAAATTTAAATAAATTAAACAACACATATTGAT